>NC_137176.1:56057101-57257101 GCF_951804945.1 Podarcis cretensis | reverse complement strand
CAGCTGCAGTGACTGCTTATCAACACCAAATGTGGGAGAAATTTGATTTTGTATTTCATGCCTCTCACACACTAAACTGATACTTTGCATCCCATAAAATGGTGGCATTAGATTAGCACCAAAGCATTATTACAGGTGCTAACATTTTCATTTCCGTCCTCAGTATGTTTTTAGTGAGCCAAAATGAGTAAATACAAAGGGATTTTATCACAGCTGCAAATTTCCAGATTCTTAAGTGGTAGATGGAAATACTCATAGCTTTGGGCTTCTGTAAAGCACATTGCTTTCTGTTTCTTTTTTGTTTTTATTTCAGCGTTTAACCCTACTTTTTGTTTTTTGGGAAATGGAATATTCTAAAAACTATTCCAAGGCATAGTTGAGATAATAAAAGCCTTTGCCTGCAGGGCTCAGGTTAAATTTTAAAAGAGCAGTATGGGAAAAAATACCTCTGAGTCCCAGTTTTGGGGAATCACAGTGGTGAGATTGCTGTTGTGTGCAGTTCATGCTTTTGGGCATCCCATAGGCATCTGGTTGGTTGCTATGACAAAAGAATGCTTGGCTACATGAGTTTGATCCATCTGGCATTTCTAAAGAATAGTCAGTGGTGGACTAATGAGTAGCATGTGGTAAATACTCTGGAAATAAATGCTGCTGCTGCTGCAAAATAGAGTTGGGGATCATCAGGTAACATTAGATTTGCAGATATGGTGAACTCATGGATGACTGCAAGGGAAGTAGGAAAGTCTACAGAAGTGCCACAATCATCAGAGTTCCAGTTTTCATTGACTAAAAAAGAAGGCTACCATTGTTGAACCAGAGATACGAGGCAAAATATGTAAGCACTGTTTTCCTTGTTTTGTAAACTAGCATGATTGCCAGTGAATGAAGTCATAGCAATGAGTGGCATTAAGAAAACAGATCTAGCCAACATGGTATCCTCATATGTTGTTTGACTGCAATTCCTATCAGCTGCAGCCAGCATGCCAAATAGTTGAGAATGATGGGAGTTATTGTCCAGCAACATCTGGAGGATACTACGTTGACTACTCCTGGGCTAGAGTCTAGTGAAGAAACTTGTTGGTTGGTTTTTAAGGCTTCTATGATGTAAAAAATGGTTGCTTCTTCATAGAGAGCCATTCATGTATCCAGGATTTTAGTGTATCTGAGTTTGGGGAGTCAACTAAAAAAGAAAAGATAGCAACAAAGAGGAGTTTGTGATCTTTCTAACTCAGGTTTTATTTAATACCAAAAAAAGTGCCCCTTCCCATTTGTCAACATTAAAAAAGAAATCTCAATGCAGCTAAAACCTATCGTTGTTTTATCCTTACTGCAAGCCAGGGGAGGGGATGCAAAACACTATGGCTGAGTGTATGCACAATGTAATCCAGTGTTTATATCAATATGCTGAAAAGTATGGGGAGTTATAGTACTTTATAACAACCCTGAAATATAGACCTTTATTGTTACTCTGACGTGCTGGTGTTGTTGTTTGTTTGTGTGTGTGTGAATGAATTAAGGCTTGGTGGGGGTTAGCTGAGCCAGAGAAATAATTGTTGGTTTGAGTGGTCATCAAAAGGTGTCTGGATGCCAGGTCTAGCCATCAGAAGCAACAGATGGAATATATGGAATATAAGTTCATCAGATGCAGGCCTAGGTCTTCTAGAAATTGTAGGCCTGTTCTCTCATACTAGTTACATTTGTTTGGAGTATTTGCTTTGCTGCTGCCTCTGGGGAAAAAATCATTTGGATGCCCGTGGATGAGCTTAAAGTGAATAAAGAATGGGTTGGAAATAAAGGCTTGGCTGTTGAGAAGAGAGTTGAAAAGGAGAGAGAAGCAATAGAGAAGGAAAGCTTGTTTCTAGTAGGAAGGTAGAAATAGAAGGTGGATATGAAGAGGACAATATCTAACAGAAAGTGAGAGAGTACAAAAAAATGTGATTGTAACAAAGTTATGAATGTGTAAGCAGCAGACAATGCATCTTGAAAATAAAAAGAATTTGGCAACTGGATAGTTGATGGAGTCAAACATAAGGCTAAGATTGTGATGGCGAAGATAAGGGCAACATTAACAGAATAGAGATTCATCCAGTTAAATTTATATTGGGTGTGGTGGTCATGGCACTCTCCTGCAGCATGTGAAGTAGCAGTTCTATAGGCACAGCAAGTCAGATGACCATTTAATTGGGGCAAGCAGCACCTGTCCCTATGCGAGCGGCATAGTAGTAAAGCACACTGTAGCTTCCATTTTGTAATAAGGGGCTAGCGCTGCCTTCAAATTCAGTGCCTTTTCTTTATCCATACTGTTGTGTCTAATGTGAAACAGGCCACAACTGTGTGTGTGTTTGGCCCACCCAATGTGCAATAACTGCAATTGACCCCACAGGATTGTACAGGATGTTATATCAGATGCACCAGCATAAATTTTCCTCTGCCCTGTTCCAAATACATGCATATAACAACCCAGGATGGAACCATGTAGATGAAGAGCTATGCAGACAGATAACGCTTGGTTTAGCCTCCGCCCTGGGGTTATCTCCATGTTATGTCTTCACTTTCTCCCATATAAGTGAATGGTTGCCAGTTACCCTTCTTGCAAGGCAGAGAAGTAAAATACTGCAATTGTAGAGTGTTGGGGTGTAAGCAAATCTGCCCTTCCATCCTTAACACTGAATGGCCGAGCCCTCATTGCGAGGGAGTAGAGAGTTCTTACTCTACAAGTATGCTTTCATTATAGTAATGCATTTTTCTCATAATATGTATGTATGGTCAGAGGCGTACCTAGGCTCCCTTGCACCCTTGGCAAGGAGAGTGGGCAGACTCCTACCACTCTGAGCCAGAGTGGAGAGGTATGATTTCTGCGCTTCCTTGGACCTGCACCTTTGGCAGGGGCCAATCTGGCCATCCCCTAGGTACATCCTCATGTATGGTGTGCGTATGTGTGTAGTGGGGGAAGAGATTCTTGTTTTCTTGCTCAAAAAGGCTGTCCTTGAAGGTCTGCTGTTGCTTCCCCTCTTTATTAGATAGCAACTTTGTGTCTAAAACTAATACAGTTTTAATAAAAGGTACAACCAAATTCCTTTGCTACAAAGTTGCTTATTAGTAATAAAGAAAATTTTAAAAAATAATTTGTATCATGGTTGGTCCTCTAATTTAGATCTCCCCTTATTTTTTCAGATACTTAAAGCTTCAAAAAGACTGTCCCTACAGCAGGAGGACCAGCCTAAACCATTCTCTACACAATGGGAACAGATGTTTGTTATAGACTTTATGCCGTAATTAACTAAGCAGTTGAGAAACTTGTGGTGGAGGGAGAAACACTAAAGGTGTTTCACAAGTGATGCTAGGAGACTTTCCCATTTAAGTTGCATCTCATGTAGATGTTGTTAATTTGGTATTAGCCAGAAATAGAACACTATTTTTAAACTGAATATATATTCTGGTCAATGCAGACTTTTCATTCAATTTGTAGATGCAAAAAAACTATTTATGCATCACTTGTGAAAACTCTCTGAAAATGTGTAGCACTCAGTTCACATTTTAGTATACCTTTAGCATATATTTAGAACCCCAATATACATTTTTAACATTTTGTAGCTTTTAATATACATGTTTTTATTTTCTCCCTTATTAGTGACCAAGAGGTTGTAGTATCTGAATTTTACATGTGTCGTTCACATAATTGTAATATGCTATTTATAATGTAGCAACAAATGATTTAAGATTTTAATATATATATATCTGTGGATACATTAAAATTTGGAAGCAATCTTAGTTAGCAAAGTTTTAAAATGTGATCAAATAGCATTGTGATATATTTACATTCTTTTATGGCAAACACTACTAAAATAGAGCTGTGAAATTTTGGCTTGGACCTATACTTGTTGGTTAGTAATTATTCTAGCTGAGCTCAGCTCACTTTAATCTATGTTCAGGTGTAGCAAACACCTTAATGATGGACATATCTACAGAATTACTTAAATAATTACACTACACACAAACGTTATTGTTGTAACCACCACTTCTGATGAACACTGAAGAATTCCATAGCAATCTGGAAGTTTGCAGAGCTTACATTGAAAATCCACTTGGGCTTAATTGTTTTTTGTTTTTGTTTTTCATTTGCCCTTAGACCTGCCATTGTAATGCACTGTTTGTCAGCAGTTATATAGGCATAAGTACCTAAACTGTATTCCCACAACTGCTTAATCAACAGTAGCCCCTCTGAAATAAATGGGATTATTCTGAGGCAAGGGTTGTAGTTATCTGATGAGTCAGAATATGATTGATTTCAACAAATATTCTTTACCAAAAATTGCTTATTATAAATATAAATCAGTATTTATTAATAAAATCCTTATTTTGCTCACAAATGAAGGTAAACTTTTTTTAAAAAGTTAGGGGTATAGATAACTATTGCATGGTGCTGTTCCATTACAATAGATTCACATTACTTTAATTATTTTATCCTTTTTTGGCTCAGGAATAGTTCTCATTTTAATGCTGTTGCTCTGAGAAAGATAATCTCAGTTTAATCTGAGATATCAGTTGTAAACACTAAGTAGCATTGAAGTCAATGGGTATTCACTAGGATTATTGTGGAATCTTTGACTTGTGAACTGTAGCCAGCACTTGGAGATAATTAGATTTATTTTTTTTTAATGTAGAAACATGAGTAAGGAGAAATGTGATGCATTTTTCTTGGGTTGGAATCCAATATATTGAGAGGTCTACATAGTTTGTATGTAGCATATATCCTAGATTTCTGTGAGCATATTCCCTTCCCACATGGGTACTGCATCTGTGCATGAATGATTCCCATAAAATATAACAAAGCCTTGTTCTCACCACGACAAGCTGTGCACCCACAGGCATTACACCAGGCCAATGCAGGGAATGGGAGACTGTACAGGAAGGATCATGCCATTCATACTTTTCAGGAAGCAATAGTCCTCTAGTTCTGTTAATACCGATTGAGGCAAAGTATTGTTTTATCATTGATGTGTTTGCCACCCTTGACTTCTTGGGGAGGAAGGGTGGTATATAAATTTAAGAAATAAATAAAATGAAAGAATTGCATATTTCTAAGTGGAAGAGCAATAATTTTTTATAAAGCCATATTTTTAAGGACATGCGAGAAAAATAGGATTGTGTTTTTGTACAATAGCGACAATATATTTTTAGGCTGCTGGAGTGAGAAAATTATTATGCTGTGATCAAGTTCTTAAAATGCTTATAATTACATAATTTTCATGTTTACACAAGTGTGCCATGGGGGCAAGGTAACGGGGACTTTTAAAAGATGAACTTTTTCTTCTGTGTAATGATTGGTTGCAATAAAGTACAAAAGAACCTTTTCACTGGTGCAGTCATTATTTTCCAAATCGCAGACAAAACATCTCTCTTCAATAACACTTTTGTGTCTTCTTTATACCATCTGAAATCACTAGTTATCTTATTATGCAGAACTGGTGGTTAAAACCAGCTTAATGTGAATTCATGTATGTCCTATATCTGCATATAAACTCGTACAGTTTATATGCTGGCAATCTTTTTTTATTCTGAAGTGTTCACCAGTTTTATCATAACCTCTTACCTTTCACTATGAAACAGAGGCGGGCTAGTATCCTCCTTAGTGTGTAGGTTCACAGTGTATGTGCTAAGGCAATGTCTGGAGCTGATGGTGGATTTTGTTTCAATACAGCAGCTTGTACCAGTAACTGTTCCTAGATGTTCCTAAATGCTTTAGTGATTGGGAGGCTTATACAGTGGTACCTCGGGTTACATGCACTTCAGGTTACATACGTTTCAGGTTACAGACTCTGCTAACCCAGAAATAGTATCTCAGGTTAAGAACTTTGCTTCAGGATAAGAACAGAAATTGCGCTCTGGCAGCATGGCGGCAGCGGGAGGCCCCATTAGCTAAAGTGGTGCTTCAGGTTAAGAACAGTTTCAGGTTAAGAATGGCCCTCTGGAACGAATTAAGTACTTAACCCGAGGTACCACTGTAGTGAGCCAGGAGGAGAGGAGAACTAGAGTTGATTCATGAGCCATCATGAAGTCTTTTAAGGCACCATGGTGCTGGTTATATTACTTCCACCACATCCCTGTGTTATACTATGGATAGAATTGAGACAGATAATTTAACATAACCAGAGGAACTTACTTCACATGAGCAACACATAGTCTTTTGGCATCTTAAAGACTAAAATCTATATTATGACATAGTAAATATGTTAGTTTTTAAGGTACCACAAGGCTCTCTGTTTTTACTGCAGCATATGAATGTGACTAACCTCCTGAATTTGCTTCACAGGATGTTAGATGTTACAATGGAACTGAAAAGTGGTTAGCACCAAAACTCAAAGCAAAAAAGAGGCAAAATCTCGAAATGTATGGGGGTGGGGTGGGGGTGGAGGATGGGACTAAGATTCGTTTGTCACACATGCCATATAATGTGAATTAATTAATAGGCTAAAGGTAGTTGGGAAATAACACATTACATATTTGTCTTGAACATAAAAAGGCTATTGAGTCCTGACAGGGTTGGAGTACTGTAAGATACATCTGACCTTAATTTTGCATATATATTTTAAAAACTCTTTTAGGACCACTTGCTCAGGATTTGAACTGCAATGGATACGTTGCTGGAGTTTAATCCTCACTATGGTTCTGAAGAAAATCACTCCATAGAAGCTATTATTAGCATCAGGAAGGGAGTTCCCACTCAAATCACATATGATATGCTCAAATCACATATGATAGCTCAGATCATGGCAGTTCATACAGTTGGAGACTGCACATGAACTTGACCAAGTATTGAGCACATCAATTACCCAACATCCTACCAGAAGCAATCACATTGTGGTGGAGGGGACTGGCACCTATCAGTCTTCCCCAACCTGATGCCCGCCTTCCATGTTGGGAGCACAACTTCCATCTTGGACCATTGGCCATACAGTTAATTGTAGTTCAAGACACCTAGGAAGGTATAAGGCTGGAGAAGGTTGGCATGCATAAACCAGGTGCAAGGCATAGTGTAAAGGGAGCTGAAATGTTTGGTAAACTGAATTAAACCACCACACTGTTGTCTATATATAGAAGTCTGAAACTTCTATACATAAACTACCAGTATATTCAAGAGAGAAGATGCAGGAAGATGAAAAATGTAATTGGTTTATTAAGTTAAGAGTCTATGCAGGCAAAAACCTCCATTCATTTGAATGAAGTGAATTGAGAATGCAATAGGTATGAACTTTAGTCCTTACCTTTTCCGGCACAACCAAAACAATTATTCTTTACTCTCTGCACATAATAACTATATAATATTATATTTGGACATTGATAGATTTAAAAACCTGACAATATTGCAAAATGAAGGTATGTGGGTATTATTCCAGTTGTATGCATTTTAAAAATAGCACTGTGGTGATGATACAAAATGTTTTTCTTTTTACATATTCCAGGACAAAGTGAAAAAGAAACTCAGCAAAAAGAAAAAGGTAAGATAATGTGAATGTTTAGTTTTTGCATTGGTGCATGGAATAGAGAAAATGTTCAATTATTCTATTGCTCAAGTTTTGGGAGTTTGTATTGGAGACTACTTGGAGACGTTTGAGTAGCAAGTGACATAATCACCATCTTCCTTAAGTTAGGACCCGAAGCATTGTGTTTAATTCAAATCAGTAGCCACTAGGCCCTTGACCACCTTCGAAAACCTTCTCCTGACAGCTGAGGGACACAGCAAAGGGGTGGTATCCACAATATACAAAATACTGCTCCAAAATCCCACAAACCCCCTTGACGCAATCAAATAACAATGGGAGGATGACATAGGCTATGAAATTAACCCTATTCATTGGACTAGAATGTAGTCTAAACCTCCCTTTAAGTCCATATGAGCCAAAAGAAGGTTTCACTCTGAAACTCACCTACAGGTGGTACTTAACACCATGGAAACTGGTGCTCATACGCCCAGGAACCTCACCAAGATGTTGGAGAGGCTGCACCTCCACAGGCACATGACTCCACATGTGGTGGGAATGCCCTAAAATCCAACCCTTCTGGACAGCAGTCCTACAAAAGATATGCAAAATAACTAAACACGTCTTAGAAGTCACCCCAGAACTGGCCCTACTGAACACCTTCCAACATCATAATGACCACTCACATTATACAGAGATGTCCTTGCTACATTTCGTGTCCCTATTATACAGCACTAGCAGAAGCAGGGGCTTTTCCTTGGATAGTTCAGGAACATGATCCCATATGGTGGATTGCTGACACAGTATCCTGAAGCATACGGGTGTTCTTGGAAAGAGTCCATGAAAGCATGCCTTCCAAGTCTTGGAAAATAAGATCAAATGATTCTAATGGCCTGTTCTGCACATTTGTTCCTTATGCTGATCATTTGTCATATTGTGGTAATAACCATAAGCCTATGATGTTCATATATTTAGCCAAATCCTTTAAAACAGGGATAAGGAACCCATTGTGCTCCAGATTTTGTTGGACTGCAACTCCTATCATTCCTGACCATTGGCCATGCTGGATGAAGGTGGTGAGAGTTGGAATCTAACAGCATCTGTGAGGGTGGGTTCCCAAGGTTCCCAATTCCTGCTTTAAAATCAGGTATAGAGGTTCTTTGTTAATTGATCCTACTATCCTGTTATCCCTCCCTCCTGCAGGGAATGGAGTTGCTGACAAACCCAGTGGCTGAATGACTTTGAATAGCTCAGTGACTAGCAATGGCTTCAGAGACAGTTGTGATCTTTCAGATAGTTTGTAACTACTCTGGGCTGCGATGAGGGCACCATTGCCTTTTTGGGTGCTGGCCAGATGCTACTGCAACTTGCAGGAAGCAGGCGATAGCCACTAACTTAGATGGCTTTAGGCAAATTCATGGAGGAGAAAGCTATCAATGACTACTAGCCATGTTGGCTATATTCTGCTTCCACAGTTGAAGGCAGTAATACCAGTTACCAAAAACCACAGGAGGGGAGATGGCTCTTGTGCCCAGATCTTGTTTGCTGGTTTCCCACCAGCATCTGGTTGGCCACTAAGAAAGCAGAATGCCAACTACATGGACCATTGTCCTGAGTCAGTAGGCGCTAACTATGTTCTTGCATTCTTAACAATTTGGACTGGAAGACAAGAAATTTTAAAAAGAATGGGAAATGTTTATAATGTATATACAAAAGTAATGCAAACGGGTCAAAACATTCGCAGGATTCTAAATACACTAAATGAAATAGAGAGTATGGATAACTTAGGAAGACAGAATAATTGGAGAAATGTCAATATGCAGTTAAAATATAATTAAGAGGACCCATGGTTGGGATGGGGGGAAGTCAAGAGGGTAATCTCAATATGTGGAATTGTAAGATTTTTTGATGTAAGTTTATCTTTCTCTTGTGTTTTTTTCTTCTTTTCATTCTTTTTTCTCTCCCCCCTCCCTTTATTTCTGGAAATTCAATTACACACACACACACCAGTTTGGACTGGTCACAGTATTATTGTAACTGCGTAAATACGAAAACACTACAGTTTTGCTCCTTATTGTTAGAGATTCTTCAGCATGCATTAAGGTGTTAAAGAAATTCATAAATAGTCAATTCTGAATTCTGGGAAGAAATTCTGTATTTCTTTTTAATCTCTTTTTTTTCTAGTGAAGAAAAAGAAACCAAAATTGCTCAATAAATTTGATAAACAGATTAAAGCTGAACTCGATGCTGCAGAGAAGCTGCGTAAAAAGGTAACAATGAAATTTTTGACTGAGCTTAAATTGGCTGTTGCTGGAGAGAACATAAAGATGGGCTGTGGCACCATGCATAAAATTCTAGGCATAGAGAACCTCAGAAGGCGCTGATAAACACTACAAATGGTTGTGAACCCATCTATTGGCAATGCTAGTGGATCACAATATAGGCTTATGTCTATTGTAAGGGGTGGATAGACAAAGACAGCAATTCAGTACTTTAAAAATGTATAGACTGTAGCTCAGTGGTAGAGCATCTGCATTGAATGCAGAAGGTCCCAGGTTCAGTCCTCAGCAACTCCAGCAACTTCCTAAGGTTAGGAAGACTTGTCTGAAATCCTGGAGAACTGCCATCAGTGTAGACAAAACTGAGCTTGGTGGAATAATGGTCTGATTCAGTGTATGGTAGCTTCCTATGACATTTTATGCAACTGAACCTGGGAAGTAGGCCTGCCCAAGTAAAGTAAAACTTGCAGTTCTTCCAGATGTGATGGCAGCCTTGAGTTTTAAAATCTATATATTTTTCTCATATTTGCATACCTCTTCATAACTGATGCTTTCAAGGATTTCACAGCTGTGAAATAGCCCGTAAGAAGGTACCTAAATAATTTCATTTTGATGCCTTAAATTGTGTATTTAATTTCAGTAGGATTACTCTGAGTAAAACTCAGTTGAATACCACCCATCACATTCAATCAATTTTTTCCTTATGTGTTTTAAAAGCCCCCAAGGTGCTTTCATCCCCCCCCCCAAGATGTTCACTTTAAGCCATTTCATAACAAAAAGGGAAATTTCAGGGATGGCCCCAGATGTTTCCCTCCCTGAGGAAGAGCAGTAAATACCACCTTCTCTCTCTCTCTCTCTCTCTCTCTCTCTCTCTCTCTCTCCCTCTCCCTCTCCCTCTCCCTCTCCCTCTCCCTCTCCCTCTCCCTCTCCCTCTCTTCTGTCTCCTCTCTCCTCCCCCCCCACCCTCAGCCCAAACCTAGCTGGTTTATTTTAGCATCTAAGACATAAAATCCCACAAGCACTTCTCCCTGGGTACAAAAATATAATAACTTGTTGCTCTTCCATGACACTCAAAATCCACTGCCTGTGGTCATCAACCCACTCTAGTGCTGATATTTTAGATTCCCCCACCATTCCCTTCCACAATCATTTCATAATATTAATATTTTATTTTTATTTAAACAACAACAATCCCAACCTGTGCTTATTTAAAAGGTGTATTATACATTACCACACTATAACAGATAACTTCCCTAGCTGTCACTGTAAGTGTTGTGTGCCTACTTCCTTTTCCCACGAAAAATGTTTTATAAATGACTGAATTATTTTTAGGCGCTTTGTTAGCTGGTGACTTCTCAGCACTTTTATCGGAAATGTAAATAATAATGAATGTTAATATTTTCCCTACACCTGATATTTTGCAAATTACTTCAGATAACAATGGTTTTCTTTAGGGAAAAGCTGAGGAAGCTTTGAAGGCATTTGAAGCATTAGTCAACAAGTATCCCCAAAGCCCACGGGCAAGATATGGAAAAGCGCAGGTAAAAAATGAGCCAGCAACGTATGGAAAGACAAATGGTCTAGTTGTGTATGTCTCTATTTGTCCTAGACTATAAATCCAGTCATCTCCAGGATGAACACAATGGGAAATGTGAATGATCTTGCAAAAGGCAGCTCTTATTCATTGAGGCCAGGACATTTCCCCCAGATCTGTGAAACTTGCAGGTGGTTTACTGAATGTTCCTTAATCCTAGCACTGGTTGTTGTTTCTTCCATGCTCCTGTAACTGCCAATTTCTTCTGAAAGAAGGGAGCAGGTGACACTTCCTTTCATGAATAGAAGAGGCTTGGTAGCTCCTGTCTTTTCTCCTTTGGCTGTCTCTCAGCTTCTTGTGTTACATACAATTAAGCAATGGCATTCCCAGTGATTTGTGCTTATAGCCCATATTTTGTAGCCTTGAAATAACTTGCGCAACACTATAATCAGCTTGCTTGACATTACACGATGGAAATATGGAGGTCTTAACTATGTCAGTTCTTCAATTGACAGCCATCTTAAAATAAATAAATAACCCAAAGCCAGCAGAATTCACCATATTAACCCTTTGTTAAAACAACTTGCTATGACAACTTTCCATCCAGTAAAGTCATTCTGAAGTGAAAACAGATTTATAACTACCTTTGAACAAATACTCGTGATTTGGTGAACGAATTCCAGAATAAAACAAAACACAGCTGCAGGCATTTCAAAAGATGAACACGGAAACAAAATACCTGTTTATTTTTTCAAGTCAGTGTTGTGGTTGGCTATGTAGAGGCTGTTTGCCAGCTATTAAAATACTTTTTTTCCATTTTCCTTGCTGTACGCTTTGGTGTAAGTAGCCACCAAAATGCTTGAAGGTGTTACACTGTCCATTTGTACAATCAGGAATTCGTCTTCTTCTTTAAAATGAAAGCAGTTCATCTCCTTTCCCCAATGACATTTACCGATCTCAAACAACTACCAATTGAGTAAAAACATGTTTTTAACAAACAAAAAGTTAAGTGGTGACTTGGGCACTGATGAATGATTTATGGTCACACACAGAGTGAGGATGACTTCGCAGAGAAAGCGAGAAGCAATGAAATACTACAGCGATCCATCAGTACCTATGGTGAAGTTGCTAGTCTACCAAATGTCCCTGATGATCTGGTAAAACTCACATTGAAAAGAAGGGCAGATCGACAACAATTTCTTGGTAAGGATCTTAAATCTGTACTTACTGCAGGTCAAATATTCAAAAATGCCCAGGGGATTTTTAAAGACTTTGTTGTTTTATTAAATGGATGATACATACAGCATATGTTTGTAAAGTTACATGAACGATAAACAACAAAAGAACTGTTTGTGCAATGTAGCTTAAAGGGTAAGTACACACTAGAGATGTATATCATATAATGCCAAGAAGATTTTGAAGGAGACAAGTTTTGTTTACTGCAACTGAAACCTATTTGGTCTCAAAAAAATCCTCCTTGTGAATTTTAACATCATTTTTTCTACAGATACTGTTCAGTTGCTTGAATATTCTTCCAAATGATTTCTATCTGGATTTGACATTGATACTTGGTTTTAATATCCTGATAGGAGTGGGGGGGGGTTTGCCAGTATTTGATAATGCATATTCAACAGTATACAGCTGTGTTGCCTGTACAGTGGTACCTCGGGTGAAGTACTTAATTCGTTCCGGATGTCCGTTCTTAACCTGAAACTGTTCTTAACCTGAAGCACCACTTTAGCTAATGGGGCCTCCTGCTGCCGCCGCGCTGCCGGAGCACGATTTCTGTTCTCATCCTGAAGCAAAGTTCTTAACCTGAAGCACTATTTCTGGGTTAGTAACCTGAAGCGTATGTAACTCGAGGTACCACTGTATACAGCTTCACAGAGTCAAATCATATTGCACAGACCACAGATATGCTTGTACAAAACACCCAAAACCCTGTGTACATCACTGCATTTGTGTTTTAAACTGTTGGTCTCTTTCCAGTGGCATTAAATCACAGGCATGACTTGAAATGAACAGAAGTAGATAGAAACAGGTGTCTCCCAGATTCATGGAAAGGACAAATGTTAAGCAAATATTGTGAGCAACTGTCTTCCTGTGAGCCAGGAAGTCTGAACATTTCCCCCCACTTGAATTAATTGCAGTTTATTTATACCCTTAATTAATGTAGTTGAAAAATAGAAGCAGCTTTAAACGTGCACTTTAAAGAACTGGAGATTAATTGCTGGCATATCTATCCACGCTGTGAACCCCCTTATTACCACTGTCCAATGAAAGCTGTGATATGAGGAATGCCACAGTTGTCCACAAGAGGTCTCCATAAGACTGACTGATACAACCCACCAGCTTGCTTTCCTAAGGCATAACTGTTAAAATTAGTAGTAATAGAGATCAGTGAGAAAAATACTCATATATTTTTACGTGCATATTTACATTTTGTGTTATCGGTCTTTAGTAATGTACACTTTTTATATATTGAATCACTTGAGCCCATTTAACAGCCGAACGTACTGTATTGCAGGCATGAGCAACATGATGCTCTCCAGATGTTGCTAGACTCCCATCAACCTCAGTCAGGATGGCCAATAGGCAGAGATGATGGGAGTCCAACCACATCTGGACAGCACTGGATTGGCTACCTCCTCTGCTATATCCCAGACTACTCCTACTTGTAACCAAGCTGTTGTTGTTGTTTTTTGTCCAATTCAATTAGGTCGCATGAGAGGCTCCTTGGTTACACTGCAAAAACTTGTTAGCCTGTTTCCCAATGATACTTCATTCAAGAACAATCTAGGAGTGGGTTACCTTTTGATTGGCGACAACAGCAATGCCAAGAGGGTTTATGAGGAGGTGAGCTTCTATTAAGAATATGTAAACTTTTTTTTTTTAAGTACCACAGGTTGATCAAGGCTTAAGAACATTACAATTTTGAAAACAATAAAAGTATGCATCTGCCTCTTTATAGCATAGGTGGTGAACCAGTGGGCTGAAATGTGATTGCCGCAGCCCCACCATCCCACAGCAAAATCAGAGACATCTCCCTCTGCAAAGGCTCCATTGCTGGGTGGTCTTACTAGACAGGAACCAGGAAGGAGCATTCTGTGCTGTTTCCTCATAGTAACGATTCCCGGCAAGAGGGAGTATGACTTTGCAAATTATGCAGATGGGGGCTTTCTTTTCCACTGTGCCAGTTGGGCCTGAACTTCTCTTCATTACCCAGGGCTGCAGTGGCAAAATCTGTACATCACAGTCCTGGGCTGAGAGGAAAGGGTTAAACCTCTTCATGCAGCCCAATACTGTGATGGACAAATCAACCCATGACAGGGATGAGCTGAGGAGAGTGGTTTAAACTTCCCTGCCCGGCCTAGTGATGGAATTTCAAAGCCCTGTGATGAGGATGAGTGTGTATGCAGAGTGTGTGTGTTTTGTATGTGGTGCATGTGTGATAAATATGTGTTGGCAACACCTACCACAGGCATGCAGTCCTTGGATTAGTTGACTATCAGGGTAGCCCTTCAGCTGAAAAAGGGTAGCCACCCCTGCCTTTTAGGCCACGGTGCCCTCATTTTGACCAGTCCAAACACTGCAAATGTTTCCTCTTACGGTAGCGCTAAAGTGTGCATAGGCTATGTGTGGTTTCCCTGTTGTGTAGCTTCTTGTTCAAACTACAGTGGTGCCTCGCAAGACGAAATTAATCCATTCCGTGAGGCTCTTCGTATAGCAGTTTTTTCATCTTGTGAAGCAAGCCCATTGACAGCTTAGCAGATTAGCAGTTTAGCGGCTTTTAGCGGATCAGCTGATAAGCGGCTTATCAGCGGATCAGCTGATAAGCAGCTTAGGGCTTAGGGAAAGGGGGGGAGGGGGGAAAAACCCGCAGGAACTCGCAAGACATTTTCGTCTTGCAAAGCAAGCCCATAGGGAAATTAGTTTTGCGAAGCGCCTCCAAAACGGAAAACCCTTTCGTCTAGCAGGTTTTCCGTCATGCGAGGCGTTCGTCTTGCGGGGCACCACTGTACAAGATACTTGCCTTTTCCTCTTCTAACTCTTCATTCCTTCACATGGGAAAACTTGGCCTACTAAAAAGCATGTGAACAGGATTGTACCATGACTCTAGGTCCTGCTTGGACTTCTGCAATGTGCTCTACGTGGGGCTACCTTTGAAGGTGACCCGGAAACTGCAATTAATCCAGAATGCGGCAGCTAGACTGGTGACTGGGAGTGGCCGCCGGGACACATAACACCGGTCCTGAGAGATCTGCATTGGCTCCCAGTATGTTTCCGAGCACAATTCAGAGTGTTGGTGCTGACCTTTAAAGCCCTAAACGGCCTCAGTCTTGTATACCTGAAGGAGCATTTCCACCCCCATCGTTCTGTCCGGACACTGAGATCCAGCGCTGAGGGCCTTCTGGCAGTTCCCTCATTGCGAGAAGTGAGGTTACAGGGAGCCAGGCAGAGGGCCTTCTCGGTAGCAGCACCCACCCTGTGGAACACCCTCCCTTCAGATGTGAAGGAAATAAGCAGCTATCTTATCTTTAAAAGACATCTGAAGGCAGCCCTATTTAGGGAAGTTTTTAATATTTAATGCTGTATTGTTTTTAACACTCGATTGGGAGCCGCCCAGAGTGGCTGGGGAAACTCAGCCAGATGGGCAAGGTATAAATAATAAATTATTATTATTATTATTATTATTATTATTATTATTATTATTATTGGTAGACATTCAAATCTGACTGTATGATAATGCCACTGAAGGCAACTGAACCTCATTGAAAGTGAGGGCATTGCTTCCTGAAGCAGTCACTTACATAATTCCAGCCTGCTGCAGTTGTACATCAATTTAAAAGCATATCTCATTTACAAAATGCTCAAAGATGTTACATTTTAAAAGTTAAAGAATACATGTGAAATGGACTGATGAAGAAACAAAGTTAGGTATCCTAGGCGGAGTATCATAACTCATTTCAAGTTTAAATATAAAGTATAAAGTAGCTAGTTCTGTACCCTATAAAATAGGGATGAGGAATGTGTGGTGCTTTGGATGTTGTTCACTACAACTCCTGTCATTTTCTTTGCCATGCTGATTGGGACTGATGGGTCTTGGCACCAAACAACTTCTGGAGGACCTCAGGTCCTCCACTGCTGTTATGTATAGAGTCTTGAAATCTGACTAGAGGCATTGCAATGTGGTTGAAGACCCATGAAGCACCGTCTGCTGATGCCCAACGAGAATCAGAAAATCCCTGCACCCTCTCTTCACCTCCCTTCTGTTGGCAAAAGGGTAGCACTAGAATGAGAAGTTGTGGGTCAGCAGTAGGAATAACTTCTAGGAAATCTCTGTGTTCATGGTTGACCTAAATTCTGTTTTCAGCAGTTTGGTCATGTTGAATCTTTTTTCCTATTTCCCCTGCCACACACACCTTCAGCAATGAACCTAAATAGTGAACTTTGAATCAAAGAATTTTATTCCTATAGCTGGAATTCAACCCGATGGGAAACTTGTCCATTCTTGGCAAACAATTTTTTTAAGATCTTCCATTGTATCACAGCTTGAAGGCAGTGTCAAGAAAGGGATAGCATTTCATTTTTCTCCGATTAGCTATTTCCCCTTTGAATCTAGTAGTCTGGCACTGAGACACAATACATTAAAATAGGCTTTGTAAAAATCAAAGCTGCTTTTGTTTTCAAAGCGCAATAGATCTTGGTTTAACTTTCTTCAAGGGATTTCTCTAGTTCAAGAAATTTGAAGGCAAATGCTCTGTCTCCCAATTTGTGCCACAGATAGACGAGTGTTTTGAGGTCAGTCCTGAACTCTGCATTAATTATAGTTAAATGGCTGAAGGAGAGACAGTAGCAGGAAGAATTCCCTTCCTTCTCTGCTCCCACAGTTCTGTGTACAGTGGTACCTCAGGTTAAGTACTTAATTCGTTCTGGAGGTCCTTTCTTAACCTGAAACTGTTCTTAACCTGAAGCACCACTTTAGCTAATGGGGCCTCCTGCTGCTGCTGCTGCGCCGCCGGACGATTTCTGTTCTCATCTTGAAGCAAAGTTCTTAACCCGAGGTACTATTTCTGGGTTAACGGAGTCTGTAACCTGAAGCATATGTAACCTGAGGTACCACTGTACTAATTAAACATTCTTTTCATAAAAATCCATTGTGCAATTGTCAAAGCTGATGTTTGGTATGTTGTTTAAAAATGAAGGCCATACCATGAATATTAGCACAGCTTCTTGTCCATGGCTGAGGATGGAACGGCACCTTACATGCAGCAGGGAAGTATTGCCAAAAATGGCTCCCCTCCTGTTTGAGTTTTCCCCCTCTGCTCCATAACATTTAGACTCACTTAACCCAGCAGGTGCCCGCCACATTTTTTTTTTAACTACAACTCCCATCTGCCTTGGCTATTGACCATGTTGTCTGGGACTGATGGGAGTTCTAGTCCAAAATATCAAGGGGGGGCACCAAATTGGGGAAGACTGATTCAGTCTATATCATGATATCACCAAGTTGTGAGTTTCCCTGCCTTTAGCAATGGGAGCCAATAATATGGAGTGAGACATGAAGTCTCATGACTTGATAAAAACACATCACAGGGTATGTTCCTTATTTTCTTATTTCTTTCTTTCCTTCATTATTTCATCTTTCTCTTCTCCTGTCTCCTAATTTATCCCTTCTCTATCTCCTTTTCTCTTTCTCTTTTCTTTTTCTTTTTAGTTTTTGGTTTTATTTAGATTAACATTTTAATGTTGATAAAAAATATAATAAATAATATTTGTGTACCTTTTTCCAAACTCTAATAAAATTTATTTTTTTAATGCAATTTTGAAGCATCTCCATGTGACACAAAATATGTAATTCCAGCCTATATGATTGTGCTGAATTAATCCAAGAAGTCTGCTGCATGACCTTGCAGGCAAGAGAAAAGGCAGGGACAATTCCAATTAGACATACATGTTCAATAATGCATAGTCAAAACCCTTAGCCAGTGGTCTGCTTGTGGACTACTAATGGAAATAAATCCTTATTTTGAGCCAAGAACTAATATATAGCTATGTCTCTGTAAACAATTCAAAATCACTGCAGAGGTAAAGCCCTAATTATTTTTTGTTTTGCTTTTTCACAGGTTTTGAGCCTGGCTCCTAATGACGGCTTTGCTAAAGTGCATTATGGCTTCATCCTGAAGGCAGAGAACAAGATTGCAGAAAGCATTCCCTATTTAAAAGTAATATTTACATTAGGTTCTCCTTCTTTTGGAAAGCACAATAAATGGAAGAAATTATATGTGAAGGATCAAAATTGTACTATTTAATATTAGAGGGTCGTGAAAACCTCCTTTCCCCGTATGAACTGACCCAGGTCCTGTGATCACCATCTGAGACCCTTTTTCATGTGCCTCCTCCACGAGAGGTTCAGAAGGTGGCAACACGAGAATGGGCCTTTTTTGCAGTGACTCTCCACTTGCAAAATGCTTTCCCCAGGGCACCAGGTGCCTTTGCTACTTATCGTTAGGCACAAGGCAAAAACAGTCCTCTTCGACCATACCTTTGGCTAATTAAACAATCAATGGACTTTTTAACTGCGGGAGGTCTTGGGGTTTTTTGTTTCAAAAATGGTATACATTTTTGTTTTTTTTTTTATTTTGTAAACTGCCCTGTGATCCTTGGATGAATGGTGGTATAGGATGATGATGGTTATTGTTATTACTACTACTACTGCTATCACTACTATGTTGATCCATCCCCTGGATGAAAGATCTCTTTTCCAGGATGGGGCTTCAGGTCAGTTATTTAGCACTGCAACTTACTCCCTGCCCTCTAAGAGCCAGTTCACACAACCATGTTTGAGATGGTTCTTCTGAAGCAAGTTCCCATGTAGAGACATTTTCACAAGTCCATATAATCATGTGAACATTTGTGGGGGAAACACATCATGGCCACTCTCCACCTCGATTAGAAATAGTAGAGTTGACACACAATAGCAGAGAAGACATGGGGGAAAGAGAGTGATAGATAATTGATTATGCATCCTTTGAAGGAACAGAAAGCGTGTACACTATAATACATTATAGGAATTTTAAGATATATCTTTGAGAAAGAATTATATAAATACAAGTATACTATATAGTAGTAATTGACTTACTGTCTGCATGTGGGTCTTTAGGCAGCCCAAATGACAGTACAATTTAATGTATAAGCAGCCTTGGGGGATCCTTAAAGTTTTCAGAAGTACAAGAAATATTTATGGTGGGGGAGACTCAAAACAACTTGATGGACATGGAATGATGGAAAAATTGAAAGCTGGGGAAATGGAATAGAGTTTCCTAGTAAAGGGCATAGCTGGCTCAAATCCTGAATAGCAGCTATCCACACTGCTACATTTTGTTAGCTGTGGAACTGAAAAGCTTTTTTAAAACACAAAAATGAATAACTGGCATTCTTTTCTGATCCCTCTAGGAAGGTCTAGAATCAGGAGACCCAGGCACTGACGATGGGCGCTTTTATTTCCATTTGGGTGATGCCATGCAGAGAGTTGGAAACAAAGAGGTAGAGTTTAATGGAGGTTCAATGAGTTTCATCTGGCAAATAAGATCTGAGTTGACTTTGGCCCTAATGTGTCCAGAGTGTGAGATTGGTCAGGAACCTGAAGCAGGAAGCACAGCAAAGAGCCAAACTCCAAATGTCATCAGAGGCTATGATGAAATTGCAGGTTGTTAAGCAGACAGAAGGGTTCAAGGGAAGACTTGGAAATAAATAGGGCTGTGGTCTTAGTCAAACCAATTAGAAGAAGCTGACTCTACCTAGGGAGCAAGAGCTGGGTATAAATCCAATTCAGTTTTTGCATTAATTCACACAGCCAAAATTCCTAAAGCTTTTTACGTGGACCATAACAAAAGGCTGAATGGTCGGAGGCACCCTGCATAAAGAAGTGGGAAATTCCCAGTGCAGTGGTGTCTGAGATGGCATTGCAGTGGGTGAAATCCAATATAAGCTACGTTTATTTATGAATACACTTAGCTGGATCACACCAAACTGCTTCCTAGTTACTGATGTTTAAGTAGGATTCCCCCACCTCATTTCTTCTGGAAGGAAGTGCATAGAAATGGCTACAGAGAAGAAGCTTAGTTAATTGCCTTTTTTAAAAAAAAAAATTCTAGCAGCATTGCTGCAAAGACAGCTTAAAACCTATTTCTCTGTACCTCTGTGTCTTTAGAGTCCAGTATATTGAGTTCCTTTCCTTGTGATGTAGTTGAGCGGCTTAATAGTTATAGGATTGTGGATTGACATTAGGGACAAAATTTTAAAGAAAACTTTCAGCATATACTTTTTGATTAATTTCTGCACTTCTGGTTATTTACTGAAGTAGGGATGAGGAATCAGATTCAGCTGCAAGGCCAGACCCTGGCATCCCACAACTCTCGTGGGCCACTGTGGGTGTGGTTTTGCAAAATGGCCTCACCACTTAACTGCCAATACTGGTAGCTTCCCTGCAGATATTATCCATGGAAGGCAGATAGATTTTTTTTATTTTTACAGGAGGTAACACTGTATGCTGGTAGAGAAGCTGTCTTTGTTTTTTGTGTTTTATTACAAGATGGGCAGAACTGGAGCAGCATCCTAGTAGGAATTTCTATAGGCACATCCATATTCCACGTGGATGGTGGGTATGCTTGAGTGCCCCTGAATTCTTTGGTGCTGCAGGTTTTTGTGGAAAAGATCTTAAATTGTTTGTATCCACCTCTGTTCTCTTTTCCCAAATCACTGCATCTCAGCTGGTTATTTGTGATGATGCTATAGGGGAACAATCACTAAGCAGGCTGATAGCATCATTAGCATGCACAGAGGAATTTGCTAGCATATGATATTTGTTATTGATTTATCCTTTTCCGCTGAAGTGTAACTAATGTAAATGAGCTGTTAACAAATTAAAATCTTCTAGGCATACAAGTGGTATGAACTTGGGCACCAGCGGGGTCACTTTGCATCTGTCTGGCAGCGCTCTCTCTACAATGTCAAGGGTTTAAAGGCTCAGCCATGGTGGACAGCAAAGGAAACAGGTTATACAGACCTGGTCAAGGTGAGCAGTATGCCTTCTTTTACTTTATAGATTGTTATCAGCAGAAATTTCTGCATATTGCATGATGCCAAAAAGAAAACTGAAATTATTTGCAAGCACAATGCATACATAGAAAAATGCAAGAAGGAAAATATAGGAGATAAAAATACAAAATAATAATAATCAGGATAAAAATCTACATTTCATTAATTCTCCTATATAGATTTTTGTCTGAAGTAGATTCCACAGCTGCAGTTCTCTGAATACATACCTGGAATTAAATCTCATTAAACACAGTGGAGCTTACTTCTCAGTAAGCATGCATAAGATCAGACTTCAGCAGATAGAGCAATATGCTGTTTTGCTCCTTGTGACTGACATCTAAGCTTGGTTCCAGACTTGAGTCATACTTAGAGTAGACCAACTGGATTCAGCAGGACCTAAGTAAGTCATGTGACTAGCTTGATTTCAGTGGGAGCCATAGTCCATTGTGCAACATTCCTTCTTCTGCTAAGGGAATGAGTTGTGGAAGTGAGCGAACACAAAAAAATGTACATGCTGGACCACTTGGGTTTTTATGGCCATATTAAGTCTGTAATTTACACTAATTACTGGGAGGCAAGCCTTAAATTGCTGAATGTTGTAATTAGTGGATAACACGCCGGTTTGTTTTCCCTTGTGCTCTCATAACTCTTAGAGGCTTCACTGGGACATTTAATTGCAGAAGTTAGACAACATCAGGCCAACTGAATAAATACAAAACTCAGACAACAGAGAAGAAACTTATCACTGTTTGTAGCCCTTGAGATAGACAGCTAAATTATTTATAATCACTATTCTCTGCTATTGTTAAAATACAATTTAGACTCTGTTATTAAATCATCAATTATTGTTCTTTTTTCAAAACGTCAGTGAGATTTCCATTTCTAGAACAGATTATAGAGGAACTTTAGAGGCTGCCATCTATTTTACTTGTTTGCTTTTTTTCTTAATGTTCCATGCTAAGAAGAAGAAGACTTATACTCCCTCCCCCTTTTAACAGGATCACACACATTATTAAATTTTGTTGTCCCTGTAAAAGGCTAAAACATCTGGTTTTTCTGAACATGCTTTAATGTTAGCATGGATAATGTTCCCTAACAAGGAATGTTCTCTAGCATGAATATCCTCATTCATTTTGACCATCACCATGCTTTCTTGTAGGAAAGCCCTGTTGAAATCAATGGTCCATAGGGTAAGTTTGCACACTCAAAGCTCAGGTGGGCTTCTTAAATCTGCATCCCATGATGGAATAGTCTGGCTGTTTTGGAGACTAAATGAACCTTGATTTATTTATTTTTGTTCCCCCCAAGAGAGCTAATGCTTGTGTTTGGCCATAAGGTGCTACATCTAGTCGCACCTAGTGGCACAATGTAATCATGACTAGTTACAGGATGCCAGTCAGAAAAGGGGAAAGACACCCACATGTTCTCATTCAGACACAGATCATGAAACAGAACCCATGGGTGCCTGCTTCCAAGCTGTAGGTTCATAAGCATGCATATTCCAAGATACTCATTATCAACCTTTTCTTTCCCAAGAAATATTTATAAGACTAAGGCACCTGCCTTATTCAAGAAGTAGCAGACAGACCTGAAAATAACAATGTTTCAGAGAAGCAGACATAATGCTATTTCTTTGGAAGTGATCCATTTTAGTTCACTTGTACCCACATATATTTATAGGTACACACAGAGAGAATGAAATTCTTGCACTGTCTGGAAAAGATCTGAGCTACCTTAAAATACTTGATGTTTTGAATCTTCACAGTTTTTTTATTTGCTAACAAATATATTCACAAAAGCCCAAAACTTCTAGAAGCAGAAATCCCCACAGAGGTAACAAAAACATTGTCTTGGATCAAGGAAACTTTAAAGAGCCATTTTCCACTCTCACCTGCTCCCTTTTGCTCCCATTGTGGGTATGTTAACTTTTTGTAGGCATACTTTTGAACCCTTGGATCCATTACATAGAAAACTTCATAGACAAAGATGCAAAGCATTGCAGTACTTGGAAGATTTTTTTTAAAAAAAATCAGTATATAATTTTCACAGAGACAGACCAACTACGTGTGGGGGCACTTTCCTCTTTTGTTGCTGATTTTGGTAACTTAGTTTGAGCCAGATGGGGTCTCATTGTCCAAATTCAGTCTCCCCAAGTCTTCATGTTTGTAATTTTCTATTAATTTGTATATGCACCCCCCAAAAAAAAATCTTTCTGGAGAAAGTACCAAATAATGCCTTACATCTCCCACCTGAGATTTAATTTTAAATGAGGGAATTGGACATTATCTTCAGGTATCCTGATATTCTTTCCAATGTCACTTATTTCATGTTGTTCTATTTTTAGTAAAAAGAGCAAAAAGCTTTTCTCCATGTGGAATCACAGCCGTGTAATCAGTCTAGCTAATATTTGCTAACTATAAAAAACAGAAACCTGAGTGAGATGCATGAAGCATCATGATGAAGCAATGCAGTGATATAGTACTAGAGGGGCTGTTCCTTGGGTAATACTGTCAACTGATGTTTATCTGTGCTGTTTTGTATGCATAACAGCCTATGCTTCTGCTGATGCACGTATATATTTTGCTCTAATTGGTGTTATGTTTTAGATGCCTGAAGTAGCTTGCACAGTTGGAAGTTTGCCTAAGGAATTAGAAATATAAGTTGCAAAGACATATGAGAAGAACATTTGTAGTCCTCATGCTTCCATGTTAATGCTGTATAAAATTATTTCAATATTTGAAAAAAGGTAATTCTAGTAATGAGCTGTGTTTTTGCTGCAAGCGAAAAGTGCCATAACGTTCTCAGGAGAGTAGTAACAAGCTTAATAAAGACAGCTGTTTCAGTCATTTGTGCTTCTATTCCTTTTTTTTTTTAAGATAATTTTTATTCGTTTTTCAAACACATAACAAAACAAAAAATAAAAAATTCAAAACACAAACAAAAACATACAAAACATTTAAACCAATATAACTTCCAAATTATATTTTCATACCCTTCTTTCTTTTGACTTCCCCATACCTCCCCATCCCTGCATCCTTGTTTAATAATTCTTTAGCAACCCTTTAGTCAATTATCCTGATTCCCTTTCATTAAATTTCCTTTAGTTTTTTAGTTACAGCTGCAATTCTCTGCTTCTTACCCCATGACATCTTAGCATTCCTCAATTTTGCAATAGTTTTTAAGGTATGTTTTAAATTTCTTCCAGTCCTCTTCCACTGTCTCCTTCCCCTGGTCACGGATTCTGCCCGTCATCTCAGCCAGTCCCATAAAGTCCATCACCTTTGTTTGCCATTCTTCCAGAGTGGGTAGTTCTTGCATCTTCCAATACTTCGCCAGTAGAATTCTTGCTGCTGTGGTGGCATACATAAAAAAAATCCTATCCTTCTTTAACACCAATTGGCCAACCATGCCCAAGAGAAAAGCCTCTGGTTTCTTAGGAAAAGTCCACTTAAGGACCTTCTTAATTTCATTATAGATCATTTCCCAGAAAGCTTTAATCTTTGGGCAGGTCCACCAAAGGTGGTAAAAAGTGCCTTCAGTCTCATTACATTTCCAACACTTATTATTAGGCAGATGATAATTTTTTGCAAGCTTGGCTGGGGTCATGTACCACCGATAGATCATCTTCATAATGTTTTCTTTTAAAGCATTACATGCTGTAAATTTAATACCGGTAGTCCATAACTGTTCCCAGTCAGCAAACATAATATCATGGCCGATGTCTTGTGCCCATTTAATCATAGCTGATTTCACCGTTTCATCCTGTGTATTCCATTTCAACAGCAAGTTATACATTCTTGATAAGTTCTTAGTATTGGGTTCTAACAATTCTGTTTCTAGTTTTGACCCATTTGTGCTTCTATTCCTTCTTACTTATTAAAACCGAGAAATCCGGACACGTTTTCTCTCTGCAGCCCATGCAATCCAAATTTGTGAACTTGTTTGCAGAAAAGGCACTCAAACCAAACCGACTTGGCAGCATTCAAGCTTGTGCACGGTGCAAAGTACTCATCTTACTCATATCCAGTCTATTCAGTGTTGAGCCCGGTTTATAGACTAATGTTAAAAATGTATTTAAATGTGTGTCTGTCCTATTTGTATGTAAATCTGGCTATGGAGTGTAAGATTCAAAGCATTGAAGAGGCATAACAGTGCTGACCCTTCCTTGAAGCTCCCACACTCACTTCCAATTGCTTTCTTCCCAGCTGGCCCAACTTCCAGTATCAAAGCCCACTTTGGAGCAAAGTGATTCGAAGGATGGACTTTGAGAGTAGCAGTGGTGGATTCATCACTCCATGATCATGTGCCTGTTTGGTCTTCTGAATCACATTCTCCATGCTAGCTTTCCATCTAAATAGGGTGGGTCTGTGTTTGGAAACACAGTTTTGCTCACATCACCTGCTTTTTGTGCCTCCGTTTAACATCATGGAAGTTAATATTGCTTAATTGGGGCTTAGGCACAGACTAGATGCCATGGTTTGCACATGATTGGCCCTTACATGCTTGATTTCTGTTTATTAAATAGTAGTTGCAGAGGGACCAGGATTATTCCTTTCATGGTCCTAAGCCAGATCACTCCTCCCAAGCTATTTAGTAAAACAAAAACAAAAAAACACCCAAAATGCAAGGGAGAAGCATGGGCATACCATGCTGTCTAGTTTGGCTTTTGACTATGGTTACTGTTTAGCCAAGACTAAACCATTACACCTGTGCTTCAGTTCAGGTATATCTGACAGTACTGGGGAGTGTGTCCTGAGAATAATCAACTTGAACCCACTTTGCCCCACATTCAAGGGATACATGTCCCATCCCCAGTGTGCTGTGCATGCCTGCTCCACTTCTGACCAAGCCCCACTGATGTGCTGATGTGAAGAGAAATGCTGCCTTTTACTTTGCCCAAAATAATATGTAAATAGCAAAGTTTTCAGCCACCCCTCACGGCAGCATTGGAGTGGGGAGAGCTGGAAATGCTGATTTTGTTTGTTTGTGTGTGTATTTGTAATATATTTGTATACACACATACCTACGCCACACCCACCACTATCATGCAACTCTCAGAAAGGTAGCTGACCATCAGTGAGGCGCTCAGGCTGAAAAAGTTCAGCCACCCTTTGTCTGCACAGACTGGCAGCAGCTCCCCAAATTTCTCTGTGAGTGCTGTCTGGAGATGGTTCCTGAGAGCTTTTGCAAGTGAAGTATGTGCATTTTGTTTTCAGGTGTTCAGGCTAAATACTTGAAGATGGCTAGCTATTTCATTTATTTTACTTAAATTCCTTAGAAGTTCAAAGTGCCAACAATTCAAAAAAACAGTAATATAAAACAATCACACCTAATAATGAAATATTAGCATGAGAAACTAGGACCACAATAACAATTACAAGGCAGCCATCAGAATTAAAACATCATCATACCAAACATACCCCAAAGGAGGAAGTGTTCAGTCAAAGGCCACCCAAAACAGTTACACCCGAGGGAACCTGGCACAACTCTCTTGGCAAGGCAGTCCAGGATTCATCCTTATTGAATTGCAGCACTGCACAGGCCATAAGAAAATCACCGTTCTTATCTGTGTTTCAGATAAGGAAAGCTTGCGTAAAGCTGTTCCCTGTGTTGGTGAATTGATATTCCCTTACCTGATCCTGTCAGCTTCTGTTCTGACATCCTATAGTACATTATTATTGATTCAAGCAAATCAAGTGGTACCTTTGTCAGTCCTCAGTATATTGTTTAGATTACGTACAGATCATTAAAAGCACCGTCAGTTTATTCTAGTGTCATCAGAAATATTGTTGGCAGCAAAAAGAAAGAAATAAGGCAGGTAACTTTGTACATTTTCCTAATAATGCTGCTTTGACATTTAGGAAGGATCACAGCAGTGCCATTCTTAGATAATAACCAACTAACTGGAAATGATTGATTAAACAATGTCCTATATTGTCAGTTTGCAAAGCAATCTGGAATGTCTTTGACCTGTGTGATTTAGTTACCATGCAGATTTCTTTCTACACTTGAGGGAGGCTCAATAATGGTGCACATATTTCACACAAATGAGGATACCTGAGCTTTCCCCAAGCTTTTCAGGGAATGAATCTCAAGTGACTGAAGAACTAGTATCCATGGAGAACTGAAATTCATATCTGTTGACCACCAGAGTTGACCATTCTGCATAAGAGAGACCATGATTCAGTTCCCTTTTCTCCAACACCTTGTTACATTGAGCATTGCCAGGTGCTGGTATCAGTCATTAACCACAATATATTTGCATTGCTCTTTGGAAATGAAAGCAGTGCCCAATTAATTGCATGGCACATAATCTGTCTTTGCAAGTGCCTCTGTGATGTTAAATAGCAAAAGAATTGCCTGGCAGACTGATGCACAAATTAAATCATTTAGGCAACAGAAGATAAAGATTCTGTTTTGCTGATGAAATTAAGTTGTAAATTAAGAGGATTAACTCTGCTTAACATCAATAAGTACATAGAGAATCTGTGGAAAGCTTTGTTTGGGAAAATGTGATGATGGCAAGTTCTATTGGTTGCTTGAGTTAAGTTTGTGGACTAAAAACAATGCCATTACCCTTTCTTTAGGGAATTCCTGTAATGCCATTAAACAGTATGTGGGCAAGATAGAGGTGGGAAGGCCTTGGGATATCAACATTTGTTGAAGTCATATTGCTGTAGGAGTTACTCCTGCTTGATGCTTTAGCAGCAAATCAGAAATTTGAGGGAAGTGCCCTGGAAAAGAGGTGCTCCTCTAACTTTGCACCTTGGGCTATGGGAATGTTCTGCTCTCTCAACTTGTCTGGGGCTAACTCTTGCAACAGAGTGGAGTAGGGGAGGGAACACTGAGGATTTCACATGTCATTACAGACTTAAAAGACATGTGTACATTGTGCTGCATTTATTTCTAGAATTCAAAGTATTGTTCTCAATGCTCTGTTAGCTCTCTTGGTATTGAAAACTCTGGTGTGCTGTGACTGTGAAGATCAATACTCTTGTTAGCGCATAGTATTAAATGATCTGCTGAACACCCCCCTCGGCTAATCAAAAGCAAATTAAAGTGGAGGCCACTTTGGTAGGTGGCTGGGGATTATTGAAATTTTTATGATGCGAAGGTAATTGAAACTAAGAAACTACATGAATCGTTTTGTTTTAAACCCTTAACTGAATGGAAAATGGAAAATGGAAAGCTTGTTAATGATGCTAAATGCTTTCTTACTGCTGCTGTGTATTTTTAAGGTAAAAATAAATAAATCAGAATGCTCTTTAAATACTAAATTAATGTATTATTTGGTATTTTTTGCCTTTTCAGTCCTTGGAGAGAAACTGGAAGGTGATTCGAGATGAAGGACTTGCTGTGATGGATAAAGGAAAAGGGCTCTTTCTGCCTGAAGATGAGAACTTGCGGGAGAAAGGTGACTGGAGCCAGTTTACTCTCTGGCAGCAAGGTTTGTGAGTGCTAATTTCCCCCTCTCTCCGGTCACTCAGGTTCCATGCTGCAATTTTAATAAAAGCCATCATTTTAATGGAAATGGGTTTGTTCCTGTGAAGTCAGACTGCAATAAAATGAAAATGCATGGCTGTTCTACAGCAAGTGCTGATCCAATCTATTTGGGCAAGGTGGCCTCAGTGGGCCCACATCCTCCTTGACACTATCACCACTTTTTGTTCACTTGTCCTTTCTCTCTGTGACCAATACATTCAGCCTCACAAAGGGAGGGGATGAGGCAAATGGAAGCTGCTTACCCTTCTCATTCCTGCCATTGCCCACTTTTGTGCGAGGACTGGGGGAAAGTAACTAACAGCAAAAAAGAGGAACAGCAAGTCCAGGAGGCACCCGAGACTTCCTGATACGAGGATCATGCTTGTCCACATGGCAGTAAAAAGTTAGAAATTGTCCTATGCATGTGACTGTTGTGACATTTTTATAGAGACATAAGAAGCAGTCTTCTTTTTCCCTTGATCACTTCCTTTCCAGCAGAGTGATGTACTGTCATTCTCGAGGGATTCTCTCCTCCCCTGGTAGCATCAAGGATCAAAGAAGAAACAAGAAAATTCATATTTGTGGTTTTATTCAGTAATCGTGGAGCAAGGAAAACAATCCAGTCCTTAACTCCATGGTGACATTGCTCACTCTGAGCCCATCCCCTTTCTCCAGCAACAGCCCGTGGCTCTATGGGAGGCTTCAGGAGTCAAATGTCGTTGAGCCCTTCGCTCTTGAATTCTATGTGAGCGACGAGTACTCGGTGGTGGTGGAGCTTCTGTTTTCTCCAAGGAAGTCTCTGCTGGCATTTCTCCAACTCCCCCTCCTTCTCCTAAGATCTCATAATTTGGCAGCTCTGCGTTCTGCTGTAATGCAATCCTATCTCCCTCTTCTCTTGAAACTACTGGAGAAGGAGGGGTGATTCCCCCCCCCACTACCCCTCCTCCTCCAAGGGAAGCAAAGGAGAAGGAGGCGATTCCCAAACCTCTTCTTCAGTCCAATCCCTGACATGTACCGGTACATAAGATCATTAGAAGATCGGGCCCAAGGCCCATCCAGTCCAACAACCTGCTGTTTGCACAGTGGCCAAACAGCCACCTGTGGGAGGCCTGCAAGCAAGACATGAGTGCAACAGAACTCTGCCCACCAGTCTTCCTGGTGTTGACACACACACACACACACACACACACACACACTCATGTAACTGAATCAGTTGCAACCTTTGTATACCGAGCTATTTAGATTTATAAGAAACTTGTACAGAATTTACAGAGATACTATGTTTTTGTCCTACTATGTTTTTTGTTCAAATTGTTAACAATAAAAATATACTGTGGATGGGCTTTCTCATAATTTGGAAGGCTTTTCCCATCAATCCCTCTTTGCGTGGAATCAATATTTGTTTTTGGAATTCGAAGGTCTGTGGACTTGTAATAGACTTAAATAAACTTATGAATTTTACAGAGAGAGAATTTTCAAGTGTTTGAATAACTTTGAAGGTTAACGAAGGAGAATTTAAACGTTGATTAATCTTTTGTTTTAAGAATTCAGATTCCTGGTGCTTAAATTGTGGTTTTCCCCCTCCTTCTAGGAAGAAAAAATGAAAATGCATGCAAGAGTGTTCCCAAAACATGTGCCTTATTGGAACGATTTCCAGAGGCCACTGGATGCAGAAGAGGGCAGGTACTGACATAGAGGGGAAGAGAGAAGTGGAGTGGGGAGAGAGATGTTATAGGGAATGTTGAGTGTTTAATGTGCATAACACATTAATGTGCATAATGTGCACATTATATTTCAGTGAAGAGAGGATTGTGCACATTTCCTGGTTATTATGCATCTTGGGAAATGTGCATATTGTGGCTTAATTTTTAACATTCTCTTGCCATTATGCATAATTCCCAACAGGCCTTTGGGAATGTACATATATTGACTGCATTTTGTACGTTCCCAGGACAATATGCACATTATCTGATCTGTATGCACAGTCTCAAAGAAACCTGCCTTTTTTTCTATTTCTTGTTCAGAAGTGTGCAATCTACACTCCCCAGGTTGCTTCTGGCCCACTGCATGGCATCTACCTGGGTCACAACACTACTGATCACCTAAGTTCCCCCCCCCCCATGTAGTTCTCCTTTCCACCACTCTCAGCTGTTTCCCAGTCAGCTGAGCAGCACAAGGGGGGTCATATAGAGATGCAAGTTTTAAACTTTCCTTCCCACTCCTACAATTCTGATAGAAATACAATCCCCGCCCCTCGCCCCTTATTAAGTGTGCTCCTGCACACTGCAACAAACCATTTTTGGTGTGACCTGAGGGTGGGATTGTATTGGAGCTCTAAAGTAACTCTAGGAGATTCAGCTCTAATTAAAGCTCCTATCATGTGCTTTGGAGAAGTTAAAGAACCTTTATATCAAGGTTCCTGGACATAGTTATGAACAGGCTTGCTAACACAAGATGACATAGCAGTGCTGGCTTGTCAGCCTGAATTGGTTTGAACACAGTCCTATACTCTCTGCAAGTTAATGAACTGATTTTTTTTTTTAAAAAAACCCACAAACTATGCCTCTCTCTGCAGATCAAATATTCTGTCATGCACCCAGGGACTCATGTCTGGCCTCACACAGGGCCTACAAATTGTAGGCTGAGGATGCATCTAGGCTTGGTGATTCCAAAAGAAGGGTGCCAGATTCGGTGTGCTGAAGAAACAAGGTATCACCCTCCTCCCCTATCCTCCGGTCTGGGGTTTATGGTGGGCAAGTTCATGTACTATAAGAGTGGGGACAGGAGCCAAAGGGGAAGAGCTCCCCAGCAAACAGAGTCAGTACTCTGTTTAGGGGAGCTTTTAATGTTTAATAGATTATTGTATTTTAATATTCTGTTGGAAGCCTCCCAGAGTGCCTGGGGAAACCCAGCCAGATGAACCTTAACAATGGCTTCGCTCCTCAGCTCTTGGAAATGCTGATCCAGTTGTGTGTATGATTCTGAACTGCTGACCCGGTGTATGGAAATTGTGAAAAAGGCAAATTCCATCCTAGGGATTATTAGAAAAGGACTTGAAAACAAAGCTGCCAACATCATAATGCCATCACACAAATCTATGGTGCAACCACTTTTGGAATACAGTGTACAGTTCTGATCACCTCACCTCAAAAATTGTATGCTAGAGCTGGAAAAGGTTCAGAAAAGGGCAACCAAAGTGATCAATAGGAAGGAGTAGGACCTCAGTGGGATTTGTTCCCAGGAAAGTGAGCCTAAGATTGCAATTTAAGGCAGTATACAGGGAAAAATCTGAAAAAGCTAGTGTTGTTTTCCAGTCTGCCAATCATGCCAAAGCTGTTTTGGAACTGTTACTATTGTAGAAACCCAGTTAGTGGTTTTCGTGGGGTGGGATGGGAAGGGAATCACAAGTGCCAATCATCTTCCTAACATGTAAAAAAAAAAAACATTTTCTGGGGAATAGGCTTTACTATTTTGAAGGCAGGATTTTTTTCCAGCAATTAATAATGTGATTGCAGCTACTTCCACCAGAAATTTTGGACACTTGCCAGCATATACCTAATTTAAATACTGCACCACACATGTCATTTTGTGGCAGCCGTTAGCTCCTATTGACTTGTCATTGACAATAATATTTGTTTCCAGGAGTTTGAGCTGAGTTAGGTGCAAAGGGATGTTGCTCAGAAATTTGATAATGAGAAATTTAATGAATGTTTAGTTTCTCCTAGTCATTGTTTGTCATTTCCATTCCAAGTTTTTACTTATTACAAAAGAGAAAGCCATTACACAATCATAATATATTACTGCGGAAAAGCCCTCCAAAAACCTTACCCAGTCCTTTTACAGGGATAAACATGATCTAGATCAGATGCCGCAATTCAAAATGCAATATGAAATATGACAATACAAATAATTTAAACTTAATAAGCTGTCAAAGGAGAGTTCCATATAATACAGGAGTGTCTAGTGGTAAGAGATGTGCATTAGTTGATGCAACCAACATAGCCCAGTGTTGACATAATCCTAATTGTACAATATTATGTTGTGATTATCACATTATGGTACTTTTCATTCACAATATACTGTGGCATACACACAACAAAAACCCACATTTATTTGCATTTCAGTGGTAGGTTGAGCAATTGATCCCAGAAACCATTTAATGGCCCTGGCAATTCTGTAGCTGCTTTGTTTTGTTTTGTTTGGGTGTGTAGCAATCTCTTTCAAGGCTATGTAAATGACAGAATCCTCTTCAAATTTTCGACAGCAACACTTCTCTTGCACTAGTGTTTTTCTCAAGAATCAGAACTTTTGGTGGCTAATTAATGCATTTTTTTAAAATAAAAACAAACAAACCTTTCCCCCCCTTTAAATAGAGTCACTTTCTTATGCAATTTTGTCTCCTGCTTTCCACCAGAATTAGACAGAAGCTAAATTTAAGAACTGGCATGATGTTGCCTATAATCCTGCATGCCAGTTTACAGGACTATTTTAATCCTTGGGTTTCGTATATCTGGATTAGAATTAACATTTATTCCCACTTTTCTACTAAAACAACACTTGAAGCAGCTATCCAAAGTTCTGGTATGTAAATTTAGGATCAAGATTCCTCATAGCCATCACTTTTTAAAATCAGTTTAAATAAATGAGTTTTCTTTCTTGATTATGACACTCCCACTGTATTGTATTTTCCATTAGTCAAAGTATCAGCCAAAATATTCAGTGCTTTGAATTTAGTTGAAAGAAAGTCCCTTTTAAGTAGGGTGAACAAACCACTTCTGAACATCTTTCCAATTGTGAAGCTTAAATCCTTTCCTCTAATTGCTTCCTCTGTTTATTGCTCTCTCTTGAATTTTCTTCTCTTTAAATCTTTATGGTAATGTGATGTCCAGGGCTGTTTGCAGTATTTAAAGCTCAGTCTCATACTCATCAGAGATTAATTATGAGAAGACTGTTGCCTGCTCTCATTGTAGAACTAGGGCAATGTTGGAGTGAGGTGAGCAATGGATATTCTTGCCTATTGCTTTCTGCTTCTGTAGGATAATCCCTGAGTTGAGAACTGGGGTACAAGCTCTACTTTCAGAGTACTAATCAGAGACTTTGCCAGTCGCAGACTTTGGAGGAATTAAGAGATCGTCAGGATGCTCCTAAGGTTTCCTGTTCACAGGATCATGAAAAAAGGAGGAAATGGTGGTTAGAAATATACGGTAATGTGTTCTGTGTAAACTTGAACCTCATGGGGGAAGCCTTGCAGTGTCCCATCAAGAGGCCAAATTAATGGTGTGAATCAAAGAGAAAACTCATCTGACCCAAAGAGGTCTGTCATACTTGTGTATGGTAGAACCAGCGAGGCAAGGCAGCATCTCTTTCCAAGAAGGTCGCTGTCACTGGAGAATTATTATTTCAAAGGGGTCCAAGGTTGTCACGTCCTGCAAACTGAAATTGGGGGACGGGGGAAAGCAAAAGTGGGCCTCAGTGGCAGCTAGATTAGACAACACTGGGCCAAGCTCAGGAAATATGCTATGAACTGATATAATGCAACTCAAAGGGCACGATGAGACCTCTGCAAATACTAAAAAGCCGGCCATATTTGCACTGATCTTCACCATTGTGTAGGAAACTTTTCAGAAATAGTGCTTCTTGAATGACTCAATCAACATATATCTCACAGACTGAAGACATGCCATAAGCCAAGTTTCTAGGTTTCTAGTTGATTTTAAAAAATAGGTAGATGATGACCGTATTTTTGTCACATAGAGGTGACAGACTCTTCTTGGAAGTTTTTAAGTAGAAGTTGGATATGATTTAGATTTCCTGTGTAGCAGAGGGTTGGACTAGATGGCCCTTGGGATACCTTCCAACTCTACAGTTCTATGATTCTATGAAATACTAGCTTCATTGCTTCCTTATAGGCTCTATCTACATTAGATAAGTACCTCTTGATATTTCCATGAGCCAACTGGAAACAAAGTTAGGATAGAAGCCATATTCCCATTTGAACACTTTTCACTCTAGCTCTGCCCATCGTTGACTCTGGCTCCTGTGACACCTGGCATGCAGCCTATGACAGATTACCTTTGAGGGCATGTGACCCTCATCATAGAAAAGGAAGATTATTCATTGATGGATTATAAGTTTATTAACGTCTGCTTCGGGTTTTTGCTAGTAAGATGGTTTCATAAAAGTGAGTCAAAGTGAGTCTTGTGTGTTCATTTGCTCTTCTAAGAATTAATTTGTACATATTGCTTTATTAGACTAGATTTGCTTTGGAAAATTACCATACTTGTTTTCTTTTTACTTGATATTGATCTTTCCTCTCAAAGTTTTTCACTATGATGCTTAAACAGATGAACAGTTCTTCAGACTTACCAAACTTGGTTGCTGAATATATTACATTTGCACCCTACCTTTTCTCAGCATATATGACACTATCTCCATTTCATCCTACCCAAACCCCTGTGTAGCAGGTTAGCTTGAGAGACAGGGGCAGATTTGTGAGGGGCACAGCAAAAGAAAGGGGAGATTGTGTGAAGAGCCTTAAATTAGAATCTAACCCAATCAAACAATAAGTAAACACAATGTAGAGAATCTGTTACAGATTCTGGATCAATGTGGATGTGCATTCTACCACATATTTTATATCATACATCTGCCTTTATGGAGTAGTGCAATTCTCCTTTTTGTATGGAAGAGCTAATATCAAGCTATTCCAGAGTAAAGCTACTAGCTCCAGGGTAGTTTGGTCATCTGTGCATGGTTTTTGTCTAGAATGGAGATGTGGTTCTTGAGGCAGCAAATAAAGGATGGCTTCTCTGTCTTTCAGGTTCTGGGAAGAAGGGAAAATCCTTATCTTTGATGACTCTTTTGAACATGAAGTGTGGCAGGATGCTGATGCTTATCGCCTGATATTCATTGTGGATGTTTGGCATCCAGAGTTAACATCGCAACAGAGGCGCTCCCTTCCAGCCATTTGAAGGATGCTTGAGGCTTTCCCTGTTGAGGTCTACATTTTATGTTTGGAAGTGCTGGTCTCATTAAAAAAGAAAGAAACCTGAATTGTATGTATGAAGTAATCTGGGCATGGACTTTAAAGCATCCTATTCTGTGCTTTATAAGGCACTGATTTGATAGCTCTGTATTCATGCTGCAAGTACAGATTCCTATTCTTTTGTCAGCCAAAGAATATCCTGTGCCATATATCAAAATAAGACTTATGCCAATATTTGTTATGCCAGCATTATGCTTACCACTGCTAAGCATACACTTGGTGTACTAGTCACGTAACTACTAATGCTTGTGTGTAAACATAAAGGACATCAGTGCTTCTATATCCTTCTAAGGACACTCATAACGTGTTACTTGCAAGCATCTTGGAAATTTGTCATACTAGAATGTGTAGAAATGAATTTAGATTTAAGTGAATGAACTGATAGTGTGAGTTGTAGATAATGTGAGTGGATGATTTGGTATTGTATTTTTTAAAAGATCATAGTATTTTTGTATCGTATATGGATACCATTTTCCTGCTCTTTATGAACCACTTTCCTTTTGTAATTTACTTTTGTAATAATGGCAATCCATGTTAATTTTGCAGAGATGATGCCTTATGGAGCTGCTCTTCATTTTATTGAGTTCGGCCTTTGCCTTTCAAGTGAGAAGGCACAATATGCATTTGCCTTGTTCAGTTTCTGCTGAGCAGTACTTATAACCCAGCTCTGATATGTCTGTGTCTTCCTCATAAAAAAGGTCTGGTGGCAAAAAAAAATTCACTTAAATGGGAAGCACATTTTCTTATTAAGGGACTGTGCAGGTTGTGAGGAGGATCACATTTGAAACCAATTTGCTTCCAGTCTATTGTTATGACATTTCTATTCACAAGTGTGGCCAGTTTCATATTGTACAGTGGTGTATGTGGTAGAAGAAGCATTCAGTTTGGATACAGGTATCGTCACTTGAAGTGACACCCACATGGTTGTTTCAATCCACCTGAGCGGGGGGAGTGGGGGCTGACCTCCCTTTCATATTTGCTTCTCAGTTTTGCCTTTGAATTAGTGAAGTGTGGTGCACAGGATCAGCACCAAAGCAGCTTTGGTTAGACTTTTTACAATTATGACCAACAACAAGACAGTTCATACTCTCTGACCAAAATATACATTACAATTTTAATTTTATGAGCAGAAACGTGCCAATGTATACATGTGCTGGGTTTTATAGTGCTATGCTTTTGAAATTATAGAAGCTGAAGTTCCGAGATGTTACCTAAACTGATGACATGAAAATAAATATTTGCTACGGCCTTGACGGAGTAATATTTTCAAATAGAATGGTCAGTATTTTGTACAGATTGAATCCAGGGCCCTGTTGTTGTCATTTGTTTCATTGAATGGAAAGATTCCTATGTATAATGTTTATAAATAGCTGCCTTTTCTTTCCTAAGTGCAGATGGAAGGCCTAAAATGAAAGTGTGAACAAGTATGTGTTGTTCCATCTGGGAAACCACAGGCTACATTTTTCTGTAGCCCTCATTAGCTCAGCATTGTTCAGTGTTACCTTATCTCAGTTTTGCCTGAAAACAATTACTGCATGTGGAAGGCAAATGGAATATAGCAATCTACTCTAAATGTGCACCTACAAGCTAATGGTTGCTCATTACGTGCTGTGGTATATTGTGCATTAAACAAGTGCCTTCTTTGTGGCAGTGTGGATTTTTTCATATATGTTAGTAGCTTCAGCACTGAAATAGTTTCTAAATTTTGCATTGATAGCAAAAATTGCTGTTGCTGCTGGAATAAATGAAGCTTACATAAAAACAAATGTTGTGTTGGTCTTCTTTTGTGTTTTTTCTACCATTCCTCACCAGTGAGAAAAGACACTGCATTTAAAAAAATTATCAAAGGAGAGAGGAAATTTTGTTGAAATTCTCATGGGTAGAGTTGGTGGGTGGGTGTTCTCACACTTATTTACTTTTGAAGTAGCAGGAGGTTTTCTGAGTCATTTGTTTCATTCTACATGTCATCTTTCTACAGGTCTGCACTGTAGAAAAACTTGCAAGGGGCCCACACTTCCTGAAAACCTCATGATGAGTTGTTGCTTTTAAAAATTACTTTTGCTTTGAAAGAAATCAGTGTGCTAAGTTTGTGCTTAATAATAATAATAATAATATAGCAAAAATAAGGAATTTACTTAAAAACAAAACCGGCAAGTACTCCCATCTCAGGTGCTTGGCAGCCACCCTCTCAAGCTTCCTGTACTTCATTTAAACTTCAGGGGAAGGTGCCATGAGGTAACTTCTCCCATGGGCCTTTTTTCAAATCAGGAAACACTGGCAGCCAGGGAGGCTGAGGAACACAGGTGAAATGTTTTAATGGAGGGGGGGAACCTCCCTCACTGCCATCTGCCATTCAGTGGTGTGCAGTCAGTGGACAAGGGCAGTAGACCAGTGCCCTAAATGTTCCTGGTAAATTAGAGTATTAAATTATTAAAGCCTGGCACCTCCTTCCCAAAGCCTGGGGAATTTCTGCCCAATTTAGGGAGGTGTGATGCTCATGTGCACGACGTCAGGACGTTCCAACATCACGAGTGCAGCGTCAGTCCCCCCATTGCCCTCGCAAGCTGGCGCCTCTGGCCCTAACTCTTCTCCTATGAAAAAAAATCACTGCATGCCACTACTGCCATTGTACAATGAGCACTGTGCAAGTTCACCCCCAGCTGAAATTATCCAGCATGCTGTCAGTGAGGCAGGAAAATGAAAGCTTTCATGGGGAAAGAAAACGTTTGAAATTTTGGAGGACAGGTTTTGGCACTATACTAAAAAACACACCAAATAAAACCCTGCAAAACAAACAAATATACAGTCTATACATGAGTCAACCTTGACCTTTCCTTGTTACCATTGTACGCTTCCTAGAGTTCTGCATCATGCTGCTAATGGAAGAAGCACTTTCAAAAGCCACATGTCCAACTAACACTGCCAGAAATAACCTTTTAAGCACTATCCTTATGCTAACCTTTGCAGTTGCAAAAAACTTCCTGTTATGTTCTGTCCTGGCCTTTTGGGTACATTTACAATCCACACAAAGGTCTACTTATTTATTTTTCCATTTTAAGGTTTATTATCTGAGTTGAAATTGCTTGTTTGGGTACCCATGGATGCTATTCCATAATGCTTCTTTTAATATTCTTGGGCTATAAAAATAAATTACATGGATCTTTAGCTAAGATTTTAATACTTGTTGCAACCTTCCCCAAAATTTACAATGCATTTGGTCATCATTTCCAGAGGGTACAAGGTCCATGGTGGTAGGAGTGAGAGTTAAGTACAGCAAAGTTTTCTGAAAACAGATACAGTGGTAAAAACTCAGTTTTTCTGTTATGAATGATAAGCAGCTTTTTTATGCTGGCCCCTGTGACAAAGGATTAGTAAACAATCTGGACTTTACCAGCAGAAGCAACAGTCCAAAGTAAACCTGTAGTAAAGGTGGAGACCCTGTATTTCGCTGAGAAACAATAAAAGGCTGACTTGATAATTACTGATTTGATAGAACTTTGATTTTACAAGAGAGACCAAGTTCATTTTTTTATTTGGCCCTCTGGAGCAATAGAATCTGCAACTAAATTATATCTGCTGCAACTCTGTACAAGCATCTTAGCTCTACACAATAGATAAAACAGTTTCTGAATGATATCCCTAACAATGAAACATTATGCCAGTAACATATCATGGCTTTATTCATTACATGTGACTTCTACTAAATGACTGCAGTTGTTTCTCAGCTTCACCAAAGACAGGGATGAAGGATGTGGCCCTCCAGATGTTGTTGTACTTCAGTTCCCATCATCCTTGGCTATTAGCTATGGTGACTAAGGCTTCTGGGACTTGGAGTCTAATGACATCTAGAAGGTCACAGGTTCCCCACCCTTGACTTTAGAGTTACTTGGCCATCCTTGAGATAGCGAGCAAATCCTTCAGGACATATGGCATAAATGCAGTGTTTGGCTAAGGATTGCTAACTGGCTGTTACATACTATTGCAAAATATCAACAAACATGTTTCCAACTCTTTGAGGAAATAAAGCCACAGCGAGCGCATATATATATATATATATATATATATATATATATATATATGGTGGAGTCCCCCCCCCCCCAATTACTATTTTCAATGCAAGAATGGGATTTGCTTTCGCAAGTAGAGCAAAGACGGGAATAGCAAAATGATCTTTGGCATTTCAGTTCTACGTTTTTCTGTTCTTCCATGGTTCCTTCTAATGGAGGCATATTGAATAATTCATTCCAAGTTTTCCCTTTCCATTATAAGCATAGCATATATCTGCAGTCAGCCAGGCCCTCTGGCTACACCTTTAACTGATTGCTGGAGAAAAGATGGTTAAACAGCTCTGCTGAGCTTTCATTTGCCGGAATGACCTAAATGAAAGGACCTGGAGTGGAACATTAATCACCAGTAAGTGTTCCCATTGAGCTCAGACACCTCCTTTCCCCCCCAACCAACATATCTACCCCACATACTGCAGTTGCCTTGGGGGGGGGGGTGGATCCCACACTGTTAAAATTAAATAATTGCTTTCCAAATTGCCTGTGTCTGTTTCCAACTCCAGTCATTACATTGAGCTGACAGGTTTATAAGGACTTTTAAAAGTTAAGAATTTATTTTCCAGGGGACTGTAATAAGTGACCCCTGCAAATAGCTGAGGTGATGAGATCACATATTGCAGAGTTGAACAATTTTCTGCTGGTGATTGCTTACTGTGTGCGTGTATGTGTGTTGTGTGTAGATAAAACGCAGATGAAGCAGCTCTGTAAGAACTTACGGGTTTCAAGGTGTTCTCTCCATGCTGCAGACTAAATTATGCCTGTTGCTGCAATATTTAAACTCAAGACACCTTTACTTGAAATATATATATATATATATATATATATATATATATATATATAATTTGTGTGTGTACTGCATCTAAATTTCATTTTAATAAAACTGGAGAATATCCCTGCTTAAACAGTATGGGAAAACCTCAACTGATGTATCTTTGAATGCATGAACATACAAAGTCATCCCTAACATTTCAACCATTGTAAATATCATAAACCATAAAATTACAAGGGGGGGCTCTGCTTTACAATCAGGCTCATTAGCTTAGAACTTGGGCCGCAGGGCATCTCCCCATTGGCTTTGGCCACACATACAGATGGCTGGTGATGATCATTTACTTGCTCTGCAAAGACCGAGAGCCTTGTTTCAAGCTGAATGTGTGTTAATGTGTATTAAACCTGTCTTTTGCTTCATGGGTATCTTGTACCATTGAAGTCTGATGGTGCAGTTGTGCGCTTTGCGGTGAATTCAGACTCAGTCCAGAGCCAGCAGTGGCTGGGTGTTCTCATTCTCATGCTGATCCTCATGTTTCAACGTTCCATGTTCCACCACGGACTGAGACCTGAAAACAAAGAACAGCTGTTAGCATTGCTTAGGCTTTAAGGCTTCAGCTGCCATTTGTCTTTCCAAGAATGTACCGAGTCTTAATATTTTATTGACTTTCTCAATATAATCTCAAGGTAATTAACATTTCCAAAAACATCTGGCTTGGTATAAAAAAAAGTAGTGGGCTTTGTACAAGTGTTGATGATTGTGAAATTATTTTGCAAATTCCAACATTTTCAACGTGCTGATTTCTATCAGCACATTGGTGGGGGTCAGATTGGAGGAGGTCATAGGCAAAATTGGTAGGCTCCTTGTAGTTTCCCTGATGTCAGGTAGTGATGTTCCAAGTAACACTAAGCCTCTGAGTTTATATGCTATTTTAAGATGAAGTGGACTCTTATTTCGGGGGTATGACAGGTGGATGTTCCTGCCCACCTGTTAAAATTGACCTGCAGGGACTGGAAACAAGGATCCAACCAACTTGTCAGATCCAGTTTCCAATCCCGGCTTTAAATATACAGTGGTACCTCAGGTTAAGTACTTAATTCATTCCGGAGGTACGTACGTAACCTGAAACACCTCTTAACCTGAAGCACCACTTTAGCTTATGGAGCCTCGTGCTGCTGCCACGCCGCCGGAGCCCAATTTCTGTTCTCATCCTGAAGCAAAGTTCTTAACCTGAAGCACTATTTCTGCATTAGAGGAGTCTGTAACCTGAAGCGTATGTAACCTGAAGCGTATGTAACCCGGGGTACCACTGTACAGGCTGGTGCCCACATGTGCACCACTGGATTTATTTCTTTATTTTAGACAGTTGTTGACTGCCCATTAGCAACATATTCTGGTCAGTTCACACAAAATTTAAAACAATAATATTGATTTTGAAATATCAAAAAATGTGAAAACACTAAAATCAATACAATTCCTCCAGCAGCAGCAGCAGCAGCAGCAGCAGCATGAAATAATTCTATAACAGGATTTAAAGCTCAGCTAAAAATAATTTCTCCCAGGTACTAAAATACACTATAACATGGTTCTAAAAGGCAAGTGGCACTGAAGAGGACTTTGAGTGAAAGTCCTTAACTCAAGCACCAGGCAAGCCCCTGTGGGGAGGACATTCTGTAACTGGAGCAACAACTCTGAAAAGGCCCCTCCCTAGTGCCTCACCCATCAAACCTCGCAAGATGAAAAAACCTGAGAATATCTTCCAGCAAATATCTTTAGGTCTGGGCAGGTACATACAGGAAGATGCTATCCTTTAAGTAACCTAGCCCCAAGTTATTTAGGGCTTTAAAGATTTAATGCAGTACTGATTTTCCCCCTCCCCCCTCATCCTCCAGAATCTCCAAACTGTGTTTTAAATTTCTCTCAAATCCAGGAGGAGTTCAGAGACATCACATGGTTTGTGAATTTTTGAGAAAGGAAACACTGGAGCACAAATGCACTGTCTGCTACCCTCATCCCATGCAAAATCTAAAGCATTTGAAGCAGCCTGAGTCACCAAAGAACAAAAGAATTGATGGATGAACTTTACGGAAGACTAATATTTTAAATGTAGCCCTTTAGATTTCAGGTATCGTCTCTCGCAGGAGCTGAGCACCATGTTCCAGCTTCACTGTGGGATTTGGAACATGCCTTTGAGTTAATATTAGTTAGTGATTCATTCACACTGGATGCCATCTAAGCATTAGCTGGATTTAGAAAGTACAAATTATGTTCCTCATAAAATCACCAGCAGTTTCTTCAACAACACTGCAGTGTAAAAATAGAACAGCTAACCAGAACACTAATGGGAACAGTGTTCTCTTTTCCTGAAACCCCTAATCTAAAAGAGATTAGTATTCGGAATTGAGTTCTAGCTGGCGGTTTCTTTCCAAGGGCAAGTGTATGCTTCAGTGAGAGAAAACAAAAAGCTTTTTTTCCCCATTCTGGAAGGTTCTGTCTCTCAAAGTAAGCTTGTACCATACGCCATGAACTGAGGGCGCCATTAGCTGGTTTATAAAAGTATCAGGCTTAAACCTGAGTTAGCGGCATTCCAGTAAACATGTGATAGTTGGACAGGAGAACTGGCCTTGCATCCAATGCAGAGCTAACTAGCTGTCTCGACGTACAAGGATTTACACTTGCATAACAGGATTTTACCCCGTTCTGCATCCCCATATCAATTCTAGGTCCCTCTCAACCCTTCACCCAAATAAGCAAGCACCATTATTGGAGTTCAAGGACACAATCCAGTCAGTCAAAAATACTTCTCAGACAGGGGTGTGAAGCAAGGGCCAGTGAGGGGCGTTTCCTGGGCATTTCTGAGAGGCAGATGGAGAGGCCTGGATGAGGCATTTGGCTCCCAGGCCTGTCCTCCATCTCTGGTAAGACCATGATGATGGCATCTGCTCTGCAGATGTGTTTCGGGGGGCAGGGAGCATTTCACACCAAATATTCTGCAACACACACACCATCTATCTTTATCTCCATCTTTCTATATATACATCTGTACAGACTCAGCCATCACACCCACATTTCCCCTCCAGTGCACTCCTATAGGAAGTATGAAGGTGCATTAAGGCTCTGATTTAACCTGTCAGCTGTAGTCTTGAGCTGTGAGCCACATTTTGTTTCTTACCTGTGAAAGCTTAAAAAAGATCTATTCAAACATGAAACAATCTCAACTCCACTTTAAGATTAGGCTGTATTTGGGGGGGGGGGGACACACAACACAATGAAAGCAACCCACATGCTCTCATTCCCAGTCTTTTACTTTTTGTCTTTTATTCTTCCTTTGCGTTATTAACAACCTTATTTGCTGAAATCCATGTGTGGGTGGGGGAAACCCATGACTATCCTGCTGAGCTTTCCCCCTTGAGCTGAGCTTTGTGCCTTTCAAATTGGTGCACTGTAACCAATCAATCCAGCCACACTGCAAAAGATCTATTCACTGGGGCCTCACCTCCCATCTGTGCATTTCCCTCTAATTCTTTGCCCATTACACCGGCTCCTCTAGGCTATTATCTTCCAATGATTCATTCCTGCTGCAGAAAATAATAAGGGAAAATGTTTCCTTCCAACAAGCCACTATTGATTTACTTATTGATAACACGCAAAGCCTTTTTGGTTTCAGTAGCATTCTGGGTTTGTTTCTTTTCAGTTCTCAAGCCCTGAGGCCTCCACCAGGTGGAGAGGAGGGGCTGTAGCTCAGAGGCAAAGCATCTGCTTTGGATGCACAAGGTCCCGTCTTCAAGCCCCAGCAACTCCAGGCAGGGCTGGGAAAGAAATCATGAAGAGCTGCTGCCAGTCAGTGTAAGACAAAATGGAACAATGGTCTGAGTCGATAAAAGGCAGAGACCTGTGTGCCTGTCCATGTGGTGGCAAAGAACAAGATCACCACTTCAGTCCTCAACATCTCTAGGTAGGGCTGGGAAGACTGCCTGCCTGAAACCCTGGAGAGCCACTGCCAATGCAGAGTTGACAGCACAAGGCTTTCGTTGATTGAGAGAGAGCTGCATTAGACTTGGTTCTGCTCTTTTATACATAGAATCATAGAATTGTAGAGTTGGAAGGGACCCTGGGGATCATCTAGTCCAGGCATAGGCAAACTCAGCCCTCCAGATGTTTTGAGACTACAATTCCCATCATCCCTGACCACTGGTCCTGTTAGCTAGGGATGATGGGAGTTGTAGTCCCAAAACATCTGGAGGGCTAAGTTTACCTATGCCTGATCTAGTCCCGTGGTTCCCACAGGGGAGCAATCTGATTTTTAAGGGGGGCAATTCGAACTTGTTTAGACCAAGTTAACGGCCCTTTAGGCTTCCTCCACGTGAATAGTAGTTCACTTTTTGAATAATAAGAATTATAGGCCACTGGGGGGGGCAGGGATCAGGATTTTAGAGATGCTTAGGTGGGGCATGGCCAAAAAAAGGTTGGGAATCACTCATCCACTCCCACCCACCTACAATGCAGGAAAATGCAGCTGTCCCATAGGGAGATTGAATCTGCAACCTTGGCGTTATCGGCACCATGCTTTAGCCAACTGAGCTACCCAGACTCATACAGGAGCCTTTTAAGTTGTTTTTACTCATGCTTCTATTCTTGTTTTTGATGTTTGTTTTTGTAGCTTGCTTTGAGCTCACCTTTCTGTGGGGAAAGTGGCTAATAATAATAATAATGTTCATTTTGCTGTTTTCAGCTTCCTAGTGTGACTAGCTTCCCTTGCATTTTACATATGTGTGGCATACACAGAGGGAAATGGTGTCGCCATAGTAACTTGCATCCATTTCTCGAGCTGCAAAGCATATCTCCTTGAGATGGAATAGAAATGCAGAGCGCATTTTCCCATTGCTGTAGAATGTATTTTGTCTTCTCGTAACAAACTTATCTTATTAGGCCAAACTCCCAGTGTCCTAGATCTCTAACTCTGTGATTGGAATCCCACTCCATTTACATTTTCCATCAGAGACAAACCACAGTACATGATTTGGTATGTGCTTAAAACTGCATACCAAACTGCAGTCGTGTCTATTCTGTATCACCAACTATATAGCTATAATACCAGGCCTGTGTTTATTATGAAGGGGTGAGGGGAGGAGAGCAACCACACAATAAAGGCAACATAAAATATGCGTAAACAATGCGTATTGGATTATTACTCAACTACAGATTTTTTAATAATATTCATATATATTTATGGTTACAGGTAAACCCACCCCCCATAGCGTGCAATATTTACTCAAAAGTAATTCTCACTGAGTTCAGGCTAACTTCCTTCCATATAAATGTATGTAGGATTGCAATCTAAATCTACTCAAGATTGTTTTTGTGAGTCTGCATGGACCAGTATATAGATTTAGTCAACTATTACCTTTCATAAGCTCATTAGTTTGTGTGAACTGTTTTCCAGACCTGTGAAAAGAGGCGACAAAGTGGGGATGGCAGCCACTGGATCAGCTGGCCTCAGTTCTTGCAAAATAGCCAAATTTGACACAACATTTTCCCCACAATGGGTCCTTGGTGTAGAGTATGGCCTCATTTGTTTGTAAGGGTAACCCAAACTATGACTTACCATGATGTATGAACCAGGCTCTGGTTTGTCTTCCCAAACAAACCATTAGTGATAACCCCAAAAAAAACCTTGGTTGCAGTTCATGTGTTGGATGAGACAAACTGCATGCCTGGGCTCACCTGTAATGCTTAGTATAAGGTAGCAAGGCAGCAGTAGGATGGGGGGGGGGGAGTAAAGGAGCCACAATTTTCTCTCCAGGCACCAGCACACTTGCTTGTTCACGGCAAACCATAACTTGGTAATGTTACATGCAAACCGGCCCCATATTTTACTCTTTCCTTTGCACAGGTTATTCTTTTTCCATTTTGCTGAACAAGTGTGACAGGATGTGCCAAAATCAACGATCATTAATGAGGCCCAGAACAGCCATAATCCTGTTACTGCCTCATGAAAGAGCATTTTACTATGAAACATTTTCATTTAATACACTGGTGAGACATCTCTCCTTTCAACTTGCTTTGCTCATCTTCATCAGGCCAGTAACTGCTATTTATTATTTATAGGGATCCTGTGCCTCCAGATATTGTTGGCCACCAGTTCCCATCACCCCTGGTCATTAGGCATGCTGGCTGGGGCTGATGGGAGTTGGAGTCTAACCACAAGTTGGACAACCACAAATTCCTCATCCTTGGTATAGAGATGCTGTTCTTCCATTGTCATTATCCTCTCTTGAAGGCAAAGCAATCCTTGCATTTCCAGTTAGGCATCATTTCCTTTTCCTGTTTTAAAGCAGATAATTTTTCATTTCCTCTAAACATGTGCTCCGAGGCTGAACCTTACCTTTTCATGAGTTTGGGTGAGCATTCTCTCTCCAAGTTGGACGATGAGTGCTTCACATGCATGGTGTTGTAGGAAGTGTGCGTATATTCGTTTTCATCATTGTAGTCTGGACCAAGTAAAGTCCGAGCCCAAGTGCCCATGTCATAAGGAGGAAGTGTCCCTCCAAACTCTGAGGGCAAGCAGTCAGGGTGTATAAGCTGGTGAAGGCTATTCAGATTGTTACCATGAAGAAAGATCTTTGAAAAAAGAAAAACAGACAAGAACACAGTTCATTGGCTCTCAGTTTTTCATGGCTGTTAAAATATTAAGGATACTTAATATTTAAACTTTTTCAAAGTTTGCCGAAGTACAAAAACTAGCAGGGGGAGGGAATCTTTGAGGTGGGAGTGGAAAGTCCAAAGCAGCATGTGAGTTTGGAGCATGCTACATGTTCATGGAATGCTGAGTGATTGATAGAGTAGCAGAAATGGAAAACCCAGCTGTGTTGAGGGAGGAATGGCAGCGTCAGTCAGCTACAATGGCCAGTCAGTCAGCTACAAACAGGAGCGATCCATACTCCAACATTTTGCTGCAGGTCTGTTGTAGACACTAACACAGCAAAAATAAGGTGATGAGCAGCCACTGTGTTGGCTTTTGGTGGTAATTTTCTAGGTTATTCCAAGCTACTGGTTTTGATATCTGAAGGTTTTCACTTCCTATGAACTTTATCAGAGAGTAGGGCTTCCCATAGGATAAATCCCTTCATGTCTTAAGATGGGAAGGAGAATCTCTGATGAAAATTCTGTTTTGAAGGCTATGAAAACTGCTGCCTGCTGATGTGTGGTCTTCACACAGACATTGCCCCCAACACTATGGCATGGGCTTTCTGGCTGCTGAGATCATAAAGCACACTTTGCTAGTTCTTTTGATTAAAAAAAGGCAAGCCTTTTCTGTTTCAACATGCTGATGGGGCATTCATTTATTTTATTATTTATCATGGAGACTTATTAAGGGTGTGCATCTGCTCTGCATGAACATAGCAAGGGGAATTGGGGGATTTGAGGGTCTCTCCCCCCCCCTGAGTTGAAGCATAATGTCAATTATTCCAGCTCCCCGCTGAGTCAGATTGGGATTCTCACAAAAGCTTCATGTCTGTCACTCTGTTTCTATCCTTTTCAACAATCAATGTTTCCCATATATCTCTGTGTTTCTCTAGCTCCAAGGCTTTGCAAGAAGTGTGGCTACCCAAAATTGAAAGAGCTCTTGGTTGTTTTTTGTTAAAACCCACTCTGCAGGGACTCCTGTGCCTATAAATTTTATTTACTTTGGCTAAAAGGCTAAAAAAATTGTAGTCGTTTTTAGGTTCCCCGTTGTACTAAGTGGAAAAGCACAGGATTTTGTTTTATACAGATCTGTTGAGAACTCGAAAATAGATCAAAGTGGAAAGTGCACAGAGCAACTCAGAAACACGTTGCAATTGAAAACACACAGACACACAAATGCAGATCTGAGATGACACTTGGGGCTTGTGCATGCCACTCACATTTATATCCTTCAACAGAATTCCAAGGGGAGGGGGAGCACTAAAAACATTGGGAAAGCATATTTAAAATGCATAGGATATATGGAATAGAAATTTTAATTGAGGATGATAATAATGGCAATAATGCCTGCAGGAGAGGCATTTAAACACATCTAAGGGACACTGGTACATTCAAAAGCCATAACTTGCTTTGGGGCCCTTATCAATATTCTTTAGTGGTCTATTATTGTTCATCTTATAATCCATGGAAATGATTCCCCTATTACTGTCTGGGCTTTTTATGTCAGTGTCCTTTCCTGTTCTTTCACTTTTATTCTTTTCCCTACATCTATAGTTTTTTGCAACATCAACCCTGCTGTGTGGGAATCCCATGCCGATGACTACAGTGTAGATGACGACAGTCAGGTCATGTATCCACAGCATTGACCAGAGGAGGAATGACCGCTAGGAAGAGTGCAGAGAAGAGAAATGCCTGCTTCAGCATCAGTCCTGGATTTACGTATAAGCTAAACAAGCTATAGCTTAGGGCCTCACTCTCTTGGGCCCCCCAAAAAAATTAAAGGAGAAAACCCACTGGATGTACATTTCCAAAATACAAGATAAAAAATAAATAAACTAAAACCTGCATACAGCAACAGTGTTTTGTGTTGTATAGGCTCCTGTGATGTAAGTAATGGGCCCCGCCTGCTAGTCTGCTCCCTAAAATATCACTGGTTTGCTCATTTCTATATATAGGGTGCCTACATTCTGCATGTGCAAATGGCTTTCAATACCTATTAGGTCCATAAATTACCATATAGCATATATTCAACACAAAAAACAGTGACAATTTGTTGTTGACGAAGGACAGCTGGACATATAAAGGGCCCCATTACTTTCAGTAGTTTTTGGCCTCATCAAACCTAAATCCTGCCCTGATCAGCACAACAGGATGCCTTCATTTTCCCCAGCTGCAATAAAACATATCTCTCCCTTATTGGTCTCTACAGCAATAGCAGGTGCTGTAACTCCAACAGCTTGACTTTACCCCTGATGGTGCACTCTTCCCTTTTCTCTTGAGACAGACAGATGCCAAGGATGATGGTTGTTTGGGTGTATTCTATCAATTACATTTCTCTAGTTATCTCACTGTAACAAAACAGGTTTTTTTTGGGGGGGGGAGTGTCAATTTGGGAAGCTTCTCTTTGCATTCCTGTTTGGTACCAAAAGTGTTGCTCTTTGCAGTTTTTCTCCTGGATTGGGAGTATGAAGTTCTGTCTGTAGAGACTTTCTTTGACTCCATCCACACTCCTTTCCTACGTCAATCAAGCATGCCTCTTCAGCTAGTTTTCTAGCCATTAGAGGAATTGCATAGAAAAGTACCTTCTTCAAGCATAGTTTTATGAAGGCTGTAGTAAAAATGGTATATAGTAGGAATCAATATTCCCAAGTCCTTTGCCATAATAAAGTCCTGCTTCTTCTCCAGCAGTGCTTGGAATTTGAATTATTTGGGTGACATCAATTATTCCCCCACCCACCCTTTTACAAGAAAAGCAATTTGCTGAGGAAGCAAAATGGGAGACTTCTCTCAAGATGTCTGTAATGCAGGGATGAGATGCCTTGTGGGGAAACATCTGGGAGCAGAGGCAGCACATGTCAGGGAGGGGCAGAAGGAGAGACAAAAATGGGTGCAGGAATGTGTATGACTCTTACAATTGTATGGGAGGCTCTGTGCCAGCCATGTAAAAACCAGAGGTTTCCTTACACACCTTCCCATCCTCTGTCCAGGCAAGCAAGAGGCATTATCACAGTTCAAAGACACATTCCAGCCAGACAATTCAAATTCACTTGAGGAAGGTACAGAGCACAGCTAGTTAAGGATGTGGTCTGAGGAGCTGGGGAGGAGAAATGTCCACATTCACACCATACATTTAAAGTGCTATGGTAGCACTTTAAACAGTCATGTCTCCCCCAAGGAATTATGGGAGCTGTAGTTTGTTATGGGTGCTGAAAGTTGTGAGGAGACCCCGTTCCCTTCACAGAGCGACGATTCACAGGGTGGTTTAAGAATCAATCTCTCTTCCCAGGGAACTCTGGGAACTGTAGCTCGAGGGGGGTCTCCTAACAGCTCCTAGTACCCTTAGTAAACTACAGCTCACAGAATTCTTCGTAAAAAGCCACGGCTATGGCACATTAAATGTATTGTGTGAATGTGGCCAGAGAAGCCCCATAGCATGAGGTTCCCCTGCTCATCTGTAATGGGTAGGGCTCTTCAAACAGTTTCTGTGGGTTCCCCACCCCCAGTACTCTACCGTAGCTGTGTGTGTTTATACTATAAAATGGTGTATTTCTTCTGTACACGATGAAAGGTGTGTTTTTTCCCCTTCTGGTGCCTGGCTTAGATTCTGAAAATAACTGTCTCCTGCTGAAATATTGATTGCATACGGGCTGTTGGCAAACTCCAACTGAGGCGTCAGCTCGTGCTGCCGTCCTGAGGCCATGCAAAGCAAAACCACACAAAGACAAAAGGAGGAGGCGCAGAAAGCAGGGACCCCCTTGTGCCACTGGGGGTGGGTGGGGGTGGGCTTGTGGCTTGCTTCGTTTTCTAATTACCCTTTTCCTTGTCTTGTCTTTGAGGAAGGGCTTGATGAGTGTGTACAGGGCATGGATGTACCAAGGCTGGTTCACAAAATGGACTCCTCCAAAGCGAGCAGGAAAGCTGTCCTGTGGAGAAGAGAGAAACGGAAGCCAATTAACAGAGGCAGCCAGTTAGGTAGGCAAGGAAGGCAAGGAGCGGGTCTACAGGCTGGGCTGTTAATTGATGCATTAGGATCGACTACTTTGCAGCACAAACACACACACAGAGCTTCTGCTTTAACATTCTCTTAGCACTTGCACAGTGGGGCAGCTGCAGGGATGTGGGTGTGCAGTTTAAAGTCTCAGACTCATCCCCAGTTCTCTCTCTTGTGTGTGTGTGCATGTGTGTGCATGTGCATGTATCTTTCTTTGCAAGCAGCGCAGCATGAATGCGAGAGGGAGTGTGTTTTCTAATTCCCCATTGTGTCACAGAGCCAAGTTCCCATACACCTCTGTGAACAAGGCTCACCTCTTCACCCCGGATGCCTTCCCTTCCCCCCTCTGCCCTCCCCCCAAGCCATCATTACAATAGCTGAACTTTCTGGGTGAATGAACTGCACATTATGAAGAAGAAGACGGGTGGAAAATGTTGATAAGTGAAGCTGTTGAGAGGGAGCGGCGTGACAGCACCATGGAAACTGACGCAGACAAGTGCTTGCTTTTGGAGGTTTTGTACAGATACCCAGCAAATTAGCATGCAGGTAGAGTCCTTTCTCCCAGAGTTGTCTGCAGTGGTGGATCCAATTTCAGGTATGCAGAATAACATGGATGAAAGACAGGGCAGACTTTTTCCGGGGTCATTTTCTATCATGAATTCTATTTAATCTCAACATTAGATTCATACAGAATAGACAGGGAATAGACTGGCGTCCTCTGTCATTTTGAAACACTGATGCCTGAGTATATGTTGTAATTACACCCACAAAGAAAAACAAGTTGCCTGCTGTTGGAGAGCATTAGAGGAGCCCTTTTAGTGTTGGTGTTGTTGTTGTTGTTGTTGTCGTCACTGTTATTTTAAAAAAAGCTGACTGGCAAGGAACTGCCCCTAAAGCATGTTGTCAACTAAAATGCAACAGTGTTGTGACAATGGAGGAGCTGTGCATCAGGGCAAAGTGTGATGAGGGTGAGTTTAAAAGGTTTTTAAATTGCAGCATTCTTTGTGAATATTCCCATCATTACCCCTGAGGGAAGAGGAGAGTATTTCTACATCAATTACTGTGGCATCTCTCATTGGCAGGAACAGGGCTTTGCTAGAGTCCCAGTGGGCGTAAATCAGCACAGTTTTGCAAAGAGTCAACGGTAAGTTACATTTTGCTTGGAAGGCTGCAGCTCTCTATCACCTGAGAGCCGGGGACAGAGAGACTGCCACACACATTCATTCGTGTATCCCAGGCATTGGCAAACTCCGGCTCTCCAGATGTTTGGGACTACAATTCCCATCATCCCTAGCTAACAGGACCAGTGGTCAGGGATGATGGGAATTGTAGTCCCAAACATCTGGAGGGCCGGAGTTTGCCTATGCCTGTTGTATCCCTTTGGACACATGGAAACCTGTGCTGACTGGTGGCAGTTCCCCAGGATTTCAGACAGGAGTCTTTCCTAGTCATACCTGGAGGTGCCAGGGATTCAGAGGTGCCAACTTGCAAGGGAGGTTGGGGGGGTGTCACATGTGTGACATGTGCATGATGCGTGATGTTCCATCACAACCTCAGGAGGAGCCGGGGTGGAGCCAAATGTGGCAGCAGCATGGCTTCAATGGCTAGCGGCTCCTCCTCTCTAGTTCTCAGCTGCCTCCTGCTCCTCCTACCACTGCTGGCAGCCAGGGGCTGCTTCCCCACTTCTCCCCCTCCACAGCAGCAGCAGGAGGAGCTGGTTACTGAAGCTGCACTGTGCTTGGCTCTAGGCTTGGTCTCCTCTGCCTCCTTATTTTTTTTAACATTGGGGGGCAGCCCCCCAAAAAAATATATTGGGGGGGGGAGCTTGGCTCCCAGGAGTTGGCAGCCATACAGGTATTGCATCTGGGATCCTATGCATGCAAACCGTGTGACCTACCTGAAGGAGCATCTCCACCCCCATCATTCAGCCCAGACACTGAGGTCCAGCTCCAAGGGCCTTCTGGTGGTTTCCTTCCTACGAGGTTACAGGGAAACAAGCAGAAGGCCTTCTCGGTAGCTGTGTCCACCCTTTGGAACACCCTCCTGTCAGTTGTCAAGGAAATAAACTATTTGACTTTTCTAAAAGTCATCTGAAGGCAGCCCTGTATAGGGAAGTTTTTAATGTTTGATGTCTTACTGTGCTTTTATATTTGATGGAAGCTGCCTGGAATGTCTGAGGCAACCCAGTCAGATGGGTAGGGTAGAAATAATAAAAATATTATTATTACCATGTGAGTAACAGGCCCCTTCTGCTGCTGGATGCCCAACGAGCAGCTTACAGGCAATTTCTTATGGATTCCAAGAGTTTCATAACAATAAAAGCTAACAGGGTGCTCTGGATAGCTTACAAAAAAATTTTAAAACTCCAAAACTCTAGACATACTTCCGCTATCTCTCTCCTCACATAGGCTATCATACAAGGAAACCAAGGCAGTCTCAGTGCCTAAAATGTGCCTGAACCACAACTGGATCCAGAAAAGAAGACTTATTAAAGAGTGCCCGGAGTTGGTCAGTCACCACTCTCTCTAGAGCCTTGCACAGGAAAGGGACATGTGCAACCAGCCTACAGCTGTTAAGATCTTCTGGGTCCAAAGAAGGTTTCTTAAGGAATGGCCCCACTACTGCCTCAGAGGGACATTTATTATCTCATTGGCCCAGCTGGTGGTCCCATCCCTACAAAATGTTATCAGCCACAAGGGAAAAGATCGAGAACACAATGGTTCCCTGCACCTATCAAAGTACCTTATCCACATTCTTGAGTCTTATCAATTGAAATTCATCTGCCAACACTTGACCAGGCAGCACTCTGCACACTACTGGAAACTGGCCTGCTAGGTTCTTATAGATATAAGCAATTTCATCCTGAAAATGCCTTGCAAATAAGCCACAGTGAGCTGCTGAGGTTTCTACCAATCTACCTCCAATATGTAAAAAGTCCTGTACCAGAATGGAGAGATTCTTCGCTGCCATCCTTTTAATAAAAGCTGCAGACATGTTATACCACTGTTAGACTAAAACACAGCAAAAAAAGGTAAAGGTAAAGGGACCCCTGGCCATTAGGTCCAGTCGCGGACAACTCTGGGGTTGCGGCGCTCATCTCACTTTACTGGCCGAGGGAGCTGGCGTACAGCTTCCGGGTCATGTGGCCAGCATGACTAAGCCACTTCTGGCAAACCAGAGCAGCACACGGAAACGCTGTTTACCTTCCCGCCGGAGTGGTACCTATTTATCTACTTGCACTTTGACGTGCTTTTGAACTGCTAGGTTGGCAGGAGAAAACACAGCAAACCATTTCCCAAATAACACAGTACAAATGGAGAAATCTTTACAGAAATGCTACCCCAGTAAAGTCTGTGGAAACATTTCTAACTATAAGCCTTAGAACAGGCATAGGCAAACTCCGGCCTTCCAGATGTTTGGGACTACAATTCCCATCATCTCTGACCACTGGTCCTGTTAGCTAGGGATGATGGGAATTGTAGTCCCAAACATCTGGAGGGCTGGAGTTTGTCTATTGCTGCCTTAGAACCTACATCTCCCCTTCTTAGTTTCTCATTATAATGGCCTAATGTGATTTAGCCAACTCACCATTAACAGGTATACCGTAATTAATTTTCTTGCCTGGTTGTTTTGAAAAAACTTTGAACTTGTGTCTTGTTCTATCATGGAGGTTCAGGGCAAGAAACAACAGGTTCAATTAATTAAGTAAAATGTATTCATTGAAAAGAGTTACTCCACCTTTATTGAAAAGGCAGGTAGCAACACCAGCATTAAAAACATCAAAGCATTAGCGAAACAAAAAAACAAACAAACCCTAAACAGTTAAAAAAATGGCAGGATAAAACCTAACCTATAAAAGTATAATTATAAAGGCAATAGATGAAAACCAAACATTAACTTCTGGTGGATATTTTAGTAGATATTTAACCAGGTGGATCTTTAGAGGAGAAGAAATATAATGTGGTCACCAACTAGGTTTTACCCAAAGTAAACGTATTGAAATTAATAGACCAAAACTTGGTAAGTCACCAATCACAGAGTGGCTAAATTATACTCAAGAGTTAAACCCACTGAATTCAATGCTTCTATCCTGAGAATGACTTGGTCAGATACTAGCTAATAAAAATAAGCATTTGTTTGAAGTAGACCTAGATATAATTTTTGGATGGCATTATGGGGTTCTGATTCTACAGTGGTATATAGAATACATCTACAAATTAAAGTAAAGGTAAAGGTACCCCTGCCCGTACGGGCCAGTCTTGACAGACTCTGGGGTTGTGCGCCCATCTCACTTAAGAGGCCAGGGGCCAGCGCTGTCCGGAGACACTTCCGGGTCACGTGGCCAGCGTGACATCGCTGCTCTGGCCAGAGCCAGAGCCAGAGCCAGAGCCGCACACGGAAACGCCGTTTACCTTAGTTGAAGGCAAAAAAAGCTTTTGCTTCATATGTGTGAACTACGTAGACCTTTCTTTGTGATTTGAGCCTGTCCCACTCTCCCCTCTTCTCAGAGAGAATGTGAGATGGGCACATTGTATCTCAGTAGGGGGAAAAAGAATTAAGGCACAGGGAGGTGGATGGTGGGGAGGAAGGACACTGCAAACGCAGTAATTTGTTATTTCACTGTCTAGGAGCCGTGGAGGTTTGCTGCTCACATTACTCATTTGTTTTCTGATTTCCCCAAGGTTCTTTTTGCTAACTTGGGAAGTAAAGCCATTACATGTCAGTATTTCTCTATTCTCCCCACTGCCTCCAGCAGCACATTCTCCTTTCTTGTAGAAGCATGTTGCAGAAGCCTAATGCATCTTTGTTGCCAAATGCTAAAGATACTAACATGCAAAGCAAGAAAGTCATTTCTTAAAAGCTGCATTAGAGCCAGTATACTTATTGCATCTTCAGATGGCCCCTGAACAAAATCGACAATAGTCTAGCTGAACCAAAACTATTTAGGGCCAAGCAACAGACTGGGTTAAATGTGCTGTTTGGTGATGTTGTTCAATTTTTAATTAGCAGCTGAAGGTGGGCCTGACCCCAAGCAGATGGCAGTCCACACAGAGGGGGCATTTAACCTTTTCTTCCTGTGCTGTAGCCTTTGCAAAGCAAAATTGCTAACTGAAGCGTTAATGATTGAAGCATATTCCCAGGAAATGCCGCAGTGCAATACCGCTTGTATTAGTACAACAGTGATAAAATTACCATCCTCTAAGATCCAATGCAATCGAAACAATAACTTTTAAAGATTAAAGTTCTTCTATATTTAGGAAGGCATTAAAATCACAAATTAAAATATTTAAATCCCAAAAGACTGTCTTGCTCAACACATAAAACATGAAAGGCAAAGCTTCTTGCCTTTAAACACAACATGCAATCTTTTCATTTAAGGATTTACTGTATGGCTTTCCAAGGCTACTAAGTGTTATATCCGGCATAGGCAAACTCAGCCCTCCAGACGTTTTGGGACTACAACTCCCATCATCCCAAGCTAACAGGACTAGTGGTCAGGGACAATGGGAGTTGTAGTCCCACAACATCTGGAGGGCCGAGTTTGCCTATGCCTGTATTATATCCATACAGTTTCTCAAAAAGTTCCTCTTGGTTAGTGGATTCACTTGCCGTCATATGATTCCAGTGCATGCTGACTGCCTTGGTCCCAGCTGATTTATTTCCAGGACATGTGGTGATAAAACATTTCTAGATTGTTCCTCCTTGGCCCAGTAAATCCCCGTGCCATTCTTTATGTGCATGAAGTCCATTTGTGTAAAGAACAGCACAAGAATCACTTGCAGTAATATGAGCAATTGCCCCAGACCCAAACTTTTTCTGTCAGCAGATTTATTTTCAAGCTCCAGTTTGCTGCCAAACAATGCAGGCTGGAGCTTTGCTCTACAGGGGCAGGACCTGGTAGTGCAGTTGAGCTGGTACCTTGCCATTTAAAAGGGCAAATCCAGGATACAAATGAATTTGTTTATAGGTGTCACAAGACTGCCATTTTGAACAGGATACTTGGATGTACGTTCATGTTTTTGTTTTAAATACATCTGCACTTTGGGGTGTTTTTCTAAATTGTTTTTCTTGCACATCACCTTGAGATGTGAGTGTACAATGTGATTAATAATAATAATAATAATAATAATAATAATAATAAACAGTAATAAACAATAATATGACTAGTTTTAGCCTAAAATTGCTGCAGAGAGCTGGATTCCCTCCCCTGTAAAAACTTAACATTGCACAGCATGTCACTTTAAAAAATATGGCGTGACTCCAGTGTAAACCTACATACCTTGGCTTGCACCCAAAGTGAGGCAGCAAGTAGGAAACGTTCAGACCAAGAGTGAAATCTAGCTGTCGAATAAATCCCTCTGTATCCCTATATGAACCAGTATATACAGTCTTTGTATCCCTATATGAACCAGTGCTGCAGATGTAATAGTAACAGCTTCTAATTACACTGAGAAAGGAATCCTACACCATTTTGAGCCCAAGTTCATTTTTGACACCCTAGGTTAGTTGGTTGGGTGATTGTAGCTGGCATAGTTCAGTGCTGACAATCTGGAAGCATCTGTCCATTAAAAAAAACGTAGTAGTCAGAACTAAAATCAGTACTCAGAACTGAATTTTCACTTTGCTAGTCTCCAAGCATAACCACTATCTTCAATCTCCCCCCTCGCTTAGAAAACAGATTAAATAATAGAGAGCTATAGCAGAATCTGTGTTAAGTTATTTTTCCACTTCATAAACTCAGCTGGAATAAGTTGACCTGCACCAGGGCATTATCATTTTTAATCCTTTAGCAGAAACACCCTATAGATTTTTCCACTGTGTTTGTTTTCTTGTTGTGTTCAGTACATAATAAACTGAGCAATTAACAATTGTTTCCCATAATCATTCTTGCAATATAATGATACGTCCAGGCCTTCTGTTTATTTTGCAGTTGACAGATGAGTTAAATAAAGTGAGTTGCAGAGCCAAAGTACTTGCTCAGGAAGTTTTGATCTGCCTTTGCAAAATAACAGTGTCCTATTTTATGATCCATCAAAATAAATCATAGCCTTGAGATTTCTATAGCTCTCTCTAGAAATCATATATACTGTGTGTGTGTGTGTGTGTGTGTATATATATATATATATATATATATATATATATAATGCTAAGTGTGCCACTTTGGAGCTCTCTACATCAGGGGTGGAGAAAATGTAGGCCTTGACCTAATTTCACGGTGGGGGGGGGGAGCCTAGAGGGAGAGGCGCGGAATGTCAGGGAGATAATGGGAGGAGGAATGGAAGGAGGAAAAGGGAGAAGTGTTTGCTAATAAAGCCCTAAATGACTTAAGTTAGGATATCTGGAAGACAGACTCCTCTATACAACCCTGCCCAGAGGTGTGTGTCTGTGGGGGGGGGGGGTCATTTACAGAGAGCCTGTAAAATCCCCTACCAGCAAAATAAGTTTTGTTGGTGGGAATGTGAGGTGTGGTTTTTCCCGTGTCAGCCCTCTGCTGGTGGATCATCCAGCTGAAGGAGATGAGCCTAGCCCTACCCCAATGCCTGGTGCCATTTTGGCAGGCAGTGGAAACTTTCTTATTCTGTGTGACTATTTAATGGCTTTTAATATATATGAGAAGGTTTAACTCTGCCACTTTGGGTTTTCAAGGTTTTTCTTTTAATTTTTGTAACTAGGTGGTGTTTGGTTTGGTTCTTTCATTCTTGTGGGCCTTTGTTAGGCCCAAAAGTGGTATTTAAATCTCAAAAATAAAATACTGTATATCAGAAAGGTGTCTGCAAGCGATCAGTTCAGATCTCTAGTGAAAGGGATATTTCCTGGCAGCCCAGTGAGTGGAGAAGAAAAGGCGGGGGGAGAGAGAGAACACAAGAAGAGCTTGCTAGATGGGGCAGTGGCCCATCTAGTCCAGCAACCTGTTTTCACAGTGGCCAATCAGATGCCTGTGGGAAACTGGCAAGCAAGACCTGAGCACAAGAGCACTCTCCCCTCCTGAGCTTTCCAGAAACTGGTATTCAGAAAAGAACATGACCCCACCAACATTTAGGTTCTGTTTCAGCAGTGCATATTTTTTTTAACCTCCACAGTCAGAGGCAGTATGTTTCTGAGCACCAGATGTAGCAGTTACAATCACACAGATCCTCCAGTACATATCCTTGTATTCAAGGACACATAGACCAAGGCCAATATACAAAACAATGTCAAAGGCACTCCTTTAGAAGTAAGGCTCAGGCTTGAGAGATGCACAACCTGAAATGGTGTTGCAGGAAAAAAAAAATCCATTCTGAATATTCTCCACTGTTGCCTTCACTAACGGCCACCAACCTCAATGGTTTTAAAAGGGTTACTCTGTGTGCTGCCAACAGCAATGGAGGAGATATTTCTCTCAATATCAGCTGCTGGGGAACAGAAGTCCTGATGCACTTAGGTCCTGGTTCTGGTGGGCCACTGCAAGAACAGGAAGCTGAACCAGATAGGTTGATCTAGCAGGTCTCTTCTTCTTAGGCTTCCTAACAGAATTATAGAACTGGAAACCACATCATCTTGGAATGATGGCTATCCACATTGTCCTCATTCAGACAAGGCTGTGAAATGAATGCTACTGTTGATTCAGGATCTCGAGTCTTCTTTTAATTTTAACCTCACAATGTCTGCAAGCAAGTAAGCTTCAGGGTCATTGTAACCTATTAGCTTTCCATTGCTCATTTAAAGTCATCAGACCAGCAGCAGATAATTATCTCAGAGAAGTGACGTTTCTAAGCCAAACCAGACTATCCAGGGAATACCAACAACCCTGGAGCGGATTTTGCTTTTCTAATTTACTCCTTGTTTGCTCTGTCATCTTGTATTGTGCAGCATTAAGGACAAGGAGAAAAGTATTAGTGTGGAAAGGGAAGAGACATTTCCACAGCTACCATGTATCTTGTTCTCTGTTAAATTAATAGGAAGAGTGCAATCAATAGACCGAATCTCCTGAGGCTGATTTGATGCCCAAATTACGTTTTGGTTGTTGTTGTTGTTCTAAAAAAAATTCATTTTAGTTCAATCCACTGTTCATGCATTCACATTTCAATCCTACTTTTATACTCATTTATGTTGCCACATAACTAGAAATGGCTGGCACCAAATACCCCCACCCCCACCCCAAAGTAAAGCAGTGTTACTGTTGTTCCCTAGAATGATCCAAAGGTAGGGACAGGTGGCTCTGAGGTCAGGGCTGCACAAGCACACCGACAGAGCCAATCCAATTCTTACCTGATAGTAATAACATTTTGGTACATTGGTGATTAACAACCCCAAGATACAAAGTAGCTGACAGGGAGTACTCCAGATGTTCTTGGACTCCAACTGACACCACCCCAGACCACCGGCCACTTTGCTTGGGGCTGATGGGAGCTGTAGTCCAATAACATCTGGGGTGCACCAGCCTTGAGACCCTGGTGCAAAGGGTAGCAACCAGGTTGAGACAGAGAAAGAATAAAGGTGCACAACCAACTAGGGGTCACATTTTGCATGCAACTGGAAGGATAAAAGCAAAAGCTGTGTTTAAAATGATTTCTTGGTCATTTGCGAGTCTCTTTCAAAATGCACTGTGCCCTTGAGGCATGTTATCAAGGGGATCCATGCCATTTCTACGCCACTTCTATTGTGCATTTTCATGACCCTGGGCTTGGCAGTATCTGTACATCCAAGCATGGGAAAGTGAGCAGCCAGGGACTTCTCCCAAAATGTCACAGAGAGGATAAATGCCCCTAGCTTTGGTTAACATAGATAAGTACAACAAAACAGAACATAATTATGGAAGGCCTAGTGGCACTTGCCTTTCATTTCATAAAAGCCGGCTGACTTAAAAGCAACAGTCTCTCTCCTTCTCTTCTTGGTTCATGCACACGCATTATACAGTATTGACTGATGGAATGGGGCTTGTGTAGTAATCCATTACATTCAGAATTAATTGAACTACATACTCATGGGCAAATTGATTCAAGTTAAATAGAAATTCATCTGAACCATTCTGTGCCAACCAAACTGGGGGGGGTGGGAGGGGACAGAGCAAAAAAAATCAGCAGCTCTAAATGATTGCTGCAAGAAACTTGGGTGGTAAATAGGAAATATGCAGATACCCTACATACGTGCACACAATTTTTGAACACCCAGTTACATGTGTATGGGGAAGCTGGCTAGATCAGGTGTCCAGATGTGCAAACACTGCTATTTACATGGTATTTACATTTATATGCACACAGGGAAGTGTTTGCCCTACTAAGCAGTGGTGGCTTCAATCTTTAAACTACTGCCTAATATGCAAGACCCTTCCAAACCTCTTCCACTCCAGAGAGCTGAAAGTATCCATCTTGAAGATATGAGAGTAAGGACAGGAAGCATCATTTCTTAGGGAATGGCTCTAACTCCATGGTAGAGCACATGTTTTTATTCTGTTTGAAGCCCTGATGAGCTGCCAGTCCCTGAAGATACTGGGCTGAATGGTCCAATGATCAGACTTATACCAAGTTTCCCATGTACTAAATTCTGCTCTCACTCCAACTTGGCTTCAATATGGACAGCATCAGAGCTTGGTCTCAGCAAATTCTGGGAGTGCTTAGTTTACTATCCTCCTTTGGTGTGTATACTATTGAACTTTCTATGCCAATTCATCACCAGTGGCCACTAGCTGGAAATGGGCCACACCCTGGCAGATTAGATCATCTATTGATTGGACTGAATTCTGTCTTTGTGTGCTGCAGAATTTTATGACACCTACAGCTATCTGTTTCTACTGCATGGCCACCTTGTCTCATTATTTAAAATACAGGTAGGTAGCCGTGTTGGTCTGCCATAGTCAAAACAAAATAAAAGAAAAAAAATTCCTTCCAGTAGCACCTTAAAGACCAACTAAGTTAGTTCTAGGTATGAGCTTTCGTGTGCATGCACACTTCTTCAGATACACTGAAACAGAAGTCACCAGACCCTTCGGTGATTGGCAGATAGCTGTGATGAGCCTGTTGACGACTCTTAACGACTGCAATAGGTCTTACAAGAAAAAAGCAAGGTGTGAGAAGGTGAAAAATGGCTTTGTCATGTATAATGAGATAAGAATCCAATGTCTTTGTTAAGACCAGGTCTCTCCATGGTTTTAAGTTTGGTGATAAGTTGCAATTCAGCAGCTTCTCTTTCCAGTCTACTATTTAAAAAATATTGTTCTTTCTCTCTACTAAGGGTAGCTCTGCTCACCCATGTAGGAAAAACTTCATGCATATGATGTATTGGAGTCTGATGCATATCTTAACCCTGTCAGGGCCAGCTCTACCATTAGGCAGAGAAGGACAACTAATTTTGAATGTCATGAAAGAGCAGCCAATTATGATCTATTTGTAGTAGTATCGGTGGTGGTGGTAGTTGCATTTACAAGAAGGAAGAGAGGTGCATGTGAAATTTTCTGCCCCACTTCCCCAAATAACTTGGCTAGCCTGGAGTACTATGTACATTGACATGGGCATAGGCATAGGCGAATGCTGCTCTGCTTTAAGCAGCAAAATGTCTTCAGCTAAGCTCACAATAACTTTGTTAGATGTTAAGATGCCCCAGGATTCCTTGTTGTCTTGCTGAAACTGACAGAGGGAGCCTCCTGATTTTGTGGGAAGATTCAAGTGCATACCTGGAAACTGAGGCTCACACCACAAAAGTAGGTTAAAGTGTTTTGTTGCCCTGGTGCTTCAAAAAAGAAAGAGCCTTTTGGAAGATAGAAAAATCATGGGAAAATGCCCTGAAAATGAGCGAATGATTAACAGGAAGACATCTAAACACCCCAAAGCAAATCAGGATGAATGCTGGTTGTCATATAGACTCCCCACAAACGAATCAGAATAAAAACCAAACATAATCCAACCTTCGTACAAGTGATGAGCGCTCAATAAATAGGTCATCTATTCTAGAGGAACTCTAACACCATCACCCCTCTGTAATTTACAACAGAAAGAGGTACACTGAACAGTGATGCCTGAAATCCTGTCTTTCTGAAATGTGGGAAGTTATGCTTTTAGCAAAAGAAATCCCTGTGGTAATAAGCAATATCCTGGGTTCTTTCATATTGCAAAGAGAGGAACATTCTTCTGAGCCCTTTGACTCCTCTGAGAGGCAGAGGACAGCAAGCTGTGTTCCATCATTATAACAAAATTCACCTTCATAACCCAAGGGCATGACTAGTGTTTGGACACTAGAAGAACAACCTGTCCCTTTGCAGTGAAAATTTCAGGCAGAGATTTAGAACCTGCTTGAAATGTCTGCAAGGAGAGGCTCACTGTGACTAGTGTGCTATGATATAATTCCATTTCCACCCTTTGCTATGATGTTTAATATGGATGTATAAACTTGACAGCTCCTTACTGTGCTTGTAGTTGCAGTTACAATGCTGGCCATTCAACTGATAAGACTTCCAGTGGTGATGGCATAGCAATAGACAGAGGGAAGGTGCCTTCCTATACCTTCCTTTCAGTACTGGAAGTGGACGGCATCACTCAGGGAAGACTTCCCCTGCTGATGGCCTTCAGATGTTTTGGACTGCAAGTCCCTTCATCCCTGGCCATTGGCTGTACTGGTTGAGACTGATGGGAGCTGTAACCCAAAATCTGAAAGTAACTAGGTTGGAGAAGGGACTCAGTGAATTCCACCTCACACATCTTGGTTCACACTGTTCCACAGTGTGAAGGTTTTACATGGGGGGGGTAAGTTATTAGGCTGGTATTAGTCTATCTTCAAGAAATCCCCCCCCCCCCGATGAATTTTCATCATAGAAAGTTCAGAAGAGAAAACTGCAGCAAGTCTGCCAATATACACACCATCCTTACTGCTTTTGTGACATCAGTATCTCTTCCCTTCCCTCTTCTCACACCTCTTAGCATGATTGCAGATGGGGCACTGGCAAGCTGTTGATATGCACTCCATGCTGGTAAATCATACACTGTTTGACCATTCCCTCTGATTGCCGTATTCATGTACCACAACCTTTGAGCATTTGTTTAGAACTCAGAAAACTACGTGCTCCTTTTCACTGACATTTGCAGAACAATATCAAATCAGCATCTACTATATATTTTGACTGTTCGCTATGCATTTGGACACTTTAAAAGATATGGTAACCAAATCAAGGAGCAGGTTTTTGTCTGTGCCTTTCAAAACTGCAATGGTTTTTTAATTTCTTAGAATTCCTGAGCAGCAGCAGGAACAATTTTGTGGTGGCTGGTCAAAAAATAAATGGCACACTTACTATTGATTAACCACTAGGAAGTGGACAGGAAATAAACTGAGGGGAATGGAGAGCATTAAATATATTTACAGTGGTACCTCAGGTTAAGTACTTAATTCGTTCCGGAGGTCCGTACTTAACCTGAAACTGTTCTTAACCTGAAGCACCACTTTAGCTAATGGGGCTAAATGGGGCTAATGGGGATTTCTGTTCTCATCCTGAAGCAAAGTTCTTAACATGAAGCACTATTTCTGGTTTAGCGGAGTCTGTAACCTGAAGCGTATGTAACCTGAAGCGTATGTAACCCGAGGTACCACTGTATAACTTTTTGCCTTTTTAGTTTAATCTGAACATTACCTCTGTTGTCAATGTTCACTTTTGATTCCCTGGTTCTTGTCTACCCCAATGTTCCTGGACATGTGTCATTTTTGTGGTCAACTTTGTCTTGAACAAATAAACATGACATATTAACAAATGAAGGCATCTGGTATTTGGACTTAGGCACACACCCTTTTGCCCATTCAAAATGCCAGTGAGTAACTATGCCACCTTTGCAATCACATCTCCAATGTTTCGTTAAACAAAAAAAGTGTGCCCAATATTCATATCAGCATTCAGGTTGATGAACAAAACTACTGGTCAAAGAACCCAGCTCTTTCTCTTAGCTTAAAAGTTGAAAGCAAAAATACAAAGCATCAAATGCATCAGATAAGTATGCAGCGGGTACTTTCTGGTTGTTTGGTCTTAGAATCACTTTGGAGCTGTTGGCAACCATATGCAGTGACCTTAATCTTTCACCAAAGTAACTGTGCATACTCAAAGAACCATGTAGCTGATGCAATTGAACAGTATGACTCATTCCCTTTTCTGACTCAGAAATGACTTTGCAATGAATTAGATAAACTTTTTTTAAGGACAAGGACTTTTTTTAATAGAACAAGAACCTACTGTAACAGGGGTTATTAATATGGTGCCTGCAGGCACACATGTGCCCCACAGAGGTCTTCTCTAGTATCCTGAGTGTCCAGGTCTATCGCCCAAAATTAGGCTTGACAGATACATCCCATTGTAGCCAATATAATAGGTTGCAGGGTATGCTTGCCGAGTGTGTGTGGTGCCCACAAAAGTTAGGAGCATAGAATTGTAGAGTTACAAGGGACTTCAAGGCTCATCAAGTCCAATCCCCTACAATGCAGGAATCACAGTTAAAGAATCTTGACAGATGGCCATCCAATGTAGAAGAGTCACCACCTGAGGGAGTCCGTTCCACCATCCAATGATTTCTTTCTCCATCTTGCAAATGTGTTGTGGATTTGCATCTCCTTCTGTCCTCAATTTCTGCCTTGTAATTCCTGCTGGGTTCTGGCATTCCAATTGCCTCTGGTCCTTTAACCCTCATCTGCTTGATTCGTTGCCTCACCTCCAGTCCATCCATGACTATGTCTATTGGCAGTCTGAAAGCTAGGCCAAGGCTGCCCAACTACTCCGACAAGGTCTCATTTCAGACATGAAGTCTCTGTAGCCTTTCCTAGGAAGGTCCAATAGCCAGCCAAAGGAAATAGTCCATAGCCTGAAATGGTCCACTGACAAGAAGATGTTCCAAGCTGAAATTCAGATAGTTCACTACACAGAGGAAACTCACACAGACCTGATATTTCCTGCTCCCTGCAATCCTCATGTAGTTGGACTGCTTGGGGAAAGAAAATTTGTGAATTTCTGATCTGATCTGATCTGCACCTCTCAGACTAATGTGCAGATCAGAACTTAGTTTCCACCAGCTTTCCCAGATGCTCTGATGCAGATTTGGCTCAAAAACAGAAACACGGTACATTAAGAAATAGGTCTTTTGGGAGAAAATAGGTTGAGATATAGGTATTGAAATATGTATTTATAAACTCATGTGATAGTGGCATGGACCTGATCTGTCTATCCCTGACAATCATCTCCACTACCAGTAGAAGCCTGTGCAAGAGGAATCTGGTAAGTCAGCAATTACATGCTTGCTTGGTACTGAGACAAACCAGGCATCCATCACTGCCTCCTAATAGGAACAGATCAGGGTGGTAATTCTTCTTTCCTTTCAGCTTGCCACCACTTCCCACTAGCAAATTATCTCACTGGTTGTGGCTTTAATACCCATTTATTTTGTAGCTATGGAATTCCCTTTCCCAAAGAGCAAGTGTGGGGGAAAGCTGAGGCCTTTCAGGTGTTGGGCTAGAAGTCCCATCACCATGCTGGTTGGGGCTGATTGGAGTCAAACAACATATTGAAGGCCCCAGATTAACTATTCTTGCCACAGAAATAAAACTGGTTCCTACAAACACTGCAATCTTTTCAGTGACAGGTTGAAACCAGACATTTAAAGCATTTTATTTGTTGGGTGATGTGATTGGCATCAGCTTGGCTGCAGGAGTTGCCAGAATACAAGATGCCATCCAACTGCCTTAGGGACTCCACTCCAAATTTGTGTGGGGTTTACTCCTTGGCCTTTTCTTCTTCCGGAGATATCCTGCAATGCAGCAGAATTTTCCTTCTCCTAGATGGGCTATCTTTCCAGGTTCCCACCTGCCCCTCACTTTCCTCTTCAGGATGTTCAGAAACCACCTTCTTGACCTTTGGACCCACTGCTGGTCTCGTCTGCTCAAACCACCTGAACGTGTCTTCGCATGAAGGGGAAGCCCCTTATCTGGCAGATTATTAATGTTAAATATAACGATCCAAACGACCCTGTTGTTTGTGTGACACAATTTTCTTTCTATTTTCTGCTTCTGCAGTAGAGTTTGTATTGTTGTGGAGCTATTGCTTTATCTTTAAATTGAACCAATTTTATCCGAAAGTTATTTGAGAAGGAAGAAACAATTGTGGTTACGCTACCATTTGGGCAGTTCCTTTTCAAGGTACCATCGCAGCAGAACAATTGCAGGCTGCTCTTTGCCGCCTACACACTGCAACCCCTTGTCAAGTACATCTTTATAAAGAGAAGGCCTTGTTATTTTGTATGGGGAAATGCGGCATTATTAGAGCATTTTAATGTACTGCCTGTGCAGTATCTTGATGAAAAGAGAGTAGCAAATGCTCTTGAAGAACTTTACCCCTTTTTTTGGTTTCGGTTTTTGAGCTCTGTCTCTAGGGAAACAAATGTAGCATCCAGAAAGTATATTATAAATGCCACCTACACTCTGTTTCAGCCTTGGGAAGAACAAAATAATCATCCATTGAAATGGAAATGACACTGAAGGCTGATCTTGTATTGCCTGAAGTCCACAAGAGAGGATTGTGCAGGCAGGGAGACTACCAGAGTCAGATCCAGCAGTGATACTACAGTGAACTGTACAACAGCTGAAGCCAGCAAGCTCTTTCTAGTCTGGGTGAACTCAATTAAACTAGGACCCTAAGAACTAAGAATATGCTCTGTTTTTACATTTCTTCTTCTTCTTCTTCTTCTTCCAAATATACTGCTTTTCCCTGTGGTACCTTGGTTTACGAACTTAATCCATTCCGGAAGTCCGTTCTTAAACCAAAGCGTTCTTAAACCAAGGCGTGCTTTCCCATAGCAGTGGGGGACTCAATTTACAAATGGAACACACTCAACAGGAAACAGAATATGTTCTGCTTCCAAGGCAAAGTTCACAAACCAAAACACCTACTTCTGGGTTTGCAGCATTCTTAATCCAACTTGTTCGTAAACTAAGCTGTGCCTAAACCAAGGTACCACTCTATACAGAAATGCACAAATTTACGCAGTGACATAGTCTAGGGTCCTAGAAACAAATATCCACTGAAGACATTAGTGATTTCCCACAGAACTAATATTCTGGGCATGACTTGGCTATCTAATATACAATTTTCTTTTATATCTACTTTATTACTGCAGTGAGCACTGTAGCTTCATTTTCCTCAGTGGTGATCAGAGTGCCTCAGAAGATCCAGTGGTATTTAGAAGAAGAAAGGTTTTCCTCACTACCTCCTTTTAAGCATTAAAAGCACACAATTTCCCTTAGGAACTAAATTACTTAAGGCTATTTACTTTGTGGGACGCAGGTGGCGCTGTGGGTTAAAGCCTCAGCGCCTAGGGCTTGCCGATCGAAAGGTCGGCGGTTCGAATCCCTGCGGCAGGGTGCGCTCCCGCTGCTCGGTCCCAGCGCCTGCCAACCTAGCAGTTCGAAAGCACCTCTGGGTGCAAGTAGATAAATAGGGACCGCTTACCAGCGGGAAGGTAAACGGCGTTTCCGTGTGCGGCTCTGGCTCTGGCTCTGGCTCTGGCCAGAGCAGCGATGTCACGCTGGCCACGTGACCCGGAAGTGTCTCCGGACAGCGCTGGCCCCTGGCCTCTTAAGTGAGATGGGCGCACAACCCCAGAGTCTGTCAAGACTGGCCCGTACGGGCAGGGGTACCTTTACCTTTACCTTTATTTACTTTGTATGTCCATTCTACAGCACACCCACTCAGCCATGAAGTTCACTGGGAGATCTTGGGCCAATCACTGCTGGCACTGTTGTGAGGGAAAAAATGAGGAGGGGAACCATATATGTCATACTGAGCTCCTGAGAGGAAAGGTGGGTTATAAACGCAATAATTCATTTATTATAAATATTTTGGAGATCCACTTTTACCTCATTCTGATTTAGGAATATTTCCCCTTATTAGCCTTTCTTTCTTTTTGCCCATCAAATACAGAAGTTTCATATTCCTATCATGTATGACGCATACTAACCTTCAAAGCAAAGGGAAAGGACACTGTGAACAACAAATGTCCCGTGGCAAACAGATCTATCCTCACTGGATCAATGGTAAAAAGAAGCTATTATCCATTTAGAACAAATGCCAGAGCTAAGCAATTCTGTGGCCACCCATTCATAAATTATAAGGAAAATTCAATCCACTCTTGAAACCAATAGCGCAGAGGGCATGGTCATGAATATGGTTCTCCCAGTCAAAAGAGAGTGAACATTTTCCCACCACAGTCATCTTATCCCATCTTCCAATTTTATTAGGAATTCTGCTTCAGGACTTTGATCCATGTGGCCTCAATTTAATCATAGCATCTGTGGATCATGAGCATGTAAGTAGCAGCAGTTGTGTGCACAAGGGCAGAGTGTGCAAGCAGACTAGAAGTGCACATAGGCAATTTGTGAGGGAGAAGGCACTGGACTTCTCTCTTGTTGCACCCTTTCTTCACCGCACATCAAAGCCTCAATGAGGTGGGAAACAAGTCAAGGCCTTAGCAAGGTTAGAGCTAGGTATCTGATGAGACTGAAGAGGATGCACTCTGGTCACAGTGATGTCCTGCTGGTTCAGATCAAAGGCTTATGTAGTCACGGCAACCTATACCCTGTAGCAGCCAACCAGATGCCTCAAGGAAGCCCATTAACAAGACAGAAGGGAAATGGTCCCTCATGCTATTGTTCCCCAGTCCAGCCATTGACATTCAGAGGCTACTATACCTCCATGATCAGGATAACTCCAACCATGGAGGTATAATTTAGTCATCAGTAGTAGTCACTGACAGCCTTATCCTGAAGGCTATTTAGTGCAAACTTGTCTATCTCAACACCTGGGTGCTGTCACTTGTACAAAGGTTCCCTCCATGTTTGCCTCTCACCACACCCATGTCTGGATGGCTGCCCACAGGGGAATGTAGTCCTCAGGCTGATAAAAGGCTCCCCTCCCCTTGCTCCCCAATAATATAAGTCAGTTGTTGGGCAACGGATGGGGAAATGTTTAAAATATGCCAGGCATGAAATGAAATCCAGGCTGCGAGGGAGTGGAGGAGTGAATGAAACAAATGCCTTATGGCCTGAAGAAGTTTCAGTGTAATCCTTAGCTTTAGCAAACATAAAACACAAAGCTGTTCTTATTCAACGACAATAACATTGACTAATCTGGAAACTGATTGGAGTGACATTTGGAAAATGTTATGCGAATGTCTGCTACCCCATTAGCATTAGAAATCCCATTAGCATTTCATCTCATCTCAGGAGCAAAATTCTGGAAGTCTGACTCAAGCAAAGATTTCATTAGACATATAGGAGGGTTTCAAAGAATCACAGAACTGTAGAGTTGGAAGAGACCACGAGGGCCATCTATACCAAGCCCCTGCAATGCAGGAATCTTTTGCCCATTGTGGGGCTCAAACCCACGACCCAGATTAAAAGCCTCATGCTCTACTGACTGAGCTATCAGTAGTTAGGATCAGTAAAACATGGTCCATGAGGATACACTTTCCTCTGACCTGGGCTGAGTGGGTTTGACAGGGATGGTCTCCCTAATGGCTGCTTGCCATATGGTTTCCACAAGCATTGTAGAATATTAGATTATTAGCAGCCATTGATGAGGGGGTGTAGGCTGAGCTATATTTTTTTTAAATCATCTTAATTTGTGTGCACCTTTATTTTCCCTTTGTCATTTAAAAATTATAAATTTTCAACATTCAAATGTCCTCTCTCTCCCAACAGTTTATGCATAAAGAGAAGCCCTTGGAAGGTGTCAACCTTTTAGAAAGGAACACTTAAGAGTAGTACTTAAGCACTGAAATATTATGTTGAGAAAGTGACAGGTACAGCAATAAAACACACAAAACAGTATGTTTTCCTGGGCCTTTGGCAAAGCAAACTGCCATAAATTTCCTTCAAGTGCTGTCTCCTGACAGGAAGCTTATTAATATTTAATACCTCAACAGGAGGAAATCTGCATAATTTGATGGTTTAAAGAAATAGTGGTGGCACGAACCGTTCTGCTCCATGACGCTTTTGCCTTTAAAGGGTGTGTTCGCAAGACTGCTCATTTTGTGTCATGTGAGAAATGCAAGACTTTTACGCCTTCTTCAAAACAGTGATTCAAAAACTTCTTATAGCTCAAGCACAGGGTTCCCCACCACCCCACTTCCAGAATTTAAATTGGAGGCATGGTTCACTCTTACACCTGAAAACATTTATCTGGCAGCATAAAGCTGAGCCCACATAAGTATCAGAACGAAGTGAAGTGGTAAAATGGGATATGCCACTTTTGAATGCTTCCTTGGGGAACAAGAGTTCCTGGCAAGTAGAAAGTCAGCATAGCGGTCACAAGACTCCCAATGTATTCATTTCATATTTGCACATTCAAAAGCACAGGACTGTATGCAACTAAGTTTTACTCAAAAGACACCCAATGAAATCAACAGACCTATGATAATCATGCTCGTTCAATTCAACAGGTCTAGTCTGAGTATGGTGAACATTGGATGTGCTCAGCAGAGCAAAGGATTCTGATGCTGCTACTATGGAATAAGCTGGTGTGTTTTGTAAATAAAACCACATATCTTAAAGACACTACAGTCTCTGTTGTGCCTGGTTTTCTGAAGAAAACACAAACCCTGAGTGAGCACCAGGACCCACTGAAGTGTCATGTACTGCTCTGTGGAGATTGGTCTTGTGTGTAACAATATATTTACTTGATGGTTGTTGCTGCAGGAAGAAAGAAGATTCCTCTCTTTTTGGGTGCCTGGAACACCAAGGGTGCCACATACTCTTGGGCGCTGTAGCTTTCCTCCAGGGCTTCTGTGGATCCCAGTACAGATGCCAAATCTGCATCCTGGTTAAAATAAATGTCTGTGCTACAAACACACAAGTTGCTTAAAGGGGATCATGAGCTCAGGTGTGGATATTTTCAGGGCTTTTTTTCAGCCAGAACTTGCAGGAACTCGGTTCTGGCACCTCTTAGGGGCTGCCATTACCATTATAAGAGAACAAGGGAGGGTGATGACAGTGAGTTCCAGCACCTCCTTACCTAGAAAAATAGCACTTAATATTTTTATGGGATTTGACATTGAATGAGTTAAGTGTGTGCCTGATATCAGCAACACACTTTCATGTGTAAGCATTTTAATTTTTGGCATGAAGGCTGTCCCCAAAGATGCACTCCAGCCATTTTCCAGAGTCGACTCCCCGTAAACATGCATGTTACAAATTAATGCTGAGATTCACCTCTACATGGTAGAGTTGCAAGCTTGAAAATGACCTCTGATTTTTGCAGGTTTATTGATATTGTTAACAAATGCCCTTGCAAAAGTAACCAAATCATAACTTTCTGATTCTTGAAAACTGCAAAAAAAAATTGTTGATCTTTCTGTTCAAAGACCTCAGGACTCTCATTAATATTCACACAGCATTTCTAATAGACTGGAAGCATTAGACTTATGTAATAAGCTAATCAGGTTAGACCACAGGTATTAATCTGAATTGGGCTTCATTAAACCATTTATTCTTTTATATTAACAGTTCTCTTGTATAATTCTATACAATTGTGCCAATGGGCATTTTCAAATACAGCTTTGGAAGAAAGTGATAAAGTAGGAAAGAGGGAAATGAAAGTTCGACCTTTTCACAGGAAAAACTGTTTGAATGGTCTTCCTCAGAAGCATAGGAGCTTCTGAGGTCCCTCTGCCACCACCAATAAAATATTTTTCGGGGGTCCCCCCCCCCAATGAGCATTGCCATTCAAATGGTGTGCATGTGCTTTCTCAAGTAAAGGAGCCAGCAGAAGAGTTACTGTTGGTGTCCACTAACTTGCCAAGTGGTAGTAAGCACCTAAGCTGGGGAAAGAGGATGAGGTAGAATTTTGTTAAAATTCAGCAATTAAATTTGTGATCCTGAATTATGTTCCACACATATTCAGCCTAGGATCAGGGCTGTGTGTTTGAGAGTGTGTGCAAATTTTCTAAGTAGTCTGCCCCAATCTCCAAGGAACAAAAGCAAATCTATTGTCTGAAATCTTTTCTTTTTTCTTCTTCGTTTCATCTTGGTTCCATGCAATGGCAGATGGATAACCAACATGGACCTTCTCTTGGCGAAAACAAAGTCTGTTCCTACTCCTTTATTCTCTACATAAAGAGTAGATCCTTAGTTTCCTTTCAAAGGTCACTTTGACTGACAGCTCAGAGAGAGCTCCACTCTACCTTACAACACAACAGCTGCTGGAAACAGACGGCTCAAGTGTCTGGGGAATATGTCAAACTGACCTTGTTTCAGCTGGTACCACAACACTCTCCACAATAGCTTTAACTAGTTTCAAGTCTATGTTTAGCTCTTCAGTACAACTGGCTTCAGAAATGCTTTGAAACAATGCTGACATAGCAAACAAATATTTCAGAATACTTAGGATATCTTCTTGAAACTTATGCATGCAAAAGATATATATCTGTATAGAATGGACTCTGTAGGCCATGGGTAGGCAAACTAAGGCCTGGGGGCTGGATCCGGCCCAATCGCCTTCTAAATCCAGCCCACGGACGTTCTGGGAATCAGCGTGTTTTTACATGAGTAGAAGGTGTCCTTTTATTTAAAATGCATCTCTGGGTTATTTGTGGGGCATAGGAATTCGTTCATTTCCCCCCCCCAAAAAAAATATAGTCCAGCCCCCACAAGGTCTGAGGGACAGTGGATTGGCCCCCTGCTGAAAAAGTTTGCTGACCCCTGCTGTAGGCAGATAAATGGATTGCAATGAGCAACATTGTGACTGATTAGATATATTTGTCTGATAGTAGTTTCAAATAGTTTGCTTTCAAACGAGTTAACCAAGTTGCTCTGATAATGAACCTAGTAATGTGAGGTTCATATGGAACATCTGAAATGTATAGAATTCTTTGAACACAGCCAGCTTTTTTTAAAAAGACAAAGGCATGTTATATTCCAGAAACAAGAGCAGGGAGGACCAAAAGGACACATTCCAATACCTAAAAGATTATCGCACTCCTTATATACAGCACAGCTGAGGGCTTCCTTCAGATATTATCAGGATTTCCATTTTACATAATGTAAGAATCAAGCCTTTTGTGTGGTGGCACCCACCCTTTGGAATTGCCTCCCCTTGAACAGTACATTGAATTGCATTTGCCATTTTACCAACCGTTCACTCAGGGGTCCTTTTGGAGCTCTTCATACAAACTCTTTTTGTTTCAATTACCCTGAACAATTTAGTACCATCAGCAAACTTGGCCACCTCACTGCTCACTCCAAACTGTAGGTTATTTGTGAAAAAGTTTCTCAGTACCAGTCCTTGAGGGATTCCACTTTCTACATCTCTCCATTCAGAGAATGGCCTGATCCTGTCTAGTGTCTATGTCATTCCTAGTAGCTATGTTGAACACTGAATAGAATGATCCAGATTTGGTGTGTGGTATTAGTGGTATGTGGATGCCACCAAACACAATTTCTCTTTTTCATCAAAGCCAGTTGAGGAAGTGGAAATGTTAGTCTTTTACTAGCTGCAGTAATAGATTCGATGAGGGCCCAAAACCTGTAGCTCAGTCCAAGCAAGAATGAGGTAGTGTTAATGGGAGGTTTATCTGCCTAGATGAATGGTGTTCAACCAGGCCTTTGGCTATTTAATATTCTATGGCCTTTTAAATGTGTTTGTGGGAGGGGGAGTTATTATTTCATTTTGTGTTTGTTTTATCTATTTATTTATCCTGTATTTTTGTCTTGCAAACCTTCCTGAGATGTTCAGAAGAAGGGCAGTACAGTGGTACCTCAGGTTAAGTACTTAATTCGTTCCGGAGGTCCGTACTTAACCTGAAACTGTTCTTAACCTGAAGCACCACTTTAGCTAATGGGGCCTCCTGCTGCTGCTGAGCCACCGGAGCACAATTTCTGTTCTCATCCTGAAGCAAAGTTCTTAACCTGAGGTACTATTTCTGGGTTAGCAGAGTCTGTAACCTGAAGCGTATGTAACCTGAAGTGTATGTAACCCAAGGTACCACTGTATATAAAGTTAATAAATAAAACAAATAAATCCTGTTCTGGAGGGAATGCACTCCACCTAAAGGATTAGTTAGGTTCGTAATTTGAGGGTACTTAATGATCCATCTCTGCCAGTAGAGACACAAGTGACCTCTGTAGCTTGAATTGCATTCTACCAGCCTAGTTTGTGAGGCCAGCTACTACCTAACTTGACAGTTAGTGAACTATTCCTCTCACAACCCATTACACATGCAGTTGCATTTGAAAATAGTCCAGAAATTTCAGTTCAAGCAGAACATGGATGCAAACTGGTATAAACATATTATGCCAGTATTTTGCCATCTTCACTGACTACGAGTTCATTTACAGGCCCAATTAAAAGTGCTGTTCAGTCTTTTGCCCTTGAAAGCCCTTCCTTGTTGGGACCTCAGTACCTGAAGAGTCACCACTTCCCATCTGTAGCATGACATAATCTATGGCCCTTGGTGGCTATGAGTAAAAGGACCTTTTCAGTAGTGGCTCCCATTTGTGGAATGCCATCTCCAGTGGCAGAGCTTCATGCTCCGGCACTGGGGGGTGGAGAGCAGGTGGGGGTGGGGCTGGGGCTGGTGTGCGTCCCGGGGGCATGGCACCCCACCAGGATCACCCGAGAGCCTTGTCTGGCACCTACTCTGATGCCTTTTTGGCCCCAGGAAAACCCTTTTTGTTCTCCATTTTAATTTAAATTGTGGCTGTTATTATTGTTTACGGCCTGTAGATTTTAGTCATTGACTCTCTGCTTTGAATTTATCTGCTTTGATCCTAATTGGTGTCTTATTATTCCCTACATTTTGTCTACTGTGGTCTTTAATAATTCTCTTGTTTTCTTTTGTAAAAAAAACTGAGGGGATTTCCTGTTATGGGACTGCCTATAAATAGCTGAAAATGTAATGAATAACTAAGCATTTTGTTGACTTCTATAAACAGCTATGAAAAGTTATTCTGGAAACATGGAATTCTAAACATCAAAAGAAAGTGAATTTCTTAGTGTAAAGGTCTTGAATAGTAGCACTTCCAGGTAATTGCCTATTATGATGTGAGAGCACTTAACCAATAAAGCAGAGTCTTAGCTATTCCATTGTCTGAAGCCAAGAGAGGTCGTAATAATAAATTCAAACCTATCGCTTGCTATTACATCTTGAGTTACCTTCAAAGCTCAATACAAGCATTGCAAACAGTTAGGGGTGGACAAATATGTTAGCTTTGTTTTCTCATTGGCTCGTTTTTCTAATGCCAAGTTCAGTTTGCAACACTTCTGGATCAGTTTACATTTTTAGAAATACAACATATTTCTGCAACGTTTTAATGCCCAGTATACCAATTTCCCCCCAAGCAATCTTCCATAATATAGTGCATTTGTATATGTCATTTTCTACTAGTATATCCATTTTTAAGCACATTTCCCCCTAATATATGCATTTACATGCATATTTTGGGCTTGAAGAACCCTGCAGAATTCAAAGCAGTGTGCATTTGGGAGGATGGCTACATTTCAGGAAGTGTGCATTACCTAAGTTCACATTACTATGCATCCTGAACCAAATATCACCTCTATGGGTAGTGTGGTTGGCATACACTTTGGAACTTTCTTCCTATTGACATCTAGCAGGTGCCTTCACTGCCCTCTTTTTGGTGCCTGCTAAAAACATTTATTTATTTATTGTTTAAACAAGCCTACCCAGATATGTAGAATGCTGGTGTGTGTTTTAATCTGTTGTTAGTATATAGCTGATTTTAATCTTTTCAAATATTACAAATGGTTGTTTTAAACTGTTTTTGCCAGTAATTTTACTGTTTTATTCTTTTTGTAAGCCGGTTTTTACAATCAAGCAGTGTACAAAATTTAAGAAATAAGTACACTATTTCTGCTTACACTATACACAGGAGAGGACCTGGTGTGTTTCACTTCCTTAGCCCTTGCTGATGTTTCTTGGTGCTTGAAAGGCATCCACATTCCAAAATACAATCAATCCCGGAATTTAGTCTTTGTTCCCAGGCTGAGTAGATAGCTCTACATCAGAGTTGGCAGCTTGTACCCTTCCAGATATTGGTCTACAACTCCCATCATTCCTGGCCATGTTGTTTGGGGCTGATGGGAGCTGGAGTTCAACAATATCTGGAGGGCAATGGGTGCTGACCTTTAAAGCCCTAAACGGCCTCGTCCCAGTATACCTGAAGGAGCGTCTCCACCCCCATCGTTCAGCTTGGACACTGAGGTCCAAGGCCTTCTGGCTGTTCCCTCACTGCGAGAAATGAGGCTACAGGGAACCAGGCAGAGGGCCTTCTTGGTAGTGGTGCCCGCCCTGTGAAATGCCCTGCTATCAGATGTCAAGGAAATAAACAACTATCTGACTTTTAGAAGACATCTGAAGGCAACTCTGTTTAGGGAAGTTTTTATTGTTGTTTTAAAGTGTTTTTAATATTCTGTTGCGAGCCGCCCAGAGTAGCTGGGGAAACCCAGCCAGATAGGCAGGTTACAAATAATCAATATAATAATAATAACAATAATAATAATAATAATAATAATAATAATAATAATAATTACCATCCCCATGGGTGAGCAGAGCTCATTGGGTCATACTTTGCTCTGGAAAACTTACAGAACATTTCTATTCATGCCTATTCAGAAGCAAATGTACACATTCAAACTTAAATTCCACACTGAGAAAAATTGCCTACAAAAAACAAATAAATACAGTAGTGGAACCCATTTTAGAGATCATACCTGAGGTGAGGTATAAACCACAAGATCTAGTCCCAGTATTTTCAGTTTGCCCATAAATCTCCCGCTTCAGACATTAGCAACATACCCTATTCTGCTCTGATTTTAATAGTCTGTATTAACTAACACACAAACACACACACAACTGGGCTTTTGGCTATGCAGGCAAAGTGTCTGGTGCTCAGCTGTGTCTCTGGGGGCTTATTAATCCACATTCAGTACATATGCATAGGCCCCGCATGTGTTTGGCATGTGTTTCATCAGGCAGATGTTGTAAGTTTTTAATCTCCAGGAAGTATCATGTGGATTAAATCACAAATCTCTAAACATTATTCTTAATTGCTGCAGTAAGTAGGACAGGCCTGTGGTAAGAATAGCTCACCATTTAAATGAAAGCAATAAACAAACATTTGAAATTCTGACTGGCTTAAAGCTCATTTACTCAAATGATTATTCTTTTCTTACTGATTTTTCCTTCCTCTCTCCATGCTATATAAAACACAATACGTCTCCAGCAATCAGCATACCCGCATGTCATTGACTGGCAAGGGAACCCCCAGGGGAAGAAGGCTCAGAGCCTGGGGAGTGGAGGTGGGATGATGCTGAGTGTTCAGAGAGAGAAGAAGGAACAGAGGTGGGAGCAGAGGTGGGAGGAGGAAGTTTTGGAAGCTGAAGACATAACAGGGTTTAGTGAGCAGGAAGTGGCTATGGCAGAGAGCAGTCCAGAATCAAAGGCAGAAGCAGAGGGTGGAGAGGAGGGGTGGGGCCAAGGGGCAGGGATCAGACAGGCTGTTGAAGAAGCCAGGGGTCTCCCTGTCTGCTGCAACCAGATCCCCCACCCCTTGGTCTCCCAGGATCAGTAGAGGTATGAAGAGGATGGAGCAGAGACAGACACATTGCTGGAGTCTCAGATTGCTTGGAAAGGACCTGGGGGAGGAGGAGGCTTAGGCAACTGTGGAAAGGTGGGGACCTTCAGTCCTCCCAACTGCCTCATTGGGGCAAGATCTACTGGGAAGAGTTGCCTTGTTCACTAGGCCTGTACACCTGAGCTGCTTATTTCTTTGAATAAGGAGTCAACTTCACTGACACCATGTGTGTTATTACTGACCAGCTCCTGGTACCTACCCTGACGATACATTATTCACAGGGCATCGTGTACACAATATCCCCATTCCACATACCTGTAACCCTTCAATGGCCAGTTTGAGGATAGAAGGTGTTAATTTGGAAGCTTGCTTGAAGGAGAAATTACTCCAGTCTATAATTAGAACGAAGCCGTTTATCTGAAGCTCTTGGTCTTCAATGAGAACTTCTAAGGACAGCAGAATAGCCCGTAAAATGTCTATGAAAGAATTCCTAGGGATGGAATAAAAGAGGAGAAAATAATTGTAGTTATCAACAAATCACAAGCAATGAATGAATGAATGAATGAAATTATTAATATTTTTCTAGTGAAAGAATCAACATTTCATGATTTGGATTAATGTTTTCTGAAATGGCAGATATTTCAAAATATTCCAATAAACATTTTTCAAAGAAAATGGTGCTGGTTCCCAGGGCGGCATGTCCTGCTTCACCACCTGAGATGAGGAAGGAACGTGCCCCCACCAACTTGCTGCCCCCACCACTTCACTCTTACTGAAGCACCCACAAAGCAATGGTGTTAGTGACGGGTTCTAATGTGAACTTGTGAGATCTTGCAGAGCTTGGTGAGATCTCACTGGAAGCCAGCACTGCTTCTCTAACAGCGAGGGAGGTAGAGAGGTGAGCAGGGCACCCACAGTGGCACTGCCTCCTGGGTTTCTGCCATCTGAAGCACTACCTTAGCCCACCTTATGGGCAAGCCAGCCCTCTTGGTTCCTCCTCTGGTTATGAAACACAATCCAGCTTGTGTTTCCAAAGTCTGGCTTCTTTCCACAAAACAAGAGTCCTCGGTGGGACAGCTGGAGCTGATCAACTTATCCAGACTTTTAGAAATTCAATAAAGAACTGACAAATTTAAGACATTTTTAAATCACAACATTATTCCTAAGTCATTCCTGGAGAACAAAAGTCTGCACCTATCCTTCAAAATCATCCAGCAAATAGATTACTTGGCAGTTTATCTCGCTGAAGAAATTCTGCTGTGCAGCATTGCTTTCCTAATGATGAAGATAAATCTATGTTCTGTAATGTAATCCTATTGTTGCATTTATTATCCACAAAGGGGATAGTGACCAATTGTTCTCTGCCTTCTTTTCACAAGCTCTTTTCATTTGAGCTAAGCACCCACCCTTTTCTCAGCCCATATTATATTGCTTCTGTATGATTTCCAATTTGTTCATCTTTTCACTTCCCTCTATCGGGAACAAATTAGTTTATTTGAGCTTCTTTGGATCTTTCTGTTTCTTTTTGGCTTTTGGCTTTTCCAGATCAGATATTGAAAATATGAAGTATTAAAAGTGATAATAATATATCAGTGTGCATAATTGCTCTCATGTTATCTTTTTTCACACTTTGAATTGTTCTTTCTTAATTCAGCCTTGTATCTTATTAACTTCTCTGACCACCACTGTACATTGAGTACAATTCTTAATTGTCTGGCTGACAATGCCTAGACCTTTCCTTTCCTTGTGAGGTTGCAAGTAATACAAAACTGACTGATGCTTGTAAGTATGTGGAAACTGTAGCTCTGTATCACTAATATGATTAGATAAATAACCTAGCGTTTTTCATTGCTGATAATTATAATACTCTGTTTTAGGACTCCCTGCATTTTATCCTGAAGACCTTGGCCTTTCTTCTTATTACTCTACTGTATCAGTCTTTAGTTAAGGCATATTTTACCAATTTTCAAAACACAGAAATTAGTCCTTCTAGGGTAGTCCAATATGAACCTCTACTGATGTTTTATTGCTTTTTTAATCATTATTATTAATATTCTGCTGGGAGCTGCCCATAGTGGCTGGGGAGACACAGCCAGATGGGTGGGGTATAAATATACAGTATATATATAGAGAGAGAGACAGACAGAGAGTCCAGTAGCACCTTAGAGACCAACTAAGTTTGTTCTTGATATGAGCTTTTGTGTGCACGCAAGAGTCTGGTCTCTAAGGTGCCACTGGACAATTTTTTATTTTTATATATATATTTCTACTGCGTTAGACCAACACAGCTACCTACCTGAAATAATAATAATAATAATAATAATAATAATAATAATAATAATACCTGATTATGTGCAGCTCTATTTACAGCTACGACTTTGCTATCTCTGTATCTTTCCTACATTTATAGAATTGTAGAGCTTGAAAGTGACTGCATATGGATGCAACACTAAACCACAGTTGGATCCCTGCTTAAACTGTATCACAGCTGCAAGAAGATCAAAGCCTTTCACATCTGTTTTCAACTAACACCAGTTACTCATTATGTCCAAACCTTGGTTGGTGTTCAAACAGTGGTTAGTGATCCTGGTTTGTTACTCTAATCCAGGGATGGGTAACTTTTTTCAATGCAAGGGCCACATGCCCTCATATATACCCTTCCTGGGGCCACATGTCAATGGTCAGTGAATATGGCAAATATGGATGATGGGGCAAAGGATATGACTCTTACCATAGGCGATAGTCCAGCCACACAAAAGTCAGTGGTTCCTAACTACCACCATCCCACAAAATCTTTCATCCTCCATCAAGGTAAAGTATTATCAGAGTTCAAGGCACATTCCAGACTGGCAAATGCATTCAAGGAGGGCACAGAGCAAAGCTAATGAAGAGCGTGAGCTGGAACAGTTCTGAGATCCAGCAATGCTCTCCCTGCCTGCCATGAAACATAGTTGACACTAACCACAGTTTACAGTTCAGGCAAACAAATTCTGTGGTTAGTTGAAAGCTTTTGCTTCTAATTTTGTCCTAAAGGCCACACTAAAGAATGGGAAGGGAAAGGGGAGCACATGAACCTGAAGCTTGCATATGCAATACTAAACTACCAGCCCAGCACCTATCCTGATATCCTCCATACATAGCAAGATTGAAAGTTTATGTTAATGCCACAAGCAGATTGCACGAGTAGCCAAGGCATACTGTGATAGGATTATTTTAACATAAGAAATAATGTCCAAGCTGACGATTTAAACAAGGAAGGGGAAAGAGGGGAAACACTGGGATTCATGTGCTAGTATGGGAGAATTTAAGTCTCATCCCCATTAACCAATTGTATCGCAAAAACCATCAGAAGAGTTCCCCGCCTTTGTGCTTTAACACAATTCCAATATTTCTGTGTTTTATTGCACTAAAGACTGCTATCATAGATATTTACGTCTTTGTTACAGTAAATACTGCAATCTAAAAATATTCATATTCATATTCTTATTCTTGATCTTTGTGGAACTTACGTTATTATTATTATTATTAATTGAATTTATATACCGTCCCATACCCACAGGTCTCAGGGCAGTTCACAGAATAAAATCAGAATATAAAACCACAAAATACATAATCAAAATAAAAACAACAACCCAATAGCCCCCCCCCCCCAAAAAAAAACCCCACACACATTTTAAAAGGGCATAGGATGTCAATCAAATCAACCAAAGGCTTGGTTAAAAAGAAACATTTTTGCCTGGTGCCTAAAGGTGTATAATGAAGGTGCCAGGTGAGCTTCCCTTGGGAGAGCATTCCACAGATGGGGAGCCACTGCAGAAAAGGCCCGTTCTTGTGTTACCACCCTCCGGACCTCTCGAGGGGGAGGCACACAAAGAAGTGCCTCAGAAGATGATCTCAGGGACCAGGTAGGTTCATATGGAAAGAGGCTGTCCTTGAGGTATTGTGGTCCTGGGCTGTTTAAGGCTCTGTAGGTTAAAACCAACACTTTGAATTGGGCCCGGAAACTAATTGGTAGCCAGTGCAGTCTGACCAGGATCAGTGTAATATGCTCAAACCATATTGCTCAGGTGAGCAACCTGGCTGCTGAATTCTGCACTAGCTGAATTCAGATAGGGGTGTAGCTGGGCCACCAACTGAAGATGATTAAAGGTACTTCTGAGCCTCAAGTGACAGCAAGGGATCCAGGAGCACTCCCAAGCTACAAACCTGCTCCTTCAGAGGAAGTGTAACCCCATCAAAAGCAGGCGATCTCCCACCCATCCTGTCTAGGGAACCATCCACTAACAGCGCCTCAGTCTTATCTGGATTGAGCTTCAGTTTGTTGGCTCTCATCCAGTCCATTAACGAGGCAAGACACTGGTCCAGCACTTCCACTGCCTCACCTGCAGATGTAAAGGAGAAATAGAGCTGAGTGTCATCAGCATACTGCTGACAATGTACTCCAAACTTCCGGATGACCCCACCCAGCGATTTCATGTAGATGTTAAGCACATTGAAGTTCCATAGGGCTGAAAAGCTTTCCCCAAGCAACACCCTCTGGGAACGACCATCCAAGTAGGACTGGAACCACTGCAAAGCGATATCACCCACCCCTAGTTCTGACAGTTGCTCCAGAAGGATACCATGGCCGATGGTATCAAAAGCCACTGAGAGGTCGAGGAGAATTGTCAGGGACATGTTTCCCTTGTGTCTCTCTCTCGACAGAGGTCATCATACAGGGTGACCAAAGCAGTTTCTGTGCCAAAACCAGGCCTAAACCCCAATTGAATTCACACATTTAGGACCCAGCAGCAGAAGCAATATAAGCAACCACCTAATGTTGATATGGGGACGCAGGTGGCGCTGTGGGTTAAAGCCTCAGCGCCTAGGGCTTGCCGATCGAAAGGTCGGCGGTTCGAATCCCTGCGGCGGGGTGCGCTCCCGCTGCTCGGTCCCAGCGCCTGCCAACCTAGCAGTTCGAAAGCACCTCCGGGTGCAAGTAGATAAATAGGGACCGCTTACCAGCGGGAAGGTAAACGGCGTTTCCGTGTGCGGCTCTGGCTCTGGCTCTGGCTCTGGCCAGAGCAGCGATGTCACGCTGGCCACGTGACCCGGAAGTGTCTCCGGACAGCGCTGGCCCCTGGCCTCTTAAGTGAGATGGGCGCACAACCCCAGAGTCTGTCAAGACTGGCCCGTACGGGCAGGGGTACCTTTACCTTTACCTTTAATGTTGATATAACCTAACATACATGTTATACATTAAGGATGCATAACTGGGAATGCCTTAGAGAAAGGGAGAAAACATTTCCCTTTTATGGATCAGAGTGTCTTGATGACAGAAAATGATTGTTGTTTGTTGCTTTGATCAGAGGGACTTGGTGCCACTTTTTATGTAATCTGACTTGTCAAGGCTGTATTGCTTTGGAAGCTATATTTTGTACAATCAGGGCAAAGTACTGGAAAAAAACATAGAACAAGCACAGGACCCTTTAGTTACAACGAAATGAACCAGATCTTCACAAGACTTAATTTACAAAGACTGTAATTTGACTTCAAGATGCTCTTGATCAAATTGGAGGATAGTAATGGTACTATTTTTCCCTGTTCCTGACCTGTCAATACCATTCTGTTGAAATTTCAAAATGACACTTAGGGATTTGATTGCTATTGAATTTAGTACCTGCTAATTTCACATCAAAGCAGAGGTTAAAAAATTCAGAGCAACCACGATATCAACTAGTTTTCACCACTTCAAGAAATTGCCACTTCTCTGAGATATTATTAAGGCAGAGGGGCAAATTTCAAGCCTAGGGTATCATTGGGAAATGAATTGAAGACAAAATTGACAATATGATAATACAAACCTATGGGCTACATTGGGAATACTACATACAGCTCTGGTTGCCACATCTCAAAAGGGATACTGTAGAACTGGGAAAGGTGCAGGAATTATCAGAACTATCAACTGGCTGTGGCAATTCCTGATGAGGAACAGTTGCAGTATTGTGTCACCTAGCTTCCCAATGTGAAGGGAGCCAGATAAGGGTAATGATGTCAGAGCAGCGGTAGCAGTGGCATAGCCAATCCACTACCCACCCTGAAATCCCCACTGCTTCACCTCTCTCCATCTTGGTTCCTGGAAGTGAGCACTGCATTAGGAAACCAGGTAAGCAATGCCACCGTGCCCCACCCCTCCCCACTGGCTGCTACTGGGCTGTGTACTCTCTCCAGTATTGGAAATCCCCTGCCTTTAAACACAAGTTCCTGGGGAACAACATTGGGAGATGACTACTGCATTGTGAGTTTCCCATAGACTGACCACTGTAGGAAACAGGACACTGGACTAGATAGGACTTTGGTCTACTCCAGCAGGGCTCTATCTACGTTTTCATGCAGTGGTTAACCATGGATGATTTAAACATTGCTGGTGGTTTTTGTAGATCCTGCTGTAGCAATCGCAATACGTGTGCTAGATCTGTAGGCTTTCCAACTGTATTCCCCCACATACACCCCTTTTCTTTCTTTTTCATTATTACAGTTAACCTGCTTATAATTCAAACAGTACTACAATATAAGAAACAAAGGAATTATTATTATTATTATTATTATTATTATTATTATTATTATTTATACCCCGCCCTCCCCAGCCAAGGCCGGGCTCAGGGCGGCTAACAAGCAATAATAAAAACAAGCTGAATAATTACAACTTAAAAACAAAATTAAAATACAACATTAAAATATTGAAACATTAAAATATTAATCTCCTCATCTCAGGAGGAGAAAGGAAAAGAAAAAAGAATGAAAGAGAGGGAGGGAATCAAATTGGCTCCAAGCCAAAGGCCAGGCGGAACAACTCTGTCTTACAGGCCCTGCGGAAAGAAATAAGATCCTGCAGGGCCCTGGTCTCATGAGGCAGAGCGTTCCACCAGGCCGGAGCTGTTGGTTTCTATTTCCCTCACTGAGCAGCAAATGCAGTCGCAAGGCTTTGTTTTGCATTCCACAGTCAGAGTTACTGTTGGGTTCCCACGGGAATGGGAGACTGGATGTGACATTCACTGGTTTCCTGTTTTTCACTGTTCTCTCGGTGTTCTTTGTTTCCGAGAGGAGTTGCTTCTCTGCTCTCGCAGAGGCAAGATGCATGTTTGTATTCTCTCAGCATAGAAGTGTAAATAAAGTTAAGAATGTGGCACATACTGCTTATCCTTCCGCTGTGTGTGTGACGACGCTCGGCTTTGGGCTCCAGATAAGATGAGCCTGTATCAGCTTCAGCTTCAGATGGGCCGAAGCTGGTCAAAACCTCACATTTTTGGTTATGGGCCCAGAAAAATGGAACTAATGGCTCCTGGCAAAGGAACAAAGAAACAAAGGATCGGAATGTCAGCAGGGGCAGAGGGACGGATCGGATGTTATCTGCGCGTCAAGTTGATTGATGAGAGGTATGTGCTCATTGCTCCGGGCAGCCTGCCAGCTCCTAATTAATGGCTTTATGGCTGGACTTTGAACTTTTAAAGCCGTCTGCTCGGCAGAGGCTTGGGAGGCTTGAAAACCGAAAGTACTTTTAAAAGTGCTTTTGGAATGAAGCAGCTAAACACAGATGCAGCTTGTTTAAAGCAGCAGAGATGGCTAATGCAGGGCTGGCTGATGCTTGTGGGATTCCTAAACTCAATAAAAAGAATTACGCGAACTGGGTGCTCTACGCAGAGGCTCTTCTGCGAAAAGAAGGTCTGTTTACAGTTATTACAGACGCCACGCCCCCCAGCTCCAATATCAGATGAATGGGCAGCAAAGGATTCCAAAGCAAGGGGAACTCTTACATTGATAGTCTCCTCAGAAGAGCTCTGTCTGTTGCGTGATAAGACCTCAGCCAGAGAAATTTGGGACACTTTGGAAGATTCTCATTTGAGAACAGAAGCTGGTGCTTCTTTGTTCTACTATGCCAAGCTGCATGATATGGCACTTGCTGAAGGTGCAGATGTGTGTACACATCTGATGGAGATGCAGAATCTGAGACATGAGCTGCAACAGAGAGGACTCACCTTTCCAGAGGCTGTGTATTCCTTCATGATACTACATTCTTTGGGTTCAAGTTGGGAGTCCGTTGCCACTCAGATTGTTGTTCAGCCAACTGCTCAGCTCACAGTAGCCCATGTTACTGCCGTGATTCTGAACGAAGCAGACCGCCGGGGTGCTAGCTGCATGGGTAAGGAGGAGTCTTCACAGACGTCATCCCAGAATGCAGTGGAACCACCAGATGGCGCCAAAGCTTTGAAGGCAGTGAAATGCTACTCGTGTGGACGTCTAGGCCATATGAAGAGGGAATGCAGATATCCCAGGGCCAAGACAGAGCAGCGCAGCGAAAGCTCATCATGTGGAAAAGGCCAAGGCAAAGGCAAAGGTCCGGTGTCCAGGACAACGCAGCACAAGGCAATGGTCTCACGCTTCACTCCAAAGGTTGCAAAGGCCCAGAAGACGTCTAGATCTTTCTTCGTGGTGGATACGGGCGCAACACACCACTTATGCAACGATAAGCGACTGTTCATGTCTTTTACACCGCAGGAAGGTGCAATTCACCAGGCGGATGACCACACGATCCCCAGTCAAGGCTACAGAACTGTTGTTCTTCACAGTTTGGACTTATCGATACAAGACGTGCTCTACGTTCCAGATGCCAAACACAATCTACTCAGTGTTGCGCAGCTGAATGAATGGAAAATTGACGTTTCCTTCAAGAACAAGAAGTGCACCATCACAAAGAAAAACGATTATGTATTGCATGCTGAATATGTTGATAGTTTGTTTGTTTTGTATTTTGATGATGATGTGCAGGATGAAACTTGTTGCATTGCAGGTTCTAACAAAAGTTTGCATGCAGGATGTATTCATGATTTTCACAGGAAATTTGGTCATTTGCATTTTGAGGCAGTATCTAAAATGCCTGCCTTGGTTGAAGGTATGACTATTAAACCCTGCAGGTACCACATGAAGTGTAAGGCATGCGCAGCAAACAAGGTGAAAATGGCTGCGAAAGGTAAGGTGTCTAGTAGGCAAGCTACAGAACCATACCAGGTTGTTCATGCTGATTTGGTTGGTCCACTATCGCCCTCTTCGGGTGGAAACAGGTACTTCATGGTTCTCATTGATGAATTTTCCAGGTATATTTATGTGCATAATCTCAAGCAGAAATCAGAGGCTTTTCCAAGGTTCAAGGAATTCTGTGCTTGGTTGGAAAAAGTGCATGGTAAGAAGATAAAGACTCTTTTCTCTGATCGCGGGGGGGGGGAAATTCACTTCTCAGCAGTTTGAAGCTTTTCTGACTGAGAAAGGAATTCAGCACGATTTGTCTAGTCCTTGCTCGCCATGGCAGAATGGACTTTGCGAGAGGGCAAATCAGACATTGCTTCAAGGGTATGAAAACCTTGCTGCATGATGCAAATCTTCCAGAGAGTTATTGGGCTAAATCTCTCTCTTGTTTTGTTTACAGTTATAATCGCAGGTTATCTTCAGTGATTGGTTGTACCCCCTATGAGAAGATGTTTGGCAAGAAGCCTTACATCAAACACATGAGAATTTTTGGTTCTGACATGTGGGTTCACACACCACAAAGCTCCAAGTTAGGCAAGCGTGGATTGCATGGTATCTTTCTAGGTTATCAGAAAGGTTCTTACAGAATAATGATGACTGACTCTAAGACAATTAGGCTCACAAGAAGTGTTGAGTACAATGCCAAGTGGGGGGAGAATGTGGGAATTTTCCAATGTTATCCTGATGACAGTGATGAGACTGAGGATAGGCAACAGCAAAAGCAGCAGCAACAGCCACAGCTACCACAACAACCCACACCCACTGATGAAGGTCCTGATTCTGAGTCTGAAACTGAATCGGGTGATTCAGAGGATTTCAAGAGTGCGAAAGCCTCTATGCGACCCTCTGAAAGCTCTGATCAAGAATTGGAGGAACCATTGTTTACAATAGGTCACTTTTCTCCTAAGAAGGAAGAGGAGAGTGTTGAAGACTTAAGGCTAATTCGCAGGTCACAAAGAGCCACAAAAGGCAGACCTCCAAAGAGATTTGCTGATTGAATTTGCTAAGACAGCAGTAGCAGCTGTTAAAAGCTCCAAGAAGGTATTTGAACCTTCAAGTTTCCAAGAAATCCAGGATTTGGATTCAAAGGATGCTGAGCCATGGTTAAATGCCATGAAGGCTGAGCTTGATTCCTTAGAGAGGAACAAAACATGGGAGCTTGTTCCAGTAGTTCCAGGAATGAAACTGCTTGGAAGCAAAAGGGTCTTCAAAGCCAAGACTGATCAAAATGGCAAGATAGTCAGGCACAAAGCCAGATTGGTAGCCAGAGGTTTTTCACAGGTACCAGGTGAAGACTATCACGAGACCTACTCACCCACCGTGAGGTATGAGAGCATTAGGCTTATGCTCAAGCTGGCTGCAGAGGAGAATCTACACGTTAGTTACCACGATGTGAATACAGCATTTTTGTATGGATCTCTAGGTGAATCTCTTTATATGCTTCCACCTGATGGCGTACAGGTAAAACAGGGATTTGTTTGTGCTCTGAAGAAATCCCTTTATGGTCTCAAACAAAGTGCACGGTGTTGGCACACAAAATTCACTGAAGTATTGTTTTCTCTAGGTTTTAAGCAAGGGAAAGCTGATCCATGTGTATTTGTCAAAGAGGAGGGGCAAAAGAAGCTGTATTGCTTGCTTTATGTTGATGATATTTTGTTATTTTGGAAAGATGTCACAATGTACAATAATGCCCTAGCTCAACTGAAAGAGCACTTTGACATGAAAGATCTTGGTGAGGTAAACAACTACCTATCTCTGGAAAGAGAGAGAGATCAAGACGGTAACATTCTAGTACACCAGTCACGGAAAATTGCTGATGTGTTAAGCAAACTAAACCTGATGGATGCTAACCCTGTAGACACACCGATGACAACAGGTTATCAGGTAGATGACACTGAAGAAGCATTTTCTGACACTACACTGTACAGAAGTGTGCTAGGCAAACTAAACTTCATTGCCAGATGTTCAAGACCTGACATTGCTTTTAGCTGTAATTTGCTAAGCAGAAAAGTCAACAATCCTACTGTTAAGGATTGGAAAGCTCTGAAACGCATAGCAAGCTATTTGAAAGGCACTATGCATTACAGACTGAGATTTAACAATCAGAAGTCTGGTGGTCTTGAGATATTTGCAGATGCAAGTTTTGGAAGTGACACTACAGACAGGAAAAGCACGTCTGGAGTTTGCTACATGTACAATCAGGGTCTATTTGATTGGTCATGCAAGAAGCAAACAACAGTTAGCTTAAGTACTTGTGAAGCTGAACTGAATGCACTGTCTTATTCACTTAAGGATTGTGAATGGTTGTTACAATTGTGCAAAGACATGAAAATTCCTGTCAAATGTCCAATCCAGGTTTACCAGGACAACAAAGCATGTTTGGCTTTGCTGAATTCTGAAGGTTGTAAGCAAAGCACAAAGCATTTGCAACTGAAACATGCTAGGGAACGTATTCAGAAGGGACTCGTAACGGTGTCCTATATGCCAGGTAATGAAATTCCTGCTGATGTATTGTCCAAGATTGTATCAAGGGATCAACACTGTACCTATGTGCAGAAGTTGGGTTTGTACTGATATTGTACGAACATGCTGCCCAGTGATGTTCACAGAAAGGGGGAGGATGTTGGTTTCTATTTCCCTCACTGAGCAGTAGCTGCAGTCACAAGGCTTTGTTTTGCATTCCACAGTCAGAGTTACTGTTGGGTTCCCACGGGAATGGGAGACTGGATGTGACATTCACTGGTTTCCTGTTTTTCACTGTTCTCTCGGTGTTCTTTGTTTCCGAGAGGAGTTGCTTCTCTGCTCTCGCAGAGGCAAGATGCATGTTTGTATTCTCTCAGCATAGAAGTGTAAATAAAGTTAAGAATGTGGCACATACTGCTTATCCTTCCGCTGTGTGTGTGAGACGACGCTCTGCTTGGGCTCCAGATAAGACGAGCCTGTATCAGCTTCACCTTCAGATGGGCCGAAGCTGGTCAAAACCTCACAGGAGCCAATGTTGAAAAGGCCCAGGCTCTGATTGAGGCTAATCTGTCTTCCTTAGGGCCCGGGACCACTAGGGTGTTGCTATTTATGGACCTTGAGGCTCTCCGTGGGGCATACCAGGAGAGGCGGTCCTGTAGGTACCAGGGTCCTAGGCCATGAAGGGCTTTAAAGGTCAAAAGCAGCACCTTAAATCTGACCCTGTACTTCACCGGGAGCCAGTGCAGCTGGAAAAGCACTGGATGAATATGCTTCCATGGCAGAGACCCTGTGAGGAGCCTCGCTGCAGCATTCTGCACCCGCTGGAGTTTCTGGGACAGCTTCAAGGGCAGCCCCGCGTAGAGCGAATTACAGTAGTCAATCCTGGAGGTGACCATTGCATGGATCACTGTAGCCAGGTCGGAGCGGGAAGGGTAAGGAAAGGAAGCAATAAAAACGCCATCATTTCCCAAACCAGCAGCAGGAATGCAATGCTTACACATTTCTGTTTACTGTGCATCCATTTCATTCCTGCTGCTGGTTTGGGAAGCAGCATATACAAGATGTTAGTAAAATCCACATCTACCCTGTCATTTCTTATGAATTACTGAGTTTTGATGCATTTCCCCCCAAAGCAGCTTTGATCCGAATTGAGGAAAAGAACAATCTAGCTTTGTTCGAAGGTGGCAATCTATACCCAGCCATGGGGAGCTGAACTCCTAGGGGCTGAGACCTTTTAGGGACCTCAATATTTTGGGCAGAAGGGGCCACCCCCTGCAATGTTCAAAGCAGGCAGAGGAGGCCAAGCGCAGAGCCAAGTACAGTGTGGCTTCTTGCCATGGAGAGGAAGGAGCAGGGAAGCAGCCCCCAGCCAGTGGCAGCGACAGGAGAAGTAGCAGTCACCGGCCATTGAAGCTGCGCTGCTCAACTCTCTGGCTCCTCCTGATCTCCTGACATCATACACATGACTTCAGGATGTCACTGTTAGGAGCTCATCCTACACTTGAGTAGGACCCTGGCAGAGACACATGCCCAATTGGCATGTTCTCTCCCTCCTGGTCGATCGTTCGGGAGCTTCAAAAGTTTTCTTCTGCCCGAACATCACAGCGACCAATGCCGACTGACACCGGCACACTTAGGGATCTGCAGAGTCTTCGCAGCCTGCGTAACAGACCTCAGCAACTCAGGATTTTGGCTAATCTAATTTATTTACATATAAACACACATGGAGCACTGCAACATGGCTCCCTCTCTCTCTAGCATCAGACAGCAAAGAGAAAAAGAACAAAGGACAATAGTCCCACTTCATGGAACACAGTAACACAAACATCCTGTCTTCGTCACTTCCCACTGTGGAGTCAAAACATACACCATCATGTGATAGACAAAAATCTCATGACTGCAATCATGGAGCAGGAATTCTAACAGTCACACGGATGTCAGCCACCTCTTTCTCCCTTAGAAGTTGGTACCTCTGACACAGCCGCTATCTCTCATCCTAACCAACCCCACAGAGGCATTGTAAGTATCCTTGGAAGGGCTTCTCATATCCTGCCCAGAGCAACTTGGATGAAGAGTGGGATATAAACGGAATTGTTGGGAGCTGCTGGGGCTCCAACCAGGGCAACTCCCTCATGCGTTGAGCCACTGAACTGCAAGATGGAAGTTGCAACATCTGCCTAAGCAGTGAAGTACACTTGGGCCCTAGATTGACTTCATCCACCCATGCCAGTCACTGGATCCTTCTGGACAGGAAGGAACACATAAGAGGATTCCCTGCTCCATTTGAGACTTGTTTGAGCAACATGATCTGCTTGAATTTTGGTGTGCTCTAAAATTGGGCTGAAGTATTCAGAGAACAAGGAGCTAGTAAGGAAGCACTGTGAGCTGATGATTCCAAGAAAGGAGTGGGGTATACAATTGCTCTCTATATCTAATTGACCTGCTGCTTAGTAAAAGTGCATATGCAATTTGCCTCTACTAATACTTGCATACTGGTGAATAAACCAAATATTACAAATGTGCTGTGAGTCTCCAGTGTCTCCTCTCCTTAAGAAAGCCAAAACTCAGGTAGTGCTTCCCCTAAAACTTCTCACGGCTCTGGAAGGTGGGAGCATGTGAAAATGCAATAGCTTTAAATACGAACCAGACATATTAAGCTAATGTTTTCTCATTTCAGTTATCCTGTCATGTGTGATGTCTTCAGTTATTGCTCTCCTAGGATGTAAACAGAAGCCATCGAAACCAACTTCTGATAGCCACAAATGTCTTTAATAATTTATTTTTTGCAGTTAAACCCTTCATGAGTTAACACCTCATGTTATTTATAGCTTAAACCGAGCACTGGGTTTGTACCGCAAAAGAAACAAAGGAGACTGCTGATTGATCTGAACGGTAATGAACCAAGTTCATTTAGTTACACAGCCAGAGTTCTCCAGATTGCAGCTTTGACTTGAAGTCTGAAGGAGGCAGAGAATGCAGAGGAGAGGATGCAAGACAGGCTGCGAAACTGAACCAACGGGAAAAACTGTTGTAGAAAGTGTTTTTCCCCTCATCTTGGGAATTGTTCTCTTAATCAGGTATTCTTTGTGCAAATATCACTGTTCATGTTCATGCAAAAGGGCAATCATTTATTTATTTTTAACCTTTGGCGCAATATTGAATTTTTCAGGGCTTTCAGGCAGAGTAGAACCTTAATTCTCCAAAACTGTCCTAGGTGTTGTTTTTTTAACATTTGATCTTTCACACTTTTAGCCTTGGTTTGTCCATTTCCAGGAACAGTTTGGATTCAAATCATGCTGCAAACTGACTTCAGAGAGGATCTCTGTAAAAAAACCTTTTGAACCAAATTGACTCACAGGTGGAGGAAGTAGATCAGTTTCTAGTCCAAACGTCAGTTCCCCATATATACTGATCCACAGCTATCATGACTGGTAGCAATTAATAGCCTTGTCCTCCAAGAATTTGCCTAATCCTCTTTTAAAGTCACCACAATTGGTTGCTATCACTGCCTCTTGTGGGAGCAAGCTCCATAATTCCATAGGTCACAGTCTTCTTCACTATACTGAGATGATGCAACTTTTATGTCTCCTTGCTTTTCACCAATGTGTAAGTGGCCTCCATAGAAGTATGAAAATAGGGTTGGTAGGATACACTTTGCGTATGAAAATGAATAATAGAAATAGGCTGGCCTACATAGAAAACACCATTTCCCATCTCATTTCAACAATCTAGGGCAATCTCAAACCACTTTTTCTTTCCTTTATACAATTTCAGCATGTGTAAAGAATTAGTTATGTCATCATGATAAAATTGATTTGAGATTGCAGCAGAGAGCTAGAAATGCTAAGCATCAAAATGTGGACTCAAAATCCAGAGGTTTGTTCAGAGCTTTACTATTAAATTAGAAGTTGTTCCCTCTGTTACACTGAGTTGCATTTTATTGACCACATCCTAAATATTTCTGATTTGCTTTTGTAAGTTAAAAAAAAATCTACAATAAAGCCATCCATCAATAGGAGCAGCAAAATATCATTTGCCTAAAAGCCTGACAAAATAGATTTGGCTTGCAGAGATTCCTAAATATAAGCCAAGATAGGCTAAACCAGATTTCTTTAGGTGAATGGGGCCACAACCAAACAGTCCCTGCCTAGAATCTTAGCAATAACAGCAAGTCAGGGAACAATCAAAGATAGCTGTTCAGAACTGGAAGAAAGACTGTCCCAAGCCATGAGCTGTGGCTTTGGTAACAGTAAAACTACCATTTGTTTCAATACAGATGTCATATCGGAAGGATACATTTGGTCAAAGTATTATCCATAAATCCAGCTTTTTCTGTCATTCATTGGCCCATTTCTCAGGAACACAAATATGAGCCCATTTTACAGTATGTTTCCACTGAGGTCACTACACTACATCAGCAGAAAGGTGTAGAATGGCCATGTTAACAGGCAGCACATCACTGACTTCCCCAAATACTTACTTGGGTTGCTTGTGTAATCATTCAGTTAATTAATTAAATGTATTTATAACCTGCCTTTCTCCAATGTTGGGACTCAACTGTTGCAATACTATATTCAATCCAAAAGGTTGTTTGCAGTTTTTCTCATGCATTTCTCCTGGTGCACAGTATTTAAGGGGATAAATTTGAACCTAATACAATGGTACCTTGGTTCTTGAACGTAATCCATTCCGGAAGTCTGTTCAACTGCCGAAACGTTAGAAAACCAAGTCGCAGCTACCAATTGGCACAGGCGCCCCAGAAACAATAGCCGACAGCCACATCGGATGTTCGATTTCCAAAAAAAATTTGAAACACTTCTGGGTTTTTTGTGTTCAGGAGCCAAAATGTTTGAATACCAAGGCATTCAAGACCCAAGGTTTCACTGTATAGTAAAAGTTTGGGGACATCTGCTCTCGGGGAGGAATTCAATGCCATGCTCTTCTGCTTATTCTGTCAGAGCAAGCATTTCAGCTTGTTGGATAAAACAATCCCTGTTCTCCTCTCCCCATATGCTATTTGAGGTGTTCTCCCGACCCTCCAGAGTGGATTTGGGAGAGGCGGGGGAAGGGGGTACACATTATGCTTGTGGGAGTCCTTGCACTGGCTTCCACTAGTGTGCCAGATTTGTTGAATTGGGGTTCCATTTTTTAAAAAAGAGGAATTCTTATTGGATCCATTTAAAACGGTAATGTAAGTGGTCAGATGACAGCTCATTTAGATTTGTAGCTCTCACACAAGGAGAAAGTCTATAAAATGATTTTTGGATTTTTGCAGGCCATATGATTCATAAGCTTGAGAACTTGGTGCAAATGACACTAAGAATGAACTCCTTCCATTCATTTAAAATTGGAACTTTTGTCATCATAAGATAGGAATGGAAGAATAGTCTATTCCAAGACATGACTGACCCCTCTTGACCTGTATGAAGGAAGAACCTTGAATGAATGTTCATGATCTGAAAGTCACCATAGGGTAAAAACAAAAAAAAATAGTTATGTAGCATTTATTTTTACCAATAAAATAAAATAGAAACTTGTCCTATGAGCATTCCCTTAGAGGTATTTTCAGTAGTGCTCAGCAATTTCCTTATCCTGGTACTTGTCAGTTAAGAAGTGATACACTGATTTTCTAATACTTACAAAATGCAGGGCTCAGGTACATACTAGGTTTTTGTTTTTGTTGTTTAAGAGTTTTCTGGTTGAAATCCACAAAACAGTTACCTGGGAATAAGTCTCATTGAACTCAGCAAGGCTTACTTCTGAATAGACATGTGTAGAATTATGAATTAGCTTTCTTTCCTCCCCATTCTGAACACAGAACCTCCCTCTTCAGAATACTTCAAGAGCATCTACAACACATGAGCAACCATTTTAGAAAACTGAATTTCCTTGTTGAATACAGGTGGCCTTTCCAGTCATTGTCAGACTCCAACTCCCATCAGCCCCATCTGGAGGACCACAGGTTCTGCATTACAGAACAAGGCTTGGCTCACTTGCCTGAACCAAGCAATGCACTCTGTTGGAATTTGCCAGGATGGTGTTTAGCAGTTTGCTCCTGAATTCCCTTGTACTGGATTATGTGGGGAAACATTACAGAGGATTGTTTACAGGTACATCAGGGTTCAATCCTAACCCCACTTACATGAAAGTAAGCCCCACTGAACTCAGTGGGACTTACTTTTCAGTATACATTATTAAGATTGTGCTGTTGGCTTCTGAGATCTTTCAGTCTTTCCCTCTCTCCTAGTTTAGTGGGATACCTCCTTGTCTCAGCTGTCTGGTAGGGAGAAGCATAAGGAGCCATCTGTCTGTCTATGCCATTGAGGACTGTACAAAAGCAGGACAGCAGCATCTGTCTTAAGGGACCAACGACAACTGTCACAACTTGGGCCAAAGGCCCCTACAGACAGGGAAAGACAAGAGATTATAAGCATATTGCATGCTCCCTTAAACTGCTTTCTCCATATGCTTCTGCTGCTGGCCTGTTAGAACTACCTGTGATTCATAAAGCAGGACAGGGGCAGGTTTAATTTGGATTGAATCAAGTGCATTATCTTATATCTCCTACATTATCCACCTGTACCCCTTCATATGTCATTGCACCAGTCTATTGTTCAGCTTAAACCTCTCTTTTCTAACCCACAAGAAATTAATATGATGAACTGAAAAATGCAATTGTTTGAAGTGTAATTGGTGTGAACTAATGACTTCAATCTGTCATATGTAACTTCTGTGCTGATTCTGCTGACAACAGTCTTGGCAGCCCTGCATTTAATAGCATATTGCAGAAATAAAAGATGGTCAATGAGGGTTTGCAAAGCTCTTTTACCACTAACATGCCGGAAGCTGGAAAGGAATGGCAATTATTTCTTGGCAGTGCCTTGTAACTTCATTTTACCAGCCATTTACTGGCCTGTATTAAACGCCAAAGATTATCGCAGAAATGTATGGGAACATTTAAAAATATCCTTCTATTTTGACAGAAGGATGTGCTGGCAATCACACTTCCCAAATTAGAACATCTTGGCAAGCATGTGAGTTTGTCTTGATCAATATCTTTTAAAAGAATTTACACTGATTTTTGTAATCTCACATAGCAGTAATGCTCTGCCCTTTAAATCTGAGTCTCTGTACACTTGCAGTTAAGTGTCTGACATTTACAACTCTTGGGTTAATAAAGCAGAATTTATGGGTACCAGCTGGTATGGAAAGATTGGTTGTGAGCAAAGAAGCATTCATCCCCCTTGATTCTTTAGATTATTCAGTTTAAAAGTCTCCGCTTTTGTGATCACATTGCATTTACCAGCATTATGGCATTAAAAACAACAACACACACACGCTCTTGTAACTGTGGCCACAGTTATCATATCACATATCAAGATAAGGCCAGCTGTGTAATATAATAGGCACTGAAGCACTTCCTGCAAATATTTTTGTTTGAAGCCTGCTGTATGTACGGGAAAATGGGAACTCCATATCTGAAGCAAAAAGGAAGGAAATTCTTAACACACATCTTTGACTATCAGATTCATCAGATCAACTCAGGATTTGAAAACAATTCAAAATAATTATTTCCCCATGTGTGTTGCTATTAACAATCAGTTAATGGTTTGTGTATTATTATTTTTAAAAAAGATAAGTACACTATCTACATTTACCTACTCTGATCCCAGTTGGCTGCAAAAAGCAAAAGTATCTTCCTGCCGTAGTGATCACGGTTTTCCAGCACTCCTGGGAATCCATCAGTCAGAGCTCGTTTGATCCCAGGATCATCAGCCTTAAAATTTTTGAACATATCCAGGTTCAGCTGACGGTACTGGAAGTACTGAGCCAGTAATCTGAAGGCATCTGCTTGGTGAAACTTTCTGGCTCGGAGAAATCTCAGGATGAAGGCATCATCTGTACGTAAAAACCCAATGTCAGGCCTTGTGATGATCATGTCCCTGACCTGCTGGATGTCCTGGTGCAAAACATCTGGGTTTTCATTGAGTTCAAGGCGGGCTTTCTCTATCGTCTCTGGGCTGAGACCAGCATGTAAATGGGTCATCTTTGCAAAAGTCTCTTTTCCAAATCCTTAACTTCAGCAATTTCCTTAGAAGATATTCTGGTCCCATTCAACTAACAGTCTGTGGTGATCCATCCAAGTGCAATTTGTATTATATTTTGTAATATATTGAAGAATACAACGATGAGGAGTTTTCCATACCCATCCAAGGGCTCTCACATTCAGTTCATATCCTTAGATATCCATCCGTAGAAATGAATCACTCGTATCACCATCATTCTCTGAAAAATACATATATAACAACCACAGATTATATTTGTTTGTAAACAGACTGTACACATTTCCAAGCATGTGTATTTCCCCCTTTTTCTTTAAATTGCTACTGCTGATCTGATGAAAATTTAAAGACCCAAACAGTTTTAGAATGAGCTACTTAGTACAATGCTATCATTATATATCTTGCATACATAATATAGAAGCCTCGTGAACACAGCTTGATGAATTTATAATTGAACTGAGCCTTTAGCAATGCTGAAATTGTGCTGATTTAACATTATATTACAATTCCTTATTTAATTAGAATACAAATAACAATGGCACTGAGAGCTCAGTCAATGTCTTCCCAGATAGAGTTATACCAGTTTCCCTTAAGGAAGGCCCCTTTTAGGCCAACCTCAAGAAATGATGCCCCAAATAGTGTCTGTTCCTTACTTATTAGTTGGAGCTCCATTCCAGATGAGCCCACCATTTCCAAGTAGCCTCAGGGCAGCTTCACATATTAAAAAGGAGTTGCCACCAGTCAATGACATGGTAGTAGACTGGTGGTGCTTTTTTGTAACATATAAAGACATGTGCAGGGTGAACATGGATCAGATGCATGAGCTGGGAACCTTTTCTCGGTCAAGGGCCATATTTCCTCCGGGCCAATTTTTCTGAGACACATGCCAGTGGTGGGTGAGGTCAGAGGCAGCAAGAGTCCAGAGTGGGCAGAGCAATAGATGTGAATCTCTTGCTATTATATATTAAGCTGCTTTTCAGCCACGAGAAAGCCAGAGGTTTTGAAACGCATCTACACATCTCCTCATTCCCCTGTCCTTCATTCAGGCAAGCAAAAAAGCATGATTGTAGTTCAAGGATACAGTCCAGTGAGGCAAAAGCACTTCAGCAGGGCACAGAGAGAAGGGTGGCCTGGGAGAGTCTTAAGGGCCCTACCCCGATCTACAAATTGCACATGTCGTCTGTACAAATGTCACCAAATGAATATGCAAGAGCCCTTGCACACCTGGCTTAACTTCTTTGCCCAATTACTGCTCCTAATTTTTTTAACCAACCTCCCACTGTTACACTGGTGCCTGCTGTGGCAAACATGCAAAATACAAAAAGCAGACCACCTTTTCTAGTCACACAGTGCACATGCATGCCCCAACCATGGCTTCTCAGAGCATCAACCTGCAACAGGTCTACAGTTTGTATGCAGATGTGCACCTCTCTTTCATAACATACACATTCATTGCAGAAAGCAAAGGTATAACCTTACTAAAGTTAACTACCATGCCGTTTGAAGCATCAGCCTTATAGGTTATTCCAGTTCCCTGTGCTGGCCTAGATACTAAAATTGATGGAGCGGTTTGGTTTGGTAAAGCCGAGAACTAGTTTTGTGCTACACCCTTTACTGCATGGATAGAGGAGCATTTTTCAGCCTGATGGCAACCTTCTCTCAGGGACTGGGAGGACCAGAGGAAAAAGTGGGCAGAAGAATGGATCTGACTCTTCCTTTGTACAGAAGGCTACATTCCAGCCACAGAAAAACATGCTTCTACACATATGCTCCAGCATACATTTCATCCTTTGTCCAGGCAAGCAAGCAGTTCAAGGGCACATGCCAGCCCGGAAAAGCACTTGAGAAGGGCATGGGGTAGGACCAGTGAGTGGGGTGAATGGCCTGCAAGAAATCCTTCGGCAGGATAGAGAGGTGTGGAGGACCCCACTTGGCCACCAGGTGTGAGGTCTCACTCCCTGGTATAATGCATGGAACAGGAGACTGTCTTGCTCCAATGAGAGTGTTTTTGGCACTTTTATAAAGTAATAGATGTGTGCTCCAGCACTGGAGACTGGTGCCCCAAAATAAAGACTGCAAAATTGCCAAGACTTTCTGCAATGGGCACATGGTGTGGTAGATGTGCATTTCGGCTTGCAAGAGGGAATGATCCCCTCTCTGCTCCCCCTGCATGCTTCCACCCACAAGTCTGTTTAGGGGGTGGGACACATGAGGGGGAGGAGAGGGGAGAAACTCCATTGCACAAGTGGAAGTCCTTGTGCAGGTCTTCTGCTGATGGAACTCACTAGTTGAATCTGGCCCAGTGGACTATGCACATGGTTGAATACTATTTCTGGCAGTGCCAGCCTTATTATGGGTGAATATATACTGGTGCATAGCTGAATGAGAGCCTTGGTGGTTTTTTCTTTAAGTAAGTCTCAGGGGAAGACTTCAGTAGTATTTATCTGCAGATCACGGCTTTTGAGGTTTACCGTTTCTGTGAAATATCCCACATTACATGTGCATACTGTGGTAACTAGACCACAATGAGTATTAGAAAGGTATTCTATTGTACACACTGGTGCATAATTCATTTTTATAAGCCTTCTTTCATTCTAACATCTGACTTTAAAGCAATATGCAGGCAGCCAGAATAATCAATATTGCTTTGAACAGCAGGGCTGTTTCCTGGAAGCATTACCAGGTGTTAACTACTATTGCTCCATTGAGATATTCTTACCTAGTGGCTGAAGACTTGCCTGCCATGGTGTTTTCATTTATAAAAATGCTTCCATGCCCAGTAGACCATTTCTCACACAACCTTCCCCAGTTAATCCTTTAATTCTATTTTCAAAAAGCTTGTTCGGTCCACTAAGGGGCACATTGCCAAGGCATGGAAGGATTTCCAGGGATAGCCCTCCAGATGTTTGTTTGTTTGTTTGTTGTTTGCTTGCTACCATCAGCCCCAAGCAGGATTGTCAGTGGTCAGGGATTATGGGAGTTGTAGTCTGGCACCATCTGGAGGGCACCACTTTAGGTGGAGCCTTCTAGGTAAAGGGCGGTTTAGTTTCAGGGGGCATCTCCAGCTGCCCTGTAAACTGATGTACATTCATAGACTTAGAACAAACTCCAGAAGTCCTTCAGAAGTTTGCACAATAAGGAAAGTCTCTCCACTTCCCAGTCATCATAGAGCAGCCCACATAATCCAAATCAAAGTGCCCTAGAAATAGTATTCCCAGGACAAATAACTCTAAGATTGCAATCCTATTTATAGGTTGCTTCTAGACTGTTGTAGGATGCCATTGGTTGCCCTAAGCACCCACACAATATCACTGTCATCAAAATGTACCCCCCCCCATTTAATCTGGATTTACCTTTTCCAGGGGAAAGCCAGTTAATTTATTTATTTATTTTAAAAAATTGCCAATGATTGCAGTATTAAACTGCTGTCTGGAAGCATCCACAGTTATCTGGGATTAAGGTCACTGAACTCAATGGAACTTGCTTTTGAGTTTACATCCATAGGTTTGCACTATCAATGACTTAATAAAAAACAAAATTATATTTTAAAAGTCTTTGATCCAGCATCATGCTTCTAATTTCAATTTATTTTGGAACTATTTATGAAGTGCAGACTGTCTTAGGATACTTGGAATATTGATATAGTCTGGGCCTCTTTACCAGAGGCAGTGCAGGTTGTAATCACAGGCATAAGGTGATATTGGAGGATCATTTTTTTAAAAAACCAACCTATGTTTGGATGGGCTAGAAACATCTTGGTGGCACCATCTTAAAATGTCTTCTGGACCATTGGTACTACTTTCCTCTCTTTGGATTATGATCCCCCATGTGCTGCTGCTTCCCTCCTGCCCTCCCCACCTGATCATTTTCATTTCTTCTCTGGTTTCCTCTGCCTTTGCAGACAGAGCTAACAGCACGACACAATGCTCATCCTTTTCTCTGTGGTGTGAACAATGCATTGAATAATTTTAAACTTCTAGTTGTGGTATGAGCAAGACATTGGGTGCTTTAAAAAACACACTCTAGTCTGCAATTCTACCTGGAATAATAAGTATAGTGGATTATATTAATTTTTTTTTAAAAAAATAGCATAGACCATAGGTGGCCAATGTAATTCCTTCCCTTTGTTGTAGAGTACAACTCCAATCACCTCTGAGCATTGGTCATGTCAGGCATGGCCATGTACCACATCACTGGGCTTACTGGGAAGGAGAGGGGGAGGGCTAGGTGGCAGGTAGGCTGGTGCAGTGCAGGTGCAGCAGCAAGAACAGAAGATTGACTCCACCACTGCATACATGCACACTTACAACATTTTCTTTGCATGCAGCATTTCCATAGTTAAAACCATGCTCAAGGCAGCTTACAACATGAACAAAACTGCACAATTAAAAATATAACAAAAGTCATAAATGGTAAATAAAACGCATCAAAAAGTACACAGCCAAACTGAGCAATGTCCACCCCATGCCACCCACCCCACTATCCCTCCCACCCAGTAAGCATAGAAATATGGCTGATGGGAGGCCAAGTGCATAGCACTGGATGCCCCTAGGGCATCCTGGCTGGGGCTCATGGGAGCTGGAGTCCAGCAATACCTGGAGGGATGGATTTCCCTGATATATATGGTGGTGGTGGTTCTTAATGGAAGGAGCATAGCCAAAGATGCAAGGGAAAAGCATTAAATGACTCTGGTTCTCAGCCCAGTATACCTGAAGGAGCATCTCCACCCTCATTGTTCTGCCCGGATGCTGAAGTCTAGCGCCAAGGGCCTTCTGGCGATTCCCCCACTGTGAGAAGCAAAGCTACAGGGAACCAGGCAGAGGGCCTTCTTGGTGGTGGCGCCCACCCTGTGGAACTCCCTCCCATCAGATGTCAAGGAAATAAACAACTACCTGACATTTAGAAGACATCTGAAGGCAGCCCTGTTCAGGGAAGTTTTTAATGTGTGACATTTTAATGTATTTTAAATCTTTGTTGGGAGCCGCCCAGAATGGCTGGGGAAACCCAGCCAGATCAGTAATTTTAGAGCAATAATATACTGTAATTTTCAACGGCGAACAACCATTCACACTACATAAAAGAGCAAGCAACAGAGAGAGAGAATGATCTTTTTACCCAAGTCAGAAACAAAATCTCAGGGCAGCTTCTTAGGAGATAATTTTGTAATGAGCTTCAATATTTAAATCCTAAAGATAAGATTGCTGCATAAGAGGTGAAATGCACACATATATTTTATTTGGTGCTTGCTGAAAGCTTAAAATTTAAAGCGCATGTGAGAAGGCAAGGTATGTCCTCACCTTTGCTTTAAAGGTTGCCAACCAAAAAGAACATACGTACATGCCCTGTACATGGGGTACAGCATGCATATCCATTTGTTAGGGTACTGTGTCCCCATTTAGAATTTCTCATATGAGAAATGTGATGACCCATAACTATTGTAAGTTCAGGTGACTCCAATTAATATAATGAAATTTCATCACTGAGTAGTGCCAGCCAAGCACTTGCAAGTGTGGTTGTTCAACAGGACGTTGCCAGAAAGGAAGTGTGTGGGCACGAAGGAAAACCAGACGGTACTGTAGGATGACTCAGTATTACAGTATATAGTTCCAGCAGTGGGGGCATTATGTTAATAAATTACTTTTAAGCTCTTTTAATTTGAATTGTATGAAGTATGCAGGACAAAAAGCATCCATAATTACTTTTCAAAGGAATATGCACTACAATTATGTGTGTTATTGTCTGTGGTAAATGTTAAGAGACTACAAATACTACAAATACTAGAGAGAAAAGCCAGAAAATTCTAACACACGCAGAGCAAAACACAAATTTTGCACCTGTTTCCATACTTAACTAGTGAATTCCTTAGTGGTAAATGTCTGAAACAAGCCATGATGCAAACATTTCTAACATTTACTGGTAAATCTCTAGGCCAACAATCAAAGATCATCGTCATGTCCATCCTTAACCTGCACATGTGGTATTTACCAAGGTACAACTCAAAATCTCTCAAATGAATTTTGCAATACAGCCATGTCTAACATTTACCAGTGGATTTCAAGAACTACCAAGCAAATGCTATGATTTCACCCTCAGTTCCTCAGTTGTCTCTTCTTTTCCATAGTATGCATGTGTCTTGTGAAAAATTAACAATTGCATACACAAAATAAAGACTTTGCAGTGGCTGACATGGCTAATATTTCAGTCTTTATTTACATGGAAGTAATGACTACTGATTTCAGGATAACTTACTTTCATTAAGTGCTTTAAAGAAAAAATTGTACTATGTTTCTTTGTGATGGGGATAGGGGATAAACTACTTATCAACAAAGCAAACAAACCTTTCTGTATTAAGGACATAACTTCAAATTACATTTGGAATTTTCCTGAATATGTATCATTGGGTGAACCACTGATTTGCAGGCCTAATTCTGCACTTTCTAGTTACTGAACACAATACTTAATTAGAGTACATAGATGAGCACTGCAAATAAGTGAAAGCTGGAGAGCAAAGACTCTTTGAAAAGTGAAAACAATGTTTTGTGATCACACATCCAACCATCATAATGCCTGTTTGAGAGTAGCAGAGAGCTTTATCATTCCTTTGAAAGCTCTGGTTCCTATAAATTATCTGTGTTTTTTAGAGCAGAGATGAGTCAACAAAACTGGGAGGATTATAAACAAAACTGTCTAAAATGACTAATTTCTTTCTTTTCTTTTTTTAAAAAAACTTACTAAACTGTGACTTAGGCCTTTGCAAGCAAGTCAGCAAAAGATTTTCAAAATGATAAACAACCTACTACCAGCTGAAAGAGAAAAGTCATACCTTTGCTGTTTGGTGCATGACATCATGCTGTTATATAACGTCATTTTACTTGTTGGCACTGCACTAACTTTTAATGTACCAGACCAGAAAAATCTGTGTTATCATCTGATTAGACCATGAAAGCCCAGGAAATCTCTCTCTGATCTGCCCTTTCCTTTCAAATATAAACCAATCACTGTCTACTTATGAACAAAGAACAGCCATCTGTTCTTTAACTTTAATAATATTTTCTCTCCACCGCCCCCATTCCCAGTGATATATCGAGCCACTGGCAGAGGCCATTAGAAAATATTTTCAGCAGCAGAAATTGCTTGTGAAAACGCCAATATAACACTTAGATGTGTTGGGAATGGGTGTGTATGTTAAAATCCTTCCATTTGCTTCGAAGATAGATAGATGATGGAAGCACTTCCTTACTTTCTGCAGTAAATGCTACAGAGAGGAATGGGTGGAAGTGATTCACTCTCCCTCCTCCCTGTCCCATATTAATAGGGATGCTTTCTCGCCGAGAAGGAAATTCTATTGACCCTGTTTGATTTCCCCAGTACATCCTTCAGCTTCTGTTTTAATATGCCTGAAGGAAGCAGGCGACGATTTGCTTAGGAGCAAGCGGCATATCTGCAACTACCCCGGGGAGGCACCGCGCTATCCTACCCCTCGCAACTCTCTCAGGCTTTGCTTTCCCTTCTCTAAACGGGTAACCTTCACCTGAACTTCCCCTCCTCAACTTGTGCCTTCTCTGAGCTTTGGGGGTGGGAGGGCGGCCGATAAGGATTCTTCATTCCCTCTAGCCCTGTTTTTCAGTTGATCCCTTGAGAACTGCGGGATGCTCAGTTTAAGCAGATTTTTTTTTTTTTGCGGGGGGGGGGGGGGTTAAAAAGCAGAAAAGGGTAGCCGAAAGGCAGGGAAGAAAGATGGGTGGGGGGAAGGGACGTTAAGCGCAGATGGGTTGCAGGCGAGCGCTGTCCACGCAGGACAGTGCTGAAACGCCGCAGCCATGGTATTGCAACAAAAAAGAAGGGAGAAAACAGAAGCTACCGCAGACACAAGAAAGATCGTCCCAAATACCTTTAGAGAGCCGTAAGGAAAAGCGAAGCCCCGCCTTGGGTGAGGTTGTTTGCAGGAACCCTTGCCTCCAAGATGGGTGGGTGAGAAGGTTTCTGAGTGTCCGCCTCAGCCTAGGATCTCTCTCCAAAGAACTGTGAATGAGTGAGCTCCGGCTCCACGGGGCGATGCATTTTTGGGTAGCATACGCGCGTGTGCGCCTTCTCCACGCAGTGGCCTGCCGTCCCCCTGGGTCCTAAAGACCTTCTTCGTTCAACCCAGTATTGTAAGGAGAGAGCACAATGTGGGAACACTCACATAGACGCAGAGACCCCTTTTATGACAGATGCTTCCACGAATGTTCTTCACGAAGCGTTGACTGAAGATTTCAATATGTGACCAAATCAAAAACAGGCTCCCTAAGGGGGGGGGGCGGTAAGCCACCTGATGCATCGCCCGGGGCAGAGCTCCTGAAAAACCCACCATTTCCAGGTGTTTGTAGTTAAAGCGGTGGCTGTGTGGGAGGAGTGGAAACGGCAATCGAAAACCCACCTTTGTTTTCCTGTGCTTTCATGCAAGAAACTGCACACACACCTCCTAAACCTTGAATGTAAAAAGAAAGGAGGGGAAAAAAGAATGGTAGCCTGCAGAGGAGCTGTAAGAGATGACTGCTACTCCGCACCAGCAGCTTAAGATGTTGTCACTATTAAGCACTGTTGTTGGAACATAAAATCTTCATTGAACATCTTCCCTGTTTTCCGGTCAGCAGGGACTTAGAGGCCTTCTAGTTATAATTTCTGTGCACATATGGACTGGGGAGCTGCTGCCTGTTAAGTGTTTTCTGATCTGTGCTATGCACAGATGCAAATAGATGGAATCCTGAGGTTTTGAGACATACATGGAGCTTGCAAGCTACAAAGAACCTTGGGTCTGCTTTTCATTGCTGGGGAGTAGTGCTGTGTCATCATTTTCTCTTCTTTGTGTGTGTGTGTGTTTTAATATTCTCCACCACTTATTGAGAAAACAAATTGCATTTGGAAATTATTAAAGGAGAGAACATTTCAGCTAAATTCTCGTGCCCAGGGTGCAAGGGTTTTGTTGTGTTTGCCTTGCTTTCAAGGTAATCAAGGGGTTTTTGGCGGGTGCCCTTTCCTTCATTCTACAAATAAGCCCAACAGTTAGTTGCAGCCTTGCCAGGTGCCTACACTTCAGCTAATACCCAGGAGAGAAGATCATGAGATAACTTCTGCCATAGAGCTTCTTCAGAACAGGAAGGATGGGCAATCAGGGAAGCTACGGGCTACTGGATGAACATTTACTCAAATAAAACACACACAATGCTTCCAGCCATTTCACAATACTAAAGTAAGCACAAACCCCACACCAACATACTTTTTAAAAAACAAAAAACCTAAGGGTCCTGAGAATGAGATTTTTAAAAAGGAAGCTTATTTCATGGGGAAAGATAATGTCTGAAAAACTGGAGGATACATTTCAGGACAGCACTGTTTGGAAATCTAGACTAGGGCTCACTTGCAGTTAGGGATGTGCCCCCAGAACCTGTATCCAGTGCTAGATCTCAACTCATTAATGTGGAATAATAACCACAGAAGAAAGCAGGTTTCATGAATGTCATGAGGTTCCATAACTATGAGTAACCACAGCATTCCTAAATATCTGGGGTGGAGAATCTATAAGTTAGTGTTATTGGACTCCCACCTTCCGTCATCCCTGATCATTGGCCATGCTGACTGGGGATGTTGAGTCCAACATCTTGACACCCACAGGGTTCCCCATTGCTGCTCTATGACCTAATGTGTGAAACTGAGTGAATTTGACATCAGTCCTTTTAGAAACAGACAATATATGTACATATATATCAAGCATCAGAAGGCCTTTGATTTAACCACAGTACCTGAGCAAAATGCAGTGGTAGCTTCTTTTACCAAAATGCAGTGGTAGCTTCTTTTACCAATACATACTATTGAGAGCCAAAATATATTAGGCCTTGCCAAGCAGGAAACCAAGACAGCATCTGCATTCCTTTTTTTCTTTTCAATACAAGAATCTGAATAAGAGCTGGGAAACGTATGTTTTCCCAAAATGATTCCTTTCCATAGAAAAACTGATATTGACTCTGTTCAGCCATTGTCTTGTAGATTGTACAACACAGGCAAAACATCTGTACCAGTCCTCAGTACTCTGGGCCCAATATTTTACTTTTTTTACAAAATGTATATACTACTACAAAATGTATATACTACTTGATTATAATAAAATCTCTAGGCAGTTTGCAATAAATATTACAATTATCAATAAAAAATATTTTTAAACAATTTAAAACATCTACGATGACACTTTGCATGACTGACCACACCAATGGAAGAGTTTATTTGTTCATTTTTGTCCTTAATCTCCAATGCAAGGGGTGTTACTATACTTGAAACAATAAACAACAATAACAGCAAGTCTCACATGACACTATCCTTTCCTTTTCCACCCTCCCATATACTCCTTCCATTGATCCATATTATCCTTGCTATATATGAAGATATGAGTGGGCTTCATAAGTATACACCATATGTATATACTGAAGTACTCCATTTACGGAAATAAATTTTTAAAATTTCCAAATCCTGAACAACCCTTAACTACTCCAAGTAACTCAGGCCTACACAACCACCTTGAACAGACTCATCCTGATCTGAAATATAAATTGATATAATTTAATATATAAATTAAAAGTCAATGCAATGTTTATTTCTTATTACGTATCATTTCATTGGGCAGCTTCAAAGCCACTGATGTCATGTGAAAGAAAGTATATTTGACTTTAACTTACAATGGTAACTATACTACAAATTTTATTGATTTTCTTAATACTGACGTTATATGTCAAATTCTGCTCTCATGTGGCTTTTTCACAGCATGGATGAGGCATTAGAAACTCACAATGTCTTTAAAATATCCACTTGGCAGACACCACCCTATTCCATGAGCATACACAGAAGATACAAAGCAGCAACTCAGAAACTTGCAAAAAGTTAGTATTACACACTATATGATACACACCACTATATCATACACCCCTTTAGATCAGGGATAGGGCACTTCTAGCTCACAGGTTGAATGCAGCCCCAAGACCTCTCCAAATAGCCCACCTCCCTCTATCCAGGCTACACCCTCACCAACTCTTCTCTGTGGTCTCCCTGAGTGCCCTGTGATCAGCCTGGTGAAGCAGGGTATCCAGCATTGTACTGTGAAACCAACAGATACTCCCAATCTTTCTTTTCCTTTACTGAAGTGATGCTAGGGCAGTTTTAAAAGGAGATCTGCAACAGAGTTAAGTGTGTGTGCGCAGAGCGAAAACTACAGCAATAAATACCAATCTACCATCCTCCTGTATCTTTCAATGTTTGTTCACAAATGATGAGCAGTGAGAATCTGAAACTAATGACTGCATGCTATTAATTAACTAGAGAATTCTTCTTCCCTAATGTACAGTTGTCACTTGGAATAATTTCCTTTCCAATTAACTCCTTTGAAGGGTTAGATTTATAAGGACACTCACAAGTGTTTAGGAATCAATAACTGATTCTTCTTCAAAGAAGTAAGACTTTCAGCCACCTTTTACAGTTCCAAATCCCTACCTGTTTTTCATTATTGAAAAAAATAGTCTTTCGTATAATGGGAAAAATACATGTTAATGTCAGGATGCACTGATTAAATTTAAAAGCAGAGGACCTTATTCTTCCATTTTTACTCAATATGAAGCAGGCTGGACAATAGCAAATGTGCAGTTGGTGAAAGACACACTGCAGAGCCAACCAAACACAAGTGAGAGCACATAATTGTGGCAGTGAGGGTGTCAAAGAAGGCAAACTTCTCGGCTTCCATTGCATCAGCAAGTAACCATCTAACCACCCAACATTTTTGTTTTGTCTGGGGAATGTAGTTTGGGTCTCTTCAGAAGCCCTGCATGAAATTTTGAATGCGCTTTATTTTGAAATTTATTTTGAATGCACTTTAAAGGAATAGTCACTCACCTCCACAGCTGACATTAGGCCACATCCACATTCACTGCAGCCTTCAGTGAGGTATCCAGCACAATGTCTGCTACAAAATGGTGGCATCAGTTTCTGCTGGTGTAGCCCAATGGTGTGGACAAGGTATTTGGCCAACAATATGTTCCCTTGCTCTTCTTGGTTTATTAAAGTATGCTTTATTATTGTTATCATTATTATTGATTAAATTTGTATAGCGTCCTTCATCCAAAGATCACAAGGCAGTTCACAACATAAAAATACAACATGACCACACAAAATGCATAACAAAAGGAAGACCAGAAGCAAATCAATACACACACAAACACATTTAAAAGGACATAGAATGTTAATCAGTCAAAGGCCTGGTTAAAGAAAAATGTTTTTACCTGTTACCTAAAGATATGCAATGAAGGCACCAGGTGAGCCTCCCTCACAAATGGGAAGCCAGTGCAGAAAAGGCAAGTTCTCATGTTGCCGCCCTCCAGACCTCTCATGAAGGCAGCACACAAAGAAGGGCTTCAGTTGATGATTGCAAGGTCCAGGTCAGTTCATATGGGAAGAGGCCATACTTGAGGTATTGCGGCCATTCATTGCTGATAAGGGATGCCTGGCAGATCCAGGGTATGGTCAATGCATCCTTGCAGGTGAGACTGGTCCTGGCCATCTTGAAGGAGGCAGTGATCCAATCACTCATGAAAAAGCCCACCCTTCACCCACTGGTTTGTGACAACTACCACCTGGTTGCAAATACCCTCTTTGGGGGAAAAGGAGATCAAGACTATTTCATCATGAAATTCTTCACAGTAGAAATGAAAGTGTCTCGAAAGAACTGTACCTACCAAAGTGGTATATTTGTATGGTGGTGTGTCTAGCTCAACATCAAGAGGAACATGATTGCTTTTCAGAGCCAATGCATTTCCCCAACATCCCACCCGCATTTTGAATTTCAATAGTTGCAAGAAAGCTGTACCACGTCTTTCTGAATGCATACACCTGCTTTTCATCAAAAATAATATTCACAAATAACCAGCTGGTTGTGGATTTGTTGCAGGGCAGAGATTCTTAGGGGATGTTTCCTAGAATTTTGTATGCCTTGTAAAATTCATGAAGCTTTGGCTGGAAACATCATAACTGCATGATGCTCATTCCACAAAGATCTCGTGTGTACATGCAATGTAACTTCAATTTCTGTGAATGCCCTTGAGGATACTAAATAATTTTGCCTATTTGAGGAACTGCATTAGACAAGGAATTATGTCACTGAAATAAGCAGATGGAGGACATGATCCTATTTGAGAAAGCTGTAGTTTGTGTAATTGAGGTTGTACAGCCTGTTTGCTGTATTCCAGCTCCAGTTTTTAACATGTGAATCATAGAAAATCAATACAGCTCTACTGATTTACCCCTCCCAAGGACTGATTTATTTTGCTTGCCCTCCTCTGGGGAGAAATAAAGTCACCACTACAGCAGCTCATACGATAGGAGCTGAAGGGGACAGCAAACTATTCAAACTAATTATTTTCATTCTTCAAGTATACAAATTAGAAGCAAAGCATATAAGACATTAAGAGCAGCACTATGTTCATCAAGCTGAATGGCTTTCAAGAACCCCCTTGTGTTCCCTCCATACAGTATAGGAGATATAAAACCTGGTTGCCTGCACAAGTACATCTCATTGATTTTGATTGTATTAACTTCCAGGCAAGTGCACTTAGGATCATGGCCTCAGGGGCCAACAAAACGGCAAGGGTCACTTTATGCTCCCCAGATGTAGAAGGGACATTTCCACATTTGACAAGCCTGGCAAGTCCCTCTAGAGCTGAGACTACAGCCATTCCTGATTCAGGCGCATGCTGATTCAGCCATTAAAATGGGCATTCATCTTCCTTGCGGCAGACATAATGCTGTACAGTGGCTTTAACTAAATTGCCAAAAAGAAACTGACTTAAATCATCTGGAGTCTTGACTTGCAGCACTGCCAAGCCACACACTAGTAGATCCCAAGCCATATGGGCTGCGGGTGGAGGGGGGCTTATTCAGCGACACAATGGGCTTTATATCGTTTGTAAAACAACAGACATCACCGCCCACCCCCATTATAGATAAGCAAACAGGGAACTAAGGGAGACTAGGGAGCTGTCAAAACAGATCTAAAAGCATTATGAGTCTGCAGGAAAATATCTGACTGCTTAGTTCAACTCCATATGTGAAATTTTCCTTTAAATCCTGTGTCTTTTGCTTCCTTGGCCCACAGTCCTTGAACCCCAAAACTCAGTTTCCATCCACTCATATCCAGGGAGCAAAACAAAGCCCTTTTAACCACACCATCCAAACTGGCTTCTCCCACTGGTTCCTCTGACCATTGGTCATGGTGGCTGGGGCTGATGGGAGGTGGAGTCCAACAGCAGCTGGAGGGCGCCATGTTGGCTACCCCTGATCATCTGTCCTGTAACACAAGCAAACGATACAAGCACAGCCTGACACTTTGATCTGGAAATACACCTTATTGACTCAAACACCAGCACTTTGATCAGAATTTACTCGTTAATTTGCTTTATGGATCAGGTTGCTTCCCTTTATGCATAAACTAGAACAAAATAAGGGAAAATCCAATAACAGCATATTTCCCGAAAACCTCTAATTATATGCTTAGGTGCCTCTAACGTATTATTTACCAAGCTCGCTCATTGTTGGCTTGTTCCAGTGGGCTGTGATTTTCCCTCTGGATTACCTTGCCACCTGTCTGACTAGCCGTTGGCATAAGAGACCACAGTCATTGAAAGGTATTGGGTGTCAGTAAGTTTTAATTCATTCTTTAGAAAATTCATCAGGAGAGATTTGCTTTTATTCACAAAGGCCAATAAATGGGGGTTGGGGTGAACAAACAGATCCAGAGATGACAAATCTTGAAAGCTGGAATAGGCAACATGTTTTGCATAGAATGTGCATTTCTGCAGTGCATTGCCACTATGCTGAGTGTTCATGCTATAGATGGACAGAAGTTCTACAGCAGAACTTTCATTCCCAGCAGTTAGGAAGGAGGCTGACAATACATGGTATTAGTACACAGCCATAGAACAATGTTAGGAAGATCAGCTAGAAGTATATATACATGTACATCTTAATATCACTTCTGATACGATAATCTTTATTGTCATTGTCCTATACAGAACAACAAAATTGAAAAAATCTACATCAGATATTCAAAAACCAACAAGCCTCCTATCCCAGCTATCCCAGTCTGGTTAGCCCCCTAAAAACTCTGATACCCCATAATTAAATACAATATACTCCCATAGAGACTACCTTACACTGCGTTTAAAACCAAAATCACATTTGGATAGAAACTGTTTCTCAGGAGGCTTACAATGAAATCCCATACACGTCTATGCAGAAGCACCATTAAGTCAGTGGGGCTGAGTCCCATGTAGGGCAAGGTGGATCTTTCAGTTTTGGTTCTCTAGGTTCCTCATTTTTTTTTTCCAGTCTTAAATTCAATTCTCCACATTTCTTCAGCAATCTTTGATTTTATACACACACAAATTAAAACCCTCATTAAAATTATTCAGCATCTGAGTGCATATTTCTCCTAATAAACACATTTTTGTATGCAATGTTGCCTCATATGCACAAACATTTAATACATTTTATTAAATATGAGACATTGTTACATATTATTTCCACAAATACATGTGGTTTTATGCATACTTTAGCATAGAATGTGCATTTTTGAATGGCGGCTGTGTTTTGGTCTGTGTATTGTTTTAGAAAATGTGGACTTGGTAGGTTCACCTTTAAATGTGAACTCAATAAAACATTTCTCTTCCATCCCTATCCAGAGATAGGTGGGTACAGGATTGCTGAATACTTAAACACACACCCAGATTCCATCATGTTTCCTGGGGTTTTTAGCACCTTCCAGCAGTTGCATCAAGTGTTCCTATAAGTGAAAACAGGCTGCAATCACCTTCTGAAATTACAAAATGAGTTGGCTCTTTAAAGCAGTAAAGCAATTATTTCCTGTACTCATTAATCTACTTATCATGAAAAGGATCGGTTTTCCTTTCATAATTGTGACAAGACTGCTTAGTGGCCAACGACTGCCCAAGAACATTAATCAATTATTACTGTAGTGTGGAAGCTGTGGTAATTTACAATTTAAAGCAGCTGGAAAGAGAATACACTCAAGGCCAGATTCATTGCTGTATTAGTACAGGAGATATTAATTCCAGTGGAGGAACATCATCCTAAAATGTTAATGGTATGGTGGGTAGATAGACATACGTGGGAACACACAAATCAGCCCTTTAGCTTTATTTTAACCTTGAATTATTTCCCTGACAGATTCACAATTGTGGAACTGCTCAAAGGGAAATATTCCTTAAACCAAAACTCTGCTGCCCAAAAGCAAAATTTATCTAGAGCTGGGAAAATGTTAAAGGGAAAGCCACTAGCTTGGATTCCCAACAGTAAATTCACATGTGAATTTGAGCTTAATAGCTTGGTTTGCATTTCCACAATGCTGTATTTCCCCCCAGGGTTTCCAAGAGGAGTTTCCAAAATTCTTGAAATACAGTGCCTCATTTAAAAGATCTGTAATGCCCAAATGCTTGCATGTACCAAACTAGTCTGAATAAATACTGGTGATTTTGAAAGGGATAGCCAAAAATAATCTCTCTCTCTCTCTCTCTCTCTCTCTCTCTCTCTGTGTGTGTGTGTGTGTGTGTGCCACACTTGTGCATGGGGGTAGGGTGGTGGGAATGCCAGATTTTGTGTAACAGTAATTCAGAGGCAAGATATGGGCCAGCAGAGTTTTCAGTAGAGGGCAGATGCAGCCTCTCAATTAATGTTATTTTTGTTTTCAGCCCAGGAGCTATTCTTGGATAAATGTCAGGGACTGGTCAATATTCAAGGGTGAACAATTCTTTGAAACCCCTTTTATTGTAGTAAGTACTATTAGTTTATGGTCTTTGTTCATGTGCATTATAAGTTTCGTCCATCATCAATGCTCCTGGAGAACTAATATCCTCTCCTTTGTGACAGGCTGGATGAGAAGGGCTCTAGACTGTGTGAAGGGCAGATTTTGACAAATACCTCCCGATCAGTGTCAGGGAGGGGCAGGCATTGATTTCAGTGTGAGGAAATTCATTTTGAAAATGATAATCAAGACTTTGAGAGGGGAAAGCAGCACAAACAAACATTTCAAAAGCAGTTACAGATAGGTAGCCATGTTGGTCTGCCATAGTCAAAACAAAATAAAAAAATTCCTTCCAGTAGCACCTTAAAGACCAACTAAGTTAGTTCTTGGTATGAGCTTTCGTGTGCATGCACACTTCTTCAGATACTGCTTTTTATTTCAAAAGCAGTGGAGTTTCGTTTGTAGGAAACGTCATACCGCATTAAGCTCATTTTGAAACTTATATGAAGAGGAGATGCTTTAGATCATGAACAGCCAAGCCTTTGGCTAATTAAGCCATCTATGGCCTTTTAAACTGTGGGGGGTATTGGTTTTGTTTGTTACTATGAAATGTATTTTTGTGTTTTGATATTGTAAACAGCCATGTGATCCTAGGATGAAGGGTAGTATAGAAATTTAATAAAATAAATGAATGAATGAATTCTGCAGTGAATTCTGCAAGATCTACAGTGATCTTGTAGAACAGAATATATGAAACATCTGTTTGTGTAAAAGCATATTTGAAAGGAAAATAGGGTGAAAGTTTTTTTTTTAAAAAAACTATATAGATCTTAATCTACTCAGTTATTTATTACTGTGATTTTATAAGGTCAAAAGGTGAACATGCATATTTCCCATTGATTTTTTCTCTCCCCACTTTCAAAGATTTATTGATAGCATATTGCCTGGTCACTTCACCATGGAAGCTAAGTAGCAATCTAGCATGATGGTGTTGGCCTGCTTATTGTTCCATAGGTTACATGACTATGATAAGGCTATGTCCATAAATATTGAATCACATGTTCTTCATTGTTATTAGTGTACATGATACATCAGTAGAAGAAACTGCCTTTGTCAATGGGTGTAATAATTTAGAAGGACATGGTGATACAGCCCATCTCCTGTTAAACTAATTAAGGAATCTCCTCATTGCTGCCACCCAGTGGTTTGTATCCCTATTGTGTGTTTGTCTGCTTTTTAAATTTTTAATTAATACCACATTTTATTGCGTTCAGAGCATAGCTGTCAACTTTCCCCCTTTTTTAAGGGAAATTCCCTTATTCCGAATAGGATTCCTCGCAAGAAAAGGGAAAAGTTGACAGCTGTGGTTCAGAGTTCAGAGCACAGGTGTTAAATGCTTACAAGGCCTCACTGCTGTCAGCAATTGTGCTGCAGCATATTATACTAACTGCACCTTCCTGATCAAGCACAATGATAATCCCACGCAGAGTGCATTGCAGTAATCTAGTATTGAAGTAACCAATGCATGAAATTACTGTGGCATCTAAGATGGTAGGCATCACACCAGCAGCATGGGAAACGCTCTTTAAAAAAGGCAAAAGAGAATTTTGTCTCTCCCATCATTTAATCTTCTTTTCCGTGGGGAAAGGGAACCAGAGACATCACCTTGCCAACAAAGGTCCATATAGTTAAAGCTATGGTTTTCACAGTAGTGATGTATGGAAGTGAGAGCTGGACCATAAAGAAGACTGATCGCCAAAGAATCAATGCTTTTGAATTATGGTGCTGGAGGAGACTCTTGAGAGTCCCATGGACTGCAAGAAGATCAAACCTATCCATTCTCAAGGAAATCAGCCCTGAGTGCTCACTGGAAGGACAGATCCTGAAGCTGAGGCTCCAATACTTTGGCCACCTCATGAAAAGAGAAGACTCCCTGGAAAAGACCCTGATGTTGGGAAAGATGGAGGGCACAAGGAGAAGGGAACGACAGAGGACGAGATGGTTGGACAGTGTTCTCGAAGCTACCAGCATGAGTTTAACCAAACTGCGGGAGGCAGTGGAAGACAGGAGTGCCTGGCGTGCTCTGGTCCATGGGGTCACGAAGAGTTGGACACGATTAAACGACTAAACAACAACAAGAACAAATATTTGGAAAGGGTAAAAGAAGTAACGCAAAACAAGTGACATATCTAAGAAGAAGAAGAAGAACAATGTAATATATTTTATTGCATCTTAAAAAAATGCTTTAAAATTTTGTTCTAAGTGAAAATGCTTGATCCTTTACCAGATGCAGTTGTGCTTAATATTGTACTATGACCTTGTCCAACCTTTATCTTTCTGTTAGCTGTCCTTTCAAAGTCTGTAAAGAAGGTGATGCACCATAATGCAGTTAGCTTTTTTCATGTCTATTTGAGCTGGCCACCTTCATGTATCCATAGACATATGTGAAATCATCTTAGCAATCTCCTGTGGAGAAATATAGTCCTTTGAGAGCTTTATGATGTACAAATGCCATTTTGGAACTACTCAAAGCAAGCTTGCCATGTTGCTCTCATTCACAGCCATCTGCCTCTTGAATCATACATGTTGCTGCAATTTAGCATTAACAGGCACGGGTTGCGTCTTCTAAGAAGTGAATAAATTTGCTTCATAGGCCTTTGTTCCATACGGGAGATGGAGCCTTTACTGCCATTTTCCATTTGTATGGCCTTCTGCTGCTCTCTTTGCATCTTCCCACGTCATTTTGATGAAGTTCATTTTGTTTCATGTCACTGCTTGATCTCTTTGACTTTCCTCGTCTTTGGGTTTTCTTTGAAAGCTTGCTCTGTTATAGAAGTCATGGTTTGCCACTGCTTTCTTGTCTTTGACATTTCTCTTTACATCCTATAGGGATTCTCTTGGTGTTAAATTTTGGCACTATTAATGTATATTCACCATAGATGCTCCAGACATCATTCTGTAAGGGATGGCTTCTATCGTGCACATTAGCATTCAAATATTCTCTCTCTTCCTTTACTCTTTCCTTTTTTATGAGAAAATGTGAATTTTTCTGCAGCTCACACATCCATTATGGCTGCTAATGCATGAGTGTCACAGGCAGGCACAGATTGGTTAGTGCATGTGATGCTGCTGATTAATGAAAAATTAGTACCTTCATGGATTTGTGATTTATTTGTTTGTTTTCTTGCTGGTTTAGATGCTGAGCAAGACCTTGCTGTACCACTTCAGGATGGGAGCACTCATTGTATGAGCAAATGGAAGATTTTGGTTTAACTTGCCCATTCAATATTACATTTGTTTATAGCATGGCATCTTCCTTGAACACTGGAATGCAGCAAGTGAGATGAAAGTAAGCATGCATATTCAGGACATAATTCCAGCTTCACCACTTTTCCAGAGGGGACTTGAGTGATGTGATGCGCACTGTAATGAGTTATAGATGGATTGTGTCTAAATATCAGTTATAGTTACAAGTTGTAAAACTATTCTAGATACTACAGATAATTACTCAGTTCCTTTTCATATTCTGGAGATTTAAATTAGAAATTACATATTCTGTTTCAAGGAGCTGTCTTGAAACTCACTAGCTAGTTTCAGTTTTACACAGCTGCTGCATTGCTGACTTGTCTCTGTCTTGAACTTATTTCCCCCTGTCCTCCATGGTTGATATAGTTTATTCCCTCTAACTCCTCCTCCCAAACTATTGACTAAACAAGTACATTGATGTATTCAGTAATCTTCTGCATGCACAATTAATTAATTAAATCACCTAACGTAGATCCCTTGTAAATTATTTATTGATTTCATATTTTTCTTCATTGTATCCACCCCAAAAACTGCTGTAGTTCACCCCCTTTTAATATATATGTATATTATTGTATCATGATTTAACTCCAATAGATTTCAACTGCTGTGGTTTCTACTGGCTCCCATTCTATAATTATGTAGCAAGTTTCTCTGTATTAAAGGGAAAGGAAAGGAAGACACCAATAACCGTCATAAAAAGAAGTCACAGACTGATTAAAAAGGATCACAACATACAAAGGTAAGCTGTTAAGACCAGTGGGGGGGGGGGGGTTAGTTCTAACCCTTTCTCTTCCAATGTCCCAGCAGACTGTCACTGACAGCCAGCCAATATAACTCCCCCCCCCCAACCTTCTTGGACCGATTCAGACCACCCCGGGCTGGTGGCCTGATAAATGTATCTGTCCTCTTGCAAGGTAGAGATAGTTGTGAGGTAGGTTCTCCATTAGATCTATTGACAAACCTTGTTGGTGGCCACCTGAATTATGACCACATTCAGCTGTTTCAGTCCTAAAACCTTCCAGATTTATGAACATCCAGCTGTACTTCTTCTAAGGTGATATGAGCACAATTTGGTTTTGATGAGATGGTTGCAAATACTGCTCCTGTTTGGTGTGCTCCTTTAGGTTATATTAGTTCTTGTTTAATGTTTGGTGTTTTGCTTTAATGACAGAATAATCCACAGCTGCCTGTATCCAGGCAGCTGTGAGGCAGAGCCAAGCCCTGCAACCTCACACAGGTCAGAGCAGAAGGTCGGGAAACGTACTTTTTAGTTTTTTGCCATGCCAGCTCCAGGCTGACACACCTGAAGGCACCAGAAATTGGGCTCCTTGGACAATCTGGGGGCATTTGATCCAGTGGATCAAAAACTACTGGTACCCTACCTCTACTTCCCTCAAATACCAAATTCCAGGGATTTTGACTGGCTACCACTGGCAAAAGCCTCATCACCAGTATATTTCTGACTGGACAATGCTGACTCTTCCATATAGTGGAGCCTCCTGAAGTGTCACTTTTTTCTGCTGGGTGAAAAACTACACACCATCCAACCTGCCCAAGTCATCAGTGTGTGTACGGTGGGGGGGGAGGTAGGGTTGTGCTGTGGGTTTTTCTCATGTTGCTTTCTTAATTGACTTTTAAATTCTATTCATGTATGCTGCTTAGGAGGGACAGAAAAGACGCCAGGAAATTTCAGTATAAATGAATAAACATTGTGTTTCCAATTTTGTGGAACGAGAACACGCTGTAAACATTTGAACTGCAAGGCAAAAATCAGCATCGGTTTCACTTTCATGGCACACCAGTGATAGAAGCGAAGGAGAAGTGAATGGGGGGTTAGAAGGCCGTTCCTAATCTTTACCTCTCCCTTTGCAGCAGAGGCCACAAACCAGCACAGTATTAGGTGTGCTTGTACCTTTTGACATCAGTGTACTTATGGCACTAATCTGTGGCCACAGCGGTGTTATGGGACTACATGTGTTCACAATAGTTTGTGGATTCTTGGCCAAGGGGGGAAAAGGCTTTCCATTGCCTTTGTTACCTGCCTTACAAGTAGGGGGGTCAGAGAATTCAGACAGAAACTGAAACAGGAGCAGGAAATGCTGGCGTTCGTTTATTTGTCCCATGTCTGGAACAGAAATTAATTTGCTGTTGTTCCTTTCCACCTACAAACAACATGTAATGGTGGCTTCCCTTCTCCTCTCCCATTCGTACCATGTTTCCTTTGTGTTGGAATGTATGGTGTTGGAAAACAATAATGCAATTAATTGTGTAAAATTCTGCCACAGCAGAATGCAAGTGGAATAACATAGATTTTGTTGGAAGTCAAATGTCAGCACTGAAGGCGACAAACATGGGTGGTAATGGAAATCAATGCTTCCTTACACCTCTGAGTACAAACAGAAATTCAGCAGGTGCTCAGCTTAATATGATGCCATAGTCATTTCAAGGCTAGTGTCTTTATCATCCTAGCCCTGGTTTATATACTTCTTTGGTGATAGATTGCAAGGCCAAAAAGGTTTCCTATGAATTTAATTGCTTTCTACATGCAGCCCACCACAATCTTTCCCTCACCTGCCCAGCATCCTGATTCAGTATATTACAAACGCCAGCGGAATGTGCAAAAAAAGCCACAGCACACAACAAAGGAAAATGATGCTGCAGTGTTCTTAACACCCTGCTGGTTACTAACAAAATAAGCAAGTCAGAGCCAATGTCTGGATGTCCTGATGGGCTGGATGAAGGCCAATAAACAGAGGCTGAATCCTGGCAAGATGAAGGCCCTATGGGCGACAAGCTTGACTGTCTGAGTTATTGGATAGTAAGACGGTCAAATGACCTAACTGAATGCCCCCGAGAAAAAACAGTGCCAAAAGACTGTGTCCACAGAAAAGTCCACAGATGAGAGTAGAGGAGTACCTGGAACAGGGCTTGAGAAAATGACCTGGATTTGTCTTTTCAAATGAGTCAGTTCACATAACCAACAGTTGTGATAAAGTGATAAGTCTTTGAGCAATGCCAAGTATGGTTTATGTATATGTGAATCTGTCCTCAAAGAAGTTAAAACTGTTACAGATAGCAGTGGGGAGGTATGTAATAAAAACATAGCCACTTTCTGTTATGTATCTTAAGCTGAAGTGTTTTTGTCTGTTTTATGCTAATTGTGCTCAGCTTTCTATAGTTTTGTGCTGGGAGGTTGCATTGGGACCATTTTCTCTCTCTTGTGTTGTATGCATATTTTGAGCCTCTTTGATAGAGAATGCCATCTAATTAAATCAATTAAATCAATAGTAGCATTTCCCACCTTATAACACAACACCTTCGCTGGTTCAGTGGAGTGTAGCACTGGATTAATTCTAATGGAGGAACATACTGGTGGAGGAAGAAAAAAATTGGAACCAGCACAATGTAGTCTACAGTTGTGGAAAGGAATAGAAAATCAAGTCTGACATTTCACACCCCTAGAGGTCTTTGTCAGAGATATGAGTATGGTTTTCCTTCTGCTGTATCCTTGAGAAGAGTGAAATAGAGGTCATTCTCTGTTCTCCCATAAATTAAGCATGTGAAAATTTGTCTTGTTTTAAACTGATGTCTGCATTGCTGGTACTTGGAGTCCTTAGGGGTTTTTTTATTTTTTGATAAAATTCTTTGGTAGATTTAAATATTAAGCATCATTTCCTTCTCTGAGGCCTTCTTCCCTCTTATTTCTTTTTTTAAAGCTGCTGATTCTAAAAGCGGAAAGTTTAAATTTAGGCCATGCATTAAATCCAGTTGAAGTGCCATCCTATTAAACTGGAGACAGCCGAGGATGTAATCTCCCTATTGTTATGATGATGACATACCCTCCAACATTTCTCCGATGAAAATAGGGATGTCCAATTCCATAATAATAATAATTATACCTCACACATCTGCCACTCTGGGCAGCTTGCAACATATATAAAACATAATAAAAAAATAAACATTAAGAAACTTCCCTATACAGGGCTGCTTTCAGCTGGCTTGGGGGGCTAGATAACCCCATACCCTCCAACATTTCTCTGATGGAAGTAGGGATGCAGAAATGTGTGGTTTTCCCAAGACTGCACTTGTATTCAGAATCATCCTGTCAGCTGCTTTCCCCTCATGGAAGGAAAAGTAGCTGAGTAGGAAAAAATGGCCGATCAAGGAAAAGGTTAAGCTTGTTTTCTGCCACTACTCCTTCCACCAACCTACTGAGACAACTTTGTATTTTAAAATGTTGCAAGTGGCCCCAGGACTCTCCAGCATACCTTCTCCAGTTCTAGTAGTCATTTAGCCTCTGCTCCATGAATTCTTCTCTTGAATTCTTCTCCGTGAATTTTGTTCTTAATAGATTATGCCACTCCCATCTGTCATTTTTCTTGCTATCAGCAATTCAAAATTGTTGATAGCTAAGATATTTAAGGACTATTTACAAAAACATTATAAGTTGTATGAATGTTAAGAAACTGCATGACTTGGAAATTTTAGCTCCTGCAATTAGATTAGGAAAATAGAAAGTTAAGTTATAAGTAAGAAAAAGTTGAAATTTAAAGTTATTTTATGTATTATCTTAAGGTATAAATATTTGACAAAAGGTACTTTAAATTTAGAAGTAAAACACTCTGAAAGATATAAATAAGATACGAAACAAGATAATAATTTGCTGATATGTTTATTGTAAAGAACGCAGGGTGAGGGAGATGTGGGGAAGTCCAGTTAGTAACCTAAAAATGTATTTTGAAAGTTGGATTGTTTTTCTTTCTTTCTTTTTTCTGGTTTGTCCTTCTTTTTCTTTTCTGTAAACTGAAAATGTAATAAAAATTTTAATAAAAAAAAATAGATTATGCCACTCCCATCTGTCATTTTTCTTGCTATCAGCAATTCAAAATTGTTGATAGCTAAGATATTTGCATTGTTTTGTAATTTTAAAAATGCAGGGGTATGTTCTGAGGGTAGACATAGTCACGGCGAAACCACAAGAATGAGCCCAAGGCATGCAAACTCTGCCCTGATGCTGATTGGTGGGTGAGCATCCTTCCTCAATGATTTCTGTTTCTCAGCGCCAAACATTGTTCATCAGGGATGCATTTTGTAATATTTGAAGCTGACATTTATGGTGATTGGCATTCTCCAAACAGTTGTTTTAAATGAAAAAAATATGAGGGCAGCAGGAGAAAGCAATCAATTTCACTTGCAGTGACATCAAGAATCAGATAGAACTCCTCAAGAAATAAATTTCATGATCACTCGCCTACAGTAGCAGCCAGCAGCATATTCAGTGCTACTAGGATGATATACCTGTATCATGTTACTCTAGTCTGGATATCTTAAAGCCTGGAACATGAGGCGTGCTGGTCTTGAAAGGGAAGGTAGGAAAAAGTCATTGCAAAATAGTGAAAGCCTAAAAATGTGGAATAAGAAGATAATAAGAGCCTGCTGGATCAGGGTGAGGGCCCATGGAGTCCAGCATCCTGTTTACACAGTGGCTAATAAGATGGTTGCTGGGAACCCGGCAAGCAGGATTCAAGCATCATCGCACCTTCCCTCTTGTAGTTTCCAGCAACTGGTATTACTACCCCTGAATATGGAAGCAGAGCGCAGGTATCAAGGCTAGTAGCCTTTGGTAGCTCTTTCCTCCATCACTGCCTCCTGTGGGAGTGAGTTCCAGAGTTTAACTATGCACTGGGTGGAGAAAGACTTTCTTTTGTCTGTCCCAAATCCTCCAAAATTCAGCTTTCTTGGGTGTCCACAAGTTTTAGTGTTATGATATGGGAGGCTCTTTTCTAAATCCACTTTCTCCATGCCATGCATAATTTTATAGACCTCTATCATGTCGCCTCTTCCTCACTTTTCCTGTAAATTAAGAAGTCCCAAATGCTGCAACATGTCTTCATAAGGGAGCAATTCCATCCCCTGGATTGTTTTTGTTACCCTTTTCTGAACTTTTTCCAACCCTACAATATCCTTTTTGAGACGAGGCGGCCAGAACTGTACACAGCATTCCAAACATGGTAAGATGTGATTATACTATAGATTTGTATAGTGACATTGTAAATCTATTACTGCTACCTTGTTAAAGTAGGGGGGTGGACCTCTTTCAGCCCCAGAGCTCCATTTTCTTATGGACAACATATAACATTTGGGGCCCAGGTGGGTGGGGTGAGAGACAGCAGTGGGAGGGGTCAAAGGCAAAGCTAGGCAGGCCTGAGACTTACCTTATCTCCAGTGGCTGCAACCCCCACCCCCCACTGGCCACACCCACCCTTGGCATAATGTTCACAAGGAAATGTGGACATGGAGCTGAAAAACAGACCCTGTTTTACACAAATCTTATTGGCATTCCCTACAGACCTGTATCCTTTCGCTTTGTTTTATAGTGGTACCTCTGGTTGTGAACGGGATCCATTCCGGAGGCCCGTTCGCAACCTGAAAGGAACGCAACCCGCATCTGCACACGCTTGGGTTGCGATTCACTGCTTCTACACATGCGCGTGATGTCATTTTGCGTGTCTGCGCATGTGCGAGCTGCAAAACCCGGAAGTAACCCTTTCCAGTACATCCGGGTCGCTGCAGGACGCTACCTGAAAACGCGCAACCTGAAGCAAACGTAACATGAGGTATGACTGTAATTAGATTGACACTTTAAGTTGTGTTGCATTAGAAGAGGGTTTTTTAAAAAAACAAAAACAAGCAAGCTCCATTAAAGTATATTTTTAATCAAAGCATCTGCTTTGCTGCAGTGGAAAATATAAATCTAGCTTACTTTTCCTTAATGTAAAAGTGATGGGTGGGATTATCTCATTGGTGGATGAAACTTCAAAGGCATCTGTGCTGTTTCTGATTACAAGTAATCATGTGCTGGGTCAGCACTTCTGCTTCCATTTCCCTTCTGGAAGGAAGAGAGAGAGAGAAAGAGAGAGTGCGTGCAAAGCATGAAAATAACATTCCACAAGGTATTTAAAAATAACACCTTTTGGGTCCATAAGATGAGGCGATTTGGATTTCATTGCAACATTTGGATTAAAAACTGGCTATTCTCTTTATGCAGCTTTTAATCTAACTGCAGCATCCCCCCCATCTGTGTGAAATGATGTGGACCGTTTCTCTTTCCGAGATACAGTACCAGCAGAAGCATGAGGCAGCTTTCCTTTGGTGTGAAGCATGCCTGCGTTCCCTGAGGTTAAATGATTTATTATACCAGGCATACTTTCTGCAAAATGATGCATGAGGCCAGGTTTCCTTAATGAAAAGTGATGCCTGAAGCAAAGGGTCCCTGGTGAAAAGCCTATAGGATGCTACTTGGGGTTTTCACTATCTGCATTGATGCATGAAGCACAGTTCCTCCGATATCTAGTGATGCATGGAGCTGCGTTCCCCCAAAGTAAAGGTTTTCGTTTTCTTCCCTATTGATAACATCAGGATATTTGTCTTTTTGTAAAAAAAGGTTTTAAAAGGCAGAGAAACTATCTTGATAAAACAGCAATACGTGATGTCAGTGGAATTAGCTGCTAGCTTTAAAAAGCTGGGCGGGTCCCAGGAGTGATTAATGCTTCATTGGAGAAGGAGGGAAAACCATCTAACTTTTTTCATAATATTTTATTAAAGCTTTTTCATAATACAAGCTAAAATAAACTAATCTGAACAAAAACAAAAACAGAGAGAAAGAGAACAGAGAGAGAAAGAGAAAAGAAAACACAAAGGCCTCTCTTAAACGTAGCTCTGAACCCTAGTCACGCACAAAGTGGTGTACACTCCCAGCTATCACCTGAAAGCTATCCTTTCATCTCCTGGTCTCTCACTCTGGAAGATCTTCCCTTCCCTGCCTCAAGGTACCATCTAACTTGAATAAGGTAGAGGTGTGGGCCCCGTCCTTAAGAAGACCTCCCTGGACCTAGAAGTTTTAAACAGCTATCATACAGTAGCAAATATCCCCATTCTGGGCAAGGTGCTTGTGAAAGTGGTGGCTGTTCAACTTCAGGTATGCTTGGAGGAAGCGGATTGCTTAGAGCCATTCCAATCTGGCTTCAGGCCTGGTCATGGCACTGGAACTGCTTTGATGAGAGATGAGCCTGAGATCCTGCTCATTCTCCTTGATCTCTCAGTGGCTTTTGATGCTATTGACCATGGTATCCTTCAAGGAGCATCTCTGGGAGGCGGGAGATTGCTCCCCATATTTCAGTGGTTCCGCTCCTACTTCCAGGGCTGTGTGCCGAAAGTAGTCATGGAAGGCTACTGCTCAATGCCATGAGAGTTGTCCTTTGGTATCTCCGAGGGTTCCATCATGATCCTCATGCTATTTAACATATATATATGAAGACTCTGGGATCTCTCCTCAGGAGATTTGGAGTGAAGTTTCATCGATATGCAGTTGACACCCAGGTCTGTCTCTCCATTCCATCTAACACCACAGAAACAGTTGAGGTGTTAGACCAGTGCTTGGTGGTGGTGATGGGCAGGATGTGGGCAAATACATTGAAGCTGAATCCTGAAAAGACTGAGATGTTCTGTGTCCCAAGTTCTTGCATCCAGGGGGTGAGGAGGCAGCCTGTTCTGAAGGGGTTTGCACTCCCCTAGAAGGAGCAAGTTGAGGGTGCACCTGGATTGAACACTGTCATTGGAGGCTCAGGTGGCCTCCGTGGTGCACCAGCTATGGTTCCTTTTAGATGGAGATGACTTGGCCACTGTACTCCCTGCTCTGGTAACTTCCAGGCTGGATTATTGCAACATGTTCCACAAAGGGTTGCCCTTGAAGACAACTCAGAAACTTCAGTTGGCCCCAAATGCAGCAGCTAGGGTTCCATTTAGATCTCATACAACCCCTGTTTTGAAACAGCTGCTCTGGAGTCAGTTTATTTCCAGGCCCAATTCAAGGTTTTCGTGTTAGTGTTCAAAGCCCTAAATACCTGGAAGACCACCTCCTTCCCTCAACCCCCCTGGGTGCTAAGATTGGCAGAGGCAGTCCTCCTGGTAGGTCTTCTACCTTACAAACCATGGATGGAGGCCTTGCAGAGAGCAATCTTTGTGGCGGCCCCTAAGCTGTGGAACTTCACACAGAGATGCATCTGGCACCTTCATTACACAGCATCCAACAAATACCGAAGATGCGCTTTACCCTGGCTTGTGACACCTGAAGTGTACATTTTCAGGAACCATCTTATTTGTTCAGTTGTGGAGTGTTTTAAACAGTTTCTAATACTGTATTGTGAAATGCTAGCAAGGTTATGCTTAAAATTCTACAAGGAAGGCTCAAGCAGTATGTGGACCGAGAACTCCCAGAAGTGCAAGCTGGATTTAGAAGAGGCAGAGGAACCAGAGACCAAATTGCAAACATGCGCTGGATTATGGAGAAAGCTAGAGAGTTCCAGAAAGACATCTACTTCTGCTTCATTGACTATGCAAAAGCCTTTGACTGTGTCGACCACAGCAAACTATGGCAAGCTCTTAAAGAAATGGGAGTGCCTGATCACCTCATCTGTCTCCTGAGAAATCTCTATGTGGGACAAGAAGCTACAGTTAGAACTGGATATGGAACAACTGATTGGTTCAAAATTGGGAAAGGAGTACGACAAGGCTGTATATTGTCTCCCTGCTTATTTAACTTATATGCAGAATTCATCATGCGAAAGGCTGGGCTGGATGAATCCGAAGCCGGAATTAAGATTGCCGGAAGAAATATCAACAACCTCAGATATGCAGATGACACAACCTTGATGGCAGAAAGTGAGGAGGAATTAAAGAAGCTTTTATTGAGGGTGAAAGAGGAGAGTGCAAAATATGGTCTGAAGCTCAACATCAAAAAAACGAAGATCATGGCCACTGGTCCCATCACCTCCTGGCAAATAGAAGGAGAAGAAATGGAGGCAGTGAGAGATTTTACTTTCTTGGGCTCCATGATCACTGCAGATGGTGACAGCAGCCACGAAATTAAGAGACGCCTGCTTCTTGGGAGGAAAGCAATGACAAACCTAGACAGCATCTTAAAAAGTAGAGACATCACCTTGCCAACAAAGGTCCGTATAATAAAAGCTATGGTTTTCCCAGTAGTGATGTATGGAAGCGAGAGCTGGACCATAAAGAAGGCAGATCGCCGAAGAATTGATTCCTTTGAATTATGGTGCTGGAGGAGACTCTTGAGAGTCCCATGGACTGCAAGAAGAACAAACCGATCCATTCTTAAGGAAATCAGCCCTGAGTGCTCACTGGAAGGACAGATCGTGAAGCTGAGGCTCCAATACTTTGGCCACCTCATGAGAAGAGAAGACTCCCTGGAAAAGACCCTGATGTTGGGAAAGATGGAGGGCACAAGGAGAAGGGGACGACAGAGGACGAGATGGTTGGATAGTGTCTTCGAAGCTACAAACATGAGTCTGACCAAACTGTGGGAGGCAGTGGAAGACAGGAGGGCCTGGCGTGCTCTGGTCCATGGGGTCACGAAGAGTCGGACACGACTAAACGACTAAACAACAACAACAATACTGTATTGTAATGGTGTGTTTTAATGTTGTAAACCACCTTATAGTGAATGAAGAAGTAGAAGACTCAAGCCATGGGGGGAGGGGGAGGGGTGCAAGCTCCTTGTTTGTGAGGGGTGCTTGTCCTCCTGGACACCCCCCCGAAACCACCCGTCTCTCGTCTATCTTTAGCAGTGGGTCAAGTTTCTTTCTGATCATATAGGAGGACAGTTGGGAGGGTGCTCAGGAGAAGGGGCCTGGGACCACATGGCAACTTAGATGGATGCCTCTCCAGGTCGAGCTCTAAAATCACACCTCTTTCATTACCAGACTTTCATTACCAGACTTTTATCCCTTTATATCAGACAAACCGAGCTATTTTCATTATAGTCAATATTTCTTGCATCCTACTTTATATACCCTTTAACATCTGTTCTGCTTAGTCATTTGTGCCAATGAAATTCAACAACAAGCATCGCTTTGGTTTGATGATCAACCACAACCAAATCCTATACATCATTTACATCCTATAAATGCCATTTTATGTTTTCTAAAATGTATATATCCTACTCTAAACAGATTTAAAAGGGAAAGTGCTGCTGATTAAACCCGATTAATGATGTTGTGTACAATGTAATTGTAAATGTAAGGCAAGGCAAATCATTATATCTCGGGAAAGCAGATGGGACTGCGTTTCTTACACACAAGCGTATGATGGATGTGGTGCTGGTTGTATTATTTTATTCACTTGTTCATTTTTCTTGGATATAAGGCACACCCGGATCTTAGATGGATGTGTATCCTATGTTGTGGTTTATTGGTGCATACATCTTAAGGAAATGGATGCAGAATGTGAAATGACAATTGGCAAGGGTTTCTATCTGGGTTGAATGGGTTTTGTATTTTGAACTGAGTTTTGTATTTAACTCATTTACCTGAAAAATACTGACCTCTGGTGGTTTTGTAGCATGCTCAATTTCTAAATTATTATTAGCTCATGGATTACAAACCAGTATATTACTTTTTACAGCCATTCCTTCCCACCTGTCAAATTATTTGCAGGAAGATTAGCACTGCATTAAAAGAAAGAAAAAAATTGAAATGACAGCTTTTTTCAGTGTTTAAAAGCCTCCCCATGTCAATCAAATCTCCCTGCTGGATTATCAGAGATAAATTCTTGGAATTTCTTGGAATTTTAGAATCATCACTATCATCACTGTTTCTTTGTATGCCACCATTCCACAGTTAAACCATGTACATGGCAGTTTACAACATGAAAAGGTTGTCCCAAAATCCAACTCTTCTGGACATCAATCATACAAGAAATATGCAAAAGAACTAAGCAAGTATTAGAAGTCACCCTACTAAACATCTTCCAAGATAATAATGCCCACTCACATTATAAAGAGCTCATAACCCAACTACTCTAAGCAGCCAGAAGCATCATAGCCAGACACTGGAGAGACCTGTCAGGAGTAAGCATGGACCCGAATTGCTGCTGTTAAGATGAATGTATTGCCAAAGATGTTGTTTTTGTTTCAAACATTGCAGATTGTGGACAAGACAGAGTGCTTCCGGAAGTGGCAGAGAGATATATCTAAATTTGTCTGGCAGGGCAAAAAGCCCAGAATTAAGTTTAAGATACTAACTGATGCGAAAGAAAGAGGGGGCTTTGCCCTGCCGGACTTAAAGTTGTACTATGAAGCCGCAGCTTTTTGCTGGCTAAAAGACTGGCTACTTCTCGAAGACACTGACGTATTGGACCTGGAAGGTTTTAACAATGCTTTTGGTTGGCATGCATACCTATGGTACGATAAGGTTAAGATCAATAAGGTCTTTAAGAACCATATTGACAGGAAAGCAGTTTTTAATGTCTGGACAAAATACAAAGAATTATTGGAAAACAAAATTCCGAGGTGGCTTTCACCTCTGGAAGCTAAGGCCCGAAAAAGACCCAATATGGAGGCCAAATGGCCAAAATATTGGGAAATATTAGAAAAAGATGGAGACAATTGGAAATTGCAGAGTTTGGAGAAAATGAAGGATAAAGTGCGAGACTGGTTACATTACGCTCAGATTAAAGAAGTTTTTAAAAATGACAAAAAGGTAGGGTTCCAGGTGGAGAAATTGAAGTTGGAAACAGAATTGTTAGAACCAAAAAATAAGGTATTATCAAGAATGTATAACTTGCTGTTGAAATGGAATACACAAGACGAAATGGTTAAATCGGTTATGATAAAGTGGGCTCAGGATATTGGGCATAATATCTTGTTTGAGGACTGGGAAAGGTTGTGGACCACTGGGCTGAACTTCACTGCATGTAATGCTTTGAAGGAAAATGTAATGAAAATGATATATAGATGGTACATGACCCCAGTTAAACTTGCCAAAATATACCATTTGTCTGATAATAAATGTTGGAAATGTAAAGAACATGAAGGAACATTCTTTCACCTCTGGTGGACTTGCCCTAGAGTGAAGGCCTTCTGGGAAATGATATATAATGAGTTGAAAAAGGTATTTAAGTATACCTTCACTAAGAAACCAGAGGCCTTCCTTCTGGGCATTGTCGGCCAGAAGGTGTTAAAGAAGGACCGAACATTTTTTATGTATGCAACAACGGCAGCAAGGATACTTATCGCTAAGAGCTGGAAAACTCAAGATCTACCCACACTGGAAGAGTGGCAGATGCAGCTGATGGACTATATGCAACTGGCCGAGATGACTGGCAGAATTCGAGACCTGGGAGAAGAGAGGGTTGAAGAAGACTGGAAGAAATTCAAGATTTATTTACAAAAGTATTGTAATTTGGTTGAATGCTAAGAAGGATGCTAGATCATAAATAATTGCCTACCATTGAATTAGATTTGAATTTGACGATAAGTGAGATTGAGGAAAATATAAAATTTTTGGAGAATTATTAGATTAAATTAATTGAATGAGATATAAGAATGTAAACAAGATGATAAATTGCTGGAAAAAGTTTACAATGATGTAAGTGGGAGCGGGAGACGTGAGGGAGTCCAAAGAAGCTTTGAAAATATGTTATGATACATGTCATATTGTGTATTATTTTTGCATTTTGTATTTAAAAAATCTCAATAAATATTTATAAAAAAAAAAGGAGTAAGCATGGACCAATGATATCAAATAGTCTGGTGTATGGGAAATGCATCCAGAAAACAAAATGTATTGAGGAGCTAGTGATCTGACATGGAGTCCTTCCTGCCTCCTACCTTCCCCCTCCCTTGCTCTTGTTAAGTTTTTTGATGGTTTGAGAAAGTATTTAATGTGCTGAGAACATTGGGAGGAGGTGAAGCCCCATGCACAGCTGCCTTAATCAGTTGTGGAGGATAATGCCTTCTTTGATGTTGGACATTGTTCTGAGAAAGTGAGGCATTGGGAGGGGGTGGCTAATGGATGATCTACATATAGCCAGTCTTGAAAGCATCACAGGCTATCTATAAAATGGGATGGTTTGGGCAGAGTTTCTTTGAAGCTTGTGCATGGACTGATCGGCTGCAAGGCTATACAAACTGAGGCTACCTGGGAGAGTCACTTTGCCACTTCTTGAGGGCTTCCAAGTGGCAGACTGAAGTGCTTGATTGGTGTGTATACATTGCTTGCTGTTTTAGAATAAAATCTTTAATCTTCTCACTCGTGTATTTTGTATTGCTTCTGAATCTCATTTTAGAAGAACCACCTTGCCCTTGGCAAGACATAAATAAGGGAAACAGCCTTATCAGAAAAACTAACCAATAAACTGAAACTAAGACAGGGACAATTAGATGAAGACGCCTTCACCCTGATATGGTTCCCCTTTATTACATACATAGCCCAACAAGACAACAACAAGAATCCACCAACAGCATATGAATTAATCTGGTTAACCTGATCCCAAAACACACACACCCCATTCACACACAAAAACAAATCTCACTACAGCCAACCAAATACAACCAACCACATCTTGGGCCACCCTCTACCTCTCTCACCACCAAGAAAATACAACAAGCGAATAGTAAGAGAACCCATACAAGTGACGCTGACACAAAACCCCACACTAAGTAGAAGAATAGAAGCATTGCCACCCAACCCCACCCCACTCACCATTCCCCCCTTTCTTCCTTTCTTCCCCCCTCTTTTCTTCCTGACCTAACACTGTATGCAACACTAATGTCTCACAACAAATGAAACTGATCTGAAGAAAACACAACTTGCAAAAGAGACAATGCACATATTTTTGTAAACTAAGAAATCTTTAATAAAAATGTATTTTTAAGAAACTACAATAACATGAAAAGGTTTCTGTACTTACAAAAATATAACAAAAGTAAACAACACCAATAAATAAAAACGTATCAATAAGTACAGTATACAATAGAATTAAACAATTCCCACATTTGCCCTGCATTTTCTAGACGCAGGTCCATGCTTTCATGGAATAATAGAATCATAGACTCATAGAATTGTAGAGTTGCAGGAATCTCAGCTAACAAATCCATGGGGTTTTCGCAACAATGGAGATTTATTAATAGAAGAAGAAGAAGAGTTTGGATTTGATATCCCGCTTTATCACTACCCAAAGGAGTCTCAAAGCGGCTAATATTCTCCTTTCCCTTCCTCCCCCACAACAAACACTCTGTGAGGTGAGTGGAGCTGAGAGACTTCAAAGAAGTGTGACTAGTCCAAGGTCACCCAGCAGCTGCATGTGGAGGAGCAGAGACGCGAACCCGGTTCCACAGATTACAAATCTACTGCTCTTAACCACTACACCACACTGGCTCTGTATAAGGCAATGGGAGGAGCCAGATAAAGACCAGTGGAGTGAATTGCTACTTGCCTACCTCTTATGATTTATACACCTTTTCTTTGTGGATTCTCCTGTATTTGACTTGTAACTAAAGAACAGGGAGGCTTTTCCTGGAGTCCTGGGTATGAACTTACTCCTTCTCTAGAATTGCCTGCCCACCCTAGGGAGGCATCCCTCACACAGTTTGACTCCTGATCCTAAAATCTGGCTTTTAATGAAATACTCATGACTCCTAATTATCCATAATCTAATTAACACAGGCTGCTTTCGCAAGCAGTGCTAAAACACTGATTTGCCTCTAATGTGTCTTTTTAATTAACTTATTTCTATGGTTCATGCAGCATGTAACAAGAGAACCCACAAAGTTTAATTTGGGCAATATCTGCTGGAAGTGTAGCTCCTGAAAGGAATCGCATGGGTCAGGAGCAGTTTGCCCAGTGGGGGCTGCACCACAACAAGAGCTAGGAAGGAGAGGGAGCAAGCTGGGGGCAGGATCAAGGCTGCATGGGCCCAACAGGGGAATCCGTGTGTTGCTCCTGGCTCTGCATTAGTGCAGCTCCCATTCTAGCCCCACTGCATTCCTCCCTGGAAGCTTCAGCAATCCTGCTGCTGGGAGGCTATTGCTCCAAGCTGTCCCTGGCATGGGTTTATATACCTTTTCCTATTCCTTTGAACAAAGGTGGTTTTAGGAAGTGCGCGCGCCAATGTGTCCCGACTCAGAAAGAGTTGGTGCAAGCTGTACCACATCCCCAGATGGCTGGAGAGCCAGTTTGTCACCAAAGAGGCAACAGCATTTGTAAGATGTTCCTGAAGATGATATCTGAATGCCATTTAGTCACGGAATTCTGCTCAATATTAGATGGAAAGGATTTGCTGAAATATCTAATTGAACTAGAATACAAAAAAGGGAGGTGTGAGGAGGTCAAGGAAATAAGCAAAGGAAAGAAAGTTATGTAAAGGTTGGATTTGTGTTTTGTTTTGTTTTGTTTTTGTGCTTTGTTTGTTTAACTTTTTCTATTATTCTATTTTTCTTTCTGTAACCTTCAAAACTTTAATAAAATCTATTATTAAAAAAAAAAAGGAATTCTACTCAATATTGATCTGGAGTAGATTCCAATGTATAGTTAGCAGAGTAACAACTTAAACACATTGCAGGATTCCCCCCAAAATAGACCAGAGGCAATTGTATTTCATCCAGCAGAGCTTTACTGCTACAGAAGGCAAATGAGCATAATGGTCACAAATCCAATACATTCAGGATAGGCATTGTCCATAAGAAATCCAGTTGCGGCAGACTTAATTTAAACTTACAATAACTCATAATAAGTCTAAACCTTAACACGAACCATACTATGTACAGAACACCAGACCAGAAAGAAAGAGATAGAAAGAGAAAGGTGAAACTCAGGCTCCTTCTGGCCCTACTTTTATAGTCAACATGACCTTGACAGAAAGAGATAAGAGAAGCAGTTTAAGCCAACTGTACTCATCTTCTCTGAAGGAATAACCCAAACATCATGAAACTTCTGCTTGTTTCTTTCACACAGAGAAGCTTCCAGAAGCTTCCAGAACCCTCTTGAATTAATTAGAATAGGAAAGATCTCTACACATCAGATCAATACTTTCTGCACCAAGAAATGCAAACTGATACATCTCTGAAAGTTTTCTGTGCAAAGATCCTGGCTTACATTAGGCTAGTTCTCAGTTTCATCCTCCAGCCCCAGAAATAGACTTTCTGGCATTTCACAAAGCTGAAGCTCAAGCAAGAGGAACCTGTGACCCTCCAGAGGTTGAACTACAACTTGCACCATGCTTGACTGTTGGCCATGTTCTGTGGGGACAGTGGAGGCTGGCATTCAAAAACATCAGGAGAACCAGAGGTTCCCCATCCCTGCTGTACTCTGTTCCATTCATGATACTCTGTTCCATTCACAAAGCCTCTGAACCTCCTTTCCCAGCTTGGTCTACCCACTGCCTCCTTTGTCATGAGGGGGTCAATGGGGGCTGCATAGAGATGAAGGGGGAAGTATGAAGAGTGGTGCTCTCTCCAGCTTCCAGCTCTGTGTGCCCCTGAGCTGCTGATCTGAATCTTGAAAAGTACATCAACGCAAAAGAGGAAGTGGGAAGAGTGTCATTTTCACCCACTTCCTCTTTTACCTCTGTGCTTTTTAAGACTGGTCCGCCTGAGCAGCAGAGCAGAAAGTGAGCCGTAAGACTGGGGGGAGGAAGACAGAGTAGCTGGGGGAGGGGAGGAGGGTGTCATAGGAGTCAGAAGAAAGAAAATGGACAGCCAGAGAGAAAGAAGATGCCTGTATGTGTGTGTGTGTGTGTGTGTGTGTGCGCGCGCACACACACACACACACAGCAACACATGTTGCATCCAGAAAAACAGATCCTCTTGCATCTGCAGCTGTGATTCGTCGATGGCTTTTTTGGCATCCCATCTAAAAAACACAAAGATCCATAAGGATCCATGGTTTGGATCCATGCTTATGTGGTGTCAATAAACACCAGATCTGTGGTTTTTCATTATGTGGTCAACACAAATACTCTGGATTCTCTTTTGCCTTTTCATTGTGTGGTCTACCACCGTATGTTTTAATTTGATGGTGATTTTTTTGGGGGGAGCCCATGGAAAATCATGCAAATTAAAGGGTATCTGTTTTAATTCTTTTGGATCAAACATTTACCCAGATTCCTTTGAAAAGCAAAGGAAGTGCGTTTGGGTCACTGTGATCCAATGTGTGTTATCCATTTGCATCTGTCAGGCAGTGGGGCTGATCTGGGAGAAGAGAGAAAGGATTGTGTCCATGACAGCCTCTCAAAATTCCAAATGTGCCCACAAACCTAAACAAAAAGTTGGATGCATAAAAGTGTAATAGTGAACGATAGTTTTGTTACTTTGTTTTTGTATGCTATACTGGGAGAACAACAGTCACAGAGAATTGTAAGCAACAGGAAGAAAAGATAGATGAACAGAATGAGGAAATATATAAAACACATAACTGTTCATTGCTCTTAAGTCTCAGGTAACCAAGATGACTTCTTAATGTTTGCATTATTTCCAACTGATTCCTACCTAAAATACATACCTGTCCTGAAATTTTCTGAAATGTGCCAGATAATGAAATGGCAAGCCAATTCTTTATGATTAATTATCATAAGAAGCAACTCATTATTTGGGTCTCCAGAGAGAACACATTATTTGATTAGTTGTTTGTCATTAAACACCAACAAGAGTTAGTCTACCAACATCATTCTAAAGTGATCCTGTTTCATTCTGTAAACATATGCAATCCTTTTATTTAACATTGCCTGCTGATTACATTATTGACGTCCTGTTGTCATTTTTCTAAAACAAAATAAAAATGCACAAATAATCGATTACAGCGCCTTCAATACTCCAAATATTTTAATATATAAACATTTGTTTAGCTTTGAAGGTATTGGGTTCATAAGAAAATGAACAATTTATCAAATATGAGACAACATTGGCACCCAGTGGCTGAACAGATTAATCACAGATGATATTCACTTGAGTTGTATGGCGATTTTTGTAGAGACCACGTTTTGTATTTTTCTCTATTTGTGTTCTGCTTGCTTACAACTGAACCGAGAATCTAAAATAGAATAAATAGCTGAGACCTGGGAGGGAGGGAGAGAGAGAACTTATAGAAGTAAAATCACAGTATAGTGGCATGCAATGGGTGACAGACATAATCATTTACATATCACGTGTTTTCATTTGGTAGAATCAGTTTAGCTATAGTTTGTGTAAGTTCCCATAATTCTCTGAGATTTTATGGATAATTGCACAGAGGTAAATAGAACTGAACTTAAGTGAACTCACTCCCTTACTTAGGATGTTTAGGACGGCATACGTTTATGTTACGTTTAACAAGAACTGAAATATGTGAGCTAATTTTTAAATTAATCCTTCATTCAGTCACATAAAAAGCTCTGCAGAATGATACAATCTTAGTTAATGTGAAGATGTGCCTTTCCCACCAGTCTTTTGGAAGTGAGAAGGTAGAAGTTGTTGAAGTCAGTTTGTATTTCACCTGTGGCCATCTCATGTTACTTCTTGTTATTTCAATGAATGCTGTGTTTAATCTGCATCAATGTTTTATAAATATGTATTGGTGTGTTTTAATATGTTGCACACTGGCCTGTGGACTGTATGGTAAATAAAATAAGATTTTTGTTTTTCGATATAGACCTGGAAATAGAAGTACAGATCCTGGCAAAGTTCAGCACTTTTATATCCCATCCATTTTAATGGGAGTAATTTAATACCTGTTGTGGACCAGGTGCTCTCTCCCGGCGCCCCTACATGTGGAGAGGAGACTTCCTGTCCAGACTCTTTGTTATTTTGGCCATCGTCCTCTGCAGGAAGTAAAGGTGGGGACAGTGTGTGTGTGCTCTTGCTACCCTCAGTGCATCGGACTGGTTTGCAAGGTTTGTGTTTCTGTATTTTTTGTGCATCTGATTTAGATGGCTTATCTATTAGGTTCTGTGCAGGTGTGCCTGTTTTAGTAATGAACATAAACACCGATGTCACCAGAGCAAAAGTTTGGCGCAGAAATCCAGAGCCCTGCTCAGAATAATGAGCAAGAGGCCCACCAAATCAAAGAGGGCTGGCTTGCCACACTTAGAAGAAAGTGAAGTAATACACTGCCTTGGCAACAAGGAAAACTCTTGGGGAAACTGTGCAGAACAAGCATAGCTGCAGCATCACAAATATGAAAGGAGGACCTGAGCATTTTTGGGTTGGCGATTCCCCTTATTTCCTTTAGGTGGCAGTATATGTTTGTGGCTTTTATATCACAGAAAGAGAGAGAGAGAGGAGAAAGTGAGAAGGAAGAGAAATATTAAAAAGTGTGTGGGATGATTGCATGCTAATACTTAGTTGCAGCAGCTTCAGTTTCCCAGAAAACAACCGCGTAAGCAATTAAAAGATAATATTTTATAAGGGAAATGCCTCTGTTGCCAAAGCAAGTGTGCACTTGTTGGAAGAGGATGCAGTCTAATGATTCTGAACAATGCGGCTGATTGGACTGTTGCCTAATCTGGCCTAGATGCTCCCCGCTCCAGTTTCCCCTCTGCACTGTCTTAAAGAGAAAGGGCCGAGGTGGGGGGAGGGGCTACAACACTGGCCTTCAGTGCTAGGCAACAGTTAACTGTGCAGGAATTTGAATAGCAGCGTAGAAGAAGACCCACAGCCTCCCCACCCCTTTACTGTCTTAGAGAGGTGGCTAGCTACTAGTATCATTGGGTGATTTCAGATGCCCAATAAAAGCATTCTGAATGAGCTGCAGCTAACCATAAACTCAATGTTGCCTCCGCCGCCCCCCCCCCCCACTGCCTCTAGTGACTGAGGCTATTCAAACGAAGGAGCTGAGTTAGCTCAACTGACTTGTTTCCAGGCCTCACAAGCTTCTAAACCACAGATCTGCGGGAAGAGTATTCGCATTTACATTGCCTTCCCACCTCCCACAGAGTCTTCTTGTCCCCTTCAGCTGTTTCTTCTTGTTGCTCCAGCTGTAGAGGGGAAACCATCCCTGGCTGCCTATTTCTCCTACAAATGTTCTGTCTGGGTTATTATGGATAGCCTTTATGAACTGAGCAGTGGCGTAGCGTGGGTTGCCAGGCCCCCTGGCAAGGCAAGTATTGCACCCCCTCCATGGCGGGGGGAAACCCCAAACCCAAACATACCCCTTTCATCCCTACATTTGGGGAGGTGGGTATTAAGAGAGCCAGGCTCTCTTAAGGGAGCCCACAAAGTTCCTGGCTTGTGGTGCTTCTTTGGCAAAATTGCTGAAGGGCTTTTTCTAGGCACAGTACAGGGCGATGGCTGGAGGATAGGGGGAGAGGAGGGGCTGGGCCAAGTGGCGACCCACCTCCACAAGAGGGTGTGAGAAGAGAAGAGGAAGTTAAGAAGGGGGATTATTTCTGTGCCGGCTTAAATGCCATGCAGACACTGCCACTGCTGCTCCAAGGCTTCAGTTCTGATGCAGAAGCCAGTCCCCATGGCCAGGGTGGAACATTGGGGAAGGGAGCAGCAGGGTGTCCCTCACCCAGGAAGGAGGGTGTTGAGTGGCTTTTCTTTCCCCTCAACCTCTGTCCAGTCCATTAACTCCCCACTGCAAAGGGGCTGAGGGGACAACTTCTACGCCCTGTACCCCTTCAGCTAACTGACTTGGTACCGCAGCCTCTTCTGTCTCTTAGGGATGGCTGTTTCAAGCGGGAGAAGAGTCACCTCAGCTCTCACCAGTCATTACAACCTCCAATGGCTATTATCTCCCCCACTCCCCTCCCCACTTTTATGTAAGTGCAAGGTGAGGAGGATAGAATGAGAGAAAATGAGTTGGCTGTGGTGGCTGAGGGCACAGCTCGACATCACAAGCCCCTTCTTGGTCTGCTTCACTCTTGTTACAATCCTTCCTGCCTATCGCTCCCTGGTTTTGTTCTGACCATGCCCTTTCTGAGCCTAACTGACAGTTGCTTCCATTCTGGGAGAACCCATGGGCCTTTGTTTAGAACTACAAGCCCAGCTCTAGGCATTGTCCCATTGGCTGGCAGAGCCAGCGCTCTATAGCCCTGGCCAAAGGTGCTGCTGAGGAAATTTCTGAGATGCAGCTGTGGCTCAGCGACTTTGAGGGCTCGGTTGAGTGAGGAGGGGAAATTTTGTGCCCCTAAGAATTTTGCACCTGGCACAACCACCTCTGCTACATCACTCCCAGTCTGTAATCACTTTTATGAGTAAACTCTGCCTCTTTCTTTGCCCAAGGAGTACGTTCACCCAAGAAAGCCGCCTTGTGTCTGTTTATCTCTGACCACCTGTGTACCTCTGTCCTTTTTATCTGTGCCCTCCTCATCTGGAAAAAAATAACAGCATGAAGTCTCTAAAGGCAGTATTCTATCATCTTTATTTACAATGAGTGAGTAGGGCCCAGCTATTGTTACATGGAAACCTGCAAGACTATTTGTGCGCAAGGTGTTATTCGCAAAGAATAACCGAGCCCAAACTGTAACCAGAAGTCATATAGACTTGGCATTACTGTCACATCTTGCTGTAACCCCTTTCACTCCTGCCTTTATCATTGCTTCATGACAACCATTTTGCGTCTTATTGTTATTGAGCGTGTTCTTTTAAAAATCAATGGCAAATAGAAACATAAAAAGCAGTGAGGAACAGGAGACAGTTGGGGTCCCTTCTAAGCGCCAAGATGTGTTTTCAAAGGAGAGTATTGTTGAAAGTGCTGGGGGTGTGAGGGAGGAAAGAACTCTTTGATGCCATGGATTCATAAACACATCAGAACATTAATTCTTTTTGTGGTTTCATTTGATTTCTCGTTGTTGTTGTCCATAAGCCCGTCAAATTCACACCCTTAGTATGTTTGGTTTTTGTTTCGTTGCCCTCTAAAACTCTTCAGAGATCTGTTTGGTTTGTGACCATTTACTGCGGTGGACAAACTGCAAGATTCTGGAGAGCCGTGACCCATGTTTTGTTTTTTTAAAAAATAAAGCAACCACAGGAGGTTCTGGTTTGGATTTTATTAAGTCTGACATTCCTACCCACCCCAACAACAGCAGGACTAACAGCAGGACTGGAGAGCATAATTTAGATCTAGAAAATGGCATGGATGATTCAAAGGAGACATGGATTTGTGGGCAAAGAGGAATTTAAGCATGAACTTGTGGGCAAATCTTGTGCAAGTATTTTTCCAATGTGAGCAAATTAAATCTGCAGTGTAATGTAATGTTCAGATTCTGCCAAAAAACAAAACGAAGAGGCCATCACCTAATCCTAAATCTGCATGGGATTGCAGTCCATAGCTATCAAGATCCGCTGCATGGAATATTCAGCAATGCATTGCATATTGAGGGTGAAATTTGTAGCTGTCTTGCAAAGTTCATTTTGGATTTCTTAAAGCAGGTTAAATGCAAAGTGTAATATGAAAACAGGAATAATAAAGCTGGAATAGTGCGATTAGACTGGATCTAGCCAATACAAACTTCCTTTTCAGAGGGAAGACAATGCCCGGCTTGTCTCTTCTTGAGTGCCCACCAAAGGCATAGTTGTGTTCAAGTTAAATAGTTCACTGTTAGCAATGAAGGATGCTCACGCATCTTTAGACCACAGCAACTAAGACTGTTTTACTGTGGAAACATAAATATGAAACAAAGATCCAACCTTCATGGAGTAATGGTTATGACTTTCCCTCTCACTAGAAAGAGTAGATAATTTGGCACTAGAAATGTGTGTTTTTTAAAGGGACAAAACTGTGTGGAATCTAGACCCATCAAGTGATAAGTGTTGCGATCTACTTAATCCTTTAATTTTACCTTCTTTCGTAAAGTGGCTTTCTATCTAGCACTTAAAATTTATAACATGTAGTTACTAAAGGGACTTAACACTGACATTTACCTCCCATAGTAATCCTTTGAATCCCATTTATTGTACATTTCTGCTGAATGACATAAAAAATAATGATTTGATTTCATTAGCAGGCATCTTATAATGAGGTACATTTTCTCTGCCATTCAGAAAATGCCTGAATTAGCTGAGGCGCTTTTGCAAAGGAATAAGCTTGGGGGGGGCACCCAGTAAGGGTTTGCTTTAATGGAGAGGGGAACACATCACTGAGCAGTACGGCGAATAGTATGCATTAAGTTATCCTGCTGGAATACAGTTCTCATCATTCCTGATGGAGGCCTAATGGGAGTTGGAGTTCAACAATGTCCAAAGGGTTACAGGTTAGCTACTCTAGGCTATGTTCAGGACGCCTCCAGATTTCCTCTGGTACCCTCCTGAAATGCAGAAGATCCTAACTTTCTAAGCACCGTACATAAGAACTTTCTTCTGCTACATTTCCTATAGAATCTGATTCCTGGCCTATTGAGTGCAAATCAGTGTAGCTATGAAGAGGCCAAAACTGCCATATATTAATACCTTTCAGCCTGCATGCTTGGAGCTATCATCAGAGAATGATCTGTGGATTCAAGTGTCTTGCTATTGTTTCATTTTATTGGACATAAGTAGTGCCTGGGTTACCTTATTCTATTTCCCTGTGTACTAACCCTCAAGCAATCCTAACACATTGTAAAGATGCAAGTTATAGGGCTCTAGGTAGCACTGTTCTGTTATAAATATAACCTTGCCCATTAGCTACTGACAGTTGCATCGCATAATCTAAACACTTCTTTTGATCAAATGCCTCCAGAATAAACAGGACAGACAGTGCACTCAATAATAAGAAGAAGAAAAATAGGCACCACACACACTCATAAATATGATTCCAAGGCCCTTTAGCCAGGGTTCTATATCTGACCTAGCGTTATTATAATTCAGAAGAAAATACAAGTCACTACAGCTTTGGTGGTGTAAAATGCATTGTTTTGTTACAACAGGGAAGATGGACTTGCAAAAGAGACAGAGTTCTAGGGATAATTTCATGATTCATAAAGGCGGGACACAAAAACAAGTTGTAAAGAAGAGGTCATGATAGAAAATTATATCTGATTTTTCATTTTTCCTCTACAGTTAATTTGCCTACATTGTTATACAGACAACTCTTCCATCCAAGGCATGCCCAACTGCTGGTGCGCATGCCATTTTTTACACCAGAAGGGGGTGGAATGAGAATGAGCAGTGCGGTCTTACACATGTCCCACTGACATGTGGGGTGCTGCAGAATGCAATGCCTGCATAAATGGGGAGTTGCCCATATATGTTGTTGTTTAGTCGTGTCCAACTCTTCGTGACCCCATGGACCAGAGCACGCCAGGCACTCCTGTCTTCCACTGCCTCCCGCAGTTTGGTCAAACTCATGCTGGTAGCTTCGAGAACACTGTCCAACCATCTCATCCTCTGTCGTCCCCGTCTCCTTGTGCCCTCCATCTTTCCCAACATCAGGGTCTTTTCCAGGGAGTCTTCTCTTCTCATGAGGTGGCCAAAGTATTGGAGCCTCAACTTCACGATCTGTCCTTCCAGTGAGCACTCAGGGCTCATTTCCTTCAGAATGGATAGGTTTGGTCTTCTTGAAGTCCATGGGACTCTCAAGAGTCTCCTCCAGCACCTTAATTCAAAAGCATCAATTCTTCGGCGATCAGCCTTCTTTATGGTCCAGCTCTCACTTCCATACATCACTACTGGGAAAACCATAGCTTTGTGTGTCTTTTTGTTTCCTTTCTCCTTTTTTTGTATTTCTATTTAAATCAATTTATTTTATTATTTCTATAAACTGATATGGGAATATGAATAAGGGTGATATAAAAATAATTAAAGTCACCATCGATCAGTCAGTCAGTCAGTCAGTCAGTCAATAAGGTCATTTTCCTGGGTGCTTGACTTTTGCAAGATTAGTCCCCGCTGTCTCCACTTTTGACTGATTCTGTGATGCACTTGGGACTGATTTCTGAATTAAGGTGCAAGGCTTCCTCACAGCACACTCCATCTCCTCTGTTCCCACAGAGCAGGAACCATGCTCTGCTCCTCCACACGACCAAACCATTCCAAGATGGCTGCTGCTGCAGACCAAAACCTGGTGGGTTGGTGGAAGGGCTAATGGCAGGACTGGATCGGAGAGCGAGGAAAGAGTCTAGATTTAACTAAAGACTTGCAGCTGGTGTACCCCTGAGCATTTAAGAGGCTGTGCATATGTTACAGAGACCCTTCGCCAGAAGCTTCACCCACTTTTCATGTCCCTTTCTCCTGCCTTGTGACCTGCACAGTGCTAAAAAAAAACCTTGTGCTGACCGCAGCTGCAAAGATGAAGCATGACCAGAAGGAACAGAGTGTGGCCTCTGCAAAGGGAGCTGACTCTCCAATACTTCTTGACTATGCTGGCAGAGATGAGAGTACTCTGTCTAAAGATAGATCCGACCTAGTCCAATAACCTTTAATTTGTCCCTGGCTGTGAAATTTATGTTCCCTTGCTCATTACGGATACCCATATGAAATACTGAGCTTCAGCTTACCCCTTCCACAAACATCCCTTTAATAACAGCTGCATTTCAATAGCTTTTCCATTTGAGCCCTTTTTGGATATAACATTAGGAACGATTCCTTCTTATTTCTTTCAGTGAGTCGGACAGAAGTGTTGTCATATGGAATGCAATAAATGTCCGTTTGTCTTAGAGGACACTGAACAGCCGTTTAGATTCATTCCCTGCAAACAGCACTATCTTCAAAACTCTAATAAACCTGGAGGAGGAAGGAGATACCCACGACCTTTGGCATTTTAAAAGAAGCCAAGGTCCACAATTAAAATATCCATAACTTACCAGAAGTGGAAGGACTATAAGCACTATTACCAGCTGTCAGCACCTGGGGGAAAAACCTAAACTGAAAAGTTAGAGAAATGAGATATGAAAACTAATGGAGGGGGGGATTATATGTGTCCCTGTGGTTTATTGCCACAGTGTCATAGGTTATATGTTCTACCAAATTAAGCAACCCAGAGGAAACAATAGCTCTGAGATAAAATGTAACACAACTGGGGCGCAGAAGAAAGGACTGACTCCTAAGAAGATGGTGTATAAAAAGCACTGGTTTGCCGCAAATCAGAATCAATGTAGCCTGTGCAACTGGTTACTTTTTGAGTCAGACTGCTCTGCTTTTCACGCTTTGTAAACCACTAAATCTGCTACACATAACCACCCAAGTGCAAATAACAAAGGGTCTTGAAGCACCTTAAAAAGTAACAAACGTACAACAGCATATGGTTTTGTGGACTTAGATATCCAGTCCCACTCCATACACCAGGCAGGGGTGGAATGAGCAGAGATGTTCTCCCATCCAGGTCTCCCAGCAAAGCTGGCCATCTACTGGACTCCATCAATGAAGAGTGTCAGTGCTGACCTTCCACTCTTGCCTGCTGGCTGGACAAGCCACTAGCATGTTCTCTGTTGGCAGAGCCCTCAAATGTGTCCTTCAGTTCTCATGGTACCTCTTGCTTCCTGGATGAAGGGTAGGGGTGTGTGGGTGTGTAGCGACTAGCCAGCTGTACAAAGCTGCAATTTATCTTCATTGCTCCACCCATTTTTACCTTTAACCCCTCCAACCACTGGCATGTGGCCCCTGGAAAATTGGCCAGCAGGAAATGTGGCCCTTGGGTTGAAAAAGATACTCCAGTCCTGTTCTAAGAGTCTGAACCTGAGTCATCGTACTTTCTACCCATCGAACCATGCCACTTTCCCATGGCTCATACTTCCTTGGGCCTAACCAATTCAGACATGCAGAACCACACCTTGACGTATGTTTGTGCCCCATTGTTTTTCCATTCATAGATTATGCAGATGGAGCATTATTTATCGTCTGCGGGAAAGTTCCTTTTGAAGTCAAACTTGTCCGACGTGCTTCTCTCTTGCACAAAAACCCCAGGGCCCTTTCCTGTATGCTTGTCACGCTGACTCAGCAGAACATCGACACTGCAAAGCTGTCCTCTTGCTAGTACAGACTGCCTAATTTTTTTCCCATGGCTGCCCATAACATTAAATGAAGAACTGAACATACTTGCCACACTTGTGCCGCTTTCCCACAGCTGGGACAAATTAATATTGAGTGCATTTTTCACTAGACTTCTGCCAGGGAAGAAATGGTCTCTGAGAAGAAGCGATCAGGAAGGAAGGAAAACTCAGAACATCTTGTTTCTGCGTGGTTCCTGATGTACAAAAAGGCATTAATCTTCCCATCACACCTAAGTTGCCTCCTCCCTATTACTCACTCGAGGAGTGTGAAACCACAAAAGGGTGTAGAGGCTTAGCAGGGTAGGGGATTTTTTTATGTCTCACAGAATTTTCATCATTCAGTTCGTTCATTCAGGAACTGGGTTGTTGACTTTAATACTATAAGCAGAGTCAGACCTCCCCGAACACTCTGCAATTCATATGTAGCACTTCCTTTTTCTGCATGAATCCTCAAGAATTTGCCTCTATTTCAAGGCACAGGGGAAACTGCTTTCTTTTTCTTTTCTTTTTTGGTTTTGACACATCTTCATTCTTCATTAGCCTTTTTCATACAATAAAAACATGGGGAAGAGCGAGATCGTGCACATTGTCCCCACTCTGCACACCCACATGTTTAACTTACTGTGTGCGTAGATCCCATGAACATGCATAGAGGTCCTGCTGTGCATGTGCATGATTATTTCCATATACAATCAAGAATTCTTCAAGAGTCCTATATGTGCATAGCTGTATCCTTGTATGTGTGTTAAGCTGAACAAAGGCAATCAAGATTCAGGCCTGGCATCAGTGCCTGGCTTCTGAGGGCAACAACCACAGCTCTAGTAGGCTCCACCAGCAGTCATCTTTTTGTGGGTTGGGTAAGTCTTGGCCCTGATTGATTAATTTATTGTTTGATGGGCATTTTCTGTATCTTGAATTGCTGGTGTTTCTATTTTCTCTGGTTTTAATTTGTTGTCAAATCATTTTGAGACCTTTTACCGTAAAAAGTGACTGGTAAATGAAATAAATAATAAAAGGTCCTTTCCAAGTCATGTAGATTTGGGATTTCGACATTCCTCAGTGCGCGCCTGAATATTTATTCTCAAACATTCTGTATTTGGTGTAAATAAAGGGGATACGTCTTTTTGAATGGCTTCTCTTTGAAGAGCAACTCTCTCACACTAGTAAAGGTAAAGGGACCCCTGACCATTCGGTCCAGTCGTGACCGACTCTGGGGTTGTGGCGCTCATCTCGCTTTATTGGCCGAGGGAGCCGGCATACAGATTCCGGGTCATGTGGCCAGCATGACTAAGCCGCTTCTGGCGAACCAGAACAGTGCACGGAAACGCCGTTTACCTTCCCACCGGAGCGGTACCTATTTATCTATTGACACTTTGATGTGCTTTCGAACTGCTAGGTTGGCAGGAGCAGGGACCAAGCAACAGAAGCTCACCCCGTCGCGGGGATTCGAACTGCTGACCTTCTGATCGGCAAGTCCTAGGCTCTGTGGTTTAACCCACAGCGCCACCCGCATCCCACAATAAAAATAAAACCAATTTCTGTCTGACAAATGCTGGGGAGAGACTGCTAATATGCAAAGCCTATAACAATCAAATATGGAAAAGCCTTCCAAGCCTTTCTGCTTAATGCTACTTTATAATAATAAAACATTACACATGCAATAGCAAACTTTTCTTCTTGTCGTTTTGCAGCTTACGTCTCAAAATGCTCAAGAATACACTGAAAGTTAAAATATAATGAGAGAACACAGAGGAAACTGCAGGTCCCTTCCCCATAAATAGCTTGCCATTGCCCATCTATAAACTCCACCTGCTGCCACATTTTCATGGGTAGACAAGATGACATAGTAATATCACCCCAGGGACAAAGGAGGAAATCAACTGTGGGACAGAAAGATGCAAAGGCTAGGCAAAATAGGAGTCTGTAGGAAGCAATACAAGTGCATAGAGATGAAGGAAGTCCAGCATGTGTCTGGCTCTTATTTTAGGATTCTTTTTAAACTAAGGACTCCCAGAGTGCTAGTTTTGGGGGACTTCAACAGCCATGCCGAGGCAGCTGGCTCTGGGGTGGCTCAGGACTTCATGGCAGCCATGACAACCATGGGGCTGTCCCAACATGTCACATGTGGCAGGCCACTCTCCTAACCTTGTTTTCTCAAGTGGGCAGGAAGAGGGTGATTTCAAGACAGAGGATGTTAACATCAGTCCCACGTCACAGTCAGATCACTTCCTGTTGAGATTTAGGCTTTCAGTACCTTTTCCCCACTGCAGAGGAACCAATGAGATTGGTCTATCCTCAGAGGCTGATGGATCCAATGAATTTCCAGATGGCCCTGGGGGACTATACGGCCCTGGTCAATCTCTACATCCAAATGGCTCAGGACCTTGACACGATCATTCCTGAGTTCCCTCTCCCAATTCATGGAGCCCGTTTGGCTCCCTGGTATACTCCAGAGCTTAGGAAAAGGAAACAAGCTGAGAGACAGTTCAAGCAAGAGTAGAGAAAAACTCTAGTCGAATGCAGTTGAACCCTGGTGAGGGCTCATAATCAGGCCTACCTAGTGGTAGTGAAGGCAACAAAGAAGGCATGTATTGCTGCCTCCATTACATCCTCACCGGCAGAGCTTTTCTGGGTAGTGTGGAGCCTTTTAAAGTCTGGCTCGAAGGAGGTGGCAGAACCAAGAGCAGCTCGCTGTGACTTGTTTGCAAAGCATTTTGAGGATAAAATCACATACATCTGCTGGGACCTTGACTCCACTATTACAGCAGGTGAATCTTGAGAGGTGCCCAGAGCACTGTCTAGTCCTGCTATGTTGAATGTGTTTCAGTTAGTAAGGCTTGAGGATATGGACAAGGTGCTTGGATTGGTCAGGGCAACCACTTGCACTCTGGACCCTTGCCCCCTTGGCTGTTAAAAACTAGCAGGGAGAGGACCACTGGCCAAGCCAGAGAGGTGATTAATGCCTCCTTGTGAGAGAGGGTGGCTCCTGCCTGCTTGAAGGAGGAAGCGGTAAAACCACTCCTCAATAAAGCCTTCCTGGATTTGGAAATTAATAACTAGCCAATCTCTTCTTCTTGGGCAAGGTTCTTCAGTGAATAATCACGGACCACATACATTCCTTCTGGAGGAAACTGATTTTCTAGATCCATTTCAATAGCTGTTTAGGCCTGGTTTTGGCACAGAAACTGCTTTTGTCACCCTGTATCTTTTGGGGGAGAGACAGGGAAAATGTGCCCCTATCAATTCTCCTCAACCTTTCAGCAGCTTTCAATACCATCAACCATGGCTTCCTTCTAGAATGGCTGTCTGAGTTAGGGGTGTGTGGCACCACTCTGGTTTTGTCTTATAAAGCCTTAAACAGCTCAGGACCGCAATGCCCCAAGGACTGCCTCTCCCCATGTGAACCAACCCGAACCCTGCCATCATCAGCTGAAGCCCTTCTTCCTGTGTCTCCATCATGAATAGGCCTGTGGGTGGCAACACGAGGGCAGGCCTTTTCTGCAGTGGCTTCCCAGTTGTGGAATGCCTAGTGCCTCTGTTGCATATCTTTAGGCGCCAGGCAAAATTATTCATCTTCTCCCAGGCCTTTGGCCAATTAAATAATCTGTGGCCTTTTAAACTGTGGGTGGGTGGTGTTATTGTTTTTGTCTGTTATTATGGTATGTATTTTTGTGTTTTTATATTGTAGGTTGTCCTGCGATCTTCGGGTGAAGGGTTGTATACAAATAACAGCAACAACAACTTTAAACACAAGCTACTTGCAGGATGTGTATATGTGAGAACGTTGCTGCTCGCTTCTGTAAGATTTAGGGTGCTTCCAGAGTGGTGGTGGGTTTTGCGGTACAGATGCTCCTCATGCACACAAGTTTGCTGTGGTGCCCACACAACTGTTGTTGGCAGCAGGATGCTTGTTCTCTTTTAATCTCTATTTACTCTTCCCTTGGAAAACCTGTTGCCAATGACCCCTTTGTGGTATCTGGAAGATCTGCTTGCCATATTTTCTGTAACCACCCATATTTAGACATATGCCAGTTTTCACTTCACGTTCATTTCCAGTTGGTATAAACACACACACACACACACACACACAGAGAGAGAGAGAGAGAGAGAGAGAGAGAGAGAGAGAGATTTATAGTATCTCTGACAAATAGGAGCTATGATATAAGGGAAAGGTCCTGTAATCTCTTTTCAGTTGTGGTTTCATAAAATTGAATTAGGCCTAATTTGTTCTTTCAGCTCTTGCCCATAGCAAGCTTTGGCAGACAGATGGTGTTTGTGTGCTGTAGGGCTGGGCTGATTCTTTGGGTGAGGCCTTACAGATGCCTGGGCTTGTAGGAGTTACCTGTCCAAACCCAAATCCAAGATATATGTTTTTTCATTTAAATAGAGCAAGCAAAAATGGGAAGAAGACATAAAGGGTTTGTTTTTTAAGCATGCCTAGCACATGGATCAGAAATCAAGGCCAGACGCATCTTTGATGGCAGGGATCGATGTATTGAAAACCAGGTCCCCAAAGACAACCTGAAGCAAACGCATAAAATTCTCATATGCCTTACATCCATGATCTGTGAAGAATGTGACTGTATTTACTGGCCAACAGCCAACATTTCCATGGCAGGTAAAACATCTTGCTGGTGGCAGGCCTTTGCAAAACATACGGGGAAAGTATGCAGAACCACAGTGTTCCTTTCAAATTTCTCAGTCTAGAATTGATGCTACCCAATCCATGGAAGAGTTTATACCAGGATTTGGATCCAGACTTAGTCATCTTTTAGAGCAGATGCATTGAAATGAAATGAATTAATACAAATCTACAGTGAAACCACAACCTGAATATTGTGTACAGTTCCAGTCACCTGACTTCAAACAGAATACTGTAAAGCGGCGGGGGGGACTCAGCAAAGGGAAAACAAAATGATCAAGGTGTTAACATAATTCCCCTATAAGTAGGGGTGGGGAAAGCTTTCAATTCAGTTCACGTTTGAAAGGTGAGCCACACCTTTTGAAACAATACAAGAAACCATTATTTGAAAATTGCACTTCTCCAGCCACCTAATGTGTACAAAAATGTGGCGGGCCAGCCCTGCTCATTCTGCTGGACATAGAATCATAAAAGCATAGAATCATAGAATTGTAGAGTTTGTAGATGACCTCCAGGGTCATCTAGTCCAACTCCCTGCAATGCACATCTGCCTCTGATTCAGTGGCGTAGCGTGGGTTATCAGCACCCTGGGCAAGGCAAGTAATTTGCGCCCCCTAACCCATGGATTTGCGCCCCCTAACCCGTGGATTTCCCTAACCCCCAGATGTTGCGCCCGGTGCGGCCGGCTCCCCCTGCACCCCCCACGCTACGCCACTGCTCTGATTCCTACAATGAGTGCACTAATGCTCAAAAGGGCCTCTCTAGATAGCATGGCCAGTACTGGCAGCTGGAAATAAGGTGAACTGCCTTATTATTCCTTCTGGAGGCTAATCCATGCAACTGAGACTTGTTTACTTATGTTCCTTCATGAAGAGATCAATGTGTAGATTAGGGTTGCCATATTTCAAAAAGTCTAGGGGACGCAGGTGGCGCTGTGGGTTAAACCACAGAGCCTAGGACTTGCCGATCAGAAGGTTGGCGGTTCGAATCCTGTGATGGGGTGAGCTCCTGTTGCTTGGTCCCTGCTCCTGCCCACCTAGCAGTTCAAAAGCACGTCAAAGTGCAAGTAGATAAATAGGTACCGCTCCAGCGGGAAGGTAAACGGCGTTTCCATGTGCTGCTCTGGTTTGCCAGAAGTGCCTTAGTCATGCTGGCCACATGACCCAGAAACTGTACGCCGGCTCCCTCGGCCAATAAAGCAAGATGAGTGTCGCAACCCCAGAGTCGGTCACGACTGGACCTAATGGTCAGGGGTCCCTTTACCTTTACCTATTTCAAAAAGTAAAATCAGAGGGGAAATTGGTTTTTCAGTTGCCTTGCCAAAGATCCAGGACAAAGTGCCACATTTCTGAAATTCCCCCCGGACGTCAATTCCACCTTTGAAATCCCAATAATGTCTGGGAAAATCCAAACGTATGGCAGCCCTAGTGTAGATCACTACACTTTCTTTAAATCCCTGCCATTTTTCATCAGCCCAAGGAAAATATTACATATTTGATAGACTTGGTGGATCGTGTGAATGCACTGCATTTTCATTCAATGGCTCAACTAGAGAGAAGATAACAGTTAATGGAAGCATTGCCTGTATTCTGATTCTTCCTTAATGTTGCAGAATTACCAGGGTAGAAAGGGGAAATTATCACCAATAAGAGAATTCAACAACAACAACAGCAACAGCAACAGTCCGGGTATGAATCCAAGCACATGTATTCCTTGTGCGAGAAGGGGGGAATTAAAGGCTGCAATCCTATATGCACACAGAGATTGCTTAAATCTCACTGAAGTCTAAGTAGCCCTAACAGTGCATAGGATAGCAGCCAAAGTCTTTGTTGAGGCAAGATTATACAGGCCAGACAACGAAACTGTGGCAATTTGAACAAATGAGATATCAAGGCCTGATGGAAATGCACAGCAAATGTTTCATTGCAAAGGGTGCACTTTTAAAACTGCTTTAATGAATATAAAATGAGGAAGCAATCCACCAAGTGAGACATGCTTTTACAGGACTGGAGAAAGGGAGAGGAGAGAAAAGGTGGGGGCAGAGGAGGCTGCAGCCAGGAGTATGTGGTGGGGGATGGGGAAGAGAAAGGGAGGGAGGGAGGGAGGGAGGGAAGGAGGGAGGAAGAGGGGGAATGTGTGTGCTTTGGGAAGGACCCAATAGGAATGCTGGAGCAAGATTAACGGCCACAGCAATAGACTAGGAGACAAAAGGTTTGATTTCAATTGATGCAACTTGGTTTCGTGACAGAAAGAAGGGACAGATGGCTAAATTCTGCTCTCTGTCACACCCTTGTAAATTTGGGGTGCCTTCACTGATTTCTTTTCCACACTTGCTCTCGTCAAAGATTGAAAAGAAGTGAGTTTGAATACCAAAACCACCACACAGTCCCACTGCCGTACTCCACCATGGTGCAAACTGTAATAGCAGAAATTATACGTGCTCGGGATATGGCTACTAATCGTTATTTATTCCCTCTTGAAATTTAAACATTGATCTTATTGTTGATTTGGGTAGAAAATTGGTCTTTCAGAAATGTTGGGTTGAAGTTCATTTCCATATGCATGAGTTTTCTATAAATAATCATTAGCAACGCCGTTTATTTGCTAACAGCTGGAAATAGAGGGATCAGTGTTTATCTTTCCATGAGCCCCGCTCGGTTTTCAATGGCCTCTGTTCATTTCAGCTGGTAAAAAGGAAGACGCCTCCGATGCATGGCTGAGCGGCCTCCGTAGGCCTCTCTTCCCCTGAATGCATTGCAGGAGCTTCCCAACCACACCGGCTGCATAGCTTGATTTCAGATCGGGGAGGGGGATAAGGAAGTGTTAGGCTAAACACTAATAATACAGATACATAAGAAAACACAAAGAAAACTCTGTGAGGAGGGAGGAAAAGGATGAATGGAGCGGTATTGCATACCCTCGAATATCTGACAAAGAAAAATAGGCACATTTGTTTCAGTGCCGAGTGAACAAGGAGTTCATAGTATGGAAGTGAACAAGCTGCTTCCATGGGGTCTGGTGACATGCCCCACCAATGAATTCGTGAAATATAAGCGCACGCACACACACATCCATACAATGCTCATTTTCATGGTTGGAAAGCATAGACCTGAGCACTTTTATTGCCACTCACCATCACACTCCCCATATGGTAAAATTAAAAATTTAAAAATCCAGGAGTTTCAATGGCACTACACCCAGCTAAGTTGATGAATCCAGATGTTAGGTATAGCACAGAGGCACAAGCTACTCCAGATTATTGGGTTCTCCCAATACAACATTTCACAATGTCCTCTGAACATGGAAGGGGCCCAGACCCCTAAAAAATAAAAAAGGTTGGGGGAGAACTGACTTGACCCCTAGGAGTCTGCACCCATGGTACAGCCAAAATAGGTACCGATGGCAGCAATCTCCACCATCAGAAGCAAATTCAGCAGATGCCTAAAAGGGGTAAAACTAACCATTTCACTCATTAATTTTAAATCTTTTCTGGACACTCATTAATTTTAAATCTTTATGGACAAAGTTCCCTGTATCATAAGACAGGTGAAGCTGAGTGTGAAGGTGTAAAAGTAGCATGTGACTCCAGCAGTCTCTCATATCCTGGTGCCCTCCCAATGTTATGGACTATAACTGCCATTATCCTTGGCCAAGCTGGCTGGGGATGATTGGTGTTGTAGTCCAAAATTGGGGGTGGCTGATCTACACTACACATTTAAGCCAGCTTTAAACATACTTAATGTCAGTATTTTCTAACTGAGAACTCTGGATATCAGTGTGCTGTGAAGGTTCTGTGATGTTCTCATCGTAACCTCATACAATATATTTCCAAAATTGCCTAGAAGGAAGTTATGGCAGTTTATGTTTTTCTGCTGCTGCTGCTCTGTTGATTTTCAGTCTGGATATGGCCCTTCAGACAATACAAAAAGGGCTTCAGAAAAATGAGACTTGCCCGAGCAAGTTCCATTCATAGAATAGTTATATTGGCTCAGTTGTATTAGATCATGTTAAGGCTATCCAACTATACTATACCTCCTTTCTTCTTTCAGAAGGTACATGTAACTCCTGTACTACATGTTTTCAATAGGGCATGATAAGGAGGATGAGCACACCTTCAATCAAAAGGAAAAAAATCTAATCTTCCTAGATGCACATTTGGGGATACAGAGGTAGAGAGTGTCCTGAGTTAAAACATCCTGTATTAATTCTAACAACCAGGCTGCTATTCCTGCATGAACCTTCCTGAAGTATTGATGGCTTCCAAGGCTCTCTGCCATTGGAAGTGAAACTGGTGATAACAACAGAGTACGATGAGGAAATCTGTCAATTTCAATTTATTTGTTGTTTATTGTTTTTCTTGTTTTTCTTAATCTTAAATTCAGTTCTCCATATTTCCACTTCAGTTTGTCATTCTTTTTAAGTCCTTATGAAATTTCAAAAGCAATTTAGTGTGTATTTCTCTTTGTACTTTTTTTGTATGCTATTTTGCCTAATACACATATTTTTGGAAGCAATTTCCCTATATATTGTGCACATTATTTGTCTGACAAACGTCTTTGCAAAGTATGGAAAAGTCTGAAGAAGTCTGTGTTTCAGTTTGCCTTTTCCTGGTCACATGTTTAATTCCCTGATTAAACAGTGGTCAGTAAGGAAAAAAGAAGGGGCCGTTCTTTCCCTCGCCTTTTGAAAACCCTGAAAGCTGTTTCAGCCTGAATTGTCTGAAGCTCAGAACATCTGAAATCAGGTTGATTCGGTTCAGGATCTGGGTTTGGGCTGGATTGTTTTCACAGCCCTAGGTAAAGGTAAAGGGACACTTGACCATTAGGTCCAGTCATGGATGACTCTGGGGTTTGTGGCGCTCATCTCGCTTTACTGGTCGAGGGAGCTGGCGTACAGCTTCTGGGTCATGTGGCCAGCATGACTAAACCGCTTCTGGCAAACCAGAGCAGCGCATGGAAACCCCATTTACCTTCCCGCCGGAGCGGTTCCTATTTATCTACTTGAACTTTGATGTGCTTTTGAACTGCTAGGTTGGCAGGAGCAGGGACCAAGCAATGGGAGCTCACCCCGTTGCGGGGATTCGAACCGCCGACCTTCTGATCGGCAAGCTCTAGGCTCTGTGGTTCAGACCACAGCGCCACCCATGTCCCTGTTCACAGCCCTAGTGTCTAGTGAAATGTGTCTAAAAAGAGTCCCAAGGGCCACTCAGAGAGGACCAGAGGCCTGGTCCCCAAGCCCATCTATGACTTACAGAATGGTTTCTCAACCAGCAGTTGTATATACAACTTATCAAGTCTCACCTGGTAGGGTTGCCATATGTCTGGTAATTCCTGGACATGTCCTCTTTTGGGTGTCTTACATGCCCATCTGGGGGGAATTTTACATTTTAAAGCAAATGTCCTGTATTTTGGGTTGTTTTTTCTTAATAAAAAGTGTGCGGGCGGCTTGAGATCAGCGGTGGTGGAGGGGCTATTGGGCGATTGCCCTAAAAAAAACTCAACAACTTTTTGTGTGCTGATTTTTACCTCTTGAAATATCACCTGGGCTTCATTTCTGACATCTACCATATTTACAAAAATCTAATGCTCACCTTTTTTGGCCAAATTACATTGTGAGAATTAAGGTACATATTAGATTCGATGGCACATTTACATTCACCAGCAAATACTTTTTGGGTTTCAAGGTTCTGAAATTTGAGGTGCGCATTAGATTTGATGGCACATTAGACTTAAGGAAATATGGTAATTCTTGCCTAAAGTAACTAATTTTAGAAGACCAACAGATTTGCCCATATCTTATTCCTTTGTGGTGTGATAGGGTACTATTGTAAACAGCCAGCAAATTGGTTATTCTACAGTATTTGTATGCATGAAATGCTAAATGCTCTGTCATTATTAATTCATTAGACATTCATTGTAATTATCCTTCTTGTAATGAATTCATTTAGAATTATTTGGATGTCATATGTACTGTACAGCTATAAGAACTGCCATACCATTCAGCATTAATTAATCTAGCTTTAAAGTGAAATGTTAATAATCAATTCACATTATTGGGATGCTTAAACTTCTGGCAGCATTTTTATTATGATGGTGATGATTATTTATGAACTGCAGGAAGTAGAATATTACACAATTGCCACTCTCTTTTTTCCCTCTCCCTGCTTGAGGTAGTATTCTTGGCCTGTATCTCCATATATCCACATGGCCTTGCCAACCTGATTTGTCTAATCAATACCCAATGTCCTTATTTCTAAAGAAGTTATCTTGTATTTACAGTTATTGGCAAATCATTAGACATGAAGAGATATCTGAGCCAATTCTTTATTTTTATGATTGCAATATATATAATTAGCAGAAAATTTACCATGGAGATTTGCCATTTGCTAGAGTTGTTCCAGAATCTGTGGAAATAGTAAGTGCTTGGATAGTGCTTTAACTTATTTAAGTACTTCTATTCATTGACAGAATTCATTTGGCTAATAAAACATCAATTCATATAGGGCTTGGGTTTCATTGAGAAAAAAATGTTTGACTTTGTTTGCTTCTGCAACAGATAGTTCTACATTTGAAGATGCTACTGCAAAACAAAACAAAAAAGACTCTTAGCTATTCTATTATGACATATGAAGAAGCAGACACCGAAACCTATGAAAACTCATGGTGTATTAAAAACTAGGGAAAGGTGCCACTGAAATCCTATTTTGTGTACTGCAATTTAAGATTCACACAAGGATCTGAGTCATCCATGGATATGAGCAATGTTTCCTGTTCTTATAAAGGTAGAGGTACCCCTGACCATTAGGTCCAGTCGAGGACGACTCTGGCGTTGCACATTCATCTTACTCTATAGGCCAAGGGAGCTGGCGTTTGTCCGAAGACAGCTTCCGGGTCATGTGGCCAACATGACTAAGCCACTTCTGGCGAACCAGAGCAGCGCATGGAAATGCCGTTTACCTTCCCGCCGGAGCAGTACCTATTTATCTCCTTGCACATTGACATGCTTTTGAACTGCTAGGTGGGCAGCAGCTGAGACCGAACAACGGGAGCTCACCCCATCGCGGGGATTCGAACCGCTGACCTTCTGATCAGCAAGCCCAAGAGGCTCAGTGGTTTAGACCATAGAGCCACCCATGTTCCTCTTCTGTTCTTATAAACAGCATCATACCCTCACTTTGCAAGAACCAAAATGTAGTTATCCAGATGATATCCTGTTTTAGAATACATGGGAATCGTTTTAAGTTATACATGTAATAAGCAGTGCTTTTTTTCTATTTTAAAAAAATGTGTAGGGGTACTCTCATTTTCCTACTCATATTGAAACACTGCCCCTCAATGAGGCCAAAATTAGATTCAAAAAATGTTTAGGGTATACATACCCCTGTGTCCCCACAGTGAAAGGTAGTGACACTTAAGTGAGTCACATTAAACTATATGAGAATGTTCATTCCATAACTAATCAAAATCCAACTGATTGCAATGGGACGTTAAGTGCTATTAACATTCTGTGGATCAGTACTGTAGAAAGTGCACAGACCAGAATGGAACATTTCCCACTATTTTTGCAGCCATCACATTGCTTGATTTTTGAATCCTAGGACTGGACTTTCTGACACTGAGATCTTTTGTGTTCACGGGGAGGGAAGTCTTTGATGACAACTATCAGTTTGCATATGATGAGTCCCAGAAAAACATCCAGTGTTGTGCATATGGAAAAATACAGGATTAATATTAATGCACATTTTTAGCAGCTTTTATCAGGACTACAGTGTGAGCCTCCTTGAAAGATTCTCTTTTTGTGTGTGTCCTATTCTTGGGATATGACAGTATGATGTATATGACCTATCACGCTCATTTCCTTCATGCATTCTTAGCCCTACAGGAGCAGCCTTAGACTGATGGTAATCTTATGAAAACACAAAATGATTTGTTTATTACTGGAGGTTTATTTAAGACTGTCACCATGACCTATATCCATTAGTAACCTCTGGAATTCTTAAAGGGACATTGGTCCCATTACCTGCTGTTTTCAGCACTGCCCTATCGTTGCAAAGAACTAAGGCGATTGCTTCTAAGAGCCTCTTATAAATTTTATCTATGAAGTACATTCTCACCATCAGCATTCATTGCTAGATGAGAAATCTTTGCCGGGACAGTTCAAAAGCTTTGGCGTGCTATTCAATCCCCATCTATGTGAGTGCATCAAAATTAAGGGAACTGCCTATAGCTAAGTACATTTCATTTACACTTTCCTTCTTCCTCCTCTTCCCAGTTTCACATTGCCCACATGAGGGGCAATCTAAGTCTAATGTTGCAATCTTTTAGTAAAGCCAATTCAAAGAGGTTTCACTTCATGGTGTGTGCCTGTCTAGCAATTATGCAGCCTGGCAACCAAAACCCAAGATCTGCCAGGATAACAGGATTCGGCAGATCTTGGGCTTTCCTGCCTAAGACCAATGTAGGTCCCTCAGCCCAACTCAGCTGGGACTCTGTGCTTCAGCCAGTGTAACTTAAGCCCCCAAAAGGGGTATTCTGGGATGTGGCATGGCAGGAGCAGGTCAGAGTAAGAAGAGATTTACACCTATTGCAAACCCCTTCCTTCTAAGTCACATGACCTCACAACCAAGTCGACTTTAGCCACAAAAAGGGTGGTGTGAATCAAACTCCTTCAAATTCCTTCTGAACAGAGTTTGGAATACGGCTTACTTATACCAGCTTCCTATAGTTACTGTTGCTTTTCAGGAGACCCACTGATGAGCATGTCCTTCTTTCTAAAGGAGACCCTCACACGCCACCTATGCTCCCAACATTATGTAAGTCACATAATGGCAGCTCATTTTGCATTGTCATCAAAGTTGGCTGAAGGTACTTTGTCAGCCTAGATAAGGGCACAGAAATTTTCTTCCCTCTTTGACGTGTTTTCATGTGCTAGTCAACAAAGCATGCATTTGTATAGCTCAGAGGAGGTAACCAATGTAAGTTCTACTCAGAGTAGACCCACTGAAATTAGTAGACATGACTAACTTACATGACTAACTGACTTGGTGGAGAGTGGACAGGGAGTACCATTTGCTGCTCTGGCTTAGGTAGATACAGTAAAAGGTATTGGGCTAGATCTTCTTGCAGCCTCACACAATAACACAGTAGGGGTGCACAACACATTGCACACAAAACACACACTCTTTTCTTTCCTCCAGTCCCCAACAAAGAGGATTGGAGAGTATCCATCTCTCTTCCACTTCCAGATTTTAGAATTTTCCAGCTTTTCCCACCTATCCTGTTTTTTGCATCCTCCCAAGGCTGCCATCTTTGCTCAACTTGGAGGATAGGGAGAGTGGAGGGGCTACCTATTTCAAAGAAAATAATCCTATGTGTTGTGCCTGACCATCATTGAAGGTATCTCCTTCAGGTACTACAGCCAGGCTCCTTCACCTCTTTCTCCCTTCTCAGGAGACATCAAGGTATATTGAGTTTTCACCCTGCCTACAGTGTCCCTTAGATACTGCCAAACTAGTTAGCTCCTTGTGCTGCCTGCCTTGTAGAGCAGGGACAGGCAAAAGGTGGGTTGGAATCTACTTGTAGATGATTTGCAGTAGATCAGTTTCTGACTCCCTGTTGTTCAAGAGGGAGAAAAATGCTTTCCTTCAAGATACGACTTTTGGAATCTCTGATCTGTAGTAACTCAAATACTGATTTGCACTTGTGGGTCATCCCAGTGTATTTCTCAAATTATGAGGTAGGTAACCAGATGCATGCCCTGAGACACCATTTGTCATCTGCCCCATCTAGTGGCTCTCAAGCTGGGGTCAGCAACCTTTTTCAGCCGTGGGCCAGTCCACCATCCCTCAGACCATGTTGTGGGCCAGACTATATTTGGACGGGCAGGGGAGAAATGAACGAATTCCTATGCCCCACAAATAACCCAGAGATGCATTTTAAATAAAAGCACACATTCTGCTCATGTAAAAACACCAGGCAGGCCCCACAAATAACTCAGAGATACATTTTAAATAAAAGGACACATTCTACTCATGTAAAAACACGCTGATTCCTGGACCATCCGCGGGCTGGATTGAGAAGGCAATTGGGCTGCATGTGGCCCACAGGCCTTAGGTTGTCTACCTCTGCTCTCAAGGTTCTAGCAAAAAAAAAAAAAAAAAAAAAGGAAAGTAGATACAGTACTGCAAAGCTGAAGTCCACCCACAACTTGTAGAATCATCTTAGTTAGATACCTTCCACCAGAAGAATAAAAGCAGAAAATATGCCAGTGGATGCAATTCACAAAGCACTGCTGCTGTGCAGCCTCCAAACACTTGCCCCATGCAAGTCCCACTGAAATAATAAATAGATACTGTGCGACAGATTTCTAGCTGCATGGGTCCCACTGAGCATGGATGGTCTTTCTTAAATTCCAAACTCAAGAGAAGGCTGTCCTCAAAACAGAACAGGTATAGCTATCTCTCTCTTTTTTCTTTTTCTTTTGGCTCTGTTTTCATTCACTCAAGCTGAACAGGATATGATTGTACACAGAGCAGCCAAAAATGGCACTAAAAGCAAGCAGGTTGAGTTTTCAACCCAGCAGCTTATTTTCCTTTCCTTCCTTCCTTCCTTTCTTTTTCTCTCTTCTTCTTTCGAGGCAGTGTGATACTTGCAAAGGGAAGCAACACTCGTTTTTAGCTCTCCTCAGTGGTGCCACCATTTGAGTCACAGCAAATGGCCTGCAAGAGCCATCTGTTGCTCTGTTGAAATCTTTGAATGAGAGGGAGAAAGAGGAGGAGATGGCTGATAAATCAGAGCTCTCCTGAAACATTTATATGCATAAATATTACATCTGAAATGGCTCCATGCGACCGAAGAGAACAAGGGGTTCTTTTTATACAGTGGGTGGCAGGAAACAGCCAATAGAATGCCCCCTATCTCCAGAACAATGGGGGATCCTAGGCCTGTAATGTATTGATACCTTTCTGAAAGAAACATTCACAAGTGTCCTGTCTGCAAAAAGGAGAAGTTTGGTGCTGTTACAGAGGAAGCTGCCTTATGCAGAGACAGACCGTTGGTTCATGTAGTTTAGGGATGTCCAACAGGTCGATCGCGATCTACTGGTAGATCCCTGCAAGGTTTTGGTAGATTGCAGTTGATCTCTGGCTCCCTTTCCTTAGTGCCCCTAAAACTGACTCCTGCCACACAAACCCCTTGCCCCCCCCCTCCATAGTTGAATGATCTCTGGAAGACGGAGCTTTCCCTGTGCTGTTGTTTTGATCCATAGACTTTACCCTTTTGTCTGTCCCGAGCCTCCCCCCCAAAAAAAGCTTTTTTTAAAAAAAAACCCTTAAAAAAAGCTCAACAACTTGTAGGAGTGTGGGGAAGAGATGGGTCAAAATTCCCCCCTCCCCTAGCATGAATGTCATTGGACAGCACTGGCCAGATCACTGTCTCTAATCTAAATGTACCTCGCATGACTAGTGTGAGGATTAAAGTGAGGAAAATGTTAAAGCACAATGTATATGTCATATTTGGAAGTATATTGCCTCTAAACGCATTTATCTAAGAGAGTGGACAGGCACCAAGATTCAGCTTGCATCTACATCTATGTATTTTTTTTAAAAAAATCCTGATTTGTTTCTGAGTCACTCTGCGCTCCCTCTGGCTTGATCTGTAATTCTGTTTCTGAGCCACATAAAACAAAGCTGCCATTCAGTGTGATGGGGAATCTAGAGATGGCTATAACTTTCCCTACCTTTTGGTCAAAGTGAATGAAATTTGCAAGTGAGATATCTGCTCAGAATGGATTAAGTCTGCCAAATTGCAAACAATTAAGTCTAGGGACTTTTTTTGGGGGGGGGATTCACTTTCCTTCATAATCTCTTATGGAGGAGCAGGGGTTTCTGACTTTCTTATCTTGAAATAATTAAGAGGTGGCTGTCTAGAACCCTGCCTTAAAAGTTCTGAAGCAGCAGCTGTTGGTGGGGCAGTGTTGCTCACCTGCCTTTCAGACCATGAGCATCACTGCTGGTTCCTGAGAGGACAGCAGAGGCATGAGGAGCAAGGCACAGAGCAGGGACATTGCAAGAATATCAGATTGGCTCCACTGCTACACCCGTGATGCGCCTTGCTGCTCCTGCTCTCAGGAATTGGCAGAGAAACTTGTGGTTTGGAAGGCAGATGAGCAACGCCGCCCTGCTTATATCACCCCACTGACCACTACTGTTTTTGAAAACTTCCATTTTTAAAATAGTTGTTAAAGCAGCTGAAAGTAGGGGATTTTTATCCTCCACTGTTCTACTTTAAGAGAAACATAATCCAGAGCTCTTCTTGAAAAGCCCGTGAAAGTTTGTGTGTGTGATACAGCATAGAAAAGTACAGAAACAGAGCAAAAGAGTGACATGAGGTTTTGCAGGGGCCCCGATCTTACTTGGTTTGTGTGTCGTTGACATCACACTTTAACTCAGGAGGAGAGAGACCCTCAAACCACCCCAGTTCACCTCATTATTTAGCCCTCACACACAGCCAGTGCACACCACTTTGTTTAGCTGCTACAGCTCATAGCTGTTGAAAGACAGACCTATCCTGCACGAATTTGCCTTCCTAACGGTCCTTTTAAAATGCCATCTAAAGTAGTAGTCACATCTTCCGGTAATGAATTCCTTAAGTTAATAATGAATTCCATAAGTTTGCTCACTCCACTTGCCTCTCTGCATACACTCCCCTCCCTCGCGGTGATCTGCCAGCACCAAGCAAGCTGCATCAGCAGAAGGCAGGAAGAAACAGGTTGCTATGAGGAGCTTGAGGATGTGGCACAATCTACTGGCTGCATTCTTGCCTCCCCTTTCTGCAGAAGCACCCTGAGCTGTTCCACTCCGGTGCATTGGTGCTTCCCCAGAGGGCTGCTGTAGCAGAGTGGATGGCAGCTGCTGCTGTCTCAGCAATGGAGCTGGGTCTGAGAGCTGGACCAAGAGAATGAGCTGTCCATTTGCCACTGCGCAGCAGAGCACAGAGCAGGGCAGAGAAGCATTTATTTACTCAGCATAAATAAATGGATATGGATTACACGGGCAATTCGACAACAATCCCATTGTTCTGAGCCACAAAAGGTCGATTGTTTTAAATGCTGCATTTGTTTTAGCTATCAAAAGACAGACAATTACTTCTGAGATTTAATCCCCCCCCCACCTTCACCCTAGAAACACATGAATGGTAACATAAATGGCATTGTCATGGAGAGACCTTTTCAAACTTGCAGCCTCTGCCTCTGAAATAAATGGCCTTTCACCAACTCACGGGAAAGATTGGCACCTGGTAATGAAAGTATTGCTTCCTGGATATGTTGGGTAAACATCATTTTGATTAAATCATTTGGGGTTTAATAAAGAAGAATTGAGGCTGCCGCTACACAACAAAATTGGCTGGCTCCATGTCAGCAGCAGGGTAGATCTTCCATTTGTGAATTTTCGCCAACACCATCTCAGTGTTTTCCGAGTTCTAGGATAATTTTTAAAATCTACCTCAAGAAAGCTCTTACTATAAACTTGATCAAAAAGAGCTTTAACCTACCAATCACTTCCTTATAAAAATTGTTGTCCAGGATTGTACAAGCCACTTTCTGTGCCATGTGACTCATCCATCGGATGGAAGAAAGTGAGTTCACATGCAGTGCTATATAGTTGCTGTAAGTCCTAGAGGACCTGTTCCAGGGGTGTCAACTTGAATAAAATATTGGGGGGGAGGTAAGCCCCACCCTGCATAATTGATCACAATATGCAGTGCACAATCACCATTTGAATGGCAATACCCATCAACTTTGGAGGGGCCCAGCCCCCTCAAATATTTTATGGGGGGCTGAAGGGACCTCAGCCCCTAGGAGTTGGCTCCTATGACCTGCTCCCTGCCTTGCCTCTTCCACTTGGCCTGGAATGGCTGGGCCCTGACTTGACTCCAGCTACAAAAGCTGAAGTGGCTGAACAGATTCTTGGGTTGACATATTGTTTAGGGGGTTTTGTTGAGGAGCTCTGGTGCTGTTTTAATTGCCCTGTTTTAACTGTTTTGAATCATTTTTAACTGCTTTTAACTTGTGCGTTTTTAAATTCACACAGGATGCCTGGGAAGAAAGGAGCTTTGAGATCCCAGTCACAGTGGTTCTGGGCAAGGGGAGGTATAATGTAGGGGTTTCGGCAGGCCAGGTAAGGGGCACAGGGCACAAGCAGTTAGTGACTGTGCCATGTGCCAGCCCCTCCTCCAACCTGGGAAATTACGGTTGTCTCTCAGGTCTGTGGTTGCTGTTCCGGAATGCCAGGTCAGCACTGAGTAATATTTCCATCATCCATAAGATTCCAGGTTCTCATCCCTGAGACTCTCCCCAGGTTCTCTGTCCATTTGTGGGGGGATCTAGAGTGTGTGTTCCTTACATTTTATTTTATTTTTTTGCAAATCATATTTTCCCTAATATAATGCATTTTTGTACTTATTTATTGGCTGGAGAATTATGTTGAAAAAGTCAAAGTAGAGCGAACTTTGAAGGATTATTGTGCTTCAGTTTGCTTAATGTTTCAGGAGGTGTGAATGAAGTGAAAACGGGCCTCAGGCAGAGCTGTGATCCACTCTAGATGGAATTAAATCAAACCCTTATCATTGTCCACGTGAACTTTTCCCCCTTCTGACTGGTTTTTTAAGATTAAAAGCGGTCACACGAACTGAAATGGAGAGTAAATGATCAGTTCCTTCCCCCTGTGGGTATGAAATCAGCTAAGGAGGGAGGTGATTTTGAGTAGTCAAGCGACAGGAAGGGAAAGGGTTAAGAGGCCTCTCCCCTGTTGCTGCCTTTCTGCTCTTGATCTTACATCTGTGTTTCATTTTTAAAAAAACACCAGGAAGATGAATCACAGTACTGCACCACCATGCATTGTTTTAGCTCTTTTAATTTCACAAAAGAAGTGGGGTTGACCAGGGCAAGCTCCACACATTTTGTGGCAAAGTAGATGGCCAAAAACCCATTCCATGTATGGAAGCCAACCAAACTAGCAATCAACTCTTGCTTCAAATGTGGAAATGGGGCAGCCTCCTCCACAACACCTGAGGGAAGCAGGGTAGGATATCACCACAGTGCCACTCCCTGCCCTCCAGCATCTGCTGTCTGAGGCAGCTGCCTCACTCCGCCTATTGTTAAGGCCAACCCTGGATTTGATTTTTGAGATGCTTTCAAAAGCAATCACACAAACAGGAACAGGTAAGACCTCAAAAGCTTTGTAATTACTATTTGGGGTTTTGTACGAATTCAAGAACTTATGCTATGTGTTGTGGATCAATCCCTAAATGAGATGGGCTGAGGTTCATCTTCACCTGAAAATTGTACTAATGCCCTTTCGCATGGGTGTGCGGCATACAGCTGCTGTTTCTCAGCAGGAAGATGCTGGCATTCTGCACATTTAAGGGCATTCTTTCATTTATGACAGCTGTAGGTGTCTGGTGTGGGGAAAAGAGAGGGTTTAATATTGCAGCTCCACCAGCTCCAAAAGCCACCAGTCACACCACTCACTGCCCCAGAAGCATACTCATTCATTCTGTCCATGAATCCTCCACTGTGTTAAATGTCACCAGTAGATGGTGCTGAAGGCTATAATTCAACTAGCTTGCTCAGCTAGTATCAGGCAGCACAATAACATGGTATTTTGATTCATAAAAAACAAAAAGCCTACAGGATGAATAATAACAGGAAAATGAAGTGAATGCTCCCTTTCCCACACACGTATACACACACACACACACACACACACACACACACACTCAAAAGAATGAATTCTGCAAAGGAGGGAGGAGATGTTGCAGCAAGTCGTCTGATTTACTTAACTGAAATGCACACAGTTCCACTCCCCCTATTATTTTCATGAAGGTTGCTTATTTAGATATTATAGCTTCCAACGGGCTTCTGTATATTGTGACTTCTGTTCAAAAAAATGATCACTTAGCCAGCATATATAGATAGATGTTAAAAACGAAAGGCAAACTGTAGAAAACATGTACCACAGGAAACGTTATCCTACGTGTCATATACAAAGGAGAGAAAAGTATAGAGAACTGAGATGGGCTGCTTATTCAGGAAGCAAATATTCATTAAAAAAGAAACTTTAAAAGGTAGATGAGAGAAAACATGAGCGCTTATGATCAAAATCATATTGAAGATGGAGCATCACACTTTTCAAATCTGTAAAATTATCTTAGCTTTTATTTATTTTTTTAAAAAGGTGAACTTCATCCAAATCATTTTATTGGTTAAAAATTGTGTATGTTTCACAGCAAGAGTGTAGCATCAAACCAACACATATCAGTAAAAAACCGTGTCCAAAAGAGGGATAGAAATAAATTCAACACAGTTCTTTTTGTAATAACATTATTGGATGTGTGGCCAGATCCAACACCTGTTTCCTCAGAAATAAGTGTGGCTGTGCTCTGCAGGGCTTACTCCCAACTCCCAAGGTAAGGATGGATGGCTACCTGAGCCTTCTTTGTCCTGTATAAAAGCTGGGGTGCATATGCTTCCATTAGCTTCATTTTCCATATATTTAAGTGCAGAGAAACATGGAGTTGAGCCTTTTTGGTTCCATTTCCTCCTGCACCTCAAGGCAAAGGGACAACAATCCCATTTGCAAGGGCTCTTTCCCTGCACACAGGGGCACACACTTGCTAGCTCTCTCTCACACACGCTTGCACGCACACACACACTGCATCTGCTGTCTGTGCACCACTCCCCTATTGTTTTCACTATAACCGATTTTGGCAACAGCTCTTTAGCACTTTGGAAGGGCCTTCATTAGCACTGGGACACTGTCCAAAATGAATCCAGAGAAAAAAAATCAACACATGGCTGCTCTTGTTCTCATGATAAACGACAGCTCTGGCTGAAAAACAACAACACTAAAGGAAGCAAAATGCAAACCCCAAAAAGCAACAAGGATAGCCAAAATGTGAATAGAGGAAGTCAGACATAACTAACTCTGCTGAGATGGGGAATGAGCTCGAGGAGTGGTGGGGGAGGGGCCAGAAAGGTGTCAAATTGGCACTGTGTGTGTGTGTGTGTGTGTGTGCCTTTTAAAGAAAGGTGGCTTGTATTTTTATTCTGTAGAGATTAGCTGGGGTGATGGGTTAACAGTCACCAAACTGGACAGATGATATGAAATGCAGTGTTTCCCTTTAAAAGAAATTGGGTCGCCTTATAAGAGAGAAAAATGAAAATAATAAGGGTTAGGCTACCACACTGACACATCCAACATACATGGAAGGGGGGGAGGTGGAGTCATTGTGCTCCTAATGAGCCCAATCCCAGAATTCATTGCATCACTCATTGCAAAGGAAACATGCTTGCATCATGCCATGGAACAAGGTGCTAAAGGTGAGATTGTGGGGACATCACATTTGCAACGTAAGCAGCTGTGCTTATATTTTAGATTTTTGCATGGTAGTGTGACAAGATTCTCGCCATCCTAGTTCTAGAGGCTTTCTAATTCTTTGCATACAGATGTGGAAGAGCTGCTTTAAAAGTAATAAACTGGGGTGATTGAAATAGTTTCCACCACAGGTTCCTATACCTGTGTGTGTGGGTGTGTATTCAACTATTCGTGCACTTGAACATGTGTGTGTTTTATATATAGATATAGATAGATATAGATATAGATATAGATGATATAGATATAGATATAGATATAGATATAGATATAGATATAGATATAGATATAGATATAGATATAGATATAGGATTGCTGTAAGGTCCAGAATGTATAGAAAACATTGTCTTGTATTTCTTGTGTCAGTGTGGATTTGTTATTTTTGTAGAAGTCTTTTAGACAGTGTAGGCCTTTGGCTTGCCAGGTTTTTACCTGGAGGTTTCGTGCTGCGTGGTGGAATAATGGGTAGTGAGCCAGGGGGATTAGTGGGGATGGGGTTGGGGACAGTTGAACTGCTTCTTCCTTCCATGCTTTAAGCATGGTCTATGTGAACCTGTTTGGGACGCAGGTGGCACTGTGGGTTAAACCACAGAGCCTAGGACTTGCCGATCAGAAGGTCGCGGTTTGAATTGCCGTGACAGGGTGAGCTCCCATTGCTCGGTCCCTGCTCCTGCCCACCTAGCAGTTCGAAAGCATGTCAAAGTGCAAGTAGATAAATAGGTACTGCTCCGGTGGGAAGGTAAACGGCATTTCTGTGCCCTGCTCTGGTTCGCCAGAAGCGGCTTAGTCATGCTGGCCACATGTACACCGGCTCCCTCGGCCAATAAAGCGAGATGAGTGCCGCAACCCCAGAGTCGGCCATGACTGGACCTAATGGTCAGGGGTCCCTTTACCTTTATGTGAACCTGTTTAGTGTTATGGGGATTTTCCGTCGTTTGTCTGGGAGGAATGGGTATGCTGTGGTGGAGGTATTTTTGAATATGTCTCTCTTCTGGTGTTCCCCTTTTTGTCTCTTCTTTTAGAATGTATGGGATTATGTGGTGCACTTGGTTGGCGATGTAGTATAGTTCTATGTTGGGAATTCCCCACCCACTTACTGAGGAGGAGAGGTGTAGGTATTTGGGATTTATTATTGGGTTTTCATGTGAAAAGATAAGCGAGTGTAATTCTTTCTGCCACTTCTGGAGTTGGGTTGGGGGAATCCAGATTGGGAGAGATTGAAATAGGCAGGTTAATTTTGGGAAGGTGATCATTCTGATCATGGCTATTTTGTCTGAGAGTGTGAAGTTGGTATTGTTCCATCTCCCCAAGTCTTTGTTGATTTGTCACCACAAAGGGTTGTAATTGTGGAGGAACAGTTTGTTGAGGTTTCCGGTTATTTGTACCCCCTAGGTATCTGAACTTGGTGCAGCAAAGTTTTATCTTGGTGATGTTGGTGAAATCTTTTTGGATATGAGGGGGGGGGGGTGTTGAAACACATAGCCTCAGATTTTGCAAAATTTAAACCATTGCAAACGTGTTGAGTTCTTTGGTTAGGGTGGTTGCTGTGTTTATGGGGTCTGGTGTTGTGACCATCAGGTCATCTGCAAAGACCCCTGATTTATAGGTTCTGCCTTTTATTTCCACTCTCCTGATGTTTGTGGCTGTTCGGATTCGGATTGCTAGAGGTTCCAGAGCCAGGATGAATAGGAAGGGAGACAGTGAGCATCCTTGTTTTGTGCCTCTTTGGATTGCTATGGTATTAGAGTCCTGCATTTTGCTGAGGCTTGGGAGTAGATTTGTTTGAAGATTTGTAAGAAGTTGGGACCAATTTTCATGTTAGTTATTACTACTAATAGGTATATCCATTCTAAGCAATCAAAAGCTTTGAGAATGTCTAGGGACATATTCATCAGTGGGAATTTAGTTGCCTTGCTGAGTTCAATTAGATTCAGTAGTTTCCTGATGGGGTCTCTTATATTGTGACCAGGGATGAAGCTAGTCTGGTCTGGGGCTATTAATTTGTGTAGGAATTTTTTTTAGGTAGTTAGCCAAGATTTATGTGAATATCTTGTAGTCTTGGTTTATTAATGAGATGGTATGAGGGTGGTATGATTCTACTTTGAGGCTGTCTTTGAATGGTTTGGGGATAGAGACTATCTTGGAGAAGGTCCAGGTTTTAGGAATGGGGCCCCATTTTATGATGTTGTTGAATAGGCGGGTCATGTAGGGCATCAGAGGTTCTCTTATGCATTTTCTTTTGATAGGGTTTCCCAACCCCCACGGGTTTACTCTAATTGTTTTTAAGCTAGCCATTCTGCTTATCTACTTTATAGGATGGTTCCCTGCCAACCCGTCTGGTTTGTCCTGTGTCTCTCACCTTATATTGTCTATCAAACCTATTAAGTTGCACTGACATAAAGTGTGATGGGTGGGGGAAGAGGGGGGTTAGAATTAAATTTTGGTTAAAGAGTGGGGGGTAGATTACAGAAAGTAGCATATATGTAGTTATATAGGTGTTTATTTGGGGTAATTTGGACCATCTGGCTTCCAGCTGGTTGGTCCTGCATCTCAGCGGGCATGGAGGGCCTTGTTTAAGAACTGGCTGTCCTCCTGTCATTTGCGATATGGAATGGTCAGTGAGGTGGTGTTAAGAGCCTTTATGATGCCTGTGTTGGGTAAAAGGTTTCTAAGCAATGTTGTCAGTGTTATTAATAGCATTATTGGTTTGCTGGGGTCGGGATACGAGTATTGGCATGCTCTGGCACCACCATTGTGTTGGTTGTGTGTCTGATTTTAGCCTGTTTGTTGATTGTTTTATTGAGGTTTGGGGTATTGTTTTAGTTGGTATGGGTTTCTTTCTTTGTTTTCCTTTTATTTTTCCTGCTCATTTTTGGAAGACACAAGAGCTACCCACGCTGGAGGAATGGCAGGCGAAAGTGATCGACTTTATGGGACTGGCAGAAATGACCGGCAGAATCCGCGACCAAGAGAAAGAGACTGTGGAAGAAGACTGGAAGAAGTTTAAAATATATCTTAAGAGCTACTATAAAATTGAGGAGTGTTAAAATGCTAAGGGAGAGGAAGATGTAGAATTACAGCGGTAAATTTTGTTTGATTTAGGGTGAAATTGAAAAGGAGAATGAATTTATATTTAATTGGCTAAAAGGGTTGTTGAATAATTGTTAAAAATAAAAGGATGCAAAAAAGGGAAGGTATGGGGAAGTCCGAGAAAAGAGGCTTATGGAAATAAGGTTAAGAAATTATGATTTTATGTGTTTGTTTCCATGTTGTTTTTGTTGTGTTTGTTAAAAATTGGAAAATTAATAAAAAAAAATATTAAAAAAAAATATTTTTCCTGCTCATTTTGTTTGTTGCGTTTCTGAGGCCCACATTTCCTTGAACAATTGCATAGCCTTTGGGTGTGTGCCCTATTAAATGTTTGTGTGGGTAGTCACAGCGATATGAGACAAACTCATGAATCATCATTGTAGTCACCATTAAAGCAAGCAGCTAGCAAAACTGATGCATGAGGGAAAGCTATTGTTCCGCCAAGTCAGTGATGGTAGCTACAAACCCACTGAAGAGGAAGTACCTGTCTGCTACCATTACCATATGCTAATTAGAGTGACATCTGGAAGCACCCTAGCTGGCTGCCCAACAATCAAATGTGCAACAAACTCTCAAACACCCACTGCAATACAGTTCTGTACATTCAGTTCCCTTAAGTATTTTGAAACAGACAACTAGAATAACACCACTGTTATTTCTTCTTGAGAGATGTATTTGTCCCAAAGTCACAGATGTGCCACGTTGATTATGGCTGCAAACCAATTTCCACGTATCTGGGGATAAGTCCCATTGAACCCAGTAGACTTACTTCTAAGTAGTTCTGCACAGAATTGCACTGAAATGTTATTACAACTCAGAAGGACTATAATTGCAAACCATGATCAGTGGAAACAGGGAACCAATAAACAGCCTGTATCCACCATTGTTTCCAGCTCAATTCTACATATGAGTCCAAGGCAATGGTTAGGATGACATGACAGGCAAATATGAATTGAGTCTAACTCCTTGGAGGGGTTAAGACATGGAAATGAGAGTGTGCACAAGCAGGCTAGCTCTCTGCCTCATCACACCCTCTGTAGTTTGAAGGGTGACAAGTCTGCAGTGGGAAAGGTCTTTTCTACTCTACTCTACTTTGGACCCCGGATTTCCCAGGGATCCAAAACACATGGGAGCCTCCAAAAGCACAATAGGCTTCCCTGAAGCAGGCTGCCACCCTTCAATATGTGGAAAGCGATGGGTGTGGGTGGGTGTGAAGACTTTAGCACATTCACACACACTCTCGCCTCTCTGTGTGTAAAATTAACACCCCATAGGGTTTCTCTTTTCCATTAAACCACAAAATCAGGAAGCTATTGTTGAGTTGGTATACATTACATTTATATATCCGGATTTTCCAAGTTAAAAATCAAAGGTGACTGCATTGGCTAGGACAGCTCCTGTCTGTAATGCTGAATTGCTAAGAACAATCAGCCAATTTATATATACTCCTAGATCCCCCTTCACATCCAACCAATTAAATTTTCATCAAATTGGTACATCCAGTGATATGAAACAGGAGTCTTCCCTAATGCAATCTGAAGTTGTGGGCTGCCTCCTGGGAGAAGGACAGATGCCTGATGGGCCTTAACACAAAAGGAGTGGTTGCTGTTTTCCCTGCGTTATGCCATTAGTACACTTGTTCGCTGACTTCCCCCACCACTGAGCCATCAGGAAGGCTTATGCTTGGCAGCAGGCTGGGATCCCTGCCTCTAAGCATGAAAGAGGGTCCAGCTATTTGCAGAAATAATGCCTTCCAGACGCACTAAACAGCACTCTTCTTTCCAGATGGAGATGCATCTCTGGTTTTTCCCCCCCCAGTCATTTATTCACCTTCTGTTCTGACTTGTCTGCCTCTCTCCCCTCATTCACCCCCTTATGGCCCGCCTGTCTCGTGTTTTGCAGACTGGAATTCTTCACTCCAGAATTCACAGAGTTTGGTATGAAACAAACCCATAAGAAGATGATGCCACAGACGGTTGGAAGAGGACCCCCTACACACAGAGAGAGAGAGAGAACACACAGCAGACTGCAAGCCAAAGGAAACAGGAATTGTGAACTGGGAAAGCCCTTCCTGTATCAACATCTGATGTTCTTCTCTCTGACAAACTTAAGAATGGAAAGGGTTTTGGCACATGCACAGCCTGCTGAAAGAAAAGTCAGCTTCCAGAGAGGAAAAAGAGACAGAGGAAAAGGAAAAGGAGCCAGGCGTTGTGGAGTAGCAACTTTTCACCGTCCCGTGAGGTCTGTAGACTGTCTTGTCCAATGAGTTCAGGGCTAAGAGCCAAGCCTTGAACTTGATATTCTCCTGTAGATAAGCACACCATGTTAGATTTACCCTGACTGGGTCACCTGAGTCACATGAATGCTTCAAGTCAACCTGCCAATTCTTATTACTTTCATGGCATAGGGGAAATGGACTAAACGTGGACTTTGATTTGGCCACAAGAGCATAAACAGTGACTGTGATCCAGAGGTAATCTGACAAGTGTAAATTTAGAGGTTCCCTTTTCAGTTAATTAAATATTTAGGAACATTTCCCTTTCCCAAGCTGTCAGTGGATGGCCTGGGAGAGAGAGGTATGTGGATAGGGTTGTGTGTATTGGTAGACCCACCGAGGGGGCCAGTGCACAGGAATCCCACACATGGAGGAGCTGTTTAATGTGACTATGTGGCCAAGCACAGACCCAGACTTATTTTCCTCCCTTTCACAAAGGTGACTTTTCTTTACAGGACATTCCCTTCACACACACACAACTGCAAGTTGCTGCTCAGTCCAGAAACCATTCTTGTGGTTCACAAATATCAAGAAAAGGACTGGAAGTTATTTGTTATGGTATGACATGAAGTGGTTTATTTAACAACTGAAGGGATAGAAAGAAACATGATATTCGGTTGAAGCAAGGTTATATTTATCTGGAAAAAACCCAATAATTTCTGCAGTATCAACAGAGGCTTATCAGCTAAACCCGAAAGATACTTCAGGATCTTCTAATGGGGTTACTGTATTAGTCTCAAAGAGAAGAGAAGAGAAGAGAAGAGAAGAGAAGAGAAGAGAAGAGAAGACACAGTCTTGTGGCACCTCAGAGACTAACAAATTAGGGCACCAACTTTTGTGGATTGCTGTTCATTTCATCAGGTGCATGAAATACTGTCCTGAGTTACAGGTACATATATAAATGGCTGGGAAGGGTAGGAACATTTTGTGGGACATTATTATGTATATACCATCAATGGGATTGGGTTGTAGTCAACTAACATTTACTCACATCTAAATTAATGACCATGTCTAACTTAAGTCCTTTAATTTCATTGGGTTTCTTCTGAATAAAAGTTAGTTGAATACAACCATTATGCTTTACAGACTAGATAAGTCCCCCCCCCCCAAAAAAAAAAAAAAATCAGGGGTCCTCTCTCATCAATGTTACAATCTATATTTCAGACAATGGGAGAAAGAAAAGTAAATGAGTAAAGAGACAAGGAAACAGGTGAGCTTTACGTGATGTGATCTCACGTGGTGAAATGAAATTTCTGGATCAAAAACATAGTTGTCACTGCCTCTCAACATTACAAGGAATGTGCAATTAGTTTTAAAAACAAGCCACTCATAATGAGCATGTATAGTCAAACGTCTTATGCCTGAAGCTAAAGTAAGATTGGTGGAGAAAATCCTAGAAAGAATGTTTCCTCTGCATAAAAAGGCACTCAAACACACCTCTGAACCTTGCAACAGTTTTAGAATCACTGCATAGAGCAAAAGGGTGGGTGGGTGCATGCACGCGCACTCACAAGCACATTCCTGATATATATATATATATATATATATATATATACTGTATATATATATATATAAGCCTTCTTTTACTTGGTGAAATTAGCTACCTTCTGATAGCTTTGGCAGCAGAATGAAGAAGGGTGAACTGCAACACAATTATGTAGTGTGAAGCACTCGTGTTTAGGGTAGGTACTATAATTGTGGCAGACCTAGGATGAGGGCACATTTATTAGACTGGTGGGCAGGAGCAGCATTTTCTTCAAAAGGAGACATGTGGGCATCAAGTGTAACTCATTATTTGGTGTTGCAGTCATTGAGCCATGAATATGTGTGAAGAACTAAGTGTGAGATGGACAAACATCTCTGCTACAAATCATGGTCAGGAGAGAAGTGAGACCCAAGGACCCATAGTTGCATCGGCAGTTACCCTATAACAGCTCATATTACGGTATTTGTTCATCGAGCCAAGCACTGTCTGCTCTGACTGGCTGGAGTTCTTCAACATCTCAGGCAGAGGTCTCCTCTAGCATCTGCAACCTGGGCTGTTGTAACTGGATGGAGTTGCCAGGGATTGAAGCTGTATTCAGCCATTGAGCTTACAGGCCCTCTCTGGTTCAGACCTTTTCCTTTTGGTGTGAGTGAAAGCACACTGATCCAAGCTCTGTTTTGCTGTACTGAATCAAGGGTCTTGCAGAGTCTCGCTGAATGTGATCCAGCCTTCCCCCTACCTTCCTGAATTCCAGCACTACTATTCCAGACATTTGAGGTATTTGAGGAAAATAGAATATTTTGCTTCAGGCAAGCCACATGCACAGCCCGCCTTTCCTAACCCACTGCAATGCTTGATGGGTCTTTTGTACTCCTGCTGGAAATGTACAGTCAAGATCTGAAATGACACATTATGCTTGGAGGGTTTGAAGATTTCTCCTAATAGGCCTTTTTACTAGTAAACAAAAAGTTATCCATACTTGATGCCTGCTCTGACCTGCAAGTTTTCAGACAATAAATCTTAATTACGGTTAAATGTCCAAATCTGCAAAGACGGAGGAAACATTAGTCAACTGTGAATCGGTCCTGACTCCTGCTTCGACTTTGCCTGGAGATGCAGCTGCAGGAATACATAAATTAGTTTTTTTATTTGTTTGTGTCACTATACCATCAGCTGTAGCTGTTTCCTTAAGAGCATTTCCAGTATTAGTGGGCTTACTGGCATTCATCCTATTAGCATCTCAGATGCAGGTGGCATCTGGAAAGTTTTATTTTAAAGGACTTTTAGCATTGTGCTTAGGTTAATGAGAAAGCGCTACTTTAAAATATCTCGGCACTTTTCCAAAGAGCAGCTCGGTCTCACGACATCTGCTCAGTGGATACTTGTTACCTTTGGGTTTATTCAAGCAACCTTCTGAATAACCTTTTTGTTAGCAGCTTTCTTTATAGGCTCTGCAGCAGCAGAGCACGGGAGAGCAAACACAGTTGCTGGTAGAGGACGTTTTCTGTGCTGTGCTGAATTCACAAACTCCCTTGGTTGTTTTGGAATCGGCATACTGCAAATGTTCAGCGAGGCCACTTTTGCCTTCTCTTTTTCCGGTCCACCATCTTTTTTTGGCTGGGGGGGGGGGAAGGCACATGGAAATGGAAGCAGGGCTGCTGTACCTTTAATAGCTGTGTGGAAGGGAGAATTATGGCCCTGAATGGCAGGTCAACATTTCCTCTTCTACACAGCTACTGACCCCTGTCTTTTAATCTGACCCGTAATCAAACAGCAGAATTTTACCATAAAGGCTCTGGCCAACGGATTTGTTCTTTCAAGGCCACATCCTCACTGTACTTTTAAAGTACCATTTTAACTGTCATGGCTTCCCCCAAAGAATCCTGGGAATGGAAGCAGGGATGGGAAATACTAGATGAAATGAACCTCATATTCATGATAATGCAATGAATACAATTCTCTGCCTAAAAACAGAGCCCTTTATGCAATTCTCCTTTATTCATAATCACAAATAACCTTGCATCTGATAAATAAGAACAGGTATTGCAGGATCATTCAGAAATTAAACTAACAGTGTACCCTGTCTTTTCTAGAGGATCAGACAGAGATTGGATTATTATTTGCTGCTGTTTCTCCCAAAACACTAATCCATACAGTGTAGCTTAATCTGCCATATAACCATAAACATAAACCAAATCAAGGCAGCTGAAAAGGTCATTTCTCTACACGGCGCTGCAGAAACTGGGTTATGAAACCTCATGTTGCGCCAGAGAAATAGCACTGGAGCAGCTAAAATGGCATATATATTGCTAATACATTGCACTAGGGATTCCCACCCTAAAGCAGGGGATATCCGTGAGGATACCTGGGTAGTTACTAGCTTCTTAGACAAATTTTAGGGGAGGGGCGGGTGTATATGAATATAGCATGTGGAGCATTAGATTGTTGATCCACCTCAACTATCAATGAGAATTAAATGCTGTGTGAAGCCATGCCAGCATTAATATCAGGCAGGCCCCTTCACTGACTTGTTTTTGAGGCCTGCTAAAAACTTCTTTGTTTAGGCAAGTCTACCATATGGTGCATATTTGTTCTTAAACAATGCTTTTTTTCTTAAAAAAATGTTTAGGGGTACTCTCATTTTCCTACTCATATTGAAATACTGCCCCTCAATGAGGCCAAACTTAGATTCACAAAATGTTTAGGGGTATGCGTACCCCTGTGTCCCCCCAGGGGGGAAAGCACTGTTCTTAAAACTATTTATCTTTGTTTTGATGATTTTATTGTCTACTTGTTGATTTTATCATTTTTTCTCTCATATTTTACATTCTCGGTATGTAAGTATTGATAAATAACTAAATAAAATTCTATTTGTAGCTTCATAACAGAGCAGAAAGGTGTGATTGGTTCCCTGTTACGTCAGAGCAGGTGAGAAGGGTATAAGATACACCGATACAGATCGGCATGCACTAAGCTGCCAGTGTGAAAAAGAATAAAATATGGAAGTATTAAAGCTACAATCTTATCCACATTTATTGTAGCTCTGCTGAGCTCAAAGGGACTCACTTCCTAGTCGGCATGCAAAGGGTCAGGTTGCACATCTCACCTCCATCCCAAGTGCTATTAAGCAGTTAGCCAGGTAAGTTGGCATCAGGACTAAATTTAGAATGGGAATCATTCACTGTGCATTTGCTGCAACTCAGGACAAAGAGATGTTGGGGAGCGGAAAGGAAGGAGGTGTGGCATATGCTGCATTCTTCCTTTCACACTCTCTCCCCACATAGACTTCTTGCTCCCTGGGTATTTTGCAGTGAAGGAAAGATGCCCTACCAAAGGAATAACAAGCATGGTGTCCAAACACTTCTGGCCCTTGAAAGGCCCAGCTGGCAACTTTGATGGACTTGATTCCTTCTCTTTCCTCTGAGATGTTGCCAAGTCAAAGTTCAAAAGTAAAGGGTGCTGCAGTTCTGTTAGGTAGGGCATTTGAAAATAAGGAACGCCGATTGTCTCAGAGAGAATGAATAGCCATTATTTTCTATGAATAGCCAAGGAGCAAGCATTTAAATTAAAAGATATCCCTGGAAAAAGGGGGTAATCTGTAGGCAACCCTTCTCCCACCCCTATTTACAGAGGATTAAAGGAATCAATTTTCTTCTGCTGTAAACCTGATTGTTTTCAACATCAAAGTGTTTCCTTCTTTTTTTTAAAAAAAGTGCCACTTTTGGTTTCTTCTTTCTTACCTAGTTCCCCCTGTGTAATTTTGAGGATTCCATTGCAAGATTATTATGTCCCTGAATGCTAAATCACATTGACCTTGGCGTAGCATAAACAGAAAACTTTCCCATTCCCTACACCAAACAAAAGAACCAAACTGTGCTTGCTTTCTGCATTTCTTCTGGGTAAAGATACCCAATTAACCTCTGCAGAGCCTAGTTCTGGCAAGTTCTTGCTCTTCAGGAAATCGAGCCAGCCATCTGTGTATGGGGGGAGGATATTTATTGCTCCAGCCTATCTGGAAGCAGGCATGTGTTCTATAAATAGATCTAAAGGCCACACCAAAAACTCTGGGTGCCTCCAGACTGTCAGTATTTTGCAGAGGGATTCAAGTGCATACCAAAAATAAATACCGCCCTCCGGAAAAAACCCTGGACATTTCCTTTGAAATGTAAAAATCCCCCCAGATGGGCAAGTTCGGCCCCCAAAAAGAGAACAAGTCCTGGGATTTCGGGACATATGGCAACCCTACACATGACCTGCTCAATGTTGGGCTGCTAGCAGAAAGCCAGTGTGCAACGAGTTGCAGACCAGAGTGTCATGTGACTGCTGTAGCACCAACATGTGTTAAGCTCTGAGTGTGAACCGGTTTTCAGCAATCCATTCCAGAGGTACAGTTATATTAAACTGCAGTGCCATTCAGTCAATCCACACAGGGTCAAGCATAACCCAGGGAGATTCACACACAACCCCATTATAACAGAGTGATGTGGATAGAAGTCACCATATACTGAGCAATTTATTAACTCTTTTCTTCAAGATATGGCAACTCTAAATGGGAATGGGTACAGAACATGGTTGTTACTCTTCCTTTCCCATGTTTAGAACACTGGTTTAATGGAGGTAGGAGCAAGTGAGATTTATATGAAGCCAAATGATTATGAAAAACAGAATGTCCCTCACATTAGTTGATATATATAACATGTAGCCAGAAACATGAGATCTTCTGTACTTGTGAAAGGATAACAGCACTATCAACTTTTTTCTCACAAGGCTTCTGGGCCTGTACCAACTTCAAAAAGGATAGAAATTCAGCAGCTGAAATTCATATAGGTATGAGGAAAGGCTTCAAGTGCTGAAGTTCTACTTCGTTCTTCAAAGCCCTGCAATAAAAGAAAAAGTTGGCAGGTGGTTCACAATGTCCTTTGCTCAAATACTTTCCCAGTAGCAGATAGCTTGGTCTGGCTGGGATTTTCAGCGATACTGCACACAGCAATAATCCAGTCTGATCTTATGTTTCGTACTATTTTGTAAATATGCAAAAATTCAGAACAAGTCTGCAAAACTGGCTCCTAATGTTCTGGTCAATCAAGTCAAAGTTGAGTCCGCCATTTTTGGCACACGCACCAATCCAGCAGGGTACCATTTTACAAGGGAGTGATCCATCTTATTTTCATTCTTTGAATGCCATCCTCTAGTCAGCAAGCACTATTTTGTTGTTTGGAATACAGGTCTGCTCTGAACAGATGGAGCACATGAAACACTGTGGCCTGCATCCTCCTTTGATTTGACTTTAATCAGCACAGATTTAACAAGCGCACTTTGGGAACAGAAACAGTTGTTTTAATTCGGTTTCAAGCTCACACTGCTCCGGTCTGTTCACCTGTTCGGGTAGCATTCTGCAGAATTGAGCATTGCATGCAATAATGTCCTACAATTGCCTCATAGATGGTAATTACTAAACTTCCCAGGATGCCTAGCTCGCCTGTATCCCAAGACTCTTTCAGAGCTTCTAATCATTAGAATTCCCTCGGTCTCTTACTCCACTCCTTGCAAGCCATCTGGTCTCTCTGAACTGCAGCTGGAGCCAGTCCTCTTCCCACCAGTCACACCTGATCTTTTGACACACACACCTGAAACAACCGTAGCTCTATCTATGATGCATCGTAACCTTCAATAATGAGCTGGGCTTTTCCAAGCGCCTCTGCTGCTGATGGAGGAAGAATGAAGGCAGTGAGGGAGCTGCTTGTTTTAGGCCCCCTTAAGTCTGGCATGGAAGTGGGGGGAATGAGGAAGAACAAGGAGGAGGGACTCCATTCCCAATAATAACCTTTAAGGAAGCAGCTGGGGGGGGGGAACCTCTGCATGCTTAGAACTGCTTGTGGGAAGAAGCCATTCACATATTTTCGTGTCAGTCTTTCAGAGGCTGCTCCCTTTTATGCTGGCTGATGGGATACTTTGACTGACATCCGCCTTCTCCTCCCACACAGCACAAACTGATAGAGGCATCAAAAGGTTACCAGGAGCAGGAGAAGAGGGAGGGCCGAGTGGTTTTCCAATAGCAGCAGATGATGGTATTCATAGGGAGGGTGGCTTAATGAAAGTAGGAGGGCAAATGGATGGGAGAGAGGAGACAGAGACAGCAGATCCCCCTTCCTTTAGTTTTCCACTGAGCTTTTGATTGATGATCCTCACAACGCAGCTGCTTTTGTCTCTATTTTTGTTTCTTTAGGCTCATCCACACTTTTGCCTGACCCATATTTTTGATTGTGGTGCGTACAGATCAATTCTCCCAGGTCCAATAGCTTTTCTTGTTGTTCTACAGCTGTACCCTCCCACTGAATTGAGTTTATGACATCATCACATAGCCAAATCTGCCTCTGTGGCATCACCATCCTGCTGTTCCACAAACCGGAAGTCATTGACCGGCTGGGACACAAATAAGAAGGAAGCTTCTTATCAGGCAGCAAACAGTGCTTGATGTAGAACAAAATAGGCAAGCTAGCTGTGGTTATTTTACTTTAAAGCAACGGTAAGTCCAAGTATTTGCAGCTTGTTACACCAACTGCTCTCATATATCAACTGCTTTTGCTGCCCTTTAGGGAATGCTGAGAGTGTCTTTTATCTCACGATGATTCTGAAAAATATAGATTTTGAATACAACGTGCCCTCCTTGCTATCTGCGTATCTTTGACCATTATCATAGACCAAATAGTTTGGGGCTTTTATTACACTCAGTCATGATGGTAAAATCCCAGAGGGTCCCCTGGTAGTTTTTTCCACCAAGTCCAGACAGTGCCCTTTTTGCACAGCTGTTAAAGACAAATGCAGCAGCAGTTACCTGCTACATCTGACAATGCTCCGCTACCACTAGAGGACTTTGGCTGTAACTTTTTCTCATTGCAGTTGTCCAGTGATGCCAAAATCAATGAAATAGCAAAAACCTGTCAGCTGCCTCCCACAAAAAGGTGTATTTGCAACCTGCAGTGTATCCAGTTCTTAAACATAAGACCATTGCAGCAGTGTGCAAGTACATTTTAACGCACAGAAACATTATGCATGTGTATGAATTCTTCTTCTTTTCCAACAGTGGGAAAGATCCTGTATGGCAAAGGTTTCATTCAAGTACATCTGTTGACATTCTCTACAATAAAAGAATATGGAGGAGATGAGAGATAGCAGTCAAAGTGATTCTATGCAGGATGGTTGTTTTAAAACTGAAGTGCTATCTCCACACTCAAGTTCTCTAGCAAAGCTATAGATGGGGGGGAAATACTTTGTTCCCGTGGCACTCAGTCAAGCATGGGAGATCAGGAATTACAAACACTTTATTCCAGTCTTGGGTATTTGTTCTGGTCGCTGCATTGAACCTCTAAAAATATTTCTTTCAGCGATGAAAACTCTTTTCCTGATACTAATGCACAGCGTGTAGCTAATTTACTTCATAGAAAACAGTTATCAGCTAATCGTGGCTACACTTAACCCTAACATGCTTCTTCAGATGCTGCTAACCTGATACAGATTAATGGTGCAGCCTATACATGCCTTGCTCAGAAGTAAGCCCCATGGAGTTCAGTTGGGCTTACTTCCAGGTAAGGGATAGGGTGCATGCACACCACACATTTAAAGCACATGGTTTCCCCAAAGAACCCTGGGAACTGTAGATAGTTAAGGGTGCTGGGTGCTGTAGCTCTGTGGTGGCGTAAGCTCCAAATCCCAGGGTTCTTTGGAAGAAGCAATATGCTTTAAAATTACAGTGTATACACAGCCGATAAACAAGTCCCCCAGCACCACGGATTAGGTTCATCCCTCCAGAAAGGAACATAAAATCAGAATCCCCCCAGACCTAAGGGGATAGCATGTGACCCAGAAGGAAAGCATGGTTCATGGTATATAAAGCCATAAGTGCAGTTTAAAGCCATGAGTTGGGCTTGATCCAAAGCAAGTTAGTCATGCTTAGGAGTCCCACTGAAATTACATGAAAAATAAATTAGTCACCTTCATGCTTCACCTCAGGTGGAATAACGGGAGGGGCCATCCCCAGTAGTACAGTGGTACCTCGGGTTAAGAACTTAATTCGTTCTGGAGGTCCGTTCTTAACTGTTCTTAACCTGAAGCACCACTTTAGCTAATGGGGCCTCCTGCTGCCGCCGTGTCGCCGGAGCACGATTTCTGTTCTCATCCTGAAGCAAAGTTCTTAACCCGAGGTACTATTTCTGGGTTAGCGGAGTCTGTACCCTGAAGCGTATGTAACCTGAAGCGTATGTAACCTGAAGTACCACTGTAGTAGTAATCATCATAGTAATGACGATGATGATGATTGGGTCTCACTCACTACCGGTAATTGGTGGCATTATAAAATTGTTAATGTACTTCCACAACATATATAAAGCTGACACTTGACACATAGGCAGTTAAAAAAATATCCTAGTTACTTGTAAAATAGAATCTGAAAACAGAACACTTCTACACCTGCATCTCAGAATTCAGGAGATTCCTCTAGCACATATTAATTCAAGGCACAGACAGAAGGGAACTGGAGACTATGGGACTTTATAATAATAATAATAATAATAATAATAATAATAATAATAATATATTATTTACACCCCACCCATCTGGCTGGGTTTCCCCAGCCACTCTGGACGGCTGCCAACAGAATATTAATGATAAAAATAAAAAAGCAATAAAACATCAAACATTAAAAACTTCCCTAAACAGGGCTGCCTTCAGATGTCTTTTGAAAGTCATATATTGTTTATTTCTTTGACATCTGGTGGGAGGGCGTTCCACAGGGCGGGCGCCACCACTGAAAAGGCCCTCTGCTTGGTTCCCCTTTGCACATGAAGAAGTCAGGGATGGGCATGGTGGCAGGGGGGAGAGTGTGTGTTTTTCTTTCACTTTTCAGGTTGAAAAATATTTCCATAACTTACTTCTTTCAGAAGACTTTCATTCGTGTTTCATTAATTCAGATTTAGTCCAGTGTGTGTGTGTGTGTGTTTTAAGTCAGGAAAAAGCTGGGGGAAAGCCCCTCTCACTCCCCTCCCCCCGAAGAATAGGCTGAACCCTGCTGGCGGTGTAAAAGAGCCCACATCTCAGCAAGGGCCCCTGCAGCAAAAGGGCTCTTGCTGGGGAGGGCTTTTTCCATGTACATCCGTGGTGACAGTGAATACAGAATGCAATGCAAACCATTAAGCTTCAAGGAAAATACCGTATTTTTTGCACCATAACACTCACTTTTTTCCTCCTAGAAAGTAAGGGGAAATGTCTGTGCGTGTTATGGAGGGAATGCCTATGGGTGGCATGCCTATGGATTTTCCTCCTCTAAAAACTACGTGCGTATTATGGTCGGGTGCGTGTTATAGAGCGAAAAATACGGTAAATCTGAAGGAAAATACAGTGGTACCTCTGGTTGCGAATGGGATCCATTCTGGAGGTCCGACCGGATCCTGAGGTTTCTGCAACCCAAGAATCACTGTTCTGCGCATGTGCACAGCAGTAGACCACTTCTGTGTATGTGCACGGGGCCGTAGACCACTTCTGCGCATGCATGCGCGGTGATACCCAGTCCAATACTTCCGGGTTTGCCACTTTTGTAACGTGAAGTTTACATAACCAGAGGGTTATGTAAGCCAAGGTGCTACTGTAAACCCGAAAGACAAATCTGAAATACTTCTTTAAAAACTCAGAATCAGTTCAACAGAATTAATATTCATTCATGTTTCTTAAATACAAAATGAATGCAGAAAATACCCCCCCCCCTTCCCGGAAGTCATTTGTTTCCACATGAGCAGGGCCTCTCACTCTATCATAGATCCAATGCTCTTAATTCCTTTGGCAGTGGTGGGAGAAGACATTATCTTAGCTCATGTGTGAACTCCAACCCAAAGGCATCCAAAGACCCGAGTTTAACAGCATTCTTTGCAGCTTCATCCATGAGGAAAGCAGCAGTAGGACAAAGAAAGAAAAACATGAATAATTTCCATGGGAACGTATATTCCACCTGTGCTGTCCTCATCCTAACGGCCTGGGTGTGCCTTACACTGCCCCAGGCTTATAATCTGCAAATGTGTCAATTGGCTTGCATGGTCCAGAACACAAGGATTCCATTCTGACAGGCAAATAATCACATGGCGGGGGATCTCATTGATGATGGGCCCTCATATTTATTTAAAGTGACACCCTCAAAATCAGGATTTTGAAACATCCATGATGAATGAGCATCCAGAGGCACATATTTTAACGTTAATAGGAGACGTTGGAAATGGCCTACAGTTTAACTTTGGGATTTCTGAAATTTTCAGTATTTCTCCCTATTATTTTTAAAATATATATATTGAAAAATGCTTTTAAACACCCCCCCCCAGAAAGAAACACCTTAAAAGAGGTAATGATCATTACCATGCTTCTATGTTGATATAAAGCTATTAAAATCAACGTCGAAACAGCAAAGCATCAAAACAGAGCAATAATATAGGTGAATCAAGTCCAATGCATTTTAATAAGTGACAGTAATGTTACAGCACTGATAGTGGCACTCTGTATGGGGTCAGGATAGTCATTCCAGTGCCAGAGGCCAATGGTAATATGCGGTGCTGGTGTGAAAATTCCCTAAGTAATTGGGGCACCCATGTGTCAGATTATAGTGAGTCAAACCATTGGTTCATCTAGTTCAGTACTGCTTACAGTGTCTGGAGATCTGACAACCAGCCTTTCATTACCAGCTGTAGGGCAGTTGGGTGTGGCTTGACAAAAATGTCCTCATGAGCCAAGAGGCCTAGTGTGCCTAATTCAAAATCTGCTGACATGGATGTGGGGCCCCTCAATTTTGAGAGGGTGGAGGAGACCAATGGCCGAGCTGAGTGTGACCTAGTTCAGTGGCTGGTTCCTCCTGAGCATGCGAGAGGAAGCCATGCTTCACTGGGCTCTGTGCTTGGCCTCCTCCCAATGATGCAATGTCACATGTGCAACACACACCACCACATGATGTCATATTAGTGTGACATGTACAGGGCACATGACATGTGTGCCATGCACCAGACCCCCCCCAAAAAAAACTTGGGCACAAGATAGCACCTCTGTAGTCAACCAATGAGCCAAGGCCCTTCCCCAGTAATTACCAGCATCTTGCTACTGTGATGTACCACCATAAGATGCTTCTTTCTGCAGACAGCACATGGGGGGACAGCACATTTCATTCAGAGTGCAAGATATGTTAGGTAAATCTTTGACACCGGTTATTTTCCTGGACAGCCCTATCACACCAGAGGAAACAGAGATGGTACTCAAAAACCTGAAACCACACAAAGCCCCAGCCCCAGATGGCTCATAATTCTGCAAAAAATTCGAAGAACCCCTGATGTAAGGACATGACCCATCTATTTAACAACTTCATAAAAGGGGCCCCATCCCCCAAACCTGGACCTCTTCCAAAATAGTCTCTATCCCAAAACCACTCAAAGATAGCCTCAAAGATAGAATCATACCACTCAATTTCAGTGATAAACCAAGACTACAAGATATTCACATCAATCCTGGTTAACCACCTAAAAATCTTCCTACACAAACTAATTGCCCCAGACCAGGCAGGCTTTGTCCCTGGTCACAACGTAACAGACCCCAGTAGGAAACTACTGAATCTGATAGAACACAGCACAACGACCAAACTCCCACAAGTGATCATGTCCCTAGACATCCTTAAAGCCTTTGATTGCTTAGAATGGAAATATCTATTGGCAGTATGAACTAACATGAAATTTGGCCCCAACTTCCTACAAACCCTCAAACAAATTTACACCCAAGCCTCAGCAAAATGCAGAATTAAAAATATGGAATCCAAAGAGGCACAAAACAAGGTTGCCCCACTGTCTCCCTTTCTATTCATCTTGGCCCTTGAACCCTAGCAATCTGACTCCGAGCAGCCCCAGATATCAAGGGTGTGGAAATAAAAGGTAAAACCTACAAACAAGATGAAACAATGGGTCCACTTGGATAGAGACACCATTGAAAACATCCCCACAACAGCATACCCATTTCTCCAAAACAAACTAAAGAAAATCCCCACAACACAAGAGATATGCAAAATAACTAAATAAGTATTAGAACTCACCCCAGAACTGGCCCTACTGAACATGTTCCAACATCATAATGACCACTCACATTATACAGAGCTTATAACCCACCTACTCTCAGCAGCCAGAAGCCTCATAGCCAGACACTGGAGAGACCTGTCAGGGGTAAGCATGGACCAATGGCATCAAATTGTATGGGAAAGAGCCTTAATAGAAAAGCTAACTAATAAACTGAAACTGACACGGGGACAAATAGAAGAATCCTTCACCCCAGTATGGCTCCCCTTTATCACATACACAGTCCAACAAGACAACAACAAGAATCCACTGACAGCATACGAATCAATCTGGCTTACCTGACCCAACAAGTCCTCCCCCTTCACAAATGCAAACCCCACCCCACTGCAGCCAACCACAGACAACCAATCACACCCTGCCCCCCAATACCTCTCACAACCAAGGAAATGTAATAAATAAAGAGAAAGAGAACCTACCCAGTTGATGCTGACACAAAACCCCACACATACACTATAAAAAGACTATGAGCCTCACCACCCCAACCATCCCCTCCCCCCTCTTCTTCCCCAACCTTATACTGGACTCAACACTAATGTCTCACAACAAATGTAACTGATTTGTAAGAAAGACTGTACAACCTGAAAAAAATAGACAAGGCATGCACTTTTGTAAACCAAGAAAATATTTAATAAAATATTTTTTTTAAAAAAAGAAAAGAATGGAGTTTAGCATATGTGCTATATGTTCTCTTATAGCTGCCGTAATTTCTTTAAAATTCTCCTTGTCATTTCTTGCAGAGCAGATGACCCTGTCAACTGTGTGGGCTCTGCCCTTTTATGGCCAAGGGAATTTTAGAAGATTGGTTGTCCAGGAAGGGGGGGGGGGGCTCTGATAAATGAAGAAGGGCTGATTCTTCTTGTCACATATGATTTGGCCTCTTTTTATGCAACTTGCGTTCTTGGGCACTGGCAGAGTTGGAGTCTCCAACTGTGTGTACGATTCACTTCAGCAAACAGCCATGGATATATTCAATGTGCAGCATTATGGTTTGTAAAGTCATCCACACAAAGGAACCTGAATAATATTAATTTCCATAAAGCTACAGTGTGTCTCTGCTGGAGACATTCTTCTGTCACAAAACCGGCACTGCAAAATGCCCCCCTTTCCTGGTGTGGTAAGCAAGAAACATGTGGGGTGCACATCTCACAGCATCCAATGTTTTGCTTTGTTTACATGTAAAGCGTTAGAAAAACAGTTTCCCCTTTTCCTTTCACTTGTTATAGGATTAATTGCTTGGTTGGCACAAACGTGTTTCTTCCACACACCAAAAATTACAAAACATGCAGCAGAGAAATAAGATAAGGAAGAGCTTAAGAGTTCTGTGGCATACCGAAGTGACAGGCACTTCATACGTGATTTCCCCGTCCATGTTATTTCCATATACTGCAGATGTCATACATGAAGCTGCCCTTCTGACATGTCATTTGCCTGCTTACTTGCAAACATACAGTTTGTGCATAGGTCGGTGCACAGCATTAACCCTTCAGCAGACAGCCAAATCCACTGAGCTGCATCAGATCTTCAGACAGAGGTCCCCTAGATGCCATTGACTTACAGAGCTCCCAAAAGTCAGCTTTCTCTGTCTCTCTCCTGTTTGTGTTGCTCCCGGTTCAAAGTGTAGTTTCTCTTGTCTTTGCTCACAAAGAGATGCTTCAGGGGAAATCCATTGACGTTATACTCAGAGTAGACACATTGAAATCAGTTGGGCCTAGCTCATGAACAGGGACGGGTCAATTTGTCAATTTCAGTTTTCCAGCATTAAGTTCAGTTAATGCATACTTTACCCTAGCATATAGGCTTTTGTACGCATTACTTAGGTACAGATGCATTGCAAAATTCAGGTGTTTGTGTACAATACCATTCTGGGAAGTGCAAATTGGGGCTCATCCAAACATCTGCTTGTCCCACCGCTATCTCCTGGGGAAACCAGCTGTTTGTCAATGAATCAGAGCAAACTTCAGTCAGTTTTTCTGCAGATTTGTTCTGATTCAGTGGTAAACAGTGGGTTTTCCCGGGGAAAGAGGCATGAGGACAAATAAAAAACTGCTCAGGATAAGCAGAAAACCTCTCAGTCCCATGCTTTCTAGGTCCGGGACAAGCAGAAATGTGGAGAAGCTCAGGTCAGGCTTACTGTTAATTTCACTGGATCTACTCTGAATATGACTTAGTCAAATACCACCCTTGGTACATATTTTTGTGTTTTTATATTGTAAACCGTCCTGTGGTTCTCAGATGAGGGGTAGTATAGAAATGTAATTAATCAATTGACTAATAATGCCAGTTCCCTTATCAATTTTTGATAGACACCCTTGCCTCACAGCTACTTTATTTTTTAAACACACACACACACACACACACACACACACACACAGAGGTCATATTATGGAACTCGTGGCGTTTTCTTTTAATGGCTCTCATTCATTTACTGAGGAATTTTATGCTATATTTTTACTGTTAGAACTCATCCTGAGATTTTTTGACAATGAAGGGGAGGGTATAAATACTGTAACCAAATAAGATAAATTCAGTCATGGATCTACCACTTCACATTTGTTTCTGCCACACTGACAACCTCAGTCTGCCTAATGATAGGGCCAACCCTGTACTCACGTCTGGGGAGGAATCTCTTCATCTCAGCAAGTGTATTAGGACTGTAATGTTTCATCAATTAGATTGATAAGACATTTTGGTTTGCTAAGAAGATGTCCCTTATGAATCAGGCAATTAAAACAAAGGTTAGGTCCTTTGAATAAACAAAGTGCAGTTGCCAATTGCCATTATAAAAGAAGCATTCTTTCTTGTAGAATCCCTCTTCTCAGATGGTGGCTGTGGCATCCACATGTGTACATTGTCTCTAAAGAGAATGGTCCCCCCGCTTTTTCTGCCATGCGTTTTTATGCACATTTAATTAATAAGAATTAATAAGCCAATTAATGAATCAATTAGGTTTTCTTTAACTGAGTGAGAGCCCTAAAATGCATGAAGACCCATAGAGAACAACCTAGTGGGAGTCAAGTCCACTGAACTCAATAGGATTGTACTTCTCTAGGAAAGGGATGTAGAGCTTGGCCCAGGGGTGGATCTGCTATGAAACTAACAAAGCTTGAGCTTCAGGGCCCCTAATTTCGGAGCGGCTCCAGAAGTGACTTATTGGTGTGTTGTTTTTTTTAAGGGTCATGACTCGAAAACTATAAGGCACGGAGCATTTTTATTCACATCAGTGACATTGACATATGAGATAATACAGTACAGCTATTTTAACCCAAACCTGAGCTATTTTTTTTTTAATATGATCTGTCTTGGAACAACCCCATTGAAGACGATAACAATGGTTCGCCAGACCTTGTTGCTGGTTGCAAAGGGGCCCCCATGACAGTTCAAACTTCAGTGCTCCCAAAATGTAGACCCACCATTGGCTTGACCTTTCCATGTATAAGGTCCCAGGTTGAGTCCCTGGCATATCTCAGAAGGATGGAGACAGAATCCTGCCCAGAACACCCTGGAGAGCCACTGCCAGTCAGTGTACGAGACAATATAGAACTAAATGGTCCAATGATCTGACTTGCTATAAAGCAGCATCTTATGGTCCTGCTAGCAGTCCTTGCTTGCCAAGTGTACAAAACAAACATACCAACCCACACCCTGTTTCTCTCTACCTCTGGGAACTTCACAGCTACCATGAAATCAATAGAGTAGCTAGAAAAGGCTCCTCTATTTGTAAGTGAGCATCTCGAATTTTGCAGAAACATTTGCTGTAACTGGTCTTCTTGCCTCGTGCAATCTGTTATGCTGCATCTTCCACTTCTTAGGGGAGGGAGAGCTGGCATTATTTCCTGGAGACAGAAATTCTTTGGGGACCACAGAGCAGAAAGTAGCAAGCTCTCAGCAGCTGGCTGCTGCGCCTTGGGATGCAGGCAAGGGTGGATCAGAATAATCTAATGCTGGGATGCATGCAAGGGTTTTAGTTCTCCCTTTCACTGCAAAGTGTCATTGCATTGCTGGAAGGTTGGAAGGCAGAAAACTCCCAGAGCTATTAGCCAGCTGGATCTGAAGGGAAATTCCTTGCACCCAGCACCAATATAACCATCCAGACTGTGAACCTTTGTCCTGTTACAGAAATATAGGGTGTGAAGGTTGTACAACCACATTAAAAAGTACTGAAAGGGTCACATCAAATTATTTATCTTGCTATTATGTCATGCAGCTCAGGGCAAAATAGACTCCCCTCCCAATTTTTATATTATCAACATCCCTCCAAGTAAATTAGAGTGAGACCATCCGGGCTGAGTAGCGATTAAGGTCTCCTCACGGCTGATGGGAGTTGTGCAGGGGCAGCTGTGTATTCCACAACATGCCATTGACACAATAATAGTGCACTGCTGGTGGATTTATACTAGACCGTCCATACATCATTCTGCTTTCTTAGCTTTTCTATTATGCTTCCCCAATGTTACTGCATTATTGCTGACTAGAGAGGCACTCTTGCACTACAGCACAACCAAAATGAGACAGCAATCCCCCCTAAAAATATATATTTGTGTATTAAATTTGCAGGAATTCAGTAGGAAACCATGGGGTACGCACCAGCTGGAAATGAAGAAACAATGTTTTGCAGGTGCAAATTGTATTGGAAACAGGGTTACATATACAGCAACTGCTCCAATAGCATCATGAAAAGGACATCTGGGCAGCTTTAAACCGTGGTCTCCTTGGTCTAAGGAGAACAGTCTAACCACTACAGCACATTGGTCATCAAACAGAATCAAGGTAGCCTACACAGCAGCTATGGCCCAACTATAACATTATGGCTGATTAAGGCTAGAATCCTATGCATATGTGCAAACAAATTCCATTGAATTCAGCAGGATTTACTTCCAAGCAAATGTGTTTAGGATCTGGCTGCCAGAGGAAACCCCCTGTCATTATAACCATTTATAATCCAGCCAAAATACTATACAGACAGCTTGCTGATAATATAATGCTCCACTAGTACTTCAAAAATTAAATAATTGTTAATTGTAATTCAATTAGTTTGATTTAATTGCTTTCCTCGGTAATGGAGCATTTTATTGTTATTGTGACATCTTCACTGTGGTTTGTGGGATGAAGTTGACTCCATGCTTTCTGATTAGTATTTCAACCCTTTCTAGGCTCCCAGTCATAGTTGGGAATTTGAATAGTTGGGAGGTTTATCTAATTCTTACAGTTTATCATAAATTAGTTCAATCATAAACTAAATATATACAGCAAATTAAGTGTCTGGATGTATGGTGCTAGTGAACCTGACTGCTAATTTGCCATATTTCATAGTTGATATGCTTGTGAACTCTCTCCCTTCTCTAAAAATATATCAGCCTTTGCAAGCTACCTTTTCTGCAAAATAGGGGAAACATTTCACAAGTCGATGTCCATGTGGTCTTAATTGTTTAATTAATAAAAATGTCCATAAGCAGTGAAACTATTATGCTATTGATTTGTAATGCTGCCATGAAATCTGTTGACCATGAAGCAAAAAATCAGAAAAAATCTCCCAAGATGGGCAAAGGGGATACTTTGTAGATTTCCACCAGCAAGGACCAGCACTGGCAAATGTACACTGCATGTCATATCAGAAGCTCCACTGAGTTCAATGGATATTTCTCCCAGGTAAGCATATAAAGGACTTCAGTTTTAAGACAGGTTTGCTTTACTGACTTTGGAAAAGGACAAGAAACTTTGGCAGTAGAGTCCTCACAGAGTCCTACCATGCTGCAGATCTTCAGAGATTAGGACCACGGGGCAGAGGCACAGGAAGGCTATCTACCAAACAAAACTGGCTGCTAAGTCATGGAAAATCTCTTAAATTCTACAGGATGCTCTCAAGAAAATGTGCATTCCTCTCTGCGGCAGCTGTCTCCACCTGGCAAGCCATTCATGTGCACCCATTCGGTATGTGGATCAGATTATTTTCTCCATGCTGCTGAAGACTCCAGAACATCTGTTCCACATAGTGATCTCTTCCCACTTAGTGCAGACAAAGGGGTGGCTTTCCTTCTGCGAGACCAAGATCACAAGGGATCCCAATTGGGAGCCTGGTTTTCAAGGGACGGCATTCACTGGCCGATAGGGATATAAGTTTAGCACTTGTGGGATTGTGTTAATTTGGCTAGATCTACTGTTAAAAAATCTGTATACATTCCTGAGTCACCCCATGGCTCTCTGTATGCATCTGTGTGGGAGGCACATCATGATGACGACGACCTATGGCAGTCTCTGAAGTTACAGAACAACAATCCTGAGTGGGATGCTTTCCTTTTTGATGTGTTAAAAAAAGTAATCCATGGAATGTCAGAATCACTCCTGGTGCAAGAGCAATCCATTGTTGTTGTTTGAAAATACAGTCGTACCTTGGTTCTGGAACGCCTTACGACTCAAACATTTTGGCTCCTGAACGTCACAAACCCAGAGGTTAGTGTTCCAGTTTGCGAATGTTTTTTGGAAGCCAAACATCTGACATGGCTTCTGCGGCTTCTGCTTGAGTGCAGGAAGCTCCTGCAGGAAGCCGATTGGAAGCCATGCCTTGGTTTTCAAACATTTTCAGAAGTCGAATGGACTTCTGGAATGGATTCCATTTGAGAACTAAGGTATGACTGTATACCTTCTGCAGTGCTGAAGTCTTCCCTGCTTCCTTATTCCCACCAAAGTCATAGATAAGATTCTACTTCTTTTACAACAGAAGCCACGTGGCATTCCTTTAAAACAATCCTGTTTCCCTTCACACTGGCAAATTCTAGACCATTATCTTCAGTATGCAGAGTATGTAATTGCAATTGGGGTCTACTACTCAGAGCTAGCATGAGCCACTGCTTGCTTTGTTGCAGCACCAAGCCAGCTGTATGGACATTTGAGGAGACCTTGGGCACTCACTAATAACTGCTAGAGTTTGTGAATGCTAGAAATTAATAAATGGTAGAATTTAGATAATATTTGGAGAATTGAAAGGAAAATACTAGGGCCTCACCTAAGATAGACACTACTGAGAATGACAAAAGCTGCTAGAAGCACATCATTAACCCATCAATGGAAACCATAAACCAGGCAGGAGGCTCTGCCATGAGGGGAGGAGGTTACAAGGGGACTGGGGAGGCTGGGCAGGCTAAGACTACGGGGGGGGGGGGGATGTTGTTTTACATGAGGCTTGGTTTTTTTTCTGGCAAGGGTCTTTCAGAAGGAAAATGGTGGAGCCAGAGCTCCAGGTGGAGGTCATGCGGGACAGAATGATCTTGGCAGGCTGGGACAGAGGTCCTGAGAAGTTGTGCAGGATGCCTTAAACTCCAGTGCTGCACTGCTGTGGGGAACAAGCCCCTCTTGAGATGCAGTGCTCTGAACTCTCCCCCAGGTATAGGCCCAGGTGTAAATACGTGTACGGCAAGCCATATATTTAGAAGACATTTGTCTCAGCAGAAACACAACCCTGGGTGAGTGCCCGTGACCTTTGGAATCTCATGCAGCTGCTCGGCAGAGATTGGGGTGGCATGTAACCATATAAACCATACCTCCATCTTCATTCCATCCAGCATATGAAAGTCCTGAACAGGAAAAAGATTACCACCCACCACTACTGAGTCATAGAATCGTAAAATTATAGAGTTGGAAGGGACCCTGAGGGTAATTTAGTCCAACCCTCTGCAGTGAAGGAATCTCAACTAAAGCATCCATGACAGATGGCCATCCAACCTCTGCTTTAAAATCTCCAAGGGACGAGAGGCCACAACCCCTCGAGGGAGACCATTCCATTGTAGAACAGCTCTTACTATCAGAAAGTTCTTCCTGGTGTTTAGTCGGAATTTCCTTTCTTGTGACTTGAAGCCATTGGTCTGGGACCTATCCTCCAGAGCAGGAGAAAATAAGCATGCTCCCTCTTCCATGTGACAGCCCTTTAGCTATTTGAAAATGGCTATCATATCTCCTCTCAGTTTCTTTTTCCCCATCCTAAACATACCCGGCTCCTTCAACCGTTACTCATAAGGCTTGGTTTCCAGACTTTTTATCATCTTGGTCACCCCCTTCTGCACACATTCCAGCTTGTCAATATCCTTCTTAAATTGTGGCGTCCAGAAGTGGACACAGTACTCCAGGTATGGTCTGACCAAGGCAGAATAGAGCAGTTCTATTACTTCCCTTGATCTGGACACTATACTTCTGGTGATACATCTGAGAATCTATTTATGTGTTTATCACCAGTGACAATCACCAATTTTTGTTGTGAGCTTAATTATCTACTGTTTTCTGACTGTTGCAAACAGTTCTAGCAGTATCAAAAAGGCATCCAACCAAACTTCCTCACAAATGAAATACCAGGCTTCAAACAGGGCAGGCAGGCCTGTCCATTCATTAGCCCTACCCATTTTATGGTCGTCTCACATACAGTATTATAGAAATTGGGGGTGGAGGGGGAGAGAGAATGTGTGCACAGAAGCTGCCAGGAAAGGGTTTGTTTTATTAATTAGTCTCCAGTTAGCAGCCCAGGGAAGGTATCTCTTTCAGTCACTCTATGCCACATTGAGAAGGCAAAGAAATAATCAGAAACACTTCCCCTCGGCACAAATCTCTATCGATCTGAATATGGATCTTATTTCAAGACAGCGAACAACCTGCACTGATGCGCTCCAACACAGACATGTTAGCATTTCCAGGTTTCTTTAAAACATGTAGCTATCTACCCTTGTATTTCTTCCTCTCAACTCCCCTGGAGAAAGAGACAAAAACGCTGCTGCCTTCCATAAGGCGGAAATCTCTGCACACATCATCCGCTCGCTGCACTGTCCTTCCCGGGAGCTGGCTCGGTTGTGCAAGGTAGCTCCTAATTACCTCTCTCCTGGATTCTTTTTTCTCCCCCTCCGAGGACAGCCTTTCCAAGAAAAAGCACACCTGGTGCTGTGAGATAGGGAGCCTCACCATGGATACCAGGTTCCCATTCCCAGTCTGGCTGGTGCTCCTGGGACCCTAATAACTATCTCTAGAATGCTGCAAAACTCCAGATGTGCATTAGTTACTGCCATGAGACCCTGTCCTCCTTGCCATTCAGAAGCAGCTCCACATTCATAGGCCTGAGAAAGCAAGCGGAGGGGGAGAGGGAAAGAGTGCTCATAATCTCCCTTTTATTATGCTGCCCCATGCCAGATAAGGACAGCTGTTCACGCACGATGTGTGCAAACCAGAAATGATAAATAGCCTGAAACAAATATATGATACATAAATGCCTTTTTTTTTTCCAGGGTGTTCGTTGGCAAAGAAAGGAGACTGTGGCCGATTATTCCTTTCTTGCCTCCCTCCCTTCCTCCTTCTCCCCTCCACCGCCCCCCCCCCCCCCCCGCTTTCCAGCCAACCGTGTGCTTTTAAAAGGCTTGTCCCAAAATAAACAAGAGTTCTTCCAAGCCAAGGCTTGCAAAGGAAACGCTACAGCAAATATCTGCCCAGCAAACCCAAGGGTTAATACGAAGGATGCACAGAATACAGGAGATTCTGTAAGTTGTAAGCGCTGATTGGAAGGGAGAGACCACTGTAGGTCAACATGTCCTTTACATTGTGAATAACTTGACAGCGTCTAATAAACCCAGCCACCTATGGCCAAGATAATTGACTTTATATTCCTAGACATCACACGCCATATTTTTTAAAGGGAGAAATGGTAAGCCAGGGCACATGAGATTTCAGAGCCTGGCCTGTGCTGCACAGCATCCCATCCCGCTTGAACCTTATCTGCTGCTCTTTATTTCCTTAAAGAGGGGTAAATTAACCTCCCATCCGAGTGCTCATCATCCTAGGACTCTCAGCAGCCTTCCAGAGGGTAAATGTAAATCCGCCGAGACAAGAGGCTCCCAGGCACACAGGGACACACCCCTCTCCCTGTCATGAAATAAGCCCCGTTGATTTATTAAGGGGCCCATGAGTAGGGATAATTATAAGACTAACAGATCTCAAGTTTATTTCCTGAGTGGTCCAACGGAGGACAGCTCCTCTGCCGTCTCCTAATGAGGGAGCCATACCCTGGAGAGCGCCGTGCTTTGCTCCCTGTCTTGCACTTGCTACATTTCACATGGATGAGGTAATTTGACTGCAGATGAGGTAACCGTGCGACTTGCCCATGAGCTGGAAGAGGTTACCATATGATCATTCATGTAAACATACAGACTGCTCCCCGAGGAGCCTGACTGACAGCTGCGTTCTGATGTTGTGCTGCACTCAGAGAGGCAGGGAGAGGAGGGGAACCGGTGGGAGTAACACAGCAGCCTTGGAGCCTGTCTGCTCTCTTAAAGGAGACAGATCACCGACTGAGTGGTTGTCAAGTCCGGCAGGCACCAGGCTTGCCTGCAGTCTCAAATCCAATAACGGCACACTAGCCAGAGAGGCCTCTGCGCCTGCTGCATTGGGGACAGCAGCACATGGTCCAGGCGGTGAGCAATCGGAGATGCTCTGTGGGACAGCATTACGAAGAGCTGGCCTGCCTTGGCTCGGCATGCAAGGTGAATCAGGAAGCACTTCTGTGCAAGCGCAAGTTGATTTTCACCTGCGTTTGCTGCCATCCTGTCTAGCGTGGTTTAAAATTCTTTCCAAGTGGGGCATTGTCCTCTGTTTCAAAGGGCCAATATGCACTGGAGTTTCTCAGCAAATCAAAGGGACTCTCAATACTTACCGTACTAAGTTGCAATATATTCATCTGTGAAGGGTTCGTTTCTGTTGTTCTTTCTTTTGCCCGTTCCACACAGTGTCTCACAAGTAACTCTCTACTCATCTTTCCCTTTTCACCAATGCCCTTAGTTTCTGCCTGCCTCAAGACTCCTCCATCGTTTCCCCATTCAAGTCAGTCTCAGAAGCACATTGGAAGTGTTCCCATCATGTTGCAAGGTGGCCTGGGAAAGGGCTAGTCAAAGGGCATGTGTTACAGAAGGCTAAGTGAGAAAAACAGAGACCTGACAGGCCAGTTACATGTGGCCCTTCTCTCTTAAAGGAGGCAGTTGTGAGACCCCTTTTAAAGGAATCTACATTGAATCTGGCAAATTTGAACAGCTACCCAAATTTGTCATTTTGAGGTAAGGCATTGGTGAGGGAGGTAGCATCTTGACTCTACGTAGATCTGGACGGTGCCATTCCTGTTTGGTTTCTGGCCTGGTCTCAGGACTGAAATTGTATTGGTTATCTTGGTGGATGGTTATCCTGGAAGGTATACAAAGTGATCCTGCTGACTTGCCTTGTTGATGGTATCATTGACAAACTAGGTTGCCCTGCTGGAGCACTGCTTAAAGGTATGGTGGCTCTGGTCCTTTTTGGAAGACAATTCCCAGAAGGTTCACTTGCTGTGATCTTACCTGGAGAACATTTACCCATGCAGTGATTATATCCAGAATTAAACGAGTATCTACTCGGACCCTGAGATCATCTTCTAAGGCCCTTCTTTGTGTACCTCCTCAAGAGATTTGGAGGGTGGCAACATGAGAACGGGCCTTCTCTGCAGTGGCTCCCCATCTGTGGAACACTCTCAGTGTTCGCCTGTGAAGTTCACCTGGCGCCTTCATTATACACCTTTAGGCGCCAGGTACCGTAAAAAGTTCCATTTTAACCAGGCCTTTGGTTGATTTTATTGACATCCTATGCCCTTTTAAAATGTGGGGTGGGGAGGTTATTGGGTTGTTGTTTTTATTTTGATTGTGTATTTTGTGATTTTATATTTTGATTTTATTCTGTGAACTGCCCTGAGACCTCCGGGTATAGGGTGATATAAAAATTCAGTTAATAACAATACTAATAATAAGTATGTCTGTCTGTCTGTCTGTCTGTCTGTCTGTCTGTCTGTCTGTATGTATGTATGTATTTTACTTGGGGCTGCCTTTAAAGACAGTTCTGAAACTGGAAATGGTTCAAAATGCAGCTGCCAGATTGCTAGTAGAAGCAAGACAGGAAGCACAGATCACACCTATTTTAGACCAGTCCTTCATGGGTTCAACTAAAAATAATTGTTTACATATTTAAAGCCCTAAATAGCCTTGCATCTAGAACTTGCATCCACATGAATCTACTTTAGCTCTGTTTGGCTTCTGAGGCCTTGGTCTCCGGCCTGCCAGTAGCAAAGAGGAGATTAATAGACAATTTATCATGAACAAGGCCTTTTCAGTGGTGGCTCCACAGTTGTGGAATTACCTTCCCAGGGAGCTAGCTTTTCCACGCCCTCTCTCTCCCCACTTTATTTGGGAGAAACCATGTGCAATGCTCTAAACTTGGACAAAAGCCAAGATACAAAGGTAATAAGCAAATGAAATATATATTCTACCATGCTTAATGTATTAGCATGGTGTCCTGTCCATCTACCATATTTCTTTAAACTTTTAAATTTCTTTTCCTTTCCTTTCTGTCTCTTTAAAGTGTTCCCTTCCCCAATTATCTCCTGAGAAGCTTATCAGGGATGCCATGAAGGAGTAGACTGATAATGGCTGAGGAATCATATGAAAGGCTGCTCACACCACATTACAGTGGTACCTCGGGTTACAGACACTTCATGTTACAGACTCCGCTAACCCAGAAATAGTACCTCGAGTTAAGAACTTTGCTTCAGGATGAGAACAGAAATCGCACGGTGGCGGCACGGCGGCAGCGGGAGGCCCCATTAGCTAAAGTGGTACCTCAGGTTAAGAACAGTTTCAGGTTAAGAATAGACCTCCAGAATGAATTAAGTTCTTAACCTGAGGTACCACTGTACAGTGGAACCTTGGGATGCGAACGTGATCCATGCAGGAGGCACATTCGCAACCTGCAGCGTTCAGAACTCGCAGTGCCGCATCTGCACACACATGGGTTGCGATTTGGTTTTTTGTGCATGCGTGAGCGCCGAAACATGGAAGTAACTGTCCCAAAATCGTGTAACCTGAAGCGTCTGTAACCCGAGGTACCACTGTACTGATCTCCTACTGTACTTCATGGAAGTCTTGGCTGGATGCATTTTAGCAGACATTTTGGGTTCACTGCAGGTGATGATGACTCAGTCTCCAGGCTCAATTGGCCTGAACTGCTCCCTGTGAAAATGGAGAGGAAGCCCACTTGAATGAGCCCTATGATTCCCTGCACCAAGCAAAAATTCGACAGCAGAGGATGAGGAAAGAGTGTCCAGTTGGTAGGAATTCTTATTCTGGAGATCATTCTAAAGCATCAATGTATATACATTTGTTTCTATGCAAGTTTAGAACTGATGAATCCAACATGGCAGACCATTGCTTAGTAGCCTGTGCCTATTTGCTCTGAAGCAAGTTCCACTGATTTAAATGGTCTTCAGCTCCTTGGATTTCACCCTAAAGAACTTCGCTGTTTGAAGCTATCCCTGGCTTGGCTGCTGAACTACAAGCCTTTGTCTGCATGGAAATAGCAAAAGCAGCTGCTGCCTCACAACGTCCTGCTCACTTGCTACTGAATAGGTGAAGTGCTTTTGGTACAACACAAGCAGGTGAAGGCTATTGCACTCATGTTCTGTTCATGCACTTCTGGTTGGCCATCATGGAAAACAGGATGCTGAACTAGATGGGTATTTTGTCTGATCCAGCAAGGTTCTCCTATTCCACTTAAACTTCTTGAATGTGTCACTGTCCTGCATTATCTGCTGAAGTGCTTTCCTGTGTATATAAAGCCTGTAGCAAGAAGAGCAAGGAAAACTGGCAGCTAAGGAGTTAATCAGAGTTGGGCACTCATTAAGCTCAGGTGCTCAGGTGCCTTCTCCCTTTGGAGGATAAAATGCCACAAACTCCATTCTGGGCTGTTTTCAGCGCACAGAATTGTCAGAAAACCACCTGTTATTTGCAATGGGTTTTGTTGTTGTTGTTATTGTTGGGGAAATAATTGAAGGCATAATTAAGCAATAATGGGGTTAAAAACATATTGTTATGCAGCTACCAAACCCCCTGACAGATGTGGCATTTAAGGCTTGTCATGACTGGCGCTGTTAATTTTACACAACGTACGATCAAAGATCACGTCTGGCTCTGTGCGCCGTTTCCCTTCGGGTTCTGGCTTGCATGCCCATGCCAGACAGTTGTGGTTTGTATCATATGTTAGAAAGAGGTTACGCCACACTCTGTTTGAAATGCTACTTCCACATCACATAGAAATAGCTTGGAAGGCCCATCAGAATGAACACATCTCCCCATCTAAAAAAGCAAAGCAAGCTGTAAGCAGAAGGGGGAAGGGCAACATCAGAGGCGAAGGTTGGGTGCTATGGGCAGCTTTTTCCACAATTAATAGACCACCAGAGCTGAATCACTTCCACTTAAAACCCCACCAAAGCAGACATGAACAGATCCCCTCACTGCACAACCCTATGTGTGTCAACTCAGAAGTAAGTCTCACTGAGTTCAATGTAGACTAGACACTAAGGTAAAGGTAAAGGTACCCCTGCCCGTACGGGCCAGTCTTGACAGACTCTGGGGTTGTGCGCCCATCTCACTTAAGAGGCCAGGGGCCAGCGCTGTCCGGCGACACTTCCGGGTCACGTGGCCAGCGTGACATCGCTGCTCTGGCCAGAGCCAGAGCCAGAGCCAGAGCCGCACACGGAAACGCCGTTTACCTTCCCGCTGGTAAGCGGTCCCTATTTATCTACTTGCACCCGGAGGTGCTTTCGAACTGCTAGGTTGGCAGGCGCTGGGACCGAGCAGCAGGAGCGCACCCCGCCGCAGGGATTCGAACCGCCGACCTTTCGATCGGCAAGCCCTAGGCGCTGAGGCTTTAACCCACAGCGCCACCTGCATCCCTCAGACTAGACACTAGGATTGCCATATTTCAAAAATTCACAAAAATCTACACTTCCGGATATCCCTGGACATTTAAGCAATTTCTGCCCAGACGCTGTTTCCAATGGTCAAATCCCAGCTATGTCCAGGAAATTCCGGATGTATGGCAACAACAGTAGACACCCTGTGTACCTTTGACTAAAAAAACCCCAAGGATTGTAAAAGCACCAGATCCATAGCATTGTGTGCTATGAAATGGAAGCGAGAATAATGGGATACTTTTGCCTAACCTCTATAAAGGTGTGTCAAAGTGCCTATTCATCTAGATGCAAAGAAGCACCACCACGCTATAGATGTTTGCCCTAAAAGAATGGGGAGCTAGAATGAGCCATGTAGTGATGTAGCCCCACAGCCCCTTTGAATCTGTGGCACCTCTTCACACAGGTAAAAACTAAATGGCTCTTATCTAAAACAAAAACCCAGCTTGCAAGTGTCTGTGCTCAGTGCGGACAGCTTCATACATTTCTTTCACCCTTCCCCCAAACTACAAAGGCGTAAGGGGCAAAAGCAGCTGGAAAATAAAGCAAACACCAGAACAGGTGTAGCCAACATGGTAGCCTCCAGGCTCCTCCAATCCCTGGTAATTGGACCTGCTGACTAGGATTGATGGGAGCTGTACTCCAAGAACATCCATAGGGCAAGTTACCCCTGCATTAGAGCATAGGTTCAGGCTGGTGGTCCTTGCCATGGCTTCAACCTTGCCATTTAAAAAAATTAAATAAATGATTATAACATTGTTTTCAAAAGTTTTTGCAATTGCCAAACACACTGCTAGGCACACATGGAGTTACTTGTCTGGTTCACAGAACCAATAGTGACACCAGCGGAAAATATTGGCCAGCAGAGAAGGGGCAAAGTAAATTCCAGCGAGTCAAGCTACATTAGACTCCTGATGGGGAAATAATATTTCTCATTAATGTCCCTATCCTAATCATATCTTCTTTTAAGTAAGTCTTGATGGAGTGTGCTCAGGATTGTAGCCTTCTGCTGATTTTTAGCAGAATTGTATTTTTTATATGGAAAAAATACATTTCTTTCTAGTAACCGCAGAGGTTCAGCAATTGAGGGGGTGAACTGCTTGTTGTGGGGGTGCCTGCTCCCCTTTCCAATGCTGTCTAGGCTTAGAATTTAGATGTTTATGTAAACATCCATGCGCAAGTAAAATGCAACTGAAGCAAGTGAAAAGCAATGACAAGCCTGTAGGTAAGATCCCGAGATTACCTGTCTATCTCACCAGGTCAAAGGCAAGGCATTGATTTGCGGATGACAACCCCAAATTTGGCACACTTAAAAGCTTGTGTAAAAGTGCCCTAAAGGTATGCATATGTGAGCTCCTGGAAGATTTCAACAATAAATCAAATGTGAGCACCATGCAAAAGGAAGTATTCCAGTAAAATAAAAAATGGTTATATACACACACGTATACGTATATGTATATGTATATCAGCCCCAACATTAAGCCACCCTAAAAGGTTTTCCCCCAACTGGGCTGCAGGTATTGTAATGCTTTATATCTGTAATATTTCAATCATGGTGAATGCTGCCCTTTGTGAGGGGAAGGAAATCAATTAATTTCAAAGGGAAGCTTCTAAGTCAGAAACCATTAGATCTCAGAGAGGTAGCACCAGGTTGCCAAGAACTGGATGCTAGCTGAAAATCCAGCAGGTGCAGCCCGAAGCTAAGATAAAAGTGGTCTCCCATGGCTCCATTTGTGCACAGTGCCTCCCGTGGCTGGGTTGCCATATTAGCAATCTGTTTGTAGAAGGAATAAATCCGGGCCTGGATACACAGAGACACATTACCCAAGCAAGTCCTGGCAAGACAGAGGCACTGTGGGGGAGGGGTTCCCATGCCAAAGAAATTGGTCCACTTGCCTGTCCTGGACAGGGTCACACTCCCCTGAAGAAGCAGGTACACAGTTTAGGGCTGCTATTGGATCCAGCTCTGTCCCTGGAGGCCCAGGTAGCTTCAGGAGCTAGAAGCACCTTTTACCAGCCGCCTCTGGTGTGACAACTATGGTTGTTACTGGACTGGGAGAGCTTGACTGCCGTCGTTCAAGCGCTGGTGACTTCAGGACTGGAGAAGTGCAATGCACCCTGTGTGGAGCTTTCATTGCACTTGATCTGGAAGATGCAAAATGCCCAATGCAGTTCTTTTTTTCTGGGGGTACTCAAGACTACGCAATACCAGCATCTTTTTTTTTTTTCAAATGTTAAAAGTATGGCACTTGTATACCATTAAATTAATCGGGGGTTAAGATGTTGTATTTATGAATACCTGTTGATTGAGGAAAGTGGATTCAAAACTTGGAATTTCTGTAACTTCTAAAGCAAGTTGATGGCAATATAGTTGGTGTAAAAAGGTGACATACTGTTTTTAAACTTCCTACAAGTGTATTCATTGGCTTGTTCTGTAAAAGTCTAAATAAAGGTAGCTTTATATACTTAAAAAAAAGTAAAAAAAAAAAAAGTACGGCACTTACTGTAACAACTTTATGGTGAGTACCAGCACCCTTCTTTCCTAAAGCAAAACAAAACAAAACAAAAACACCTAAAAAGCACTGGAAAGGAGTAAGACCATATCACACTGACAACAGAATGAAGGCCTAGCCCGACCTTTGGTATGATCCAGTATAATCCAATATGACTCCTTTTATGTTGATGTAAAGAAGAACATTCACAAAGAAGCTCATGTAGATTACGTAACCCCTATTTATTTTAGGGGCAGAATAACAGCAGCAAAATCTAGTTAGAGCAGGGGTGAGTAACCACTTTTGGCCAGAGGACTGGATCTGAAAGTAGTCTCTGCGAGCCACATTGGCAGGTGGATGGGGCTGTCCAGCTGCCAATCATTTGATGTCCTGTGACATCAGGCACGGGAAAGGCAAAGCCATGGCTATAAAGCAACAATTGCAGGTGTGCTCTGATTGTTGCTTTAGCACTGGTTGAACTGGGTGCCTTTCCCTACTGCGCTGCTTTTGGAAGGAATAAGATGCACTTGGGAATGACAGGGAGCTCCAGAGTGCACCTGGTCCCTGCCGAAAGTGTGACAGGATAAGTACTGAATTCAAGCCGTGCCAATGTCATGTGATGGCCAGGTGGACATGCTTGGCCAAAATGGCCTCATGGGTCAAACAGAGAGGCCTGGGAGGCCAAAATAGAAGGCCCACCGGTGAGTGAGAGGGAACTTCCAAGACCAAAGTCCCAGCAGTGCCTGAGAACTTCCCCTTCTAAACAGCATACAGTGGTTAAGATGCTTCAGGTTACAGACACTTCAGGTTACAGACTCCGCTAACCCAGAAATAGTACATTGGGCTAAGAACTTTGCTTCAGGATGAGAACAGAAATCGCGCAGCGGTAGGAGGCCCCATTAGCTAAAGTGGTGCTTCAGGATAAGAACAGTTCAGGTTAAGAACGGACCTCCAGAACGAATTAAGTTCTTAAGCAGAGATACCACTGTATTGGAAAAGGCTCCGCAATACTCTGCTGTACATTTTGGCTGCCTTTATGGAGCTGCTGTATCCTCCATACCTTTACTGTATTGACATACAATGGAACCTTGGTTCTCGAACTTAATCCATTCTGGAAGTCCCTTTGACTTCCAAAACGTTCGAAAACCAAGGCACAGCTTCCAATTGGTGCGGGTGCCCCAGATACAATAGCCAACAGCCGCATCGGATGTTTGGCTTACGAAAAACGTTCGCAAACCAGAACACTTACTTCTGACAGACAGATAAATTGCTATATCAGTTAGTAACTGTGCCATATAGACGCTTTGGTGCAGGGAAAGGAAGATAATTTCCTGTGTGTTGAGGTACTGCTCATCCAAAAGACAAGTGGTCCTCTTGGGGAATTCAACCACCATCAGCTTTCAGGTTAGCCGAATGCTGAGTGGCTGCATAAGTGAATGCACTACTAACCCTACACTTGACCTAGTTTCACACAGATCACACCATGGTGTGGTGTGTGTGTGTGTGTTTTGTAGGGGTGGGGGTTGCCTCAAGGTAAAGCAAAAAAGCAGTTGCTTGAATCCTTCCTACAAGCGACAAGTATGCTTCCCCGCTGAAGATCTCAGCAGCGTCTATCAGGCAGGTGTGACTTGCATTTCGCTCTGTCCCTTCTCCTTCCCATCCGAACAGACCTCAGATCTTGCACAGCAACCACATCCTGTCTCTTCAGCTGCTCGTCTTTTCCTGCCAACTAATTACTATTCAGATAAAGTCACACACAGAGCCAGCACAGGACACAGTCAGCTAGAGGGAACCGATTCCATTGACCTCAACCCTCTTCTCTTTCTTCCAATAAGATCTTCTCTATCTGCATCCACCCACTTTGTCTAAGGGGTGGGAGAGGGGGGGAGGGAAAGGGAGAGAAATAAAACCCCGCAGGTCCTCAGACTTCCCCAGTGGGGAGGCTGCAAGCAGGAAACGGTCTCCCGGGATCAGAGCTCAAGCAGATCATTTTCCATCACACTGACATGTCTAACAATGTAGTGAGTCACAAGCCATCCAGCAAGTGCAGAATGAGTCACCTGAAGTAAACTGGGGAGGGGTGGCTGCGAATGATTTTTGCCTCCCAGAATCAGTGTTGTTTGAGTTGGAAGCATGTTTCCTCTTTCTGCAAAGGAGAGCAGCTGTACGATTCTCAGCTTCTAACCACAAAGGGCCCATTGACCTGTTTCAAAGAAAGAAAGAGGGAAAAAAGAGCATGAGAGATAGTGGGGGAGGGGGAAGGATGCTTATTATTTTTAGCAGCAAACGTCTAAAAACCAGCAGAAAGGAGTGGGGAGCCAGCAGCACCTCCAACCCTGAAGAAACATGACAGCCATTTTGCCACCATAGCCAACCAGAATTTTTGTCTGTGCGGCGGGGCACTGAGTTCAAGCTCCACACCTGCCACTGTGCGTGCGAAACGCAATGCGGGCCTCAGTGTACACGCACAAATTGCACGGTCCTTCCCCTTGACAAAAGTGTGCCTGAGGGCGAACGTGCTTCTCTGTTGGGTCATGCGTTACAGCACTGGGCAACCTTCTGCAGCCTGAGATCTTTTATGAGCAGCCTTCTGGGGCCCAGAGGCAGAAGTGGGCAGAACAATGAATGTTGCCTTTGTACTGTAGGCTGCTTTCAGCACAGCTCTTCCTTATCCTCCATCCAAGCAAGGAAGAACCATAATCAGAATTCAAGGACAGATTTCAGCCAGGCAAAAGCAGCAGCAGCAACAACAACAACAACCCCCCACCCCCCACAGAGTTTAAAAGGCCATAGATTGTTTAATTAGCCAAAGGACTGGGAGAAGAGGAATGTTTTTGCCTAGCACCAAAATATATGTAACAAAAGCGCCCTAGTGAGAGCATTCCACAATTGGGGAGCCACCGCAGAAAAGGCCCGTTTTGGTGTTGCCACCCGCTGGCCCCGTGGAGGAAGCACACGATGATGATCACCTCAGATGGTGATCACAGGGTTTGGGGTCGTTTGTATGCAAAGAGGCAGTCTTTGAGATATTGTGGTCCTGAATTGTTGAAGGTTTTATGGATCAAAGCCAACACTTTGAACTGAGCCCAGAAACAAAGTAACAGCCAGTGCAGTCAGACTACAACTGGCATTATATGCTCACACCATCTTGCCCCACATGCAACATGACTGCCGAATTCTGCACCAGCTGAAGTTTCCAAACCATCTTCAGAAGCAGCCCCACACTTAATGCATTGTAGTCATCTAACCTACAGGTTACCAGAGCATAGATGACAGAAGTTAGGCTATCCCTGTCCCAACAGGGGCACAACTGGGCCACCAGACAAAGCTGATGGAAGGCACTCTGTGCCACTGAGGCCACCTGAGTCTGAAGTGTTAGAAATGGATTCCGAAGTACCCCCAAGCTGCATACCTGCTCCTTCAGAGGGAACGTAACCCCATCAAGAGCAGGCAGCCTCCCATCTTTCTGGTCTAGGGAACCACCCAGTAACAGTCTTATCTGGATTGACCTTCAGCTCATTGGCTCTTATCCAGTCCATTACCAAAGCAAAACAACAGTCCAGCACTTCCACTGCCTCACCTGCAGATGTAAAGGAGAAGTAGAGCTGTTTGTCATCACCATGTTGCTGACAATGTGCTCCAAAACTCCAGATAACCCCTTTCAGTGGTTTCAGGCAGATGTTAAACAGCATGTGGCATAAAATCGAATCCTGTGGAACCCCCCATTGAAGGCTCCACAGGGCCGAACAGCTCTCCTCAAGCATCACTCTCTGGAAACAACCATCCAAGCCAAGCGCAGATGGAGAAGTGTGCAGTCAGACAAGCAACAGGACATGCTCTCTTGCTCTTAGAAGGCTGCAAGCACAAAACAGATTTTTAGCTGATGGGAGAGTGATAACAGCAGCCTGTCCTGTGGTTTTCCTACCACAGTGAGTGCACGGAAAGGGTTAAAGAGACAGGAAGGGCTGCCTAGGAAGCTTGGAAGGCCTCCAGAATGAAACCCTGTTTATTCAAAGCAGGAGGAGAATTAGTCAGGCTCCAGGGCAATAAAATAAAAATGTGGAAGCAGGAAAGGGCCAATTCATTAAATTGCCATCCCTTGAGTGATGCCCTTTAAATGCTTTCCTAGGGGACTGACAAACCCGAGGAGATCCAAGGAGGAGATCCAGTCCCAGTCCACCAGGGGAGCCTGGCCAGCAGAGTTACAGCCCTTTCCGGAATCTGAGGTCAGGAGGGCTCCCACTTGATGAGATAAGGCGACCAGATTGCAAGTGTGGAGCTGATTGCTTGCGCTTGTGCCTCACCGCCAGCCCCATACAGAGAGCTGGAGCTGTTGTGCTGGTGTGTGTGTGTTTGTGTGGAATTCAGGAGGGGAACCGGATGCTTCCCCATCTGTGACAAATGGCAGGCACTCTGCCCCTCCTGTTGAAACAGGAAACCTCCGTCTCCTATCCCAAACACTCCGCTCCTCTCAAGCACACACATTGTTTTAGGATGCATTTTGTCCAATTATGCTACCTCCCTCTGTGCAATAAGTGCACTTAGGGCGGGTTCAAGATTGCAGAGGAAGGGCAAGGAAAGGAAAGCCAGAGGACGGCTCCTGTGTCTAACAAGCGGGGCCCAACGGAACAGATTTCGCTTTCCTTTTTTTTTTTTGGCAAGCAAAGGGGTGGTTTAATAGCAGGGCGAGATTTGCAAGACTTATTGCTGCCAGCTGCAGCTGAGTCAAGGACAGATGAAGAGGCCGTGGAATAACAGCCTTTGGGGGGTCCCTGGTGAGAGGCAAAAGACATACAGGATGGTGTGCGGAGATAGATCAGCTTAAACCTTGGACACGTTCCCTTTGAGCCGCAGAGGAATGCCATCAGCCCATCTCGAGTGACTGCGTTAGAGGAGCAAGAAATTGGGTGGGGGGGTATAAGGGACAGCTGACACTTTAAAAGGTTGTGGAGGGTAGCAAGAGGAAGGGGGAAAGAGCGCTGGGGGGGGAAGGGCGGCTCTCTTCACCACACAAGCACCTTCTGCAGCAGCAGATGGAGAGGGAAGTTGCTGCCGATTCCTGCCGAGTCAGGAAAGGGAAGGGATGACATAATAATGAGGTGATCACAGGCGTAGGGAAGCAGGGGAGAGAACAAAGTCAAAATGCCAGGGAGACAGCGACCCAGAACTCTGCACCAGGGGTGGGCAGATGTCGACAGAAGATATGGTGGCCAGATGAAGGTTTCAAGGCAGAAGCCCTGGCAACAAATAATGGGGTGGGAAAGTGGATCTTTTTCAGGGGAAACAGATGGGAGAGTGGCAAGGCCACGTCATGTTTCACTGGAGGCTGCGGAAGAGGAAGCAGGCTTGATATATGGCAGCTCCTACTGGTGGCAGAGTCGATCTTCAGACCCATATTACCAGATAGAATATGAGCTGCTGTGGTTTTAATAGCTGCTGCAAATAAGGGAAATGGCTGTTTTGGAAGATCCTCCCTCTGGAACAACTGATGGAGACACTGTCAGCACACTGTCCCATTTGGGATCTGCCGGTCCTATTGGCAGTGTTTTCTTCCAAGCGCTTGGAGGGGAAGACTGGGCTTGGGCTTGTTGGCCTCAGCCCCACCAGCTCCTACCCCCACTCCATGCAGTCTGATGAGGAGAAACTGCTCCCCACCTGCCTTGGTATTTAGAATCCTGATCATGCAGGAGTCTCAGTCATGGGCAGCAGGGGGGCGGAGCTTATGCAGGAAAAGCAAACTCTCCTCTTTAAACCAAGCATAGGCAAACTTGGCCCTCCAGATGTTTTGGGACTATAATTCCCATCATCCTTGACCACTGGTCCTGTTAGCTAGGGGTGATGGTAGTTGTAGTCCCAAAACATCTGGAGAGCCGAGTTTGCCTATGCCTGATTTAAACCTTTTGCCCAATTCATACAAGGTGGGAGGAGCATAGCTGACAAAAGAGGTGTGACTAGTAGGTGTGGGCCCATTCTCCATACAAGGACTGTTATCTATCACTTACATGATGCCTGGTCATGCAGATTATTTCAGATCGTATTATGCATATTCAGTTGATGAACAGCTAACAGGAAAACACATGCATAATCTTTGCTCGATGGGGATCTGGATGCCTTCTTCATAGTATGAAACCATGGGCACGACCAAGCACACCGATAAGTATTTTTAACTGTGTTCTGGATTTTGCTTTGTGTGCACGTTTGCACACGTAACATCTTGCACAAGCAGGCTTTTGCACATGAAATATAAACAAAACAGCTGTCAAAAACACAGCCCACTTTCACACAGACAGCCCACTTTCCAGTTTGGGCAGCTTGCAGGCATAATGATCTTAAATATTTTATGGGTTATTGAGTGCTTTTTGGTCAAATTGGCTTGAAATAAGCAAGACATGGATAATGCAGTTAACATTCGATTCCTTTGCCATCCATCTCATCCTTAGAATCCAGACCAGGTTTTTAACATCTCTCTTGCTGTGACTTTGGGCACCACACTGTGAGAATCAGTGTGGAAACAAGACAGCTAGGAAAAACTACCTCTTTGGTCTGTGTCCAGTGGCCTAACTGAGAAGCTTTCTTTGTACTCTGTTCAGCAGAGCTGCATCTCAGCTCCATTATGGCTATTCACACTGCACACACACACACACACACACACACACACACACACACACACACACAAATCTCGGCGCAACATTAAAGTTGCACTTTGAAAAATTCAGAGCCAAGAAATACAGACCGCCAGTGTCCTTTGGCAGTGTTAGCTCAACAGATATTCCTAATATCATGGCACATTTTACAACATAACTTACATATTGCATATTAATCTCAACAGCTCAGACTGAAACTGCAGCACATGTGCAGCTTTAACTGGGTTAGTGAGGCTGTTGGACAGGAACATATGAATTTCCTGACCTTCCATGATATTAACTGTTTATCAACAGTTATTAGGCATTTGACAGCCCGGTCCTATGCCACGTATACATGGAAGCCAAGTCCTACGTCCTACTCTGTTCAGTGGGTCTTACCCTCAGGCAAGCCTCTGTGAGTTCCTTTCCTCCCCTCCTCTTTAAAAAAGAAAAACATTTTAAACCTCAATATTAGTATTTAAATAGTTGCAAAGGGGAGGAATAAAGTTCACACTCCACTGAAGTGCATTCCCACAGCTGCAACTGCTCCTATCACTTGGATGAAGGCACTTTCCTGGAGGCGATGGTGCTTAAACATGACAGCAGTGTGTGTTGCCTTACATTAGAAGAGATGGGAAAATGTTTTCCTTTGTGTGTGTTTTTTAAAGACAGAAGACAAAGCGGGGGGGGGGGGAGAGGAAGATAGGATAGGGAGAGAAGAAAGTGGAAGGACGGCGACTCTAATGATGGGGGGGACTAACAAATGTCCCCATGTTTTCTGTGTTTTCAGTCACCTGCTGCCTGTTTCAGCCCATTGGGTAGCACAATCAATGCGAATTTTACCTTTGGAAAAGGGGCTAATTCCTTCTCATTCAGATTCCTCTCTGACCTGCATCCAGGCAAGCAAGAAGCACTGCCAGAATTCTAAAACACATTCCAGTCCTGCAAAGACACTCCAGGAGGGTGTAAAGCAGGGCTCCTGAGGGGTGTGGCTCAGGTGGATATGTAGCCTGGGGAGAGTCAACAACATCTGCAGGGCCTCATTTGGTCTCCCGAGGTTCACCATCCCTGCTCAATACGATGCCATCGGGAGGCAAAAATATGTCCTTTCCGCAGCCTCACCAACACGCGAAGGAACAGCAATGCCATGGTCTTCTGCTGCTGCCTCTGTCTCTTTTGGTGTTGACTCATTCACAAATGCATTAGGTGCAGGGCATGAATTTATTTCAATTTATACCTTGCCCTTCCTCCCATAGGAGTTATGGGCGACAAACATGGAAGTGATAAAACAAATCAATTAAAAATAAAACATATTTTGAAACACTTGGAAACATTGAAACAGTCACGTACCTGCACAGCTAATTATGGGAAGGCGTTTAGGAACAGAATGTTGCGTCCTTCAAATGCCTGGGAAAACAGAAATGTTTCTACAGTCTTCCTGAAAGTAAATAAGGAGGGAGACAGACCCACACCTCACAGGGGGTGGGGGTGGGGGTGGGGGTGGGGAGGGAGAGCGGCATTCCACAAATGGGGAACGGACACCATAAAGACCTTCTCACATGTCGGTCCCCACTGGGCAGCACATAGCAGCAGTCAGCACTGACTGTGCCATAAGGACAGATGCCTTTGGTCCCAGAGAAGGTAAAGGTGTTTGGAGACTTCTGCCCTACTTTTGCCTAGCACAGGGAAAGAAAGCAGGCCTCCTGAAGAGAGATTAGTGCATGTGTGAAATAGAGAGAGAAAGAACATGCCGATAACAAGCATGCACCCAGTTATGGGAATGGGGTGGGGGAAACACCATATAGGCATTTTGAAACTAGAAATGAAGAAACAACTCCTAATTTTCATTTGCTGCATTCTCTCCCCCCCCCCCACCTCACTCCAAATTCACCACTTTGTCTCTGCAAGGCCTATATAACTGGAAACTTCTGAGGCAGGCCTCTTTGTAATCTAATTAGCATAGTCTGTTAAACCTTCTGTTTTCATTGTTCCCAGAACCTGCAGATTCATCCAGCGTGGACATGCAGTATCTAGCATTTTAAAACTTGCTTGCTTTTACTTCTGTTTTTTCAGGTTCCCCAAAAGAACATCAAAATCTGATCTATGTAGTATGTTTAGCTAATTTGTCCAATTGTCATTGCTTTTGCTAGGTTTCATGCAGCCCATCAAGCAATTAGAATCAGCACAGTTACACCCAGAACCGAGATAACCAGTCCTTTGGGATGGTCCTCTATTTGGAAAGGAAAAAGAACCAGGATCATATTGTTTTGTTTCTACATTCATACAGTATCCCGCTTTTCCTCAAAGGAGAAATAGGTGGAATACATGGTTCTTCCCTTCCCGGTTGCATTCTCACAACAACCCTGGGAGGTAGGCTAGATTGAGAGACTGTGACTCACTGGCCCAAGGTCACCCTGTGAGCTTCATAGGTGAGTGGGAATTTGAACCTTGATCTCCCAGATCCTAGTCCAACATGATCAAGAAGTATTTATACCACTCGCCCCCAATTAGGGAAATTAAGGTTGAGGGCAGCACCCAGTAGATACTGATACTTTGCAAAGTTGCACAAAAGGGGACATCCCTCCAGGTATTGCCTCTCTCACTACAGCACTATGACAGACAAGTTTCATCTGGTGGCTGTCAGCCTTCCACGAAACTTTTAAAGAAACAGAAGCCCTCTCAGGGTCTGGTTCTGTCAGCCCTAAATGAAATAGTGCACTGGGTAGGTTACTGGAGCTGATCTAATACGGTCATTGATGTTTATGCTTTCTAAAGGGCTAGAACTTCCTTTTTCAAAAATTTGCAATTCAGTGTGAACAGCTGTCACTGACATTTCAATCTTGCATTAATCAAAAACAGATGGAAAGCACAGCCCAAGGAGGCCGAAATCCAGCCCCTCATTTTAAAGGGAGGTGGGGAAGCCAAGAGGGAGGCAGTTGAAAAGCAGCTGCAAGATACCTTCCCCCTTGCCCTGCAGTTGCAGAGCTGCCTTTGCCTCTCTCGGCTCCCACATCCTCTGCTCTCTTGTCACACCTGCCCTTCCCACCTCTGGAAAGCTGACAGCCGAGACAAAGGATGCGCTGCACAGATGAAGCCATTCGGAGGAGCCCGGCTCTCGCAGCAACACGGGATAGTAATTTCACACGCAGTCTCTCATGTCCTGGCCAAACAGGCCTGCTTTAAAGAGAAGGGCCTTTTAAAATAAAACACAACCACCATTCCTTGAATATGCCGGTGTCTAATATATTCAGATTGGCACCTTTAGAAAGAAAACAACAACTCAGAGAACTGAATTATTTTATAGGGTGCATTTTAAACCAGAAAAAAGCAAGTCAGCAAAGGATTACAAGCCTGAAAGACCCTGAAGAGGCAGGAGTGGCTATGCCAACAGGGCCCATCTGTTGGGGGGAAGTGGTAGGGAAAGCCCTAGAGGCACAGCCAATGGCCCAGCCTCTCCCCGCCCCCCCCCAAAAAAAAACGGCAAAGAAGGTGTTAAAAGGTTTAACAGCAGAGGCCACACAGCAAAGCAGAAGTTAGACCCAGCTGCACCCCTCCCCACCCCCCTCCCTGTCTTCCCTAACCCCTCTCTGCACAGGCCTGCATTACTCAAGTGCCTCTTTCACCCACTGTGTCCCTTGCCCCACTTGTGTGATGTAAAACAATTCTTTTGTTTCCTCTTTAAGACATTAGCCTCAGGGGCCATTATAGGAAAAGAAAGGTATCCGGGGCTCTTTTATCTGAAAGAATCCATTTAAGAGTTTCTGGCTGCCCAGAGATCAGCCTACAGCCCCACCCCCACTCCCCAGCCCTCCTGTTCTTCAGTTATTTGCTTTACTCTGATGCTTCCAGCAGCCCCTCCGCCCCCAGCCAGCCCCTCCCCAACAAGCCCACCACCAGCTGAGAGCGCACAGAAGAAGGCCAGCCTCCAACTGTAAAAAAACAACAACACATCAAGGGGCAATCTTCCTTTTTTAAAAAAAGCAAACCACCACCAAAAAAACTGGGGCTACCATCCTACACTCACTTGCATTGGAGTAAGCCCTGCTGAACTCAACAGGGGAGACCCAAGAAGAGCCCAGTTGCTGGATCCGGCCAATGGGCGATCTAGCTCAGCATCCTGCTCTCACAGCTGCCAACCGGATGCCCCTATGGGACGCCCGCAAGGAGGGCTCGAGGGCTTAGAATAGTGTGGTAAGCATGTTTTATGGTAACGCACCTTTATGGCCTTTTCTGCCCTTCCACCCCCCCAAAAAAACTTGCTAGTTGTTTTTGACGAATTAAATTTCACACCTAAAAGGTTTTTCTCGAGAACGGTGAAGGCAAGGAGCTTGAACTTAAAAGAAGGTTGTGTGTACGTTCTTTTTCCTCAGTTCTGATTGAGGTTGATCTTTTCCTCGAAGCTGGGTTTTCGGGGGGAAATGCATCAAAATGCAGCATTTGATTAAAAACAATAGGATAGGCACAGGGCCGGATTTAGGTTTGATGAGGCCCTAAGCTACTGAAGGTAATGGGGCCCTTTGTATGTCCAGCTGTCCCTTGTAAACAATAAATTGTCGCTGTTTTTGTGTTGAATATATACTATATGATAATTTATGGACCTAATAGGTATCTAAAGCCATTTGCACATGCAGAATGTAGGCACCCTATATATAGAAATGAGCAAACCAGTGATATTTTAGGGAGCAGGCTAGCAGGCGGGGCCCATTATTTACATCATAGGAGCCTACACAACACAACACAACACAACACAACACAAAACACTGTTGCTGTATGTAGGTTTTATTTTATTTATTTTTTATCTTATCTTTTGGAAATGTACTCCAGGGGTTTTTTCCTTTAAATTTTTTTGGGGCCCCCAAGAGAGTGGGGCCCTAGGCTTGTTTCGCTTATATGTAAATCTGGCACTGGATAGGCAGGGATTGTGGCTAATGGCATGTATACACCCCCTCCCAAACCAGTTGTGGGATTGCACTGGATGCAGAGTAAGTAGGAACCAAATCCACGTTGACTGCTTGCCCTGCATGAGCTGTGTATGGTGTGTGTATGTTTTGTAATGGGGAAGTTTCTGCTACCTACAAAAGATCACACCCATCAAGGTTCTCCAAATTGATTAGAATCTCCACTTCATCCATGGCACTCTCGGTGCGCCTACCAAGGCTTCCTGTCAATTCTAATTATTATTTTCTTCTAATAAAAATGGTTTTGCTTTTGGTGGGATTGTTTGTTTGGGGTGGGGTATCTGCTTTTTGGTCTATGTTTTATTTGTATTTGTAGCAAGGTATAGGTGTTTTGTTTGCCCTGAGCAGTTTTTCTTCTGTGAAATAGGTATTGCATGGTGCCCACAACCATTTCTCAAATTTCCAAATGTGCCTCTGGGCCGAAAAAGGTTAGGGGCCACTGATCTAGAAGCATGAATTTAAAAGTGGAGGGCTTTCCCAAATGTTTTTTATGCAGTGTTTTCAGTTTCAAAATATTACTACACTACTACTACAACATCTATCTTTATTTCCTCTGGAGAGTCAAAGGCAATTTAGCTGATTCCTGACCTGAACTGGGGCATGCTGATTTAACTATCATAAAGACTCCACAGTCTCCATTGTGCCTCATTTACAAAAGGAAACATGGACCCTGGCTAAGCTTCTGGAACCCCTGGACTCTCAAACTGATCAGAGGTTGGAGTGGCGTGCAACACTCTTCTTATTAAGACCCTTTGGGTTGCAGCAGGGCCAGCTTGTGCCAAAAACGAGGGGTTTCCAAAGAGTGGATGATTGCCCAAGGATGGTAGAGCAGTCAGATGGAAGGGCGTCATGAGAAACGGAGACATATCACAACACTGCCTAACCCTTCTACTGGAAATATATTGGGAAGGGACAGCAACAGATACAGTGGTACCTTGGTTTACGAACTTAATCCGTTCTGGAAGTCCGTTCTTAAACCAAAGCGTTCTTAAACCAAGGTGTGCTTTCCCATAGCAGCGGGGGTCTCGATTTATAAATGGAACACTCTCAACAGTAAGCGGAATATGTTCTGCTTCCAAGGCAAAGTTCACAAAACACCTACTTCCGGGTTTGCAGTGTTCTTAATCCAAGTTGTTCAAAAACTAAGATGTTCTTAAACAAAGGTACCACTGTACAAGAGAGAGGAAGAGGAGGCTTCTGAAACCACAATTTAAATATCAATACATAAAGTTGCTCATCATGCAAATTTTCTAGAACAAGTGGAACCTGCAACAAACAATTTGCAGCATGGAGTGTTCCTGGTCAGGGTTCCTGCCAATCAGCCATGCCTTTTCCAACACACTCTCTGCCCCCCCCCCGCCGCCCTGCTCCTTGCCCATTAGCTTTCTTCTTTTCCCACCAACAGCATTCCTCAGCCACTAAGCATACTCATAAGGCTGGTGGTTTCTCAGCATTGTTTCCCCATCGCCACCGCCGAATTTTTTTTCTATTTCTGTAAACCTTGGGTTTCCTCCAAGCTTGTTCACACCTTCTTTTCCTTTCTCAGTGGTCCTGTTTTGGCTGCATAGTGGTTGGCACTCAGCAGCACCTAAGCATACAAGCAACTCCCCATTGACATTCTGAGGCACCACACGTTTAAGTGAAATTGTGTTTTTTGGGAAGACCACCAAACTCCACCACAATCGCTCTCTCCAAACCTCCTTGCTCAAACTCCAACTCGCCTCAAAGTTTGGTGCAAAGGCTCCTGGGACTGCACTTGCAAAGGATCGTAGGATTGCTAGACACTATTGTTGCACAATTTTTGTCATTTTTGCACTCTCTTAGAGCTTAGGTGTGGCCGCACGTGCCTCAAACACACATAAGTGGGGAGTTGCCTATACTATTAGATATAGTGATATACATAAAAAAGGTAAAGGACCCCTGACAGTTATGTCCAGTGGAGAAAGACTCTGGGGTTGTGGTGCTCATCTCACTTTACTGGCCGAGGGAGCCGACATTTGTCCGCAGACAGTTTTTTGGGTCATGTGGCCAGCATGACTAAGCCGCTTCTGGCGAAACCGGAGCAGTGCACGGAAATGCCGTTTACCTTCCCGCCGGAGCAGTGCCTATTTATCTATTTGCACTTTGATGTGCTTTCGAACTGTTAGGTTGGCAGGAGCTGGGTCCGAACAACCGGAGTTCACCCCACTGCGGGGATTCAAACCACCGACCTGATCGGCAAGCCCTAGGCTCTGTGGTTTAGACCACAGTGCCACCCACTAATTATAATCCAACCATTTTTTTTATAGACAAAACAATTCCCCACCCCATCCCCCACAGTGGCATTTATCTTTGGCAGTGGAAAGGGGGAAGGATCTGGTCATGGATCCCCCAGAGTCACATCGAGTTAACGCTGAGTTTCTCAATCAACTATATTCAGCGCACTTCTCTGTGCTAGATTGTTGCTGCTCTCTCACCCTAATGGGACAACAAAAGACTTTTGTTAAATTCATTCGAAAACTCTCAGGGAAGCAAATTTTGGGACAAACCATGCGAATAATCGGAGCGAGGATTGTTTTTTTTCCCTTGGAGCCTTAACAAGTAGCCCCAAAATGTGCTGAGTGCCTGCGCTCACTGCATTGTCATTCCTCCTTGTCAAGGAGCAAGGGATCACCTCCTACTACAGCTTTGACTTGTGGGCCTGAAGGGAAAGGGAAGGGAGGGGCGGAGAAACGATTTTGAGCCATCAGAGTTTGCATTGGTCTCAGGGGAAGCCCGGAGCGCTGTAGTCTGCGCACTCCTTTTTGATGTGGTTGCTCAAAGAAAAGGATGCTGGAGGGGGAGGGGCCCCTGCCTCCTCTTCTGTACAAAATTCTGCTGTGCTGCTCCTCAAAGAAATGGGGCTCCATCCTGCTAAAATAAAGAAAGGTGTGAGAAAGCAGCAGGGCAGGGAATTTTGAGGGCTGTTTCCCCACTGATGGTGTTCTAAGGCGCAACATTCTCTCTCCGCACATGAGACCAGCCTCCTTGTCGCTGTGAGCTGCTTAGGTCAAGTTCATTTTGCGCTTTCTCTCTCTCTCTCTCTCTCTCTCTCTCTCTCTCGCCAGCAATATGAACGCTTTCCTCACCCAGCATATACTGGGCTACACGTGTACCCCGCCAAATCCACTGACACAGATACGCTAGGCCGCAGGCAAAGGGAAAAGAATGGATTGGCCTTCTTTGGCCCTGGGACAGAGAGTGGGGGGAGGACACCGTGTGCATTTAAGGGACAATGTCACTTTCCTCTTAGTCAAGACTCTTTGTCAATTGCTGGGGAAATAATTGACCTCAAGCTACTTCAGTCACAACCAATAGAAAAATGGAACAGTGATGAGTCCAGCTGTTCGGCAGAAATCAGACAAGAGGAGTGAAAACAAAAGGTAGCAGGAACAGAGCTGACATAGAAAATATTTAAAGCTTCATGTTGAAATTCTTTGCCAGCTCAGGATGTTTGCTCCAAAGGGCAGAGATATTTGAGGTGACACATCCTAAAATATTGACCTCCCTTAAAAATACAGACAGGCTCCCCCCCCCCCTTTTGCCTATACACTTGAAACAGAATATTAAAGATTGCTGAAGATACCAGGAAAGAGTGTATCAAGGGCCATCTGTAACATGGGCACTTTGTATGCATTCATTTGTACAGATAAGTTCCATATAAACCCATCTGATTATCTGTGATTCATGTTTGTTCTTGAGTGTCAAAGGGATTTGATATACTAAAACTTCCACTGTGTGGTGCTAAATACAGAGAATTGCGAATATTAAAAGAATTATTCCTGATCTGCAGAATATGGCTGTCTGTATCCCCTTTAAATTTGCTAAAGAATGGATGGATGAATAGACAGGGCAGGAAATCCCAAGGCACCATTATGATTTTAAAGTGGTTTGTTAAAATATAAACATAAATCATATTCAAACTAAAAGATTCCCCATTTACAAAAGATGATTTCATGATCTTTTTGTAAAATGCAGAGCTATGGCAACTCAACCTGGGAAGCAGGCCAATTTGTATGGGTAGAAGGATTCATGTATCAATCATTCCCCAGCACAATATTCCACGTGCATTAAGAGTAGCCTTCCTCGACTTTCGGTCCCCAGATGTTGTTGACTACAACCTCCATTAAACCCAACCAGCATAGTCAATGGTCAGGATGCTGTGGGTTGTAGTCCAACAACATTTGAAGGCCCAAGGGTTGGGAGAAGCTGATACAAAGGTTGAAGCTGTCCCAGGTTAGCATGATGAGAACTCGGTAAGGTCCTTTTGGTTGTGTAGCTAAAATGTCACACCATGTCTGGATGGATGGATGCAAGGAAGTGGTGAGAGGCACCAGCTGGGGAACCCCCAAAGGAACTCCCGGGGGAAGAAGGCTCAGAGCCTGGGGAGTGGTGGTGGGACAATGCTGAGTGGTCAGAGGGAGAAGAGGGAGAAGACTGGGAGCAGGAGCTGTCGGAAGAATCCTGAGGTAACAGGATTTCGTGAGCAGGAAAGGCTGTGACAGAGAGCAGTCCAGAATCAGAGGCAGAAGCAGAGGGTGGAGAGGAAGGTGGGGGAGCCAAGAGGCAGAGATCAAACTTCTGCTGCAACCAACTCCCTTCCCCCACACTCTGGAACACCTCCCTCTTGCCAAAAATTGGCAAGAGGGAGTTGTTCCAGCAGCAGCAGTGTGGTGGGTGGGGAGCCACCTCCTGTGCTTTCTGAGTCAGCTGCTTCACATCACCTCATGGTTGGGTCGGCTCTGGGTGCAATTCCTACTGTAAACGTAGCAAGCAGTACAGGAAGGAATACTGTATCTCTTTCCTTTCCAGCCCAGGTCAGAATGGAAATCGTGCCTACTGTCCAGTATAGTTAGTTGTTTTAGGTGGGGAGATCTATTGGTGCCGATGGGATTCTCCCCCTGCTAAGTTCCAAGCTGCCAGACTAGCATAATGTAATAAGTATTTGCCAAAGAAATACACTGTGCACTTACTATTGAGGCTTGCAGGCATCTTTGGGTGCTGCCTGTGTATTTGTAAACAAGTGCAAATATGAAAAAGCATTCTCCTCCAAGTGCCCAAGGACCCCTTTCCAAGGGAACCCGCCTCGCTTGCAGGGGTTGGACTGGTCCCTTCCAATGCTATAATCGTATGATTCAAAGTGTAGAGAGTATGACAATAAATTAACAACCAAACTGCAATGGAATAGAGGCTCAAGGCTAGAGAAGAGCAGGCGGGAGGCCAGGGACTCATGCATTAGCAGATATGCTACTAATGATACAAGTAGAAAACAATGTCACTGTCCCCAGTTCCTCTTTCCTGCCATATGCCCTGTTTTGCCAGGAAGTGTGGAAAACATCATTGGAGGGGAAAGTGAGAGTGGGAGAGACTTTTTCAGTGGCTAGGCTTCCAAAGATCCCCAAGAAACAGTATCTGTCTCAGCCAGCTGCTCAGTGACACATGACACATGCAAAGTACGGTGTTCTGGTCAGCTTGTCCCCCCTGCATCGCACTCTCCCCTGCTCTCACGTCACCTGATTAGATTGGGAACAATGCACAGCACTCCCCGTCACCAGCAGTAATGTTTGGAATACAGGGCTCTTCTATATTAAAAACGCCCTTATAGGCCAGGGAGCTAAACTAGAAATCTGTGGTGGTGCTACAGGTATGAACATCCACAGAAGGCGTCAAAACGACTGGTGCAATCCTATCCATTGTTCTTGGCCCATCTCCTCCCTCCTTTCAAATCAGCAGCAAGAAATGTGTCATTGAGTCGTGGAGAGGGGAGCAACGGGAAACTTTAAAAAGCTGTGAGAGCTTGGGATAGGATGCCCCCCCCATATACACTCTTGTTCCTGTGAAAATAATAGCTGCTGATAGACAGCAAGATCAACTTTACTGATGTGTACAGAGGTGCTTTCCCCCCAGGACGATCACTGAAAATATCAACACCTGATCTTTTCTTGATAGCACCAAAATTGCACTCCATAATTATTTTCCAGGGCTTCAGGGCATTATCCTCTCCAGCAGGGGTGATTTAGCAATATCTGCAGAGCAGACAACCCCTTGCTACCAAGGAAATCACCCTGGCTCTGTCCTCAGCCTGGCAATGGAACTTTAACACATGGTTCTGCTCCTCTCTGAGCTCCCAGCGCAGGCTCCCGTTCAGAGCTGCTCTCTTGCTGTCCTCAGCTGATTCCCTGCAAGGCAGAACCAACTGCTTTTATAGGAGTTTTATCAAGCCTGAGTGAATAAAAATCCAACTGCACATGAAAAAGAAGGTGGGGGAGGGAAGGGTTGGAGCCAAAGCGTATGTGTCTGCTAGGAAACAAAAGACTGGAGATAGAACTGCTCACTGTACAATGCAGAGGGATGCATTTGTCAGGGTTTCCAGTGGAAAGTTTCCCAAGGATTTACAGCTCAACCATAAACCTGATCACTGGTGTGGAACTCGACCTATTGCGGCATGGGGACAAAGTTGTGACTTTATTGTTTGGCCTCAAATTTAATTTAGCTATTTTAACCCTTCGGACCGTCAGGAAGAGTGTCTTTGCCCATGGCATTATGTGCCGAAATAATTAAGCTTGCTAGTGAATGGCAAAACTCCTCAAAGGAAACAGAAGAAAGGCCCAAATTGCTTTGATACTATTGCACCTTGCCCTCAAGCACATACATTTATTGGGGCTTTAAAATCAAACTCCTGTGACAAACTTTACATACACGTGACATTAAAAATATTAAGAGTGAATGTAGGCTTACCATTTGTCAGGAAAATTACTGACAGGTCCTGGTTTTTGGGTGTAAAAATGGCGCCAGGGGGGAATTTTGATGAATTGGTAAATGTCAGGGACAACCCAGATATATGGCAACGCGATGGGGGAGGCTCAACAATTTGAGTTTGTTCCCGAAAATAGCTCAGCAAGGTGGGTTTCTTTTTTTAAAAAGCCCAACAATTTTTGTGGTTGGGCAACCCTAGTTAATGACAGCCGGTGGACAGGATATATAGTTATGTCTGAAAGGTTCTCCCAAAGAACAAGTGTTGGCGTCCTGTTCCTCTGTGCTTCATGTTAGACAGAAAAAAACTGCTGTTTTCATTGGATGGAATCAGCAGCCATTATATTTCCCAGAATGCCTCACGTGTCAATCATTATCATAAGTATTATTATTATTATATTTTATTAGTATTATTATTCATGTATGTGTCACTTGTCAAAAAGTTCCTAAGCAACAATAAAACACAACATGGGGAAAATATAAATATTAAAATATACTAAAATGTCACAGAACTCAGTCACAAGGGAAGCAGATGCCAGATGCCTGAAAAATAGTGGTATAAAGTGGGAACATCCCAGCCCCCTTTCATTAAAATTGTTCCAGGAACTAAAACAAGCAAATGCAATCGTCACAAATAGCAAAGCCCACAATGGGGCATGATACCAGGAAAAAGCAGAACTAAAGACTATGACCTCACAAGCTATTTTAAACCCTTTAAGAAGCGAGCAAGCTCACGGCCTGGACACAATGAAGGGTAAATAAAAATGGTGGTCACAGCCTGTACCATCAGCAAGGAGCAGTCAGGCGAAGCACCATTAGCACCTACGACTTTAACTAATGCAATGAAGGAAGAAATGACTCAACAATATATTAAAGCAAGTAAAAATGGACTGCTGGGCAACATGGCTAGAAATTAAGCTGAAAAACGTGCACATAGACATAATGCACTGAAGCTGCTGCCTCTGAAACACTGGAGAGAGTTGCACTTCATGATTATATATAAGGAAGCTAAATTTACACTTGAAGAAGTCAGTCACAGATAGGGTTCTCCGCTCAACCACCAGCCAGAGCTGATACCTTAATGGCAAAATAAAAACCATAACTGCTATCAACAGGTATTGCAAAATTAAGTGGTTATGAAACATCATAAAATATGTTTAGGCATACCTATATCACCAAACTTTAATATTCTACATACTGATAACAGTTATAATGAATATTGAAGGTTTTATAGAAAAAGAAATATCAATGATATGATCCAGAAAGGGTAATAAACAGGAAAATTTTACAAAGATTACTTTTTTGTAAGAACTCAAATAGTTTTGAAATAGTGGAATAACATGTTCTTCCATGTTCAACCATGGGCGTTATAACCCTGGAGTCCAGTTCCTCATTTTCAGGGGTTGAGGGTGAGAACTCTGAAGGCCAGTCCTGGAACTGCTCCCAGATGCACCTGCTGGGCCAGTGACCTATGTGCCACTGCAGTCCTCTGACTTGGAGGGCTCTGCTGAAGAAGACACAAGAAGACACTCTGTTTCAGGAGAAGGCTACTGGAGAAGTCTGGGCCCTTGACATAGAGCAGCAACTTTCAGCACAAGTGGTGCTAACAATTACACCGCACCACCTGCTGCTGCTGCTTCTGCTGCTATTATTATATAAGGGCTCAGTTTCAGCTTATTGCTTCCTGGAGCAACTTCAGAGCTTTCTGTTCTCCAGAGCGCAAACTGAGCCTTGCACTGAACCCAGCAAGGGAACCTGCTTGCCTTGTCTATCCTTTACCCTGGTTGGCCCTTGCCAGACTGCAGAGCACAACAGCAGCAAATAGTCTAGGGTTGTCATGGTTTCATTAAAAGTGAGACCTTGCATTCACATCTGTTGCTGTGAGGGCAAAACTTGACATGGTATGGCAGCAACAAGTACTGGTCCTCATGTCTTCCCTCCCCCTGCCATTTACACATAAAATAAATATAAATTTCTATTATTATGCTACATAACATCATGGGTGAACTGTTATCTGACAAAATATAAAAACTATAAAATACACAAGAACCCTTGTCCCCCAAATATCAACCCAGTTCTCCTCAAATTCTCTTTTTAGTTATCAGACCTTTTCGTCTAAGTTTGGTAAGCTCTCAGTTTTATATCATAACCTCTGGAAGTTGGGGAAGAATTTCAGGATGTTTTAACCACACATATTCACTCTTTATGGCATAGTTCTTAGATCCTCTTGTGTACTTGCTATGAATTATGAACTCCATCAAACTCAGCCTACCCAGAATAATGACTGTAATAAAATTTACAAAGTCAATTATTATGAAGTTCAAAATGTAAGGAAACCACCCTGATTATCCTAGGCATCTTTACTCTTGCTTCTGATTTCCTCCAGCCTTGGATTTTCCACATGGTAATGTAAAAGATAATATGAGATTGGACCAAGTTAAAGGGATCAAAACAACAGACTGAAACCGTTTTCAAGCATTCTCTCCTCCACACCTTGCCTTGTGTTGCCCAATGGAAAGAGCAAGAAGCCCTCCCAGGCCCTCTCACTCCATGACATCACTGTTGCCATTCCCACAACTCTCCAGGTATTTGGGAGGGGGGGCTGGACACCTGTAGCAGGGAGCTTGATTGAGAAATGTCTCCCAAAGGTTCTGATTGTGGTGGGGAGTCTACACATGTCAAAGAGGCTCCCTACTGCAGAAGTTCAGTCCCTAATACTTGTAGGGTTGTGGGAATGGCAATTGTGGAAGAGGCCAGGGAATAACATCCCCTCCCTCTTCTACTTATTTACATCAAGAAGTAATGGTGAGCGGGGGCATCTGAAGGTGCCTCGTTCATCAGGGTTGAAGATAAAAGAACAGTGGCTTTTAAAAACTCTAATAACCAGCCATTTTTTCCAGCTGAAAGTGCCATCTCTTTGAATATTTTAAAATTGCAGGATAGGCAATAATAATAATAATAATTTATTTATACCCTGCCCATCTGGCTGGGTTTTCCCAGCCACTCTGGGCGGCTTCCAACAAAATATTTAAATACAGTTGTCCATCAAACATTATAAGCTTCCCTAAACAGGGCTGCCTTATGAGGAGGTAAACTGAAGCCAAAAAGATAACCGACTTCTTGGAAAGGAGAAAGCAACTATTTTGTTATGACCAAATAGAGATTCACACACACACCTGCTTATCCTGAAAGCAAGTGTTGTTTTGTGTCAACAGAAAGTCTGCTGTTTCGTTTAGGCACCTGTACATTATCTGGACTTTATTGCATGATAAGGGTTCACATTTTCCATCCCAAAAGGCCTTTCTGTGTGTGGAGACAGGCCTTTGCCGGCTCCTACCAGACTCCTTCCACTTCTGTGGATTTGTTCCTAGTGAAGAAAATCACAGCACACAGCCCTTCGCTTCTCAGGGATCGTGGCAGCAAGCACAGTGCCTTTGCATTCACACCGGTTGAGTGGCCTGACAGTTACCAAGTGTGAACCCTCAGAGACATGCTCCGTTTCTGAAGTCAGGAAATAAAACCTTACAAGACACGCAGGTCTCAGAAAGAAAACCTCATGGAGACTTTGATGTCCCCTCTGCCTCCCCACCTTCCTCCCTGCCCTTCCTCCTTTCACATTTCTGTCTTCTTGAAAATCAAATTAAGAAAGGCCTGTGATGCACTTCTTAAACAGATGAAATGGAGGTGGGGGAGGGAACTTCTATAATTGGATCACTTACTGTGTGAATAATCACAGTCATCTGTAACCACAGTGACTGTGGTTTTAACCTTACTTGGGCATTTCTAAACCACAGAGATGACCCAGCCATCTGCAGCGACACAGGTTCATCCCCACTGTGTCCAAGGGAGCCCAGCTTTCGTGTTCTGTTCTTTCCGTTAACCATGAAATGGAACTGAAAGTGTCTCATTCACAGAGCAGCCGCCAGCAGGGGACAGTGATATGATAGGAACTGATGGCACTTTGCAAACCTTCTCCATGCAGACCTTTTGCCTGCTGACTTGCAAATACTTTGAGGAGAGAGGTTTGCTGGCTGAAATGACTACCAAGCTCTGAGAAGTGAGCCCCGCTGTTTGATTATTATTTGTAGTTCTAGTCCACCCTCCATCAAGTGGTCCAGGGCAGGTTACACAAGCACCACAGTTAAAATAGGTACAATGTAGATTTAAGGTAAAGGTGAAGGTACCCCTGCCCGTACGGGCCAGTCTTGACAGACTCTGGGGTTGTGCGCCCATCTCACTTAAGAGGCCAGGGGCCAGCGCTGTCCGGAGACACTTCCGGGTCACGTGGCCAGCGTGACATCGCTGCTCTGGCCAGAGCCAGAGCCAGAGCCGCACACGGAAACGCCGTTTACCTTCCCGCTGGTAAGCGGTCCCTATTTATCTACTTGCACCCGGAGGTGCTTTCGAACTGCTAGGTTGGCAGGCGCTGGGACCGAGCAGCGGGAGCGCACCCCGCCGCAGGGATTCGAACCGCCGACCTTTCGATTGGCAAGCCCTAGGCGCTGAGGCTTTAACCCACAGCGCCACCTGCGTCCCAATGTAGATTTAAATCACCATAAAAAATCACACAAAACAGCCAAAAGCAGAATAAATGGGGGGGTGTCAAAGATTTATCATATACATTTAAAGCACATTATAGCACTTTAACAAGTCTTCCAGAGCAGATTTGGAGAAGGGGAAGGTGTGCAAGGAGGGGGAATTTCCATTGCACCAGTGGGAATCCTTGCACTGGCTTCCTTTACAGGGATTCCCAAACAGCTAAGCTGTTTTTGGACTACAACTCCCATAATCCCTATCTAGCAGGACCACTGGTCAGGGATGATGGGAATTGTAAGCCAAACACAGCTGGAGAGCCAAGTTTGGGAAACCCTGCTAGTGCAATGGATTAGTTGAATACAGCCCCTGTGGCAACACCACCCTCCTGATACATATCAAGACAGGCACCAATCTATACTGTCTTTTTGGACTTTCCTATTTCAATAAGCCTTCTAAGTGGAAAATTTATATCCTGAACGGTATCTGTTTTGGATGAAATTGTTTACATAGATATATATGTAACTGTTTTTATATATGCAATTTTATGTTTTTTTTGTACAGTGGTACCTCGGGTTAAGTACTTAATTCATTCCGGAGGTCCGTTCTTAACCTGAAACTGTTCTTAACCTGAAGCACCACTTTAGTTAATGGGGCCTCCTGCTGCTGCCGCACCACCAGAGCACGATTTCTGTTCTCATCCTGAAGCAAAGTTCTTAACCTGAAGCAATATTTCTGGGTTAGCGGATTCTGTAACCTGAAGCGTCTGTGACCTGAGGTACCACTGTACTGCAAAATCACTTTGAGATGTTTCATAGGAAACAATTCATACATGAAATAAAATCACCAGCAGACTTTGCAACAACAACAAAATGTGCTAGCCTGCTGGGAACTGAAGAAGTTAATCCTCACCCCACCCCACCCCGCAGCAACACACTTCATTCTGGGCTGGGTGCGGAGAAGGGGGTCTTCTTCCCCCCTTCCACGGCTATTTTGGCTTCTGTGCTAAGCATGGACTTGGAATGGAGTCCTCAGTCCCTCTCTGCTAGCCTGTGGATTCACCTGCTTGCAATGCAGTCTAGAGCTAGCCAGCAAGTCCTTAAATACAAATCTGCCCTCAAAAGTCATATAGCTAGCTAGGGATGCCCTTGCAGGAGCAAACAGATATTTCACAAACTGGAAGGCACTTGCTATGTAAAGGGAAAATTTATAACAGTAAAAACAATAAGATTGTTGCATCTGATCTGTGGCAACTTTCTGTCTGGCAAGGATGTGACCCTTCAATTGCAAATGATGGGGAAGATTAGGTTTTGGTTCTTATCTGTGCAGGAACAATCCATAAAAGCTCCGATTAACCTCTTTAATCAGCCAATTGCTGAAAGGCCCAGTATCCCTGCTTTTACCAGATGACCTGATGAACTCAGCTGCAGTTCAAGGCAACGGTACATAGCCAGTTACTCTTGCCGCTGCTGCTGCTGCTACCCATTTATAAAGAAGCTAACAAACTAATGAGTAGGGCTCGGATTATTCCATGTAATAAGCACACTGAGAAGATCGGCTTTTTGGAATCTCTCCCGTGTCTTACAAAGCTGCACCCTTCGCCATCATTTTTTGTCCCTGCCTATTCCTAGGGCTGAGTTTGGGTTACAGAGTTAAATCTCTTGAAAGAGGGGCGAAAGGAAGCAACAAATGGGAAGGAAACTGGCCAGCTTGTGAAATCCAAAACCGGATTGGTAAGAAAAACATCATGAATTATGGATCCCCTGGAGCCGCCGGCAGCCTGTCATTGTGCATGATCTGTCTCCATTGTACTTTTCTGTGCAGGCGAAATTGTTGTCAGCTAGCACAGGGCAAGCCTTTGCTGCCTAGGATCACTGCCTGCTGTTCAAATGGACCTGTGCCTTCCAGCACAAACAGTCCATTGGAAACCAAATGTTTCATGTAACTGATAGTGGCCCCAGTGGATAGGGAAGCCCTTGAAGGGGGGAGGATGAAGGGGAGAGAGGCTTTCAGCTGACCTTGTTCGCTGGAGCTTAGTACTGGTAGAAGCACCAGCTGCAAGGACAGGGACACAGAGTCTCCAAGAAAGCACAAGGCTGGCTATTGTTCCGGACTAGTTTCAAAGGCGAACAGATTTGGGTTGTTTTAGTGGCACTGGCGGCTCTGTGCGCTATGCGAAAGAGGCGCTCCCAGCACAGGCACAGCCATGGTTCTGCCACGCCTGGAGCTGAGGGAAGCAAGGAACGTGGAGAGATGTGCTGTTCCTTTCCTCCTGCTCAGCAGGGGCAAAGAGGGAAGACTACTTTCAAATGCTGAATTTGAGCAAGGCTTCCTCAAGAGTTTTGCTCACGGAACTTCTTTTCAGAGCCAGGGCTCAGCCGTGGATTAAACCTGAAAGTCAATAATAAAGAAGAGGGGACACTTGAGCATGTGCAGAGTGATTTCTCCGTTATCACACTCCTCCTATGCAGCTCCAGAGGGCGAAGGGGAAAGGGCATGACCTTCAGGCAGGCTCAGGGGTGTGTTTTGAGACTAAAGCATTGCATTGTTCCTGCACCCAGCAGCTCTTTAAAAGAGTTAAAGACATCAAAGTGGGAAACTGAGAATGTTTGTAAGGAAAAGATTGGGGGGGGGGGCTGCCCAGCTGCACTGTCCTTTTTTGATTCCAGATGCAGGAGTGGGGGGTGGGAGTCTTCAAAGAGGGAACAAAAACAAACTCAAGGTCAAACACTGATGCAGAAGTGGTGCACTGAAGTGTTGTTTGTGGGGGGTGGAGGAAGAAGCCAAGGAATGACACACTCTGTTTCACTCACAGGCACAATACTCTCCTGGGGGCCTTCCTTCAGGATATGAGCAAACACACCCATAGAAGCAAGAAGGGAAGGACTTCATGCATCCTGCTTCTTCTTCCAAAGCACAGCCTCCAACAGCGGAGAGGACAGCAATCCCTTTGCCAAAATGCAGCATTAAAAACTAGGCAAATGTGTGAATTGGGGGGGGGGAGGTTTCCAATTAAAGGAAAGTAATATTGTGATCATCTATAAAATCACAGCTCACATATTTCAAAGACCATAAGTGAATTGCGAGGCTCCGAAGTCAGGCATTTTAAAACAGATTGTGCTTTTTCTTTTTCCTCCCCCAGAAGGACACATGTCCCTTTTAAGTAAGCTAAGGTCTGTTATTGACATGAATAAACCATGCATTTCCTATTCAGAATACGGTCCCATCTTGGCTATGCTACTTTCTAAAGGCACACATTTCCCTTCCCTGTTTGGCAACATTTCAACTGCTTGTCATAAGGTGAGCAAGGCCCTCATTTCAGATTCAAATGTGAATCGCTGCCAAATTGACCTGCTGTTCTCTCCCTTTCAGCTACTGTAACCAACACCACACAAACAATGAATTATGAGATTAGAGTTACAGAAAAATGGACTCATTCTGCAGATGTTGTGTCTGGAACAAGCTGCTTTGTCTCATGTTTGTTGTGCCATGTTGCTGCCCCTCAGCACCCCCCACATTTGCTGGGTGGTGATTTGTGCAATAAAACCTTGTTGTGTGAAGGGTTAATTATCAGCTTGCTATTTTAAAAAACCTCCCCAAGAAAAAGAAAAACCCCACAGAGAGAGAATAACAGAAACCTTATCTTGATTTTTAAATTTTTTTTAAGAAGGCCATTATAAGGAATGAAAGAGCAGAATGTTGACCTGCAAACAGAAACAGAGGCCCGGATTGTTTTAAATCAGAGAATGACCAGAGCTTTCCAGGAAAAATGGAGAGTTTCAAAGTAAGAGATAGTGCTATTTTGTTTTGCTTCCCGCCTCCCCACCCCCGGAAAACCAGTCCTGAAATCCCAATTGTGGGGGGTGGGAGGAGAGAGGGAACCCTCAGAGAGGTCTGGGAGATTTCTTTGTTTTGTGTGTGTGCTTAGAGAAGGGGGAAGGGGGGGGGAGAGAGAGAAGAGGAGGGAGGTAGAGGAAGAGAGAAAAAGAGGGGGGAGGGAGAGAGACGGAGAGAGGTCCTGTCAGCTGTTCAACGCTTAACAGCTGGTACCTGTAGACCAAAATAATACAGCCTGCCTGAGCTGCGTCATGCTAAGCGCAGCGTTGGGGCCATAACAAACTTTGCTAAGTTACGCCATCAAGCGCCTTGGTGAGGCAGCCGCGGGGCGGGGAGGGAGATATGTGCCCCCCCCAATACACCTCCTGCTTCAGGGAGAGGGGGCGGGGGGCTCTGGGCCTTGCCCAGCCACGACCCTGTTGCAGAGACTGGGCTCGCCTCCCCCTTCTCCCCCCTTCCAAATGCATCGCCTCCCCACACCCACGGTCGTTTTGTTGTTGCGTGCCAGCAGCATGAAGAGGATGAGAATAGAGGCTCCCTTCATTCCCAGAGAGGGCTCTCCCTGCATATTGATTCCTTCCCCTCCTCCTCTCTCCCTCGTCCCCCCTTCTCGCCCCGCAAGAGGGAAGGGCAGCTGCTTCCTCAACAAGGTCCCCTTCTCTTCTCCAGAGCCTTCCGAATCTGCCAGGCGCAAGGAGGACACAGAAGGGAGAGCGCAGCGAGGGACTGGACTTTGGGCTTTTTGTTTGCTCCTGCTTGCTGCTGCTGCTGCTGCTGCTGCTTCCCTCCTTTTCACAAAGTCGCAGCGACATTAGTAAATGGGGACATTTTAAATGGTGGCCTCTTTCAGGAGCAGAGCCAATGCACCACCGACCCTAGAGAGTCTCTTGTGGGGCAGGTGGACGCATTTGACTCTCCATTATAAGCCTGCCTCCTCTTCTGTTTGTTTGGTGAGAATAATCTATTGTCTCCCAATGGACCCGGGGCCTGCTGTTCTGGATGTTTACTTAGCACTCCTTAGTAGTCATCGCCATCTCACAGCCGTGCTTTCAGGGAGACCAAAGGTAAAATTGCTGTCAGCTGCAGTGCACCATCACTACCTCAGGCCCAAGAATGGAAGGAGGGAGACAGGTTCATTTTATCAGGGGTTGGGGGCATGAGGACATATTGCAACTCCTGCTTCTTATTATTGATGACCACTGTTATCTATGTGCCTGTTTTCTGGATGTTGTGAGACTTGTTCGAGCAGAACACGCAGCGTTCTGAAGAGTGCATTGCTTGGCCCAAACCCTTCTCTAGAGCAGAGTAAAATTACATGGGCTTGTTCTTCCCTAGGACTTGTGTTTTCTCAAGTATAACGGCTTCCTTGTGCCTAGGCACGAAGAGAGGAATAGTTTCTGGAAGGACAAAGCACCATAATAATCAGGGACATTAATCCCAGGGTTAGTGGGTGCCAGTACTGCTGGCAGGATTTACAGGCCCAAAATATATGTGAGTAAATGGCAAAGTTCACATGTACAGTAGTGCTAAGTCAGATAATGGCTTTGCAAAAATCAGCAAGTGTGTAGAGATCCCACAAGTGAATATCATGCCCTGGTTCTTCTGCTGCTGCCAGAGTTAAGCTACATCCAAACTCAGTGCTCCAAACATTAGTGCTACATCTGAACTCCGTCTCCTTGTTTGTCTTGCCAATACAAAATGCAAGAACAAACCTTGGTTACAACACATGGTTTGTCTGAGGCAAACCATGAGCTTGGGCTGTCACAGGGCTCAGATGTAATTCTAAGCCAAATCATCCTTTAGTGCCAGGTAGTGCAGCAGGACCCAGGGAGGTGTGCAACAGCCACAAACCTCTCTCTGGGAATCTATATATTATGTGCACTCTGGGCCACAGTCAAGTTCACACACACCATATCTGGATGCAGAAGGAGATAAATGGCTTCCACGCAACTCTTCTCAACTGCTTCTGGTTATAGAGATTGTGTGGAGAAGTATCCTATGGCTGGTGTTCAGCTTTGTCTTACTCTGAGTAGACCTACTGAAATTAATGAGCATGACCAAGTTAGATCAATTAATTTCAGTGGGGCTACTCTGAGTAAACCTTAGTTGGATACCAACCTATAAGTAAAAGTTTCTCATAGCTGCACACTGTTAAAAGTGCTTCCACTTTACATCCCTGACCAGTGAGGTGTTCCAGGGACAAGTGCTACCTGGAATTAGCTTCCTTTGAAGGAGAGAGCACCAGAACCCAGGAACATAGGAAAGTGACTCAGTCAGACCATTGGGCTCCTCTAGCTCAGTATTGGCACCACTGGCTGGCAACAGTTCTCCAGAATTTTGGACACGATTCTCTCAGATGCTCTGTGATTGAAGCATGGTCCTTCCCCAAAGGGGAGACTTACTAGGCTTCTGTAATATATGGCATAAATGGAAGCAAACAGTATGTGCAGTCCTACCAGGTGCAGGTGTGATCTGTTACAACTGATCCCCAGGGGATACACATAATCCACTAGGTGCCTTCAGCTCCCTGCTGACTATCCTCCCAAACTGCCCTTTCTTCACACTACCCAGACACCCCTCTTCAAAGTCTGAAGCTTTCCCATTCCAAACATTCCAGAGAGACCTCTGTCCCAAGAAACCATCTTCTAACAATTAGCTCCCACAAAGGGGCATCTACTGGCCATCCTGGACCATTAAGAAGTATTAGCATTCTTTTGTTACATCTCAGGCCACTCTTTAAAGAAGAGACAAGGAGCCTGTGGTCATTCAAGTTTTTTGGTGTTTTTTTTTTTGGGGGGGGGTCCCAACTCCCAGCAGCCTCAACCAGCATGCCCAGCAGCCAAGAATGGTGTACCACAAAATCTGCTTTTAAAAGTTCCCCAGACTTCTCCCTCATGATAAATCCTCCCACAGTAATATCATATTTTTATTTTTTATTAAGATTGTGATTATTAGGATTGTGAGAGTAGTAACAAACACTTGGCATTTATATAGCATTTTGCCATATTTTTTTTAAGAGTTCTTGCGGGTTAAATCACAGAGCCTAGGACTTGCCGATCAGAAGGTTGGCGGTTCGAATCCCTGCGACGGGGTGAGCTTCTGTTGCTTGGTCCCTGCTCCTGCCAACCTAGCAGTTCGAAAGTACGTCAAAGTGCAAGTAGATAAATAGATATCGCTCCGGCAGGAAGGTAAATGGCATTTCCGTGCACTGCTCTGGTTCGCCAGAAGCGGCTTAGTCATGCTGGCCACATGACCCGGAAGCTGTATGCCGGCTCCCTCGGCCAGTAAAGCGAGATGAGCGCCACAACCCCAGAGGCCGCCACGACTGGACCTAATGGTCAGGGATCCCTTTACCTTTACCTTTACATACATTATCTCAGTAGAGATGCAAAAATGCTTGTAAGGTAAACAGGAGAGTAACAGGTTCCCCACCCCTGCCTGAGTGGATATGTACAGGAGGAGACATTAAGTCTGCATGTGTGAACCGACCAGCCCTGATTCCCACGTGGGTTGCTCTTGATGTTTCATAGGAAGCAATTCCTAAAAGAAAACAAGCAAATAAAGTTGTATGTTTTGAGCCTTCTAGAGAACATTTAACTATCTAGTAAATAAATAAATAGGTTCCCCATCCCTGCAAAAATTAGGAGTTATTGAAAAACTGCTCCAGTTCATGACAAAGGAACTACATATTGTCCTCCTCGGAACTCAAATCACCACCACCCCAATTTAGGAATTTAGGAATCCAAACACCCAAGTCCAGATAATATGGATTCATCTATAAAGGGAGGTATTCTTTGCAGGCAAAGATGGGGTAATGCAGGGCAGAACCTGCCTTAGAGCTCCAAACAGCCTCTGTTCAACTCCCTGTGATGGCTTCAGATACAGTACAAGGTTCCTGTAGAGAAGAATATTGTGTGGCCCAGTTGTCCACCCTCTCACAAGATGGTTTCTGGAGCTACGCAGTCACAGCGTGCATTATCTGCGGAGGGCTGCTTTCATGTGCCTTCATGTCATCGACCAGCCCTTTAAGTGATACTTAATAACCTCGCACAGAGGCACAAATGAAAACCAGAGTAACTATCCATTATCATCTTGTTGAAGAGCAGGCCACACCAACTTGAAATTTGAGCTGTTCTTTTTAGGAACATCAGAGCTGGAAGAACTAGTGTTAGAGAAAACCATTCGGACAAGAAAGAAAAGGGGTGGGGGGTGGGGAAACAGTGGCCTACGTTGCTTTTTATATGTTTGCAGATTTGCGTGTTCCACGAGCACATCAGAAAGTCAGGTCCCACCCTCACAACATGCTCCGCTGCGTGGGTGTCCTGGAGACATTCTGGCTGTGCAGGTCTCCTCAATTCGTGCAAATCCATACAGAAAGCCACAGCTTTTATTCTTTGATTCATCCCCTGGGAAGCAAGGATCTCATTTAGAGTGCAATACAGCACCACTCAAGCTTTGGGACTCCCCAGCTTTGGCACTTCAGTTTCCTCCAGGGAAGATGTGAGCACTCCTCTGTCACTAGCCGTGACAGTGTCATTGTCGCTGGTTACCATAAAACCAAATAACAGCATTGTTGGGAATAAGAGTTCAGGAGCCTGGTGCTGCAAGCTTTGTGCTCCTTTCCCAGTTTATATTCTCAGAAGCCCCTGCCTCTTGCTCTTCCCCAGAGATCCTGCTGTCTTTAGGGCTTTCTAAAGTGTTTGCCTGCAGCTACTGAACTCTCAAAGCCTTCAAAATGTTATTGTTAAACTGAAGCACTTCAAAGCATTCTAAGCATAAGATAAAAATTATCTGGAGTCACACTAATAAAACACCATTCTCCAAACACAAACAGCAACTTCTAAAGCAAAAATAATGCACTGTTTTTCTGGCTTTGTCGTATCCCCACAATGACAGAATAATTTCTAGGAGTTAAGAGATGACTTGCCTATATGCAAGTGGAATGTGGTCAGTTCAGGATAATGGGAGGCTCACAAGGAAGGTATGGTGGGACTTAGAGATATACTGAGGGGCAAACAGTCATGAAACTGAAGGCCAGAGGTGAAGTGACATTACACACAGCTGCCAGCCACATCTCATGCAGATGTCCCCCCAAGGCTTTAAAAATAAATGATTATTACAAAATGCAGCTATGGAGATTACAAGTTAACTGAGAAGACCTACGTGGGAAGGGTGAAAATTCCCAACTCCAGTGGATCTCTTGCCAACCTGGTCTCCACATGTTTGGACTACAACTGTTGCCCAAACATCTGGAGAGCATCAGGTTGGTAAGGACTGCTCTAGTGGTTGATCCTCTGGAAAACCACCCAAGTCAGTTCTTTTTATAGGGGGAGGGTGGTTTCAGCATTTTTTGTAGTGCTATCTTGTCCCATACAAACCTGCCTGTCAATTAAGCAAAGCTTCCAAGTCTCTTATCCAGATTCTCTTGCCTTCAGAAGTGAGGCAGGTACCTACACCCTTGTGCAAATTAATTGAAACAAACAATGTAATTTATTGTACAAAACTCACATATACATGTACAAAACTCATATGTACATTAGTAACGGATATGACCTCTACTATTTTTAAGCAGCATTTGAACACAGTTTGGCATGGAGTCTACTAGTTTTGAACAGTCACTGTTGATTTTCAGATCCCTGTACCACACTTGAATCAGCGCCTGAATGAGCTTCTGCATAGTTGTACAGTCTACAGCATGGAGGCGACTTTTGCAATTAGCCCACAAATTCTCAATGGGATTTACATCTGGAAATTCCCTGGCTAATCAAGCGCCTATATTTGCTGCTCTGTTATGAATTTCTTCACCACTTTCAATGTGTGACAGGGGACTAGGTCCTGCTGCAATATCCCAGTACCATCAGGATACCTCTTTTCCAGCTCTGGGATAACTCTCTTTCGTAGAACTTCAATATATTATGGCGAGCGCATCATTCCTTCCATTGGCTGCATCAGGATACCTCTTTTCCAGCTCTGAGATAACTTTCTTTTATAGAACCTCAACATATTGTGTCGAGCAGACTTCTGGGTTGGCGCCTCCGGCAATGGCGGAGTTCCTCCGATCGGGAGGAATTTGCTCCGTGGAAATCAGGGTCTGACCGCCACGGCGAAGGCGGAGACCCACTAAAATCACAGGCGGGAGAAGCTTGTGAACGTGGGATTTGGCTGGCACCCTTTGTGCCGCCCCTGCTTGCGGGGAAACCCAGTTTTGGGGATCCGGAGCGACGTGGGGTGAGTGGCGCGGTGCTTCAAATTGATTGCTTTTTTCACGGAGTGAAGCCGCATTGCTGTTGCCGGAGAGCGCTGACTTTTTCCTGTGGACAATTTGACTTCAAACAACTACCCGTGAGTAGAACGGAAAATTGGATTTACAAACGTCTTAATTTGGTACCGAAACGGGAAGGTTTCAAACAGGAAGTCCGCCTTCCCCTTTTGTAAATAGATTGTTTTTTTAAAAAATCATATTTATTAAGTTTTTAACAAAAAGAAAAAGGGTTACCAAACAGTACACAGTAAACAAAAAACACAAAAGAATACAAAAACCAAAATTTAACATAAAAAGTAAAAATGAAAAAATAAAAATCCCTCATTCTGATATCTTATCATTCATTTGCTTATTTTCATGACTTCCTCACGCCTCCCTTTTTTGTATTCCAGTTTTTGGTAGTCTACCATCTTTAGTCACTACCTGTCTTTGTGACTTGTCCATATTTGTAGACACCGCACCATTCATATCTCCCAACATTATAATATTGTAATCCAAAAAGTCCACCAATGTCTCATGTAACTTCTTAAAAAATTCAGATTTCCCCTCATTCGGAGCATAGACTCCTACTATCAGAAATTTCCATCAATTGAAATCATTAAACCCCCCTTGGAAGCAGGAGAAGAGGGGAGAAATTTTGGATTGTGTAGCCTGCAGGAGAGAGTGATAAAAATTAAATTACCACTGCTCTGAACCTGGAAACGGGCTGCCAGTAGATTGACGTTTTGGGAGAGTTCATTGACAGTGAAGAGAACGTATGTTGACAGTTAGTTAAATAAGAGAAATATATTGTTTCCATTGTCCTCTTCTGCGTTTAAAAAGGAGGAAAAGTAACTGAAAATTGAAACTAACTTTACTTTTTGAACTGTGCTTGAAAGTGGAGACTGTTTCCCTCTAGAGGGAGATTTTGAAACTGTTACAAGAGTGGAGCAGGGGAATCTCCAGCTGCATGATAAGAACTGTGAGAATCAGGGATTGACCTTGGACCATCTAAGAATGTCGACAGGAGAAGCCTTAGTAACTGCATTATGTAAGATAAGCTACTTGTTGGAACAACTTCACAAGAAGACGGATGTTTTGACTACTAAAATTGATAACTTGGGACAAAAAGTGATTAATTTGGGACAAAAAGTGATCACCAATACAGAAATTATTCAGGATTTGGTACAGGAATTTACTTTAGCAGGACAAATTGTGGAAAAGGAGAAGGAGAAAGTTGTTGTTGTCAAACCTAAAGTAATACAAGTGGGAGCCTCAGCCTTACAGAGGCAAATTGAGGACTATAAGTTGAGGCCTTTTACGATTGAAACTAGAAAAAGTCAGATTTTGAGGATTGGAGCCCGGCCTGGACTGGAAAAGGAAAGTTGGAAAGATCCCTCCATGCAGGGATTAACTGACTTTTGGGACATGGACTTGGGTCAGGAGTATATTGGAGTTCTGGGGGCCTTTGGATTTGGAGGAATCTTGAAACAAGCCCTGAAATACTTTCTGGATCTTAGCTTTAACTATGGAAGGAATACCTGTCGAGGAAAACCTGTCGAGAAGGAATAAAAGCATCATTAGGTCAGAGTTTCCCCGAGATCTGCTCTTTAGCATCAAAGAATATGAAGAAGACCTGCAGAAGGGACGTGGAAAAGAGTTAAGAGCCTCGAACATAAGATCTCCAGGTTGATGGACTGTATGGAGTTGACGGAAGTGACTGGCAGAGTCTGAGACCGGGGAGAGGAGATGGTGGAAGAAGATTGGAAAATTTAAAGTTTATATATAGAAATATTGTAAAATTAATGAGTGATAGAAAAATGTTGGAATGAAATTTTATGGCCTCAGTGAAAATGTTTTAAGGAGTTAAGCTTAGATAAGTATACTAGTTTTAATGGAAAATAAGATTAAAAATATGTTAAGACATTTATATGACAGAAAATAGAGAAAGAGGGAAAGGAATTGCTGAGACAACTAATAGAAGTGGAATACAAAAAGGGAGGTGAGAGGAGGTCGATGAAACAAGGGAATGAAAGATAGAATAGGGAAAAGGTATGATGTATGCTTTTAAATTGTTTTTGTATTGTTTTGTTTAGTTTATTGTGTTTAGTTTAATGTGTTAAGGTTGTGTTTTGTATAGTTTATATATTGTATTGTATTGTTTTTTCTTTTTGTTTTTTTCTTTTGTCTTCTTTTTTCTTTTTCTTTTTTGTAAGTTTTAAAAGTAATAAATATTTTTTTTTTTTAAAAAAAAAAAACATATTGTGTCGAGCGCATCATTCCTTCTATTGGCTGCAGGCTTCCAACACCATAACGATCAACTGACTTTTCGTGTTTGATTACAGGATTACGAGTAAGATAGAAAACATGCTTTGTTTCAATTAATTTGCATGAGGGTGTACTGGAAAGGGGGCCTTCTGTATGATGGCACTGTATCTTTGGAATTCCCTTCCCAAGGATGATGATAATTTATTATTTCTACCCCGCCCATCTGGCTGGGTTTCCCCAGAACTGGGTGAAGTCTATCTTATTTGTATGAGTGGTTGTATCTTGCTGTTTATTATCTATTTTGTTTCAGTGTGGAACAGATTCCCATAAGAGGTGGTGAATTTTCCTTCCTTACAGGTTTTTAAGCAGAGGCTGGATGGCTATCTGTCATGTATGATTTAGCTGAGATTCCTGCATTGCAGGGGTTTGGACTAGATGACCCTCGGCGTGCCTTCCAACTCTGCAATTCTATGATTCCTGATATTTCTTTTTATTGTAAAAAAACCTTGACTGTAAGTCAAATAGAGGGTTTCTGAAGAGCTGTAATTTATCTCCGTCCTTCTCCTGCAAAGCACTAAGGAATGCCTTATAAGATCTTGCATTCTATCAGCACACTGACAGAGAAATCTAGCCAGAGAAGCTTCAGGCACTACAGGGCATTCTCAGTCCTACATCTGCTCAAAGGATAAAATGAGATAAGAATGTAAGTTAGGCAGACCTGTGTGAACTCTTAACACTCTGCACATTGCGGCAAAAATCCGTGGCAGCCCAATGCCCCCAGCAAACCTCTTCCTCTATTTCAATGCATTTCTTAGCTACTCTTGATGTTCTGCTTTATTCATGGCAACATTCCTAAAAAGTTGTGTTCAGGCTCATAGTCAGGCCTACCACCTGGTGGTGAGGGCAGCGAAGAGATCCTCCTTCGCTGCCTCCATTGCATCCTTGGAGAGCCCCCTGGCAGAGCTGCTCCATGTGGTCCAGAGTTTGGTTGCTCCTGACCAAGGGCGTGGACCTCTGGAGCACATGGTAACTAGCTGCCACTGGATGGCTAAACAATTGGAGGATATTGAGACAGTACCGACCAAGTTGTTTTCAACTTACAACTTTGTTCGATTTTATGTTTTATATTGTTGTTAACCACTGCGATATATCTTTATGATACAGCAATATATAAATATTTATATAAATAAATAAATAAGCCAAAACTAATTCAATAGTTAATTTCTGATCAACTCTTTCTCCAGCTGTTTAGGTCTACCCTCCACACTGAACCTCAAACTACCATGTGACTTTTTTATTCTTTTGCTTAAAAAAAAGAATATAGATATACCCCCGTCTTAAACGCCCCCTGAAAATAATGATATTTCCATTAGTGCAGATTCCTTTAGGTCTGCTGTATTTACGAGTCATGCCTCATGCCTCACCGTCTGAGGACTTAGGCAGCTCCTTCCCCTTAAGAAGGCAGACACTTCTCCTCTGTTCTTGCCTCCTAAGCACAACATTGGGCCAATTCTGGTTTATTTCAAGGCTGGGTGTTTTATTTCAAGGGTAGAGCTAATAACCTATCCTGTGGTAGGTTCCTTGAAAGAAGAAATAAAATCAGAAACCAAAGGTCTCTTATAAAGGTAAGATTTGCTTTTGACATTTGAGGTGACTGACGATTACTTAGATATGCTAAAGACATTAATATTGTCATCTTCAACAACGCTTTCAGCCAAAAAGAGATTACTACTGAGTGGTGTTTCTCCTTCATAAGGAGCACTTCAAATGTTAACAATTGCAGTTGTGAGAGTTCTCACCTGACAAATATTGCAATATACCAAACTTCTTAGGTTCATGACTGACACAAGTAGGCATCTTTCCCATATTACAGCCTTCACCAACATAGTGCCCTTCATATGCTGCTGGATTAAGCTTCCACCATCCCTGACCATTGGCCATGCTGACTGAGGCTGATGGGATGGGAGGTATGGGAGTCTCAAAACATCTGGAGGGCAGCAGGTTGGGGAAGGGTGCCATGTTACAATTTTGTTTCCTGTTTCCTGTTTGCAAGTTTCCCCCATTTTACTGCTTCCTGTTTTCCTGGCTTGGGATTTAGTAAGGAACGGCCTCAATTGTCCCTTAAATAACCTCCCTTTATTACTACAATTTCAGTTCCTGTTACACAAGACAGCTGGAAGCTTTAATTTCTGATTTCTTAAAATTTGTATCAAAATAGTACTTTTTGGTATTAAAAATAATGTGCAAGGAAGCCAGCAATTAACTCCACCCACCCCAGTAACACACATGGAAACAGAAACTGACATTTGGGCAATTAAGAGACTATTTATCACTAATCTCTCAGAAGTAAACAACAGAAAACAAAGCAAATAGCAGGGCCTGCAAGCAGGAAACTCTTAATTAATATTTTAGAGGACTAGTAATGTGCTGAAAAATTCTCCTGCATTTTTCTACCATTCACTATCAATTAAAGAAAAAATAAATGGCATCAGAAAATTATCAAAGGGGATGTTTTTATTTTGCTAGGATGGTGTGCACTTGTGTTATGGTTTTGAAGTAGCTAAAGGCTGTTTGTGAGAGTTTTTTCTTTTATTCTACAAATTATCTCACCAGTGGTCTTCACACTACATCCTTCCTAAAATGCCCTCACTCCAAGTAAAGCCCAGGGGAAGACATTGTGAGCTAACTTCCCCCATTAGACTTCTTTAGTTTAAGAAGCATGGGCAGCCAGAGAGACTGCAAAATTTTGGAGAAATGTTTACTGAACACGGACACTATCTCACAGCAATAAGGTAAGATCAAAACCCCACACCCACAGAAATTCTCAAGCACCTCTCAAGTGTCCCGAGAATGAGACAGAAAATTTGAATCCTTTTTTCACAGAGGCAAGAAACCCTTCAAGAAACTGGAAGACAAGGCCTTTGCTGACTGGGAGTTACTTGTGAGTAAACATTACAGAAGGATCTTGACCATGCAGAAGGGCATTGCTGGATAATACAGCACTTTACTAACCTCTGTGTGGAATCTCTGTTTTAATTCCAACCCTGGAAAATTTCAGAAGTGCCGTGCTAAATAGCTCAAAATGTGTTAGTGTTATGGCAGCAAGGTCAGCGGTTTAAAGAAAATAGTTAGCAATTGTTCTAAGCTACTACAAGCTCCATGTATGAGCCTAAGGCTGAAGTCCTTTGCACATGTACTAGGTAATGTGTCCCTTTGAGTTTGGAGAACCTTACTTCTGAGTAAATCTGTTTAGGATTAAGCTGTAAGTAGCTTTTTAGAACCTCTTTTCTATACAGGTTCAGAAGATATTTTGGTGTGATCTTCTGCAATGGCACATTTCATTGAAAACGATCGTCCGATTCCCCTGCATAATTTGGCTTATTCCCTAACAATCTTTACAGCTTAAAGTGTAAATTTCCCCTGACATCCCACCTTAAATCTGTCTTAATACAATATGGACTCATTGCTTTTTGTCCTTCCCACTGAATCTCATAGTGGCCCTGGTAAATTTTTGAAGATGCTGTGCTTTAGAAGACGATAGCCTGCCCTTTCTTGCTAGGCTATCCTAGTGATAAACAGAACATGCTGTTGCTCTTTTCCTAAAATTATGGGGCATAAAAGTAGCAATTTCAGAAGTAGTAAATTAGCACTAGTGTATTGTGGGGTGTTAATTTTGTGGATTCACGCACACATGTCTGGACAGCATAATTCTAACAGCTACAGGCAAGGGGAGATATGGTCCTGGTGGTGGGCTCGGTTGGGTAAGGAGAGTGGGCAGGAATTGCCTACAACAGTGGTTTTCAACCAGTGTGCCGTGGCACCCTGGGATGCAATGGTCAGGGGCAACACTGGCCTCTGTCCCTCTTTCCTTCTCTCTGTCCTCTGATGCCCTCTTGCATCTCTGCCTCCCAAAGGCTTGCACAGCTGTTTGTTGCAGAAGCTCTGGCTACAAGCTCCCCAGGCGAATGGTGCCTCTGGGGGTGCTGGTTGCCAGGAGCTGAGGTGGTCTTGGAGTAAGCAAGCAAATGGGTGGGATATCCCTGTCAGCCAGTCCACCAGCCCTTGCTGTTGGGAATGGACAGACAAGTGGGAGACCAAGCAGGCAGGCGGGTTCTGTGCTGGCTTTCTTGTATTTGCTGTGTGCAAGGCCTTCCTAGGAGCTGAGGGCCTGGTACTGAAGGGGAGCTTTTCCGCCATGGAGGCCCAGCAGCACCTGCTGCCCCCACTGCTGCCTCCCAAGGTGAATAAGGTGCTAACCTCACATTCACCTTTGGCCATTCTCCATCGGGCCACTAAGGCTGGGGCATCCTCTTCCCAGACCCCTAGGGTGTGGCATGCGGAGGCACCTCTCTTTAGGGTGGGGGGCAGGTCAGTGACCAGGGGTGGTGGCAGTAGTTGCCCAGAGCACTCCCAAAGAAAGAAGAGAGGAGAGGAGGCTGCGGGAACACTCCACAAGAGAGGATGTTTGGAAAAGGGTGAGAGGCTGCCAGCTCTGGAGGCAAGTGGTGGCATAACAGGGCTCCTGAGTCCCACAGGGGTGCTGTAGAAAGAATGTAGTTGGTCTAGGGAGCCGTGGACTTAAAAAGGTTGAAAACCTCTGGCTTGGAAGCTGTCTCCTTGACCAATACGCCCTCCTTCCACCAAAATTTATGCTGTCCTGTCACCCAGTACCTGGTGGTACTAGTTAATGCCAGGTCAGTCTAGAACAAAGCATTTATCTATAATAATGGACAAGAGACTTAATTTCTTCTGTGTCACTGAGACCTGGGTGCACCAACTGGGCAGGATTGGCCTGGCTCAGCTTTGTCCACTGAGTTATGGAATGCAGCATTCACACAGACGACAGGATGGGGGCAGGTGGAGTGAGAGTTGCTGTGGTCCAACAGCATACTTGACAGGGAGGTGCAACCAATCCACAGTCTCCCATGAGTATTCTTCATACCGAAGTTTCAGTATTTACCTATTGCATTTATACTTTACGTGTTCTTTGTATGCACTTAAAATGCTTACATGCATGTCTAAGCTTATACATGAGGCTAGCTACCTTGACTGGCATCATGAATATGCTACTTAGAATTGTCCTTTGAGGAGACGAGGAGGGAGCCAGTTGTGTCTTCTCCCCAGGTTCTGTTAGTCCTTTATTATTTGGGTGGGGTTGGAGATGGGGTTTCTTTGGCCTCACCTTGAACCTGGCTTAACCTTGGTAAGTGACCACTCCTCCCTTTGAATGTACGCTTTTTCTTTTTTCCTTTTAATGTTTTAATGTTTATGAATGCTTTCCCCTGTCTTGTCAAAACTATTACAGGGATTGCCAAAGCAGGATATGGGACTTTTCATTATTGGTGTGAATTTCCCCTTCCATCCATCTCAACCATAATTAATTTTGCAGCACAGGTTCATGTTGAGATTTAAAGCCCTGCTTATAAAATGAATTAGGCCCTCTCCTCATCTTATTTGGACATTCTCAATGTGAATATACTCAAAGTGTAATAGAGAGGCAATTTATGGGAATGAAATCTCTTCGGTGTCCTAGGCTCTGGCTTTATTATGTCGGGTCTCCTCTTCCCATTTGTTTAGAGGACAGATACCATTCATTACTTGGGGAAAGCTCAACAGGTTGCTCAGCAGGCATTTATATAGACTTGGAAACGCATGTGAGGCTATTAGAGGGCTTGGATATAAAGTTTTGTCTGTGATGAGGATTCTCCCTCCCCCCCTCCCAATAATTACTAAGGCTGAAATTCTAACCCAATTTACATAGCAGTAGGCCCCAGTTAATTCAATAGAACTTACTTCTGAGTAGACATGGTTAGAATAGTTTCCAACTATGCAATGAATTTCAGTGTGTCCGCTCTGAGTATGACTTAGCTAGAGATGCCACCCTACGGTTTCAAATTATAATACCTATAGAATTAAATTAATACAGATGTAAATAAAAACAGTATGAAGATCCAAGGGTCAGATTTTTAAATTTTGCATAGCTTTCTACAGAGCTGTTGAAAGGAGTGCTCTGCTGGAGGAGGGGACAGGTGGGAATTGTACTCAGGTTTGCCTGACTCATTTATATTGCCCACACTGAGCTAATTAATTTCCAACACATGATAAAGCAAACGGAATCTATTATTCCCTCAATCCCCTGGAGCAGATTTTGAAGGTGCTGAAGAGGAGGGGCGGGGAGAAAGTTCCATTGCATGATCCAACGTTGGTTCTGCAAATGGATGTCCACTCCACACTGCAGCTATTCTATCAGGGCAGAATAAGCAACCATGCGTCATACTGTATGTGCATCGCTAAATACACAGGCACTTCCCCATTAAGCCTATAACACTAAGAGGTGGATGGAGTTCTGGACATTGTACACCCTTGTGCAAATTAATTGAAACAAACAATGTAATTTATTGTACAAAACTCACATGTACATGTACAAAACTCACATATACATACATTAGTAACGGATATGACCTCCACTATTTTTAAGCAGCATTTGAGCACGGTTTGGCATGGAGTCTACTAGTTTTGAACAGCCACTGTTGATTTTCAGATCCCTGTACCACACTTGAATCAGCGCCTGAATGAGCTTCTCCATAGTCGTACAGTCTACAGTACGGAGGCGACTTTTGCATATAGCCCACAAATTCTCAATGGGATTTACGTCCGGGGAATTCCCTGGCCAATCAAGTACCTGTATTTGCTGCTCTGTCATGAATTTCTTCACCACTTTCTATGTGTGGCAGGGGGTTAGGTCCTGCTGCAATATCCCAGTACTGCCAGGATACCTCTTTTCCAGCTCTGGGATAACTCTCTTTCGTAGAACTTCAATATATTATGGAGAGCGCATCATTCCTTCCATTGGCTGCAGGCTTCCGATACCATAATGATCAACTGTCTTTTCGTGTTTGTTTTGAGTACAGGATTATGAGTAAGATAGAAAACATGCTTTGTTTCAATTAATTTGCACAAGGGTGTATATTATTTGTAATCAAATGTGTCATGAAACAATAATTCCAAAATGGTTACAGCTTTCTACTGAGATAGGCAAATCCCAGTGTCTCTGGTTGAAGTCACTCCATGTTATATTTTTTCATACAGAAGGATTTTCACAAAGCTGTGCCAGCATCTTATGAAAGCATGTGGAGTATTCATTTTGCATCATCACTTTGCATAACATTTTACCTCTTAAGGTACTTGCACACTGTATCGCTTGCATCTTTTAATGCAGAAATAAAGAACTCTCCTTTTAAAAGAGAATTAGTGTATTTCTACTCTGTAGCATGGTTTGACAACAGAAAATAGGTACACTTTACTATGTAATACTAACAAGGGGCTCACAGGAGGCAAGCCAAGTGAATGTGTGGTTTTCATGAAATCTGCAAGTATTTTTTTTAAAGAAATATCTACTTCAAAATACTTAGTTCCGTAAAACTAGGAGATCCCATTTCCACCAATAGATGCTAGAAATCAGGATGCTTGTATTATAGCAGAGTATTTCTCTTCCCTTCTATAATAGTAAAGTTTTCATTTTTCTATGTTCACTTCAAATCAGCAAAGATGTGAGATCCCTGCAAAGACAGAAAGCCAAATAACCAACAGGGCAATTCTAGGAATGGAATTGTACAAACAGATGAAAAACTGAATCATGGAATCATAACACTGTACAGTTGGAAGGGAACCAAAGGGAAACCTAGTTCAACACCCGGCAACACAGGGATATGAAGGATAATCCCCCTCCTATGTACACATTTTTTAAAAAAATTACCTTAGCCCTGGTTACTGGAGCACATGGTTTGTACTTGTTACCCTCCCTATTTTATTAAATCAGTCATTACCATCCCCACCCACCCAAGATGATCATCCAAATGTCATAGACCAAATGGAGCAAACAGCATGCAGACCTAGTGGTGGGAGGAAAAAAATCCTTAAATAAGAGACACGGGGGAATGATTAATGGACTTCAATGTCTGTACACTAATGCGCAAAGCATGGGAAATAAACAAAATGAGCTTGAGCTCTTGGTACAGCAAACTAAATATGACATAATAGGCATCACTGAAACCTGGTGGGATAAGTCCCACGACTGGAATGTAATAATGGAGGGATACAATCTATTTCAGAAAAACAGACCAGACAAGAAAGGAGGAGGAGTGGCGTTATATGTCAGGGATGTGTATACCTGTGAAGAGATCCAAGATTTAGAACCTCAAAGCCAAAGTGAGAGCATTTGGGTCAAAATTAAGGGAGAGAAGAATAACAGGGACCTCATTGTGGGAGTTTACTATAGATCCCCAAGCCAAGCGGAGGACATAGATGATGCCTTCCTGGAACAGATGGCCAAGCATGCAAAAGGAAGGGAGATAGTAGTAATGGGGGACTTCAATTACCCGGATATTTGCTGGATGTCAAACTCAGCCAAGAGCATAAGGTCAAACAGATTCCTCACTGGCCTTGCAGACAACTTCGTTGTCCAGAAAGTGGGAGAAGCAACAAGAGGAACAGCCATTTTAGATCTGGTCCTAACCAATGTTGATGACCTGGTTAGTGGGGTAGAAGTGGAAGGATCATTAGGCGCGAGTGATCATGCTCTTCTGAAGTTTACTATACAGCGGAAAGGAGCAGCCAAGCATACTAGGACTCAATTTCTTGACTTTAAGAAAGCCGACTTCATAAAACTTAGGGAAGTGCTGGGTGAGATCCCATGGACAGTAATACTAAAAGGAAAGGGAGTTCATGATGGCTGGGAGTTTGTTAAGAGGGAGATAGTAAAAGCACAACTTCAGGCAATACCAATGAGACGGAAACATGGAAGGTGCCTAAAGAAGCCAGGGTGGCTATCTAAAGAACTTTTAACTGAATTAAGATTAAAAAAGGATGTGTACAAAAAATGGAAAAGGGGGGAAACCACCAAAGAGGAATTCAAACAAATAGCCAGCACGTGTAGACACAAAGTCAGAAAAGCTAAAGCACAGAATGAACTCAGGCTTGCTAGAGAGGTTAAAAGCAACAAAAAAGGCTTTTATGGGTATTTTCGTAGCAAAAGGAAGAACAAAGAAACAGTGGGGTCACTCAGAGGAGAAGATGGTGAAATGCAAACAGGGGACACAGAAAGGGCTGAACTCCTCAATGCCTTCTTTGCCTCAGTCTTCTCCGATAAAGAAAACAATGCCCGACCTGAAGAATTTGGAGCAAATGATTCAGCAGAGGAAACATAGCCCAGAATAACTAAGGAGATAGTACAAGAATACTTGGCTAGTTTAGATGTATTCAAGTCTCCAGGGCCAGATGAACTGCATCCAAAAGTATTAAAAGAACTGGCTGATGTGATCTCAGAACCACTGGCAGTCATCTTTGAGAATTCCTGGAGAACAGGCGAAATCCCGGCAGACTGGAGGAGGGCAAATGTTGTCCCTATTTTCAAAAAGGGGAAAAGAGAGGACCCAAATAATTACCCCCCAGTCAGTCTGACATCAATACCAGGGAAGATTCTGGAGCAGATCATTAAGCAAACAGTCTGTGAGCACCTAGAAAGGAATGCTGTGATCACCAATAGTCAGCATGGATTTCTGAAAAATAAGTCATGTCAGACTAACCTGATCTCGTTTTTTGTCAGAATTACAAGCCTGGTAGATGAAGGGAACGCAGTGGATGTAGCCTACTTTGATTTCAGCAAGGCATTTGACAAGGTGCCCCATGATATTCTTGTAAAGAAGCTGGTAAAATGTGGTCTTGACTATGCTACCACTCAGTGGATTTGTAACTGGCTGACTGACCGAACCCAAAGGGTGCTCATCAATGGTTCCTCTTCATCCTGGAGAAGAGTGACTAGTGGGGTGCCACAGGGTTCTGTCTTGGGCCCGGTCTTATTCAACATCTTTATCAACGACTTGGATGGTGGACTCAAGGGCATCCTGATCAAATTTGCAGATGACACCAAACTGGAAGGGGTGGCTAACACCCCAGAGGACAGGATCACACTTCAAAACGACCTTGACAGATTAGAGAACTGGGCCAAAACAAACAAGATGAATTTTAACAGGGAGAAATGTAAAGTATTGCACTTGGGCAAAAAAAATGAGAGGCACAAATACAAGATGGGTGACACCTGGCTTGAGAGCAGTACATGTGAAAAGGATCTAGGAGTCTTGGTTGACCACAAACTTGACATGAGCCAACAGTGTGATGCGGCAGCTAAAAAAGCCAATGCAATTTTGGGCTGCATCAATAGGATTATAGCATCTAGATCAAGGGAAGTAATAGTGCCACTGTATTCTGCTCTGGTCAGACCTCACCTGGAGTACTGTGTCCAGTTCTGGGCACCACAGTTCAAGAAGGACACTGACAAACTGGAACGTGTCCAGAGGAGGGCAACCAAAATGGTCAAAGGCCTGGAAACAATGCCTTATGAGGAACGGCTAAGGGAGCTGGGCATGTTTACCCTGGAGAAGAGGAGGTTAAGGGGTGATATGATAGCCATGTTCAAATATATAAAAGGATGTCACATAGAGGAGGGAGAAAGTTTGTTTTCTGCTCTCCAGAGAAGCGGACACGGAGCAATGGTTCAAACTACAAGAAAGAAGATTCCACCTAAACATTAGGAAGAACTTCCTGACAGTAAGAGCTGTTCGACAGTGGAATTTGCTGCCAAGGAGCGTGGTGGAGTTTCCTTCTTTGGAGGTCTTTAAGCAGAGGCTTGACAGCCATATGTCAGGAGTGCTCTGATGGTGTTTCCTGCTTGGCAGGGGGTTAGACTCGATGGCCCTTGTGGTCTCTTCCAACTCTATGATTCTATGATAAACCACTCCCAAGATGGAACAGAACCACACAGCAGGCATTAAAGATTGAGGAGCAGCTATCCTGGCTCTTTCAGCCACTGTTGCCATCTCTTTTGGAGCTATTAATGAGGCATATTAGTGAAAGGAATATTTCCTTGCTCTTCAATAGCAGAACTAGATTTTTTTAAAAAGAACTACACTTTTTTATATGTGTTTATATTCTTTATATGTATTTTTTTACCAGTGGAGGGTAAAAAATACACTCAAACTGTGGTAAGCAAAATGGAAACTTGCAGGAACTTCTCTAATTCACCTAACAGGAACTGCTAGCGAGCTAGAGGTGGTGTCCTTATAGGCCTGGGGTAGGAAACCTGATGCTGTCAGATTATAGCTCCCATCAGCCCCAGACCAGGGTGAACAATAGACAGGCATTATATGGGAGGAGTTGTGGTCCACAACCTCTGGAGGGACACAGGCTCCCCACCCCTGCTATGGACAATCCGAAAAATTAAATTGAACTTTTGGCTGCTTTAAATGCCAATACATGGTACAGTATATATCAAACTTTCAAGAAATACAGCAATGCCATCATCATCACAGCACACTGGCTAATGACTGCTTTCAGCTTAGAAATCTAAATTTATGTTGCTATGTGCCACTCTTTAGGTCTTACCTTATGAATTGTTGTTCAGCGCATCTTCCTGGTTTGTAGTCATACAACGTATGTGTTACAGATAGGTAGCCGTGTTGGTCTGCCATAGTCAAAACAAAATAAAAAAATTCCTTCCGGTAGCACCTTCCAGTAGCAACGTATGTGTGTTTTTCAGTCCTTGGCCAGTCATAGTTCAGACAACCAAGGCTAGGAAGCAGCCCTTCCTGCCGTTTCCAGTGGATCACTTCCTGAACTGGATTGCAAGTTAGTTTGGCTATGGCCCAGCCCATTGGCCCAGTCCTCTTCCCCACACTTGATTTAAAACTAAGTCAATGTGGGTCATTCTACACCCACACACCCCAATTCTCTGAATCTCCACTTATCTTATACACACACCTACCCCAACCCTGGAGGTATCGCGCTTCAGTAATTAGTAAGGAATGATTGCTGCTTATACTGACCATTCTTCATGCTGTGCAAAATTAATATAAAGGTGTACCATATTATAATTATTTTCATCAACAATTTATGGTAATTTCCTTCCTGTAACCAAGGAGATGACTACACTAAAAGGTGGGAAGGTGTTGATTTTGTACTCTCTTCTTTTGGTTCCCCTAAAGGGAAGTTCTTTCCTTAAATGACTACTTCAGAACATGAAAAACTGGCCAGCTTATATAATGTCATGGAAGTGTAAGTACAGAGTGTTCAACTAGTGTTTCTCTGTTGCACTTTAAAAGCAAGTTGGGTGTTTTACTTCTACCTTCGTATTACCTTTGTGAAATATGTTAACAGATTTTATTGGCCACAAAGTACAGGTCTGATTAACTAAATCAGCACACATCTTTTTAATATTGTCCCCTCCCACTCCTGAACTTCTAACCTGACATAAATACATTGCATACTCTAACCTGTTTCTCCTGATTATTAACCTTGAGCATGGCAACCTATAAATCATCTATGAAACAGCTGGTGCTCAGCATTGCCCTAAAGGTGTATGATTACCATCGTTTTATATATATATATATCTAGGTATGCAGACATGAAAAATTCATTGAAGAGCTTGGTATTGTAAGACTTATTATAATGAATTTTCACAAAAACATAGATCATGCTGGAAATAGGTGTCTGCTTATTATAATGCAGCCATTTATATCTCCCTGAATTGCCGAGTCCATGGTTCAGCTGTTGTGTTAAAAGTCAAATACGATGATTCCTGAATAGATTTACACTGGTCAGTTTGCATGTACTTCAAGGATGGGAATTTGAATTTAGTCATTTTACAGATCTTAGTGCCGTGAAGTTGAGTAATATAAAGTTGCAAAGTTCTAAAAGCAAAGGGAATGGGATCCTTGAACATTCCCTTTGGAGGATATTCATGATGGTCACACATTCCGCCTCCCTGCTCTAAACTACTGAATTTGCCCATACCATTTCAACAATGGCTAATGTCATATGTGTTGGCATTCCATAGAAACAGAAGTTGTGGCAAAAAATGGACATATGCACAAAGGCATTTCAAGACCCTCTCTCTCTCTCTGCAACCCCCTGTAAACCCACCACCACCACTCCTGGTGTGCAGGGAACCATATGTAATCTAGTACAAATGCAATTCTGGTCACCTCATAGCAAAATTTAAGAGTTGAAAGAAACATAAAAGGCAACTAAAATAAATTGAGACACCTTCCCTCTGAGGAAAAGCATTTGGGGATTTTTAATTGCTAAATCAGGGTGGCGCTGTGGTGTAAACCACTGAGCCTTTGGCTTGCCGATTTAAAGGTCTGTGGTTTGAATCCCCGTGACGGGGTGAGTTCCCATTGTTCGGTCCCAGCTCCTGCTAACCTAGCAGTTCGAAAGCACGCAGTGCAAGTAGATAAACAGCGTTTCCCTGCGCTGCTCTGGTTTCGCCAGAAGTGGCTTAGTCATGCTGGCCATATGACCTGGAAGCTGTCTGCGGACAAATGCCGGCTCCCTCGGCCTGTAAAGCGAGATGAGTGCCGCAACCCCAGAGTCATTCACGACTGGACTTAACTGTCAGGGGTCTTTTACCTTTAATTGCTAAATCAACTCCTCTCCTAATGCAAGGGTTTATGAAATCGGACACAACAAAGAGAAATTATGCCTTTCCTCCTACTGGACATGTTGTTGTTTAGTCGTTTAGTCGTGTCCGACTCTTCGTGACCCCATGGACCAGAGCACGCTAGGCACTCCTGTCCTCCACTGCCCCCCGCAGTTTGGTCAGACTCATGTTTGTAGCTTCGAGAACACTGTCCAACCATCTGGTCCTCTGTTGTTCCCTTCTTGTGCCCTCCATCTTTCTGGACATAGGGAGTCACAAAAGCCCCCTTCAGGCATTCAGAATGAACACCTGAAAGACTCGCTAGAAACTTAAGACTCCCCATTTGTACCCTAGAGACTAGAGACTGACATGTCATGTTCGCTGTGGCCAGTCCACCATCAGCACCAGTCTGAAATGAGCTCCACACCCTGGATGCATGTGTACAAAGCTTCTTTAACAGCACCCTTCCAAATAGATATTTCGGTAACATAACTTCCATCTGCCCCAGTCAGCATGGATGACAGGACCCATAGTCTAAAAGCATATGGAGGGCACTCGGTTGGGGGAAGTGCTGTAGGGCAGCAGTGGGGAACCTTCAGCCCACAGGCTTAATTAGTCCTGTCAGGTAATCCAATTAGGTATCTGAGGTGGTTTCCCCCGAACCATGCCCACTCCTGTCATATGTGGGGCAGGTATACATGGTTGGGATCAGCTGCACTATGGGGACACAAACTTGGTTCAACCAGTGTTCTCATCCCCACGGAAAGAGCTGCAAGCATGAAACCACCTTCAGAATGATGCAGAGAGTGTATCTGCTGTGGTGTGTGCAGTCTTAGAAGCTGAGGTATGAATGCTAGAAGCTAAATGGCACCTTAAACCTAGGTTATGGAATGTCTAGGCATGCTTTATGTATAACAAGAATACAAAGCTGAAAATGAATGAACTGCAGCTAAAATATTATGTTCACTTTTCACATAGTCTAGTCCTTCCCTTGCCCATCCCTCTAATATTCTTAAGATGGTCTCTTCTCCAGTCTTCAGAGAGTAGCTGGAAGTGGGGAGGCAGAAAAGGTCCTCCTTTCCTTCCACTCTGCTCTTTTGATCTGAAATTTCAGGTGCAGTACTGTGCCCAGAGCTCAGAAACTACTTGCCCTAATGAAATTCCTTGTCACAAAATGCGCTTAAGACAATGGGAGTTTTGAACACCGAGTGTGTGCTTAGCTGGTATGGTCTAGAGAGCATTTTCATATCTTCTGCACACATCAAGTACTGAACACGCAAATGGAGCTCCATTGAAGATTAGCAGTAGGTTCAGCACTGATAAAGAGAAGCTGTTATTCACACAACACATTGATTTGCAGGGTTTTCAGCCACAAGAGTTGGAGGTGCTCATTCATTTATAAGTTTTTTGTTTGTAAGTTTCACGGAGGGTGGCTCTGTTAGCCATTAATGGAACATCTATGTTCAGAGACAGCAATTCTTTGAATACCTGATGCTGAAAACAGACATCATGTGTGTGTTGCAGGCATCTACTGGGATGTGATGGAAATAGACTCATGGATTCGATGGATCTTGGGCCTGATGCAGTAAAGTGGTCCTTAGCGCAATGCCCTTTTTATGGCTGTTATGTTTCCCTCAAGTCTCTGCCAGAATCTCAAAACACACTATGGACCAAATGGTACCGATCTCCTTCTCTTTCTTTGATCTGTTGTCTCTAGGCTCTGCAGAAGAAGCTGAGCTGGCTTACGCTTAAAAAACCCCCAGCCACACATACTTGTGGAGGTTCATGCCAACACAATTTGCAAAATCCTATTCTAGCCAAACACCAATTCGCAACCATCCCTACCAAGAGATGCAGCTGGCCTCCATTCTGATCCCAGTAGTCACAGCGAAAGAAAAATGGAGCCCAGGGTTGTCAAAACGACATGAAAAGCTGTAACAACATTGGCATCAAGATGAAGCAATGAAGGCAGATCAAAAAGAAACTAAGGAACCATTTGATTGACAATTGCTTGAGGAAAATAAACCCTGTAATCCACACAGTTGCAGGAGAAGAGATAGGTGTCAACTAATGGAATTGAAAAAAAGCTCAATAGGAGAAGGGTAAAAAATGCAATCTGTGAAATGTACTCTTCAAATAGAGATGAATAGTATTCCACCCTCAGCCCCCACAAAAATAAAAATAAGGTGTATTGACTAGTTTTCAATAGATCGTCCTGGTAATCAGTGCTGCCTAAAAAGAGGAAAAAACAAATATATGGTCTCAGCAGCAGGCAAAATCTGGTGCAGTACTTATATTTAATGGCATTTCAAGTCTCCATTCTGTTGTAATGAAGTTTTAATTCCCCAGTGAAGCTAATATTGTATACATGGTAACTGGCACATAACCCCCCGGTTTAAAAGAAGAGAATGTGGGAGTTGTTGCAGGGATGATCAAGAAATCAATAATGATTTTCACAACCAAGGCTCCAGTTGTGGGATTCTGCCACTGAACACTTTGAAGGTGGCAGCATGGTTTCCTCCTTGTCGGAGAGGGGGGTGAATGTAACTGGAAATGAATTAGGCTGATGTAATCTGTCATGGCTCTCCAGGCAGCATTTAAGAATAATGCCATTTTGTTGAAGGTCACACTGTAAATTGGTGTACAGCTCAAGCAGCTACTAACACAAATGCATCACTGAGTCAACAAAGCTGAGTGTGCTGTTTGTGCTTAAAACCAGACAAGATTCAATCGAGAGCAGGGATCCTTAATTATTATTATTATTATTTTACTCAGTGCTGTTCTCTCTGGAGATTAAGTTATCAGTCAGTTGGTGATGGCCACTCTTTAGCCAGATCCCTGGAACTTCTCTTCCTAGGCCAAATCAAAATAAAATAAAAATGGAGGAATCAGGGAAAGGATGGAAGAAAAACTCTACAGCAGGGGTCAGCAAACTTTTTCAGCAGGGGCGGGTCCACTGTCCCTCAGACCTTGTGGAGGGCTGGACTATATTTTCTTTTTTTTGGGGGGGGGGATGAACTAATTCCTGTGCCCCACAAATAACCCAGAGATGCATTTTAAATAAAAGCACACATTCTACTCATGTAAAAACACCAGGCAGGCCCCACAAATAGCCCAGAGATGCATTTTAAATAAAAGGATACATTCTACTCATGTAAAAAACATGGATTCCCGGAGCGCCCACGGGCCAGATTTAGAAGGCAATTGGGCCGGATCCGGCCCCTGGGCCTTAGTTTGCCTACCCATGCTCTACAGCAAAACCAGGTTGCAAACAATCATCTCAGCAAAATAAACCAGAAGTAGGAGGGAACAGTTTCACAGTACTCAGTAGAACTTCCTTCTAAATATGGTAGGGTTGTAACTTATGACTGAAAACAAACTGGGTGCACTGGGACAGCAATCTGCTTCCTCGTTCAGTCAAAATACAGAAGATGTAAGGCAAATGACACCAAGAAGTTAGACAGCCTGCGGAAGTGCTTTTATACTTTCTAATGGGCCATGTCTCAAACATTCAGAAGAACTACCACCAAACTGAAAGGGGAGAAAGTACAGCATGAAGGACCTGCTTCCCAAATGCAGTATCACTCTAGTTTTATCAACATGGTCAGTGATCAGGGATTAGAGGCTTGCAGTCTGTTAACATCTAGGGAACGCAAGTTTCCCATCCCTTACAAATGGGTGGAAGGGATGTGCCATTTGTATTTTAAAATCTGCCATGGGCAGCAACAGTATTGTTATGGAGAGTGGGAACTTAGTCTTGCCCTTCTTGTTATTTTCCCAGTTACAACCACGTAACACTGAAGTTGCTTTTAGACTTGTTTTGCTGACAGCATAGAAGATAGGGACCTGTACAATGCATCTCTTGTGTTTTGATTTTTAAACAGAGCTAATAGCAGTTTAGGGACGCAGGTGGCGCTGTGGGTTAAAGCCTCAGCGCCTAGGACTTGCCGATCGAAAGGTCGGCGGTTCGAATCCCTGCGGCGGGGTGCGCTCCCGCTGCTCGGTCCCAGCGCCTGCCAACCTAGCAGTTCGAAAGCACCTCCGGGTGCAAGTAGATAAATAGGGACCGCTTACCAGTGGGAAGGTAAATGGCGTTTCCGTGTGCGGCTCTGGCTCGCCAGATGCAGCTTTGTCACGCTGGCCACGTGACCCGGAAGTGTCTCCGGACAGCGCTGGCCCCTGGCCTCTTAAGTGAGATGGGCGCACAACCCCAGAGTCTGTCAAGACTGGCCCGTACGGGCAGGGGTACCTTTACCTTTTTTAATAGCAGTTTGGGAGAAAAGCAATGACAAACCTAGACAACATCTTAAAAAGCAGAGACATTACCTTGCCAACAAAGGTCCGTATAATTAAAGCTATGGTTTTCCCAGTAGTGATGTATGGAAGTGAGAGTTTGAACCATAAAGAAGGCTGATTGCCGAAGAATTGATGCTTTTGAATTATGGTGCTGGAGGAGACTCTTGAGAGTCCCATGGACTTCAAGAAGACCAAACCTATCCATTCTTAAGGAAATCAGCCCTGAGTGCTCACTGGAAGGACAGATCCTGAAGCTGAGACTCCAATACTTTGGCCACCTCATGAGAAGAGAAGACTCCCTGGAAAAGACCCTGATGTTGGGAAAGATGGAGGGCACAAGGAGAAGGGGACGACAGAGGACGAGGTGGTTGGATAGTGTTCTCGAAGCTACCAGCATGAGTTTGACTAAACTGTGGGAGGCAGTGGAAGACAGAAGTGCCTGGCGTGCTCTGGTCCATGGGGTCACAAAGAGTCGGACACGACTAAATGACTAAACAACAACAACAATAGCAGTTTTAGGTGGTGTGATTTCATTAGGAAAATGTTCCAAGGGGGAAAGGGTTAAAAATCCTGTGGAACTACTACCCCTATCAAAATTTCAACCCTTCATCTCCATGGCTATTTAAAATGGTGCTGGTGGAGAGAACATCTGGATACCTGTCAGAGGTCTCTCGCATCACGTCTGTTTGCATAAAAGCAAGAGAGAAAATAGAATTATGAATTTGAAAGCCACAAAAGTTCCAGTTTTGGGCCCAAAACACAGAAAAAGTTTGTATAGTATAGTAAATGAATTATAATAGATATTGGGAATGTTAACATCATTATGTAACCACGTTCTCAATTTTGTACACTTATCCAGATTCTTATATGCCTCATTGGGGCAAGCTCGCGGCATTCAAGTGGTATGCGATTACCCTTGAAACCAAATCTGTCCCCAAAATTCTACAAGAATGAGTTACCTTACACGACCACCAAAATCACATATTGTACTTTGGCAAACTTAACTAGATCAATCTGTCCTGGAGTGGGGAGTAAGTTGGGATTTTGTTTTTGTATCTTTTCCTTTTTTGTAGTTGTTGTTATATATTAGAAATCAGTATAACTGTATTTATTTTTAAAACATTTAAAAAAATGAAATAAAGCAGGAGTTGTGCAAATTATGCACATTTGCACCACTGTACTTTCTCTAATCCATCTCTTTTACAAATAGGGCCTTCATACAGGTTTTGGATTTTTCTTTATGGCAGAAATTAGAGTGGAAATTGCTAAATGGGTTTTTGGAGTCCACAAATTTTCAAATAATTGAGTACATTGAAGTATTATATAAATACTGCAATTTCTTGAAGTAACTAATGAAAACCTACTGTCAGTGCAGATCATTATTTCCTGTTCTAACAACCCATATCAATATACCAAATATTTCCAGAATCAGCCATTTTTCAAGACACACATTCACTAGATTTGCATTTCTAAAGAGGAACAAGTAGCATTTTCACACTGGAAATACTTTACTTTAATGCCAAGATTCAGCCCCAATCACTAGGTTCAATCCCAGTCACCAAACACTTTCATATCAAGATTCAGTCCCTCAGTCCCCTGGGTTGGTTTAAACTTCATCCTAAGCTAACCGCCCTACCTCTCAAAGTAGCTATGCTCCCATTAGGAATCCCATTCTTTTAAAATGAAAGCACATGTGCCTGGTTTTAATTAGAAACCAGCAGGTAGGAGAAAAGGAATCACCAAATAGGTTAGAATCCTTAACCTATCATTCCATGGGTGATGGCAGTATGTCCACAAGGAAAGCTGTGTCCCCCCTTCACCGCAACATGTCCCACAACTCTGCCTCAATTCCACTCTCCCTTTCTGTTTGCCTCCCCCAATTTTAATATGATAATTTTATTATTTGTACCCTGCCCATCTGGCTGGGTTTTTCCAACAGAAAACTAAAAACAACAGAACACTAAAACAACAGAACACTGAACAGAACACTGTGGCTTCCAACAGAACACTAAAAACAGAATAAAACTTCAAACATTAAAAACTTCCCTAAACAGGCCTGTTTATTTCTGCTGCTTCAATTTCTTAGTGTGGCTATGTTTACAGGAGAAGAGGGGTACATTTCCCCATTTCATCCCCCCACAGCCTACATAGATGGCAACACACTGGGCATAGCATGGGGGTCATGAGAGGTGGTTGTGTGCCTTCTTTAGTTACATCCAGCCCTGTGCTATGCAAGCCACTCAAGATCCAGCACACAAAGACTATACAGCAGGGGTAGGCAATCTAAGGCCCATGGGCCACAAGCGGCCCACGGGGGTCATTTAACTGGCCCCCGAACCAAGCCACCTGCTTGGCGAATCCCTGCGCGCTGTGCTAAACTGGCCCAGGGACTCACTTCCGTGGGGCCAGAAATCGCATCTGTGCAGACGCAGATGCCGGAAATTGCGGGTGCAATCAGGCCCACAGAGGGATCTCCGCTGGAGTGAACCAGCCCAGGCAAGGTAAACCTTGCTGATCCCTGCTATATAGTATGAATAAGAGGAATATACATTGTCTCCCTATACTGCCCTGGTATGTAGCTTGTGCACACATATGACAGCTTAGTGGGGAATGAAGAGTTTTACTTGTAGATACTGCACCCTTCTCCATGGAACATTCAGTCACTCATGCCATTAAAGGTAAAGGTACCCCTGCCCATACGGGCCAGTCTTGCCAGACTCTAGGGTTGTGCGCTCATCTCACTCTAGAGGCCGGGAGCCAGCGCTGTCCGCAGACACTTCCGGCTCACGTGGCCAGCGTGACGAAGCTGCTCTAGCGAACCAGCACCAGAGCAGCACACGTTTACCTTCCCGCTATAAAGTGGTACCTATTTATCTACTTGCACTTAAGGGTGCTTTCGAACTGCTAGGTGGGCAGGAGCTGGGACCGAACGACGGGAGCTCACCCCGCCACGGGGATTCGAACCGCCGACCATGCGATCGGCAAGTCCTAGGCTCTGAGGTTTTACCCACAGCGCCACCCGCGTCCCTCCACTCATGCCATTACCAAAAGAAAAAAGCACAATCATATTAAATGTGTCTGCATCAAGGAGGATAAGGCTTCAGTATTGCTTTCTTTAATTCATATAGACTTTATGGTCACAATTTATCAGGACCTCCTCCTTTTCAGATAGAGAAGCGGGGCTTGTGCTGAACCTTCTCATAGTTTCTGCACTGTTTCTATTGGCTGCGCAAGGGAATGAGTTGTTTCACACCAGACATCTTCTCCAAGGACATTAAATATGTGAGGGCTCACACCATCGTAAAATGGACACACAGCCGCCAGAAATAAAGGATGCTATAGGTTGGTGGTTTGTGTGTGTTATTTGTTTTTTAATTGCCTTTGCTCTTGACAATTAAAACTCCTTCCCCTGGGATATCATTAACCTTCATTAAGTTCCTTGCTGGGAGTATAAAAATTAACGCATTACTAGGAATAGAGACAAAGAATCTTTCACGGTGGTACTTTTACAATAAATTCCAGAGTTTGTTGAAAATGAGTCATTAAAAAAAGTGAAAAATTTAACAAGCTGATAATATGAATGCACACACAGGATATGCCACTCTTGATCAGATTGATGGCCCCTCCAAGTTGGTTTCTAGATTTTTATGATCGGCTCCATATGTGAGGCTTGACAGGAAAGAATAATGCATTCAGTCAACTGTGCAATAATGTGTACAGGAAAAAAAAATCTTTCCTGACCTCTATTAGCTCTCTATGATCTATTAAAGTGGAGGTAACAAGACATTTTGATCTTCACTAATTCAAACGGTGCACATCTTTCATTCACACAATATTCACTTTGCAGCTGTTCATTACTAACTTTGTTTTCATTGTTCGCAGAGACTCCTCTTTCCCACATTCTGCCCTCTCCTGTCATCATACGCATGTGCTTTTAACTGAACTGGTCCTTAGAATAAAGGTCACTTTAAGTTTGCAATATTGGGTTCTGCACAGCAGCTAGACAAATGTGCAAACGAGCTTCATAAATTATTTGAGATTTCTCCTCTATCAACTGTTAGTGGATTCTGGAGTACACCATCAGCATTGTGCTTGAAGTATTTCTCTAAAGAGAGCTCTGCACCCAGCAGATCCAGCTTTTCACCCTCCACAGTGAAGTGCCTCACCCTTTAACTTTATGTCAGGGTTGCTGTGTGCTCATCCTGGCGACACAGTACAATGAAAACAATAACTCTCAATTGATACATTATCAAAGGTCATATGAAGTTACAAATCAGAAGCTTGCCAGAAGCAGCTTAAGTTTTCTTTAAAGTGGGTCAGTTGTAGTTTCCTGTAGGTTGTTTGACAGTGGTTTCTGGCATCACAGGCTCTGGTCTACAGGAAACCACAGAGCCTTTATGTCCTCTGCTCAAACTACAGCATTGTGTTTTTCTACCCATTAACCAAGGATAAATGACCTAGATATTGTGCCTATCAAAGCCTCATTTCTCTTTTACCCTTTTGTTCTTTAATGTACCACATTATCACACGCTGAACACATTTGAAAGTATTCCTAGTCTCACAAGCCCTTTTGAGAGAGTAATGCAGGGTTTTGTGTGTCTTTCTGAAGCTTTAGCTAGAGTGGAATAATATGAACATAATTCAGGATTTTTCTTCTTGTCTATTTCTCACAACCTACCAATTCAGTATATTTAGGGACAGAAAAAGCTGGCAAAGGAAGATAGAGTTTTTTTTAAAAGGTACCAAAAAAAGAAACACAATTATATATTTGCTTCTATTGAGAATACAAAAAATAGTAAACACCAGTTGTGATTTCCCTAATCACTACATTCTATAAATTACATCTCTGCATATCATGAGTCACTTTTATTAAAAGCATCATTACTACAGTTGGCAGCAATTTACATCTTATTTTACATGATAGCAGTTTCCAAGGGAAAAAAAAGACATCACAACGAAGAAAAACAAATACATTTACAAAGTCATGTCTGTAAACTTCAAGGCTAGTTTAGAGTTGAGGTAATCTGTTTAGCTTTGTGGCTAAAGTAACAAAGTCCTTTAATTCAAAAAGGTACCTGATTTTAATTTTTTTTGTTTGTTTTACCAGTGCATTACAAGATCACGAGACGATTTAACTGTAGTTTTATCCTGCAAGAACCTTTTCAGTGGGTAATTTCCAAAAGGTACTCTTCACATTCAACAGCTGCCTTATTATTGCTGTGTCTCAAGACAGAGAGACATTCACACTATCATGGAGATTGTCAGAGAATGTGTGTATGTGTACATGCACAAGCGACCCCCCCATACAGTCAAAATGATGCCAGAGTATGATATGCGTGGTAAATTTCATCTTGACTTTCACAGCAAAGAATAAAAATAAAAAATTAAATATATAACTTCATACTTCCTTTTAAGCAGCACTTCCTTCTATTTAGTGCCACTCTATTACAAATTGCTGCTTTTATAATACCAATGGTACCAAAAGGGAAAAAAAAAGCAGAGCATTATGTCAATTTCCTTAAAAAGACATGATCACCTCTCAATTTCATCTCTCCTAGGGATAATAAATAATGCACTGCACAATACTTAATGACCAAGATACCTTTTGACACATCTGTATAACATGACTTGAACTTTTTTGTTTGCTACACTATGTTACAGAACAGCTTATAAAAACTAATTATGGACATTAACTGTGAGTGTAAACAGTAGGACTACCACTTGTCAAAAGTTTAAAACACTTTAACAGTAACTGGTACTGCTTACTCATCATTTTCATTGTTTTCTAATTCATCCCCCCCATCAAGCGAGTCTAATTCTTCACCCTGTGCTATTTCATCTTCTAAAGCAGAGGAATCTGCAGTTTTATCAAGGCTCTCCTCTGCATCACTGCCCTCTAGATTTTCTTCATCTTTAAAGGCAGCTCCTTCAGTTTTATCAGTAACCTTCACTTCACTGGAGCCCACTGCATTCTGAAGTCCTGCTAATGCTGGGAAACCAGGTAGTGTCAATCCTCCCAGTCCTGGAGGTAGAAACATAGAAGGATAGAACAGGCCAGGAGCCATGGTGGACAGAAGGAAAGGATTGAAGGTCAGAGGGTTGGCAGGCAATCCAGTGGTGGTGGTGGTGGTGGTTGCTGCTGCTGCTGCAGCAGCGGCAGCAGTTACACTGACAGATCCATTTGCGGAGTCAGTAGCAGAAACAGTGTCTGTGCTTTTCTCAGAGTCTTTGTTCTCCTCTTCATTCTCAGTCTTCTTTTCTTCTACTTTTGAAGTGCCATCTTCAGAAGTTTCTCCTTGACTGGAAGCCATAGTGGTGTTTCCAGAAGCAGCTGTAATTGGGTTATTCAACAATCCACTGAGTCCAAACATGTTGGGCAACCCTGCCATACCTGGCAACATCAGAGGCAGCATGGTAGCTGGATTTTTAGAATCACCCCCAGCAGCAGCAGCGGCGGCAGCAGCTGTCGCTAGTCCTGGAGGGAAGCCCATGAGACCTGCAAGCTGGAGAGACTGTAGGTTCTGCAAATTCTGAAGGCTCGTGAGATCCATTCCAGCGAACAGACTGTTCATCAGCAGTGGGTTAATTCCCGAAGTTGAAGCTACAGCAGCAGCTGCTGCAGCTGCTTTGGCAATTTCGCTTTTTGGCCTTCTCCCTCTTCTGCTTGCTCCCTCTTCTCGCACAACAGGTCCTGTGAGAAGACGGTCAAACATGGACTCTGGAACAAAACCCTGCATATGGGGAAGAAAGAACATTCCATGCTGTTACGCATGCCTACCGGGATGCCTACCGATTTAGAATTTCATGTAGGGCGGCTCACATGACAAAGCAGAGCGTACAATCCCAAGGGCAAGGAAAAGAACAGGTATGCTGCCAATTAGATCTTGTTCACAAAGCAGCCCTTTTCCTCCTCCCATTAAAGGCCAGATCATACATTTGAGCATTGTCCAGTAAATAAGCTCTCCCTTCAACATCATCAATATGATATAGCAAACAAAACAATGGTAAAAACAAAGAAACCAGAAACAGTAGGTAATGCTCAGAAGACGAGACTTCCAAAGAAATCTGATACAATAAACACACCAGATTTATCCAGCCTTGCAAAATCCGAAGCAAATTAAACATGATGTGGTCCTTTGTCTGACAAGTACTAGGCTTCTAGGTTTTAAGAAACAGGATGCCTCTGTACACACCATGTCCAATGCCTGAGGTTGAGAAGAGGGAAATTCCTCACAGAACTCAAACAAGGCAGTCTACATACTTAATCAAAGAACAAGTTTTATTACAAGCATGGAAGGTTTTATTCCATAATCAATTGTGTATTAATCTTGTATTTAATAGGTATTCCTAAGACAGTCGTGCACTAATAATGAAGCTGTTACAAATGTCCACCAAAGCGGGTAGCTACCGCTTCACAGCAGTGGTTGGGAACTTCTGGCCTGTCAGCCTAAATGGACCCAGCAGGCCTCCCCATTTGACCTGCAAGGCTGTTTCAGACAAGCCACACCCACCCACCCGCCCTACATATGATGCTGTATCTGATGTAAGATGTTGGGCAGGTAAAGAAGTGGCTCCCTGTCAAAAGCTGTGTTTGCAGGCACTGCCGATCAGCTGGTTGTTCGTGCTTAAAAAGCCCTGTGCCTTTCCAAGTGCCACCAGGTTCACTAATGCTGGCAAAGGCAAAGAGCTCTGCAAGTGCAGACAATTTGTACAGGCAAAGAAAACACTTTACGTGCCATCACTGTGATGTTAGGTGACAGTCAAAATGACTGTTGGGGAACCTAAGCATCTGGCCCGCTGGCTGGAAACATTTCTCCACCCTGCTCGAGAGAGGAAGACAGGATCAAGCCACATAACATGTTCTTAAAGTATATAGATCGTAAGACTCTAAAAACAGTTAAAAATGAAAAGCAAAATCTATCCAGAAATATAGTTTTTTCCTTACAGATTGTTTAACGATGTCAGTCCAATCTGGAGCAACAGCAAATTCAGGGTTTTCTTCTAGCCATCTTGGCAGGTCCTTCATTGGAGGGGCCATAGCTCCACCCATCTAATGAAACATTTTTATGTTTTATTAACAAAAACTTACTAGTACATACTTTATATGCCACTTATCAAAAGTATATTTTTTGTTAGAGAACAATTACAGAGCTGGTAATCAAAACATGACAAAAGTTCAACTCAACCATGCATTAAGTGTGGAAAAAGTCTTTGCCAAATATCCTAAGATTTCTGCAACTCAAAATTCAGAATGCTACTTTGAACAAAGTGATGAAATCTATAGAACTTGCATCAACCTATTAAGTCAACTAATTAAAGGTATTATTATTGTTGTTGTTGTTATTATTATTTAATTTTTATCATATAATTAAAGGTTATAATCTTTAATCTAAGCATCCTACTAAAAATGCAAGTGCTAGTCTAAAACAGAATTTGGAGTTAGAGCAAACTAGGAAAAGCACTACCTTCTTGCCATTTCTCTTATTTACAACAGGGACCCTCTCTTCTCCAGTTAAGGTGTTTATATCCAGTTTATTAGGGTTTCGACATCTGTGCCGTTTCTGCTTCGGTTTCTGAAATGGGGAAAACAGCACATCTGCACTCTTCTAAGAGAGGAGGAAAAGTACAGTGCATTACTTGGGGAGTTTCATTATCTCATCTATAGAAGTAACTTTTCAACCCACTAGACATGTATGTATACAGTGTTTTCCAGGTTCAGCACTGGAACAAAACATTATTAGAATTTGTACATCTTTCATTTTTAGTCATTACAAAACAAAAAAAGTAATGAATGAACAATTAATTATGTTCTATCATGTTAATTGTTACTTATTGTTTATAAGCCACTTTGGGATTCATTTGAATGAAAAGCAACTAGAAATGTAATAAATCCAAATCGAATTATGACAAAGGATTAAGAATTATTGCTTTTGGAAATCTTCCCAAGTGATTGAAAGACAGTTAAAGCTTTGGACTAATCCCCCCCCCCCACCCTTGATTAACTTCCACTTACTGGTACATAACTTGGCATATCCACAGTGTATGATGGATGGAATTTAAGCCATTCAACTAAATCCTTGTTTTTAGGAGCATCCTCTCCCACCAGCCTGGTCCCATCCTCCATATTAATGACAGGGATGCGAGTATCAGGATCCAGTTGCCCAGGAGATGGAATGTTTCTCAATGGGGGGGTTTCCATTTCTTCATCAAATGCTTTGGTCACTTCTGCATCCTCCTGGAGAAAGGTTGACAATTATATCAACTTTCAGGAGAACATTACAAGAGTTGCTTCAAAAAGCATACAACTTAAAATGGGAATACAGTTCTACCTTGGATCCCGAATGCCCTGGAACTCGGATGTTTTGGCTCCCAAATGCTGCAAACCTGGAAGTGATTGTTCCGGTTTACGAACTTTCTTTTGGAAGCCAAACGTCTGACGGGGCTTCTGCGGCTTTGAATTGGCTGCAGGAGCTTCCTGCAGCCAATCAGAAGCCACAATTTGTTTTTTGAACATTTTGGCAGGCGAACAGACTTCCGTAAGGGATTCTGTTCGACTTCCAAGGTACAACTGTACTTCCATCAAACAATTAAACTTAGTGGGGCCATACACTTTGTACACAGACAAGAGTATGGCAAATGGAAACCCGAATGGGCAGGGTTTTTCCCCATGGGTGCATGTGCTGGAAAAGTCATGCTGAGTAGGTATGAAAGGTGAATGCCTACTACGGAGGTACTTGCCAGGACATATGTGAATATGAATCCCTACAGGTTCATAAGCATTCAACAGTTATACATAGAATACTGATTACTCAAGCTAATCGGTAGTTTACCCACAGTATTTTCTACTTTGAATACAGTTTGCAGAGTCGATAGATGCTTTTTTAAAAGGGGCAAATTTCAGGAAACTGTACAGACTATTCAAAACAATTCATGTGCATCATCTTATAATCCTTATAACAGGAGTGAGGCAATACCAGCCCACAAGCTTGCTCCAGTACAGACAGCTTCTCTCCAGATTCTTTTCTGAAACCCTGCCCTCTCCTTGGTTTTGCTCCACCAATCTGCTAGTGTCATTCAGCCGTGACTAGGATGGTCATACAGTGGTGCCTCGCAAGATGAAAAGAATCCGTTCCGCGATTGACGGCTTAGCGGATTAGCGCTATTAGCGGCTTTTAGCGGCTTATCAGCTTAGCGGATCAGCTGATAAGCGGCTTAGCAGCTTAGAAAAAGGGGGGGGAGGGGGAAAAAGTTGGAAAAACTCGCAAGACATTTCGTCTTGTGAAGCAAGCCCATAGGGAAATTCGTTTTGCGAAGCGCCTCCAAAACGGAAAACCCTTTCGTCTAGCGGGTTTTCCGTCTTGCGAGGCGTTTGTCTTGCGGGGCACCACTGTACATTGTCTCGGGCAATCAGGCCTACTGTGCATGTCCTCCTGTGCCCTGCTACTCCTTCAGTGTTCTCAAGCCCTCAGAAAAAATACATCTTTGGAAAAACTGAAGAAGAGATTTCCACAAGCGTTTGGCTGCATTTGGGCATTTCAAATCTCTGTTTCCTTCAGAACCATCTTCAGAGCCACCTGAGAAGCACTCTATGCAAATAGCGCCATTGATTATTCACATTAGCATTTTGGGGGGGTTTTTGTATTGTACATTGTTTTAAAATGTTCTAGCTCTTCAAACGTTTTATCTGTTTGTATTTTATATTAAGTTGCTTGAAGGCTTTTCCATGTAAAGATACTAACAAATGCATTAAATTATATTTAAAAAGGTAAGATTAAAGAAGGCTCATTTTGTGTGTCCATAGCCTTGCCCACTTTTTGGCCCTGGCCCCACCCTTTGTGACATGCAGCCTTCAGTTGCTGTTATTAAATCGCCTTCCAAATGTCTCAAAGCGATGTACAAAATGCAATACAAACAGCTAAAACACAGTTAGAACAACGCAGAAGATAACATCAGACAAACATTAAAACAACACAAAGTAGACCCTCACAGCAGAGGCCCAATTTGTCCAACTGGGAAAGCTGGTTGGAACAGAAATACCTTCAATTGGTTCTGGAAAGCGCAAAGAGTGGGCACATGTTGTATAAGTGATAGGAATGTTGCTTCACAGAACATGGGCAGCCACACTAAAAGCCCTACTCTGAGTGACTGTAGAGCAGGCTTCTAATATCTTTGGATCTTGAAGGAGAAGCTCTCCTTTATACTCCAGAGACCTTCTGGGTATTAAAGCTAATGGTCTCTCAAGGTGGTCTCTCAAGTAACCAGGTCCTGAACTGATTAGGGCCTTATATGTGAGAATCAACACAATGAACTTGGTCTGGTAGCAAATTAGCAACCAGTACAAATCCTGCTTGCAAGGGGCTAGCTGAAGTTCACCCCCACAAGCCAGCCAGCTACTATGTTGTGCACCCACTACAGCCTCCAGGCCAACCTCAAGGGTAGCTCCACAAAGAGCACATGATAGTAATCCAATCTTCAATTTACCAGTGCTTGGACAACTGTGGTGACGCCTTCGTGATCATAGCTGTCTTACCAACTAAAGTGGGCAACAGGCACTCCTAGCCACTGAGGATATATATGGTGGACAGAACTAGATCCAGGAGCACCCCAAAATCAGGGCAGCCCACCCCCAGCTCTCACCTGGGACTAAAACCACTCCACACTGTCTCCCACCCAGGCCAGGATGGGCAAGGTTCATGCTATAACTGACTTGCTCTCCAGGGGCACGGAACAACTTTTGTCTCTCACTTCTACAGTGAGTTTAGTTCTTAAGAGGTATTTTGTGAATTTATTATTACTGACCAGTGTTTTGTATATTAGAACAGGAGCATGCCCAAATGTTAATATGGAACTGAAAATACAAAATAGAATATTTATATCTGGGAATAAAATGCCAATTTTGGTGTTCTGCCTCACATAATGCAGAATTAACGTCAAAGAAAAAGTCTTCTCTCTTACTGCTGTCAACGATGCTCGCTTGTTGCTCATAAATAACAGATCAAGCCCTTCTACATTTTTCCTTCTTCCTCTCCTCCTTTTCATGGGTGGTTCTACATCAATTAGAGAACCATTTAGTAGATGCCTTGTGGGTGTGCGTGAAAGACCTGCTTGTAGCAACTCCATCTGAGTTTTAAAGGCATCAGACACTGGTGTGGAAACATTAGGTAATAGAAACTTTGAAGGAACAGCTGAAAAAGTTGAGGTAGAACTTGTTGCCTCTCGTGAGGCCTTTGATAAGTCTACAATTTTTTCTTGTCCATTTTCTGAGACAACCTGTGACTCTCGCAACTGGGCAACCATTTCCATGAGATTTCTCCTTTTGGCTGCCCTTTCAGCCTCAATTTCAATCTTTCTTCTCCTCCTCCTCCGCTGGCGTGGAACTGACAAATTGAGTGCATCTTCCTAAAGCAAAAATAACACATTATCATTATGAGCAATGAAATACCCCTTGCTTTTTGGTGTGATTTCAATTTTCTAAATATTTAAAAATGATGGAAAAAGTTTGGTAGGATTGCACAAGCCCAACTAGTTACATCTTGTCAGATCAACTAGTTCTAAGAAGAGATAATTACAGATTTCATCTTAATGAAAAATGTAACATCAGACCTATTTTGTACCTTAATATATTTATTACTATCTTTCTCAGAGTAGGTTTATAGTTATGGGTGTTTTTCTGCTACTGTTTTTGACCCCTTCTGGTTTTATATCTTTAAAAGCAACTTTATGACTCTCATACAAAACATGCCTTGGACAACTGAGGAGAGACTGTGATATCTTCATTGCCACTGATGTTGGCTTGACCAACCATGGAGAGCTCTGCAAAACTCCGTTTCTGTAGAGGGCTGTCCACAGCTGTTGGCGTATACCCAGGTATAAGGCCCTGGAAATCAAACATCTGGCGTCTATTTACTGGCCACTTCCCTTTCAACACTGCTTCACAGATGTTGTCTAATCGGTTGATCATTACTCGATCCTGCAGAAAGGGAAATACATAATGAATGTCATGTGAAAGTAGCCATTTGAGCTCAGTCGGGCCATGCACACACAGCTTAACAGGCTGCATTGCTTGACAAAACTGCAACTGAAACTCCAGATCAGAAGAAATATTACAGGCACTTGTCATTTAAATTATTGGGAATGTTGAGGAGCATGAGCCTTTTACAAGCCATCTGACACACATTTTCTCAGTTCTCAGTACTGCTATCATATAGTAAAACAAAACATCAGTTAAACCACTAGTAGTATAATTCTTGTAACTCAACATCTTTGCCTTGGGTATGTCAGAGCCAACAGGCTGCATCTGCAATTTTGTCCCAGGAAGTGGTTCCTCATTAGTGTCACTATTAATAAAGTTCAATGTTATGAAACGGGCACCAACCTAGGGACATCTAATAAATGTCAATTTTCATTCCACGCCCATTATCACTTCAGGTTCCACTGAAGCGTGTACATTAAAAAATTCTAATTACAGCTAAGCCCTCTTAGAATATAGGCAAATACAATATGAATGCTACTGCATAGAGAAAAGGGCTTTGCAACCTAGTTGGATAATTTTCAAAATGTGTTTAATGGTCTTTTAGTTCACTAGTTAATAATGATGCATCACTTCCCTTTCTGGGGAGTCAAAACACCATCCCTGGAAACATTTGCTTTCCATCCATTCTTTTGTCATTCGGTGCCATGTGAAGACTATTTTATTCTCCTGAGTTGTTGGTTAATGGCATCATAAACATGTTATCTTTGCTGCTGCTTTGACTGCCTGTTGTTTTACTAATTGTTTTATATTGCTGCATTATATTGATTTATTTAAATTGTTCTACATAATTGTAAATCACCTTGAACAAATTTGGTGGAAACACAATATAAACATATTAGATATACACACACACAAACATGTACCCACATACATACATGCATACACAATCAACTTTTGAAAATTGGCTATTGATTACTAAATAGAATCAACCTTCAGTTACCTGAACAGTGTAAAAGCCACTAGCAGATCTCAGCAGCTGCAACCAGCTGCTTGCTTTGCCCAGGAATAAGCCTATTACAGCAGGGGTTATTTCAACCCCCCCAAACCAGATGGCCCTGTTATGGTGATTAGGAAGCTTAAGACTATTACTACTTTATTCCTCTCCAGCACCCTCTGAAACCAGAACCTGAATGGTATATAGAACTAGTACAATTATCACCGCTGCATTTTGTCCAGTAAAGTGTTGTTTTTTTAATTGCTGCAAAAATAAAAGTGATAGCTCTACTAGACAAATGTTCTCCTATTTTATATTACAAGCTATTTAGGATTACAGTATTTCCTTATTTTACTTCCTTCAATTCATAAAGGAAGAGCTCGCCAAATTTTAATTTATATTCTTATATGTTCTATTAAGTATGATCATGCATATTTACATAATATCATAATTCCAATCCCATCTCTTTCTGCATGCTAATTTGAATTGCTTTTAGGGGGCAACTATCTAAACCTACAGGGCTCTATCCAACATTCTCTGTCTACTAGTGCAAGGGCATTTGCGCAAACAGGCAAGATTTAATAATGTGGCATGTAAGTGAAATATAAATCGAATGGTGATGATGATGATGCACAATATCCAATGCAACAGTTGTGCTAGTGGAAACTCAAGCAACAGAGTGTGCAATCTGTTGTGCAAAGAAAGTTATGAGCAACCCACTTATGCATTCTCTTGTGCAGCAACATTCCACTGCCAGAAAAAAAGATTTGCCAACAAAACAAGTACACTGCAAATGACTTTAACTTAGCACTACATTGGATGCAATCCCTAGGCTGTATTGTCAGTGTTTTCCAGTACTTTTGAACTTGGCTCCACTCTTCTGAATGTACTCTTCCCCCCCCCCTTGCCAACCCCCGCCCCCTCTCCAAAAATACACAAGATCCAAGGAGCAGCATGCAGAACTCTACAAAGAAACTTAAAAGGATATCCCTTCCTTCAACATCCTTCTCCAAAACCTGTTCTGGAAATTTAGGAAAGTTCCCAATTCTGAATGGGTTGCCTCTGAATGAGTCACCACAAGGGAAATGGGTTTGGCACTGAATAGTGATGGTAAGTGAGACCAAAAGTGGGCAGGAGATTCCTTGCACAGCCATCTATACAACCCCTGTTCACATACAGTCATTTAAATGTCCCATCATCTCTTTCCATCCTTCATGGTAATAAAGTTTACCCAAAAGCCCTCTTGCTATGCCAGGGAGGGATTCTTAAGGGGTGGCAGCACATATTGAGTTAATCCTTCCACCTGTAGCTACCACCTGCCCAAATATCCCCACCATGCTATCTACCATTAGACTTCAGAGTCCCAAGGATCCATGGACTACATCTGGCCTACAGGTTGCCCCACAGGGGCAACGGAAAATTTATCCATGCGACAATGGAGCCAGTAGGAAAATGCAAAGGCAGTTTGGCTTTCCTCTACTGCTATTATACTAGAAAGGGTGTATGCCCCCAGCAGGCCACTCAGTTGCAGTTGAGCCACTGGTGACCAGGCTGGCAAACCTTTGCCATGCCTTGAGTGTCTCTCATGTCCCCTGAAAGGCACCCCTGCTTCATAGTTTGAGAAAAACTACATTATGTAATAAGTAATGCATCAAGCACATCACTCCTCAGAAGTGATCAGTTCTCTATTGAACCAACCTTCGGCCAGAATGAAAAAGCAAATGTTCTTTCGTGAAGGAGCTGAGCTACTGATGGGTCTCCATCTTCCATATAAAATCCATCACGTGTTTCATCCCTTGCGGTGCTCAGGGATGCATTGCTTTCTTCATCAAAATTCTTACCCTGAGAAATTGTTCCTGCTGAGAAATATTAATCACTAAGAATTAGTCACAGAAGTAAGCCACTATTATTTACAGTATCATTGTAGTGTTGATCTGACAAAGTCTTTACGGGCAGTTTTCTATACATTAAAGATGTTGAACACTCATTCATGTTGATAATGTACTCTTTGATATGTTAATGAGATGAAGATCCCAAAAGCAGCAATTGGATGGCAATTTAAGCAAGCCAACTTTAGTATGCTATTTTGCCATGTCACTGTACATTACTCTTCTTATGCTCCATGACTTTGGTGTTTGGAACAGAGTATGATATATATCTGCTCTTTTGTGCTCCATATTTATTACAGATAATATTCCAGTTTTGCAGTCAGCTCAGGATTATCTATCAACTGAGGCAATTCTGTGTTGTTTTTTAAAAAACAAAAACATTTATACTGCACTGTAGAGGAACCTGCTTTGTTAGAACCAAATAGAACACTGGTTTTCAAACTGCATCCTATGCAACTCTTCCCCACTACAACTACAGATCTCCCCTATGCAGTATCCAACTGTAGGCCAGCACTAGTTGTTCAAGGATGCAACAGTCTTACAGAGGAATAACGAGGCCAAAACAGATCCAGGCAGGGTTCTTATAACATACTCCAAAATCTTCTGGATTGTACAAGGTTTTCTAGTCAGATGTAGAGATTGCCTTGGCAGATAAGTCAATATGGACAGGCTCTCTGAAGTCAGAATGCTTAAAAAAACCCTACTGAATTCATGCAATCCTAAAACTGCATACTCAAAGATATGAGTAAGATCATAAAATTAAAGGTAGATCTCCTTTCAGCTCAAAAATGTCTGATGGGAGACTGCATATATGGTGTACCAAATATGGACAATATTATTCTGAATCAACCCTTATTTTCTTCATGATTACCTTCAGGTTGGGATGACTCTTCTGATTTGTCATCATCATCGAGTTTTTCTTCTTCATCATCTTCTGAACCTTTCTCAGAAATAGATTTTGGCTCTACCTCTGTGCTCAATTCCATGTTCTTTATTTCACATTTAACAGGACCAGCCTCAGCCTCGGCCTCATATTCCTCCTTATCACTTTTTCCTGCAGTATCTGTTGCATCTTCCTCCTCTTTACTATCAGACTCCTCTTTGGCTGATGTTTTCTCAGGTCCTTCCAGTTTAACTTCAGCTTGTTCTGCAGACTTTTCATCTTGTGCTGGTGTGGATGGGATAACAGAGGCTGTCTGGCTACAGCAGACACCCAATGGGTTTAACAAAGTACTCAGATTACCCCCACCCCTGTTTTGAGCAAAGTTTTTATGAGAATCAAGAAAAGAAAGTTCAGGGTCATTCAGGATATGATAATCTGTCCTGCTGACTCCATGTTTAGCAGCACCAATCAGTAAATCTTTGTCATGTTTGCCACATTCCCACCACTCTGGCAGATCCAAGCTTGGCTGACACAGTTTTAACTTTTCCACCAATTGTGGATGATGGAGAACCTGCTCTCGGACTTTCCGCAAGAGCTCTATGCGATACAAAGTTCGAGAAGCACGTTCCTCAGTGATTGGTTCAATCACAGTAGAAAGATCAGGGGGTTCTATAGAAAAAGAGATAAATAAGTAGATATTAGGAAGATTTTAAAATTACTACATTTTACTCAACAAAAAAGGGGGGGGGAGAACCCTAAAAATAACTGACCTGCTTTTTCTTAAATATCTTGCTAAGATCTCTAATTTAAGGTACTTGAACTCAAATACCCCAGATCACTGGGTCAGCTGCTAAGAAATTATGGAATAATTGTGAACATTCCAAGTGCTCAATAGTTTTTAAGAAGTGTCAACACTAGGTCCAAATGGCCTGGTGGGGGAGGTGAAGCAGAGAAGAGTGGACTGTAGCATTAATCATCTATGAGTGAGTAAGATACTTGTTACCTCAGTGGCAGACAAAAAAAGGACACAAACAGCAACAAAGACAGGAAAATTTATCCAACAAACAAGTAAGCAAGAGAAAGATTACTAAGTAACTTAGAACAACAAAGACAGGAGTTAAAGAGGATTCAGCTGACTAACAAAGAACAAAACAGGGAGAGTTGGGAGGGTCAAGCTGCTCCGTCCAGGCAGGAGGGAAAAAATGAGGAGCTATCTACTTCCCACAATTCTTTGCTTCTGCCTGAGTCTCGTGCAAGAGGAACAGACCAATCCAAATACTTCATCTTCCACACATTAGGATTTTTATATACTTTCTACATTTGAATGAATACCTGCGTGTGTGCGTGAATTGAAAAGAGTGAGTATATGTGAAGGGGAAACAAACATAGAAGATGTATTTAAAATATCCGCTTGCATCTTTGCTTGGAACTTGTCTCAGTTTATAACTTTCCATTTATTAGAGTTATAGCTATCAGCAAACCTACCTTCATCTGGCTTGGATGGCATTCGGCACACTCGCCTGCACATAGCTACAAAGCAATTGAAGTACTTCTCTAAACTTTCATCAGACTTCTTATCAAGTCTGGCAAAGGCTCTGAACTGGTTCCAATCAAACTGCTGCTTTATAGGGTCAAAAATAACCCCAAAAGTAGACACAACACGATAAAAATCTGCTTCCTCTCTTCTTGTCCATCTGGAAAAAGGAAGAGATTAGCATGTCAGGACACATCTAAGAGCTTTTCACACCCCAATTTGATACCAGATACCAGGATCTATTTCAAAGAAAATGAGCGATGTTGCAAGCAGATGCTCATTTCTATGAGAACGAAGCCTAAAGAAACTTACTTTTGACGTTTTTCTGTTATTATAGCTTCTCTTTCAGCTTCTAATGCTCTCACTTCTTCACGAGGTCGTCGACGGCGTCGGTCAGTCTTCATTAGCGCCTCTTGCCTCATTTGTTGCCTTTTATAGCTACGCTGATAGGCAGTAATGAGGCGGCGCAAGCGGGTAGTCAGGGTTGAAGTGTTAGGCCAGTAGAGTTGGCCAAAATCAGCATTGCTTTCACTGTGCTTGCCTACAGAATATTAGCAAAGCTAATATTAGACATTTGTAATTATAGTCAAATGCTAATTTGCTATATATGAAAAGCACATTGAGTTTAAAACCCCGCAAATCAAATATCAACTATCTAACACTGAAGTCCTCTTAAGATGAATTCTGAAACATTTATGTCTTGAACTTCACTATTGTGAACAACACACTCAGTGAAGTTCTGGTGACAACACACAGCTAAAATGGTTATCCCTCTCCAAAATGGTAATAATAATAATAATAATAATAATAATAATAATAATAATAATTTATTTATACCCCGCCCATCTGGCTGGGTTTCCCCAGCCACTCTGGGCGGCTTCCAACTGAATATTAAAAACAGTACAGCATCAGACATTAAAAACTTCCCTAAAGAGGGCTGCCTTCAGTTGTCTTTTAAAAGTAAAATAGTTGTTTATTGCTTTGACATCTGCTGGGAGGGCGTTCCACAGGGCAGGCGCCACTACCGAGAAGGCCCTCTGCCTGGTTCCCTGTAACCTTACTTCTCACAATGAGGGAACCGCCAGAAGGCCCTCGACGCTGGATCTCAGTGTTATAGCTTTGGCTCTGCCACTACACATATCCCATTATGTAACCAAACTGAATAAAGCATATACAAAGCAACAGTATATGTAGGTGGCAAATTATTACAAAAAAGATATAAAGCCATTAATTTTTCTGAAAATTAAAGCACAAAAAGTTGGTCCCTTGTGTACCACAATCAACATTAGATAATACGTGCATTATTAACACTTCTCCCTCACCCCATTCCCAGGCTTACTTGTGTGGAGCTCTATGGATTCTTCCTTGTCAGAAGGAGAGTTTGCAAATTCCTTTAGAAAAAAAGAGTGTTACTTCAGCATTTGTTTTTCAAAAATTTAGCTTTGAGGAAGCAGAGGAAATGACCTTTCAAAAAGCTGAAAATAAATTTTTGTTACACACAAGAACATTACACGAGACAATACATTAATATTTCAAATAACCTTTCTTCAAATATTACACATTAATAAAAATTACACATTAATAAAAAAAATGTATTAGCATGTCAAGATCCTTACATCAATTTCATCTTTGAATGGAGTCCTGGTTGGTTTATATTCTGGATCTTCATCTTCTCTATCAAAATCACCCCTACAGGAAATATGATGGGGGGGGGGGGAGAAACACAACTATCAGAGCTAAAGAACAAATCCTTTCCAAACCTTATTATGCAGTATCATGAGGGACAATGTTAAATGACCAAAAAAAGCTTCTTAATGTCTAATTATATATCCATTAAAATGAATCCCAAACTTGCTTTTTAACTACTTCATATATATGGAAACACTGTTATAAGAAAGAGAATCCTCAAATGTGATGCAATAGGTGAAGCCAGGCCAGTATTTATGATAGTGTTGTAAAGTTTATTAAATTTTTATAATGTCCTTACCCATCACCACCATCTGTTAATATATCTGTTCCTCTCTGCTCAGCAGCTATGGCCTTGGCATCAGGCATACCAACACGTTCCAGGAAACAGAGAGTGGAGTCAGCTCTCATTGAATTGTACTTCTCATAGCCTGCACCCAGACAGAAAAACACACCAAGCACCCACAAGTATAAACAAAATAGCTCCATGAGAATGACACTTTTATGCTGATGAAGAACGAGAAAACTGCATTTCTACTTCCACATTTCTACTTCCTTTCATTACAAACAAGAATGTGTCATACACCTGTGGAAAGTATGGAGACATTAAAGATTTCCAGGCAGTGTTTGGCTGGGTGAGTGGGCAAGAAAGGCAGAAAAATGGGAGCAGTAGCCATGCACGAAGCTTTTTATTAGTTACCCTTTCACCTCTAGATTTAACATCCCCCAACTCACCTTCCTTTCAATGGTACTAGCCCTATTTAAACTGGCACTTACAGTTGGAAATGCATACATGGGAAAATACGTAAGGCCAGCAAACCTGTCTTATTTGGTTTAGGATGATGCATGTCAGTAAGATGACACCGTTCCCTCCATGGTTTTCAAACTGCTGTTTACTTTTCTGTACCATCCAAGTTGACTAGATGGAAAATGGCAGATCCCAACAGTGCACAGCAAGAAAATGATTTTTAGACTAGACTTGCCTCAGCTGAGCCCACAAAACAGAGTTGCTGTACATAGGCAGAACAGCACAATTCAATTAGGATTTGTACTACAACACACTGTCCTTAACTGCTGTAGAGCCTCAAGCCAAACTGTAATCATGAAAGGTTTTATAAGCCATCATTCTCCCCTTTAGTCAGGCTGGGCTGCTGAGAATACCTCTGCAACCTCCAGAGAATTGGGATTATAATCAGGAATTGCTCACTGTATATATCATGCCAGCTCTGCATCCCCAGCCTTTCAAAGTTAACAAGGCTGCATCCCACTCAAGGGAGCCGGGAGTTCTCAGCACTGACATTTGTGAAATATTGCTTGGAACAAAGCCCAGGAGGCACTTGTACAGATTAATAGCAGAGGTTAAGCCCACCGTCCACTTTGACACTGGCTGGCAGAGTTAGCAAGTGAAACAGTGCTGGAAGCAGAGTTTATGGAGATCTATAATACTACTTGGCTATTATTTAAACAAATATGGTTTTGTGTTATTTACAGCCAAGGAAGTAATGTTTTCTCCAGAAATGTTCTGCAAACATTTAAAAACAGCATCTGATATTTACAACTCAAATAGATTTTTTTTTTCAATGCAGAAGGAAAAAAGGAGCGAGAAGCCAACAATTCTTTGGAACTACACTTGTTAATATTGTGACTGAATATTGGTATACACAGAAAGCTTTTACCAAGGAGTTCTGTTCGAAGTGAGACATCACTTACCATGCTTGAACACTCCAATTAAAAGGGATTTATCTGCCTCCTTATCCCACCAGTCTGTAGGAACTTCAGCATGAAATGGCTCAGGAATCCAAATATCAGCCTCACTATAAAAAGAATTACACATTTGGAAATACCTCTGAAGGTTAGGTATCACATTTAAATGTGTTCACACTAAGTGTTGGGAAGAGCAAACTTGATTACACAAGGCATCGAGTTACTTGAAAAAACCCAAAGTGGTTATAAACAATAGAAGTGTTAATATTATTTATTTAGCAATACTTTCCCCTCTCTAAAATATTTATATTAAATATTAGAATCTGACCCACCCTATCAAAGCAGGTATTAGTGAATTTTTCCTCACTATGAAATGAAAAATCCCCATTACCCATCTTATATTCACCCTCACCAGCCACATTCAAAGCATGAAATGATAAAATGCCCTGAACAGATATGCAACTGCTAAATCTTTAAATTCCTCTGATCTAAAAGAAATATGCACAGGTTACAGCTCGCATAAAGCAACATATCAACCTAAATTTGCACTAACCTTGAGTCAGCACCCTCCAAGATCTTGTCAGCTTGGTCCCCTATAACTTCTTGCCTCAGATAGTACAGCATGCGGACACGCAGCAGGACCCTGGAGAGGAAAACAGAGAGGGGAAAAAGTTCTTAACTTCAGGACTGTTTGCCAACAGTGGCTTTTGGCAGCTGCTGCTGTTCATCCATCATCCTGCCAAGGCTGATTAGCCATGCTGTATGGTAGGCTTGAAGCGTGACAGATGGTGGCACATAATCACCTCTGTGTGGTGCTTTCTGCTGGCTTCCAACAGGCCTGCCTGGCAACCGCTTAGACTGCACAGAGAGGGATCGAGCTCAGCCCAACCCAGGCGCATTTCATTTAGTTCTACCTAGTGCAGCTTGTGAAGTTTAGACACGTACTCTACCACTGCCTCTGAAGTATTGAAGCAAGTTTGTAAACAACTGAGCAGATGGCTTTCAGTAACTGTTCTGCTTCATTATCTCATAAAATTTCCTCAGCTGCTGCCTTAATACCATTTTTGGAAGCACATCAGAAGTTGCAGGAATAAACGAGATATAAAATCTGGTTTTACTACCTTACAATAAACCCCCAATATGGAATGTCAGGCTTGTTACGATTGTACGATTTTTTGCTTCTGAGAACGGAAAAGTCAGTGTTTCCTAAAGACAGGATTTTTTTTTAAAAAAAAAAAGTTCTGCCAAATTTACTACTATTTCACCTGCCTAGATTGGATGACAACGGAACGTAACCTAGTTCAAATTTACAATGTAACACCTCTGACATGCTGTAAAACTGTTTTGGAGCTATAATCGTATGCTCCCAGTCAAAGATTAAATTGATATAACCAAACACACAATTATATTCACTCCCAATGATGCTAGAAAACTATCTGAAAATGGGAAAAACTATTACGTATTAATCTAAAATACTTCTGTGCTGCATTTATTAAACATTGCAAGGCGGTGTACAACAATAATATAAAACAAATCAATAAAATAAACATTAAAACTACATGAATACATCAATAACCAGAACAATTTGAAAAATGGGTATCAATGGCCAGAAGATGATTGGGCAAATAACTATGTTTCTACCAAGAGCTGAAAACATTTCACAGTTAGCGCCTGCCTTCTTTAAGAAGAGAGACTATTCCACAAACTGAGTGCTACCACAGAAAAAGCACTCATCTGGGTTGCCACAGGATGGATTTCAGCAGGTAGCAGGAGGGTATCAGCTAAATAGCTTTATGAATGGGCAGGTCTATATGGAAGAAGGTGTAATCTCAGGTAATATGGCTCCCAGGTTCTTGAGGTTTAAACCTGGGTCAGCAACAGATTGGTAATTAAAGCAATTCCTTTTAATGGTGTATCACATGTTCATTGTAGGTAACTTCACCTAATAACTGTAGGCAACTTTGTTTAGACTGTCCTAGGGTTACCAGTGCATGGATCCAGTGCTATTTTTCAAGAAAAAGAGGTGCCAGAGCCCACCGTGAACCTTGTTCTTTTATAATGGCAACGGCGCCCACCTGAGAGGTTCCGGAACTGAGTTCCTGTGAATTCCGGCTGAGAAAAAGCCCTGAATGGATCACTGTGTCCAAGTTACCCTAGCCAGGAACAGCTGTAACCTATGTTTCAGCTGCAGGTGGTAAAAGGCTTCTTTTGGCCCTTCAGTGACAATGATGGCTCAAGAAGCACCCATCAGACTACATACCTATTCATGCAGTTCACCTAGGGTCATGTCACCAGGTTGAATGTACATCTATCCAAAGACAAGTTTGCAATGTCTATGGATGTGACATAGAAAAAGCACCACATCTGTTATTCAGTAGGGCACCCAATAAATAATACGCATACAAGCACAATGACTGGGATACAAAGAGCAACATTAGACATGCCCAAGGGCTTCTGCTCACCCAGTGGAATTTTTGACTTGTTTTTCTTTAATGCCAAACCTTCATGCCATATCACAAACTGCTTTTATAACTCTGCTCAATTTCAGAAATCTTTTGCCATATAGATTTTTTTCTTTGGGGGGGGGAGTGATGGAGAGAAGGGAAGAAGGGAGGAAGGAGATGTTCAAGGAACACAAGCAAGTCCAAGGCATGCATCTATCAGCTGTACCTCTTGGGAAAGTGTCCTAAATAATCTATATACAGCACCTAGGCTCTTTAAGGAGCAGCAGCAGCATTTTTAAGCAGCTGAATGTATGATACTACAGGTTAATACTGTGGAAATATAGCATGCAGATAAAAGCACAAACTTTTTCCATTAAGGTTTGTAAATGCTTTATTCACCAATTTAAGCAACTCTAGAAAAGAGATGGCTATTTCCCCTTCTCTCCCCCCTCACCCCCATTTCACTTTTCCAGGATTTAATTTGTTTCTGTACGGCAATTAACCCTTCTTGGTGTAAGAAGCAAATAGTAAGTAGGCAAAGAAGATGCTCTGACAGAGTTTTCTACATAACTCTAAACTACATTGTTTTACACTTACAGAAATAATATTTACAAAAGGTGAGATTGGAATGATTTTAATCTGTAGTTTAGATCTTCATATACTGTAATGCAACAAGAGGACAGGACACCAAGTCTATACTGCAAGACACACATTTGAACAGGCACTGAATGCTACAAGTGGATTTTATAGAAGTTGCTTAAATTGTATACAGTGGGTTTGTTATGAACTCATCATCAGGTTGTTAAATGAAATGTTTTCTTTGCTCAAGACAACAAATCCTTATAAAAGTTTCAGCTTGATCCCACTCATATTTACTTTAAAGTTCTATTGATTTCAATAACGCTCATTTCCAAGTAAGATTACAACCTATATCTGTTCTCTCCCCAAAACACCCACAGGACACTTTGCATCGCTTGATACTTTCTTTGAGTAGCATGATAGGATTAATGTCATACACATGGTACACGAGTAGCAGTAAGCTCCAATGAATTTACAACCCCCCGTTTTTACATATCACTATCATTCATAAGAATACCATAAATCAATCTGGTATACTTGTGAAAGCATCTTACCAAGTATTTAAATAAACAGAGAAAGCAAGAGGAAAGGTATCAATTTATACAGATAAATTTGTAGAGAAATCATTTTGGCTCTTTACCCTGGTTTTTGACACCTGGGGTGTTTTTTTTTCTAGGACCAATCTTATTCACAATAGGGTGAAGTGCAAGCAATAAATGATTATCATGATGGTGATAACAGATGCAAGGAACATTTTTGCCATGACAGTTACCAACACTTCTTTGTGATGAAATAAAAACTGCATCCTTAGAAGGCTTGATTAAAACTAATCACTCAGAGAAAGCTTGTTAACAGCCAAGTCAACTTTGGAGCTGATTAGTGATATACCACAGATTAAATGCAATAGCCACAGCAATCTATAGGGTCTTTGCATGGTACTAAGATATGGATACTGAGAAAACATCAAAGTCTAGGTCATTGGGTAAAAGCAAGGAAATTAAAAAACTTACTTATTACAGTGATGTTTGAGGTGTTTCTTATAGCTGTCCTCCTGAAATAAGGCATCTGGGTTACAACTTGCAAGCCAGTCAGCGTTCTGCAGCACAGGTTGTGCACTCTGGGCTTTCACTTTTTTACCTTTTCTTCCCCTGGGCACTGGAGCAGACAAGCCTAAGAAACACACACATGCATGATTTTTCAACAGAAAGCATTAGCACTGATTCTATGTCAAAGGGGGACACCCATCTGTGAAATCACTTTCATATAGCTCTTCTTTCAGCATTCACTCCTGACAAACTGCAAAGTGCGCACAGAGTGACATGTGGAAAGCTAATTCTCATTCACTATTGCATTACTGTCCGTGAGACTACAATCAGGGTTGCAGGTGCAGGAAGATATGGCAGAAACAAAGAAAAGTACAGAATGTAGTACTTGTGGCACAATTCAACATCCTAATAGTCTCAGCTTTTATTTTCAATCCTGTTGTGCTATAAAGGCGACCCCAGTAGCTCTTTTAAATATTTGTTAAACCCTTTTTAAAAGAAAAAAGGGGGGAACTGGAACCAATTTAGTTGCCTTGTGATGTTAGCCATCACTCCTGCCCTTTCAGGGTTCGCTCTCTTCAAAAAAATATGCTTAACTATCCAAGTTGTTAGCAGTCCAATTTACCCTTATTGAAATGAGTCAGAAATGAAACTGCTAAACACCTAAGTCAGTTAACTAGGGTCCACTTCTTCCACAACAACTTCCAAAATGGGGGGAGGGGGTAAAAAATGCCACCCTCATAAATTTGGTTTTAATTTGTACCAATTCAAGAGCACTGTGAATTTTTTTTTTTTGGGGGGGGAACAACTTTTTTACATTCATGCACCCCCCCCAAGGCATTATAAGAAAGGACTGCATGGATCTGTTGGTTACCTGGAACAAACAGGGAGTTTATTCTGGTTTTCCCATCTCAAAGTCAACACCAAGCCACCGCACCAAATATGGTGATTAAGTTGTTATGGCACCACAAATTCCAGCATGCCTGACCACTGGCCATGCTGGCCGAGGCTGATGGGAGCTAGAATCCAACATCTAGGGAGCCACAAGTTCCCCATCCCAGCCTTAGAATGCTGTGCCAGGCATGCTACAGAGTTTGATACAAAAGAAAAATGTGCTAAGCATACCAGAATGGTTAACCAAGGCTCGTGTTTGTCCATCTGCAGTGGGAGTGATTAGATCCCAGACAAAACTTTTGATGTTCTCATCCCCTTTGTAATGATTGAGACAATACACAAGGATTGTTCGGCAGATGGTTTCCACATCTTGTTCTGTTAGTTGGCGTTTATAGCGCCCATGTGAGAGGATATCAGTCCATCGTCCCCAACTACAAGAAAAATAGAAAGCGTACATACCTAGAACTGGATTTCACATTTTGACATTAGCTCCCAAATGACAGCTAGAATGGGGCTTCTGGTGTTAGCATTAAATACATTTTGAATTTGCAGGTCACATCAGGGAATCCAGTTTCTAGCACCAAGGACTTAAGAATATTTATTTTACTGAGCAGGCAGCAACTTCACTGCTCATAAAAGCCACAATTTAACTATACTGGAAATAATAAAATACACATGTTTAATGCCAATAGCCCTTATAGGCTCAGAGCAGGAAAATCTATTCAGGAAATTCTATTCCAGAGCTGTTTCTGCAGTCTTGAGATTTGGGGATCAATTTGAGCTTGATCCTGTAATCCTTTATTTGTAATAACGGTATACAACTTTATAGGAGCAAAGTTTAGACAGAGGCTCTTAATCTCACCTTAATGGTAGTTCATTAAGGCAGTCTGGCTAAATTTACGGCAGTAAGTCATTTGAGGCTCGTTTTACTTACCCATAAACCAACAGATTCTTTTCCACCCTAAAGCATTCACTTCGTGCATAACCCTGAGATTTGTCCTGTGGTCTACGGGGTTTTATACTGGGTTTTTCTTCAGAATCACTTTCCAGATCAGAAAATTCCATCAGTTCATCTTCTTTGACTGCACTGTATAGTCTAGTTTGCTTTCTTACCCTTGGTGTATCAATAACTAGGTTGTTCTATAATTAAAAAAGAGATGTTTTGTTTGTTTGTTTGTTTAAAAATCACATTATAGTGATCTAAAAGTATTTAATGGTTTCATTCTCTCACCCTTCCATTTAAGGCATCAATGTCAAGCTCAGCTTTTTTTGCCCACTTCTGCCAGAAGTTAGGATCATCCAGTGAAATGTCTGTTCTGTTACCAGATGCAACAAAACTAGCCTAAAATACAACAATTATCTCCAATCAATATTCAAAGATATATATTAACATAAATAAATAAATAAATAAATATGCATTTATTCACCTTGGTGTTTTTTTTATGGTATAACAATGTAAGTACAGTGGACCCTCGAGTTACGTGCCGCTCTGGATATGTAACTTGAGGTTGTGAACGCGGCAAACCCAGAAGTGTATATTTCTGGGTTTTGCCGCCCGCACACGTGCAGAAGCGCTCTGCGTGCCACACGCATGCGCGGAAGCGGCACCTCCAGTTACGGACTTTTCAGGTTAAGTACGAACTTCCGGAACGAATTTAATTCGTATCCAGAGGGTCCACTGTAAAAGACCTATAAAAATAAAGGCAGTCAAGTTGTGTTTATAAGGAAAAACTCCCCCTAAAATCCATACTTGAGCAATACCTGTGTTAGAACCAACCAAAACGTCACAAAACAATGAGCAACCTTTTAACTTCTCTACAGCTCTGTGAAGCTCGATATGTGTGGGGGGTGGGAATAAAATCAACTGTTTGGATGTTGCAGCCATGAGGCCTGCATTTTGAATAAAAGTCTGCTAGGTGCTGCAGCTATCAAGTTATAAACTAAGCAATGGTTGGGCCCCTTTTTTGACAACAAAGTCAGGTACTCTGATGGGCTACCTGCAGCACCTACAGGTGCTTGAGACTGTAAATAACTAAGTGTCTGAATGTTGGGTAGATATGCTTTCTTTTAAAATGTAAAATTCCCTTTGGAAAAAAAGACCTGTTCTATTCTCAGTGACAGGGCAAAGATCTTTTGCAGAGCAGCAAAAACAGAGGGGTTGCAGAGGGGGTTGGATGACTGCTTTGATATATGCATGTGCATGCTTATCTGTGTGCACACATGTGCATTTTACTCCATATATTCCCAAAGGGTTGTAGCCTTCTCTATAAACCACTGATGGAGACACATTTCAAGCCTCTATGAATTGCTACTGCTTATCTGTACAAAGAACTTTGCAATAAGGGTCTGCAAGCTCTAGGCCCATCTCCACTTTCCATCTAGTTTTAAGATGCAATAGACTACACTCCTGTCTGCAACTGCCATCAATGCTCACTGCTGATATGCCATGAAGAATGGGGTTAAGTGCTCCAATAACCAAAACACATATTCTCTATAGCCATTTGTGTCAGCTTTAGATCTGAAATCTAAACTGCTTTGAAATCTGTAAACTGCTTTGAAATTTATCTGTTTTTACATTTAAGTGGTATATAATTTTTTTAAAAAGAAAGTAAGAGAAGAATTAGTCTGTCAAGACCTTTTTATGTTCTTTTGAAATTTTCAAACTGTCTTCTGTGGGGCTCACAGACATACAAAGAGCATGATTTTGAGGCTGCATTTGTGTCAACACACACTTGTGCAGGACTAAGGAAAATTTTGGAATATATTTTGGCATAGTGACTCCTTAGGTCCTGCTTGCCTTGTGGGATATAAGGGTCTTAAGCTATAAAGAGGCACACCAAGAGACAAAAGATCACTCAATGTACGTTTCCATTTACAGTGGTGCCCCGCAAGACGAACGCCTCGCAAGACGGAAAACCCGCTAGACAAAAGGGTTTTCCGTTCTGGAGGTGCTTCGCAAAACGAATTTCCCTATGGGCTTGCTTCGCAAGACGAAATGTCTTGCGAGTTCCTGCGGGTTTTTCCCCCTTTTCCCCCCCTTTTCCTAAGCCCTAAGCCGCTTATCAGCTGATCCGCTAAAAGCCGCTAAACCGCTAATAGCGCTAATCCGCTAAGCTGTCAATGGACTTGCTTCGCAAGACGAAAAAACCGCTATACGAAGAGCCTCACGGAATGGATTAATTTCGTCTTACGAGGCACCACTGTATACAAGAAACAACCCCATAAATGTTAATGCTCACCTTTGCAAATGTAGAGCCTTTGCCCTCAGACTCAATAGTGATTGTGTGTGTTCGCCTCAAAAGAATCTGATCTATATCCTCCTCGCAGAATTTGGAACCTTCATCCTCTTCATCCATTAGAGCACCATACGCGCCTTTCCTCAAAAGATCTTCTATCTCTTTTTTAGATAGTTGCTGTACCTGTAATATGTGTGCAAAAGAAATAGCTCTTGTTAAAATTATGTTAAAACAGTTTACAATCAGCTTTCTCCACCAAAAAAATAAAAGAAAAAAATGTTTACTAAATTCAAAGAAAAGACTTCTAACAGTCTTCTTTTGGGATGGGGAGACAAAACTAGAACACAGTTTAGGAGGAATATTGGAGCTCTACCTGCCACGGTCCCAGTAATAATCAGCCCTCCCAACGGATGCTTTTCACATTTTTTTTAAAAAGTACATTAAATGTAAAAATACATCATGTCTAGTTTTTTTATTTCATAAAATTTATATTCTGCTTGATTGTAAGAAAAAACCTCAAAGCGGTTTACAAAAATAATAAAAGTATGTGCACAACTCAAGCTCTTCGATGAAACTAGAATATATGGAAAGTACACTGCAAATTTAAGTGGCTTTTGAATGAATATATGAATACTGTTCTTACCCCATTTGTAGCGTTCTCTCTTCCACTCATGGACTGAAGCACAGCCTTATCAAGACCAAGTTTCAAACTTGCTTTGTCAAACATTTCTCTTTCATAAGAATTTCTTGTTATCAACCTGTAGATTTTCACTGACTTGCTCTGTCCTATCCTGTGACATCGAGCTTGAGCCTGGAAAAATATGGAATGGTTACCATGTTTCAGTTTGTAGAAAAGCAGTATGTATAAGCCTTAGAACAATTCTTAATTCAAATAAAATCTTAAAAGAAACTATTTGTGTATATTGCAAATTTATAATATTTCTCAAGAGACTACTCCTTTCTAGACAGCAGTAAGATAAAAGGTTGTCAGTTGACACTTTCAATAATACCTGAAGATCATTTTGAGGGTTCCAGTCTGAATCAAAGATGATGCAGGTATCAGCGGCAGTAAGATTAATGCCCAACCCCCCAGCTCTTGTACACAATAGAAAAACAAATCTGTCAGAATCAGGTCTGGAAAACCTGTCAATAGCTGCTTGACGTAGGTTGCCTCTTACTCTTCCATCAATTCGCTCATATGGATACCTGGGAAAAAGAGCAGTACTGTATTACAAGCAGAACCTAAAAACAAGGCGAGTATCTATGCAAAGAATTTAGGGGGGGGGGAATCAACATTATGTACTTAAACAAGTACAATATTTATAGTTGTGCTCCTCACCCCATAACTTTTAAATCTTGCTGCCCCAGTTGCAACAAAACATGTCTCTCTCGTATCGGTCTCTACAGTCACAGCAGGCTCTGTAACTCTCCAATAGTTTGACTTCACCCCTGAAGGCACCCTCTTTTCCTGTCTTCTGAGACAGATGAGTGCCAACCAGCCCAGGCTCAAATGGTAGAGTGTAAAGGGAAGCAAATATAAAGAGGAGATAGAATTCACTCCCATTTTCTGCCTTTAGCAAATGTTTCCCTTGTTTTCAAACTTGATTTCAAAATCACATTGACAATAATCTTGCATTTTCCTGAAAGCATGGGGAGTGCAAGTTAACAAAATAACTTGGTTATGAAAATAATCAAGCTATTGATTTCTTGCTCTGTTTTAATATTTCAGCCTGCATTAAGAGGCAGCAGAAGAATAAAGGTACAGAATATTTCTGTATTAGCTTGGTTAGCTTGTAATATTTACTACAGAATATGTATTTAGTAGAAAACACATTTTTCTCCTATTCATAATGTGAACCAGTTATTCTAAAAGTGTTGTCAAGCCTAACCATGAATATAATGGTGGTCTGTTATGATTGTGAGTGAAAGGTTACAACCAACAGAACAATTATTGCTATACTTATCCACTTTCCCATTTCATGATGTTAAGCGCCTGTTTCATTGTTTCCACATTTTGCAATACAGGTTAAATACTTGATAGCACGTTGAATAACTGCTATTTCCTAGAATTGGATTATATTTTTCTCACCGTCTTTGAATGAGGTAGTCTTCCAGTATGTCCAAGCAGCGCACCATCTGGGAAAAGATAAGCACCCTGTGGCCACCAGCCTTCAGTTTTGGCAGCAACTTGTCAATCAGTACTAGCTTGCCAGCAGCCTGGATCATTGCCTGGAGCTGAAAATCTGGAGAGTCAGGATTGTGTGTTTCTTTAAACTCTTCCAAAATTTTCTCTTCAGCACCTGCAGAGATTGGACAGCAATATGTGAATACTCTAAAGGTTTTATTAATAAAACTACGAGCCTGTTTCCAGCTCCCTATACAATGTCTATGGATTTTATAAGTGAAGAAATATTTACATAGCTGCATTTGCTTAGCTAAAAATAACATGGAAAATATGGAAGCACAAATGAACAATGAACCCAAAAGCTTCCAGCAAACAAGTTTCACAACAACAAAGAGGTGCCAAGCCAGAAGTCATAACAAATTAGGGGGCAAGGAGTGATTGAATAATTAATTAGTAAATTAATGATATAAAGACAATATCTAACAGCTAGGTTGAAAGACGTAATGGCAAAGCCAATCCTTTTTCAAAAAGGGTCTTAGAAACCTATCAGTATTAACAGTCAAAGTGCTATAGTAATAGTTCATTACGGTAGCAGTATTCTGATGATAAACACATTCTAATTTAAATGTCCCAAATTTTTACAAGGCAAAGATTGGTGTGAGGCAAAATGGACACTTGTTAGCTTACAAAGTGAGGAACAAGCCGTGTACATAAATTTGGTGTGCTTGGGTATTAGGGGGTCCCAACAGAAACACTTATGACCCCTTCCTAAGGGACATTTATTTAAAAATTTCAGGGGAGACCCCCAGAAATGCTATGCATTCTAATGTTAATGCCAAGTCTTTAGTGGCAGCATTGTCCAATAGCCATGGGTCCACTTTTGGTCCAAACAGGCACTATCACCTTCCCAACAGGGAGTGCCTGACAGTTGGATCAAGCATGAAGTAACAAAGTAACAACCCATTTTCTGACTATTTCCTGCCCATGTTTCATGTTCATTAGCACTGTAGACAGTTGTGCTGATGTTGCTTCTTCCTATTAAAACACACACTCAGTTTGTATCCTATTTCAATGAAAACACACATGTGGTGTTAACGAAGTTTCTGATCAGTACATAAAACATAGAAATCAGTCTTATATGAAGTCAGACGATCTGGCTCAACACTGACTGGCAGTGACTCTTCAGGTTTTTAAAGAAGAATCTTTCCCAGCCTTACCTGGAGATGCCAAAGACTGAATCTGGTGCTTTGCATGAATGACACGTGCTCTATCACTAAGTAGTTACAAAGCAACACCTTTTTAAAGCCAGAGTAATACCACCACATTCTACCAACAAAGTACACTGAAGTTTATGACGCACAGTGGCAGCTAGGCCATATTGTGCCTCTAAGGGGAAAGAACTAGTCTCCATAATTCCTAAAATATTGTTATGGAGGATGCTTTGCCAACTTCAGTAGAGAGGAGATAAGTAAAAGAAGTGATTATTTTCAGCTACTCCTACTTAAGACATGCCAGAGACTCTTGCAGTAAAAATGCAGGAAATTATTTATGTCCCTAACTGTAATGCCGGTTTTAGTATTTACATGTTTCCTTTCCTCAGAGGCATTTAGAATGACAACTGAGTGAGAGATAATGTCTTGCGTTGAGCAAGGATTTGAATCTAGGTTTCCAACATACTAGCCACTCACCACTCTGGCTCTGCAGAAGCATATACACACACCGGAGGGTTGCTATGACTATCCTGTGCTCTAGCCTGTCTGACTGGTTCAAATCATACACAAATTATAGTAACTTGCTAAGAGTCTAAGATGAAATAAGGTGAACCAACCAAGTATCTTCAGCTATAATTGTCTATATCATGTAAAAAAGACACAGCAAAATCTTCCTCTGATTGTTCAGGTGTCCTCATATGTCTAGAAAGTACTGCCTTGTAAAAAGTCAGCTTCACATTGAGCATCTCACACTACTGACTCAATATTTAATTCTGACAATTTTCCAGCCATTAACTTTTATAGCAGGGGTGGCTAACACAGTTGATCAGAAAAGCTTTGCTATGATAGTAACATGCTTCTTTAAGAAACAAAGCAACTGCATATAAATATGTTAATTATCAATCAACAAGATAAACATGAACCACAAACTTATGGAAAGCAAGAATGTGTTACAAGTATGAAACTCCCTCTTCTCTAGTGGAACTGGAGGACTCGCATCTTATTTACATCTGATAAGTAGTAATTAAGACTAAAACATTAGCACAAAGCATGTACAACATGCATTTCATTTGCAAACATAGCAAGTTATGTGGTGGAAACATAAATATAAAGAACATTTATGCTATGATCTTTAAATTTGCCACATTTAAGTGTATGTGCGCATCTTCTGACATGGAATACTGACAGCAGGCCTTTTATCAGCTTAGTTAAATTAACTTTGTCAAAATAAGTTTTAGAAGATCAGCTGCCAACATGTTGTTCCTATTTTCTATTTGGATCTCTCACATACAGTCCTAGTATCACTTGCGCTATTACAACCAATTTTTGAGGTTTTAATGTAACTGGGGGGAAGGTTTAGATACAGGAAACACATCCAAAAAATTGTCCCTCAACAACAAGGTTTTTAAAGCAGGTATAATCCATTTAAATAAGCAACAAACCAAACTCCTTAATATTGAGTTTTAGAGCATTTTAAATGTACAATAACTATAAAACTATTATACCTCAGGTACCCGCAGCCTATGGAGGGATAAAAATATTTTATAACTCAGACAAGGTGTTACTAGCCAGCTGAGCAGCAAGGCAATTTTATTTATTTATATAATTGCAGAACATTCATATACTGTTTAATGGTAATAAAACTTCAAAGCAGTTTATGAAAAGAATAAAAACAATAAAATGACCAGTTAAAAACAGTAAAAGCAAGTATTTACAACTTTCAAAAATAACTGAAATGAACAATAAGCTAAAAACAGATTAAAACACACGACAGCTTCTACATGTCTGGATAGGGCTGCATTAAAAAAAAAAGCTTTTTAGCAGGCATCAAAAAGAGTACAGTAAAGGTGTCTGCCTGACACCAATAGACAGGGAGTTTCAAAGCATAGGTGCTGCCACACTAAAGATCAATTTCTTGTAAGTGCAGAACAAGTATTATGTGGCACCTGCAACAGTGCCAGTTCTGCAGATAGAAGCGGTCGGGTGGGCATTTGTAGGGTAAAATGATCTCACAAGGGACCTGCTCCCAAGTTGTTAAGGGCTTTATATATTTATAGTAACATCTTGAACTTGGCCTGGTTGAAGATCAGCAACTAGTACAGGTCTCTGAGCAGAGGTGTTATATGCTGACAGGGTCTCACTCTTGTCAGCAATCATGTTGCATCGTTCTGCACTAACCATAGCTTTCTGAACAAGCACAAGGGAAGCCCCACACAGAGCACACTGCAGTAATCCAAACTTGAAGTAAGCAATGTCGGAAGTACTGTAGCCAAGATCCTGCACCCCATAAATGGCCCTAGCTGTCATACCAGTGACAGCTGGTAAAGGTGCTTCTAGCCACTGAGGCTACCTGGGCCTCCAGTGACAAGTTCCCTCCAGAAGTACCTCCAGACTGTGAAGGTGCAACCCTATTCAGGGTCCAAGGGGTCCAGAGCTGGTTTCTTTAGAAGCGGCCATGCCACCACCTCTTTCAAGGCAGAAGGGATTATTCACTCACGCAGTGAAATATTAGCCACTCTCTGTACCCAACCAGTCAGACCAGATTTAATAAGACAGGAGGGACAGGGGTCAAGAGGGCACATGGTTGAAAGCATATTGCGGCCAGCACCTTGTCCACATCAGCCGACTGTATAAACTGAAACCAATCCCACAACACATTATCAATTCTGGCACGGAGTACTTCAACTGGGGCTGCAGGAAGTGCAGAGTCAAGATCACTCTGACGTTGAGCTACCTCAAAGTGTGTTGCCGGTTGGTCACAGTGGGTCCTCGTATGCTCCAGAGGTTTCTTTCCCACAGTGGGAGTCAGTAAGCTCCAGACTGTCCCAAAAAACTCCACTGGCCAGCTACTAGAGGCTGCAATGCATGCTTAAAAATGAGCCTTCTTCGTAGCCTGCACTGCCACATAGTAGGTACAATTATGTGCTCTAACCGGGTTCAGTCAAGCTTCAGAGCGAGACTTATGCCACTTGCAACAGGCTATAAAACTCATACCTCAGGAACCCTCAGCCTACAGAGGGATAAAAAACATTTCATAGCTCAGAGAAAGTGTTTCTAGTCACCTTCCCTCCCCTACAACTCTGATGGAATTAGTAACAGCTGAACAGCAAGGGTAGCTTGCATATACAGCTCACTTAGGGAGGAATGTGATTAAATGGTATACAAGTTTTTGAAATATTGCTTCTATTATTGTACCATATCAAACTCTTTAAATGGCCAGTGTGGTGTAGCAAGGAAGGAACAAGGATTTAAATCTTTGCTCAAACATATAATTTACTGGGTAGCACTAGGCAGGCAAATACTAAAATACTGGCTAATTTTTTTTAAATAAGGGGTAAAACCAAATCCAAGAGTATGAACAGCATGAAGGCTGAGCATAAGCACAAAACTTCAGTATGCTGGCTAGCCTACCATGTGCCTCCCTTCATTCTAGGTCTGAATGGAGAAAAGGAAATTGGAATCAGGGATGCGACACCCCACCCCTGAATCTTTTCTTTAAAACAAAAAAATCATGGTGGGTAGTTAATTGGGACTAGACAATAAAAGCACTTCCCACCCCCAGCAAGGCTGTTTAAGCTGCTAAGCATTTGGAGGTTGTGTGCCTGATGAATGGTTCATAAGTTAAAGACCTTCAAATCCTCTATTCATGGGAAGATTTAAGGATGGCTGCTACATCCTAAACCTGAATGGTCTGTGGGGATTTCCCCATTGTTTATTCTATCACCATAACCCTACAATTCTTTGCAATCCCACAATGTATTTTACACTGCAAAACTGCAGTAAAGAGGAATTGCATTTCCAGTCCATCCACAGAATGTATACTGACCAGGCATGATCTCTGCAGCCTCCCAGCCTCAATAGTAATGTCAGTATTTTCCATGCTCTCTGCTAAAGTATGTCTGGTTTTTTCCCTATCTACCCTGGGCACAATCCCAGTCTGCTGTCACCCTGACTCAGTTCCCAGTGTAGAATGCAGCTCACTTCTGCAGTAGAAACAGAGAAATTCCACTCAATGACTGCAGCCTCTAAGAGGGAGTGCAGCAGGCAAATATTGAGTTAAGTGTTGCACTTGCTGTGGGAAGCTAGCTGGACATCGAAGTGAAATGGGATCCTGACACCTGCAACCACAATACCAATAGGATCAGGATGGTAGCCACCAATGCCTAGCTGTGGTAGATTGTTAGCTATGGTGGTGAAGGCTGAATTTTTCCCAGTACTGGAAGAGGAAAGGTGAGTCTCTCAACTGCTATGCTGTTTCTGTCATGATTGAACAGACGGGGTTGTCCTTTTCTCCATCACTGAACATCATGTCACAAAGAAGCCACACAGCATTTCCTAGGACACCACAGAGTCCTGCCTCAGTGCGGTCATAGTTTCCAATGCATGAGGACGTGCATGTAAATTGCAGTAGATCTAATCAATCTCACATAGCTAGAAATTATTGCTGCTGCCTAGAGCTCTGAGAATTCATTCCTGTCCTATTACGCTTTTAGTGTTTTGAGAGTTAGAGGAGCCTAGGTCCTGATACTCTGGTCTAAAATGCAAAAGGAAAATTTAGCAAAATATATTCAGCTCAACTGAAAAGCGCTTTCACACATGCCAAACTCCCCTCATTTTCTTTTTTTTAAAAAAAAGTCAGTCCTACCATTGATAAGGTATGGATGATTGCAGCATTTTCTTAATTCCATCATAGTGTTTAAGAGATTAGGTACATTCGCTTGACCACCACCTTTTGACAAAAAAGTAAAATTCTTTTCAAGAATGGCTCTGTAGTATTTCTTCTGGATATTTGTCAATTCAACTTCAATTATGGTTTCCTCCTTGGGTGCAAGGTTCTTTTCAACATCTTCTTTGAGTCGTCTCAACATCATTGGTTTCAAGATAGCTTGGAGTTTTTGCACCTAGTTAAATAAATGAATGAAGTTTAAAATAATAATCTTGCATACTCTTTTATATTTTGGTTCTATCCCCACAGTGTAAATATTCTTTGTGGTATCAGAAAGTTGAGACAGTGGGAGCCAGATGGACCACAACATTTATAACTTTTTGTCATATAGCAAGGGAGATGTACTGCTAAAGACAGTGTCCTGTGCTGACACCAATGGCTTCACTATAGGCAGAGGGCAGTGTCAGAATATAAGCAACAACTTTCAAGTATGCTCATGGCCCACCACTTGTTTATAGATTTCCTGCCTGTCTTCCATGATGGAACTCTAGGAACTGTACTGATGTGACCTTGGCTAATACACCAATAAATTAAAACGTTATTAGCAACTCCAGTACCTAGCACTATTCATAATTTTGGTAAACTTCACTTGTTAATGCCTTCCTCAACTTTTCATATGATACTTAAACTTTGCACTACTTGTTATTAGTTTGATTAATGATTCATCTCCTAACTAAGATTAGAAGACTGGGAGTGTACAGTTGCCTCAAATTATATCTTCCTTCCTTTCTTTCCTTGTCTATGCAAATTCAGTCACACTTGTTACATATAATTAATAACACTTTTTCTGTGGTACCCTTTTTTTACATTCTATAATCAATCAGAAACCTATTTGTATGATTTAACATTTAGGTAATTAAGAAAGGAATTTATGGCTCTACAAGTAATTGCAGCAGGAACAGTTGAAATTCTGAAAGGAACACATAAAAACATTCTAGTCAAATGACATTCCTGTATAAATGATTGTGAATCTATGGAAGGTACACTTTATGTATTGTTTAGTCCCCTGTATACAGCCACAAGAAATATTCCTTGCAGGAATTTTAGCCAGATTTGAATTAAGCAAATTGTCTAAGAAAATAAGAGTCTCCCTGGTATGCATTAATTATGGTGCAGTGTCACATTTACATGGGTGCTAACCCTGACTAGCTTAAAGGAGGGTCTGCATAACAGTTTCTAGCCTTGCTTTTAAAGGTAACCATTGTGCAGATATAATGCTGTGCTATTAAACATGAGTGCACAGGAAAGATTTTCTAACTTCTAGAGCTTAATTTTGTTCTCTCTCTTATGTAAGCATGTTATGTGGAAGCAAGTTCTAAGGGTTACAAATAGGTCACAATGTTAGTTATTATGTGCAAATAAACAAGTAAATATGTAATATTATTCTGCATAGGTCTGCATAATTGTTTACTATATTGGAATGTAAGATACTGAAATTGTTAGTATTTATTACAATTTATTAGTCAATTTATCTTGCCCAAGGCAACCCAAAGTGACTTACTAACAAACAAACAAACAAACAAACAAACAAACCATATAGATACATTAAAACAAAGGGTTGGGGAATTAGGTTTGGCATTCCAGTCAATGGACTGTCAAATATTTCACACAGCTAAGAATGCCTCGTTGCAGATGGAAGTTCTTTTTTCTCTTTTCATTATAGTTTAATTTGTTAGCAAGGTCAGCAGTGAGGCGTGCTTCCCCCTAGTCTTGCAGAGGTCGAGGGCAAATATAGAGTACAGCAAAGCTTCTACTGTCCACCTGCTATAACTGCTGGCACCTCCAGAAAGCAACAGGAAAAGCACTAATCAATGGCAAAGGTCACCTGAATTCAATCTTATTTGATACACGACCCACAGAGTATACCCTCCAGTTGAAGCTGCAACTTGACTACTTGGTCTCCTGTTCTTAGTTCTTTAATAAAAACTGGTTCTTGGTTTTTAATTTGCTTTATTTCTGTTTAGATTTCAGTTTTTGCAACAACAACAACAACAACAGCAACAGCAACAACAGCAACAGCAACAACAACAACAACAACAGGCAGATCTTAGTATTCCAAAATAAAAGCCAAAGAGAAATGTTATGCAGATTGTTCACTTTTATCGAGAATTTCCTTGACATTTTTAAAAGTTGTATTTCTTTTTTCACAAGTTAATTGATTTGTTTTTCGTCTCAGTATCATACTCTGCATAGATAAGTCATGTTCAAATACTACTTCCTTTCCTCTGGAATGAGTCTCAGGCTCAGTACTTGAGATTAGCTAAGCATGCTGAGGCATCCTCAGCCTACAAACTGAACATCAGAAATTTAGTCAGCCTTCAGAGGATATTTACCCTCTGGCATGCTTCACTCAGTCCACCACCACTCTGGACCAGTGACTGTTTCAGGGGTTGCCAGGAAGGCTTTGTCCCCCACTGTGTAAGTGATCATGTGGGAGCAGAGAAAATGGTGCTGAAGAAGCTTAAAGCCACACAAGTTTTGCAGTAATCAGCAATTGTTCTATATAGTAAAGTAAATTAATACTGGGCGATTTACCTGTTCTTCAGTTTTCAGATCACCAAACTCTTGCATGAAAGTGGTTTCTGAAGGAAAACGAGTTGGTTCCAAGAAATGAAGCAAGCTGAAGAGCTCCTCAACAGTGTTTTGTAATGGAGTACCTGTAAGAAGCACTTTGTGTTCCTGCAAGAAACAAAGACTCTGGAATAGTCTACAATCCTGAACTCTGAAGCTGCATATTCTTCCAAGATAAGTTTTCTAGTTTCTATCCTAAAATTATTAGGCTGTATTTATAATCTATGCATATATTTCATATTTTCCAATTCCAGAAACTTTAATAAAATGCTTTATTTGTAGTAGGCTGTTGGGCCAGATGACCTTCAAGGTCTCTTCTAGATTTTATCATTCTGTGTGAATGGTTTAGGTTGTCAGCTGGGTGCTTGTAGCATGGAATGGTAGCTTCAGTTGTGCAGACTCCATATTTCTATTCCAGTGAACACACAAATCTGTGACAGGTCTACTCATCTGTCACTGACAGTCATCCACCTCTAAGGTAGTGGTGAAGCTTGAACTAATCACAATATAGGATACCATAGCATATCCATATTGCCTAAATAATGCATTTTTGACCCTTACAAGATGCAATTTCACAGCATTTTGGAGCTTGAGTGAGCACGGAAAGCTCTTAACACAACATGTTAAATGAAAAAGGATTTTTGTTAATTGATCTCTGCATTTTCATAATTTTATATTGAAAAAGAGAAGAGAAGTAAAGCCATCTGAAACATAAACCCGCTTTCCCATCAGATTAATGGGATGGTCTGTACAGACATCTCTTGGAGCTTTGAGAGTATTAGTACTCACCAGGTCCATCATCTTGAGCCCTTCCAACAGTTTGCAGTTTCTGTTTTTCAGCCTGTGAGCTTCATCGATTACTACACAGCGCCATGGAATGTTACGGAGCTCAGGACAATCAGTCAAAATCATTTCAAATGTAGTGATGATGGCATGAAATTTGTATGACCCCTTAACTGCGCGACCCTAAAAGTACAGAAAGTATTTTATCAGGTTACACAACACTGAAAATGAATCAACCTATTACCTATTATCATCTACCAAAATTACCTATTATCATCTACCAAAATATATTCATGTGTTACTGATTGATGCTTTTCGGTCTTTTGACTAAGCTCAAGTGTAGACGCAAGAGTATGTTATTTAGAATGAACAGAATATGCTGAATGCTGGACCTCACTGAGAAACAGGACACTGTACTGCAACGGAACTATGCAATGCTGGAGCACTCAGGCAAATGAGCTGAGAAGGGTGGACACTTTCAAAGAATCCGTAAGAACATGGCATAGATAGAATAGGTTTGGAACTAGAGAAGAGACAAGAGACATGAGCTAAAATCTGCAGAAGCAGAAGAGGTATGAGCTTGTTCTAACCACTCCCCTGCTCATGCCTGCCTTCTTCTGGGCTCTTTGTCCTCCTGGCTCACTGTGCCATGTCTGCCTTCTTTGCCAAGTAGCAATTTGTGTTGTTATGTGCAGCACCCAGAGGTGTGGTTCAGAGAGGCTATGGAAAGCAGAGAGGTAGGCACACACATGAGCCTGGAGGCCTGAATATGGGATGTATGGTTAGAGCCCCTTTCTGAAGAATGCTACGCTGCTCTTGCTGCCATGCTCCATGGCTGAGCTCATACATGCAACTCTCTGTCCGCCGCCCCGCCCCCCCATCATAAAGTGGGGCAGAGAGAATGGATAATAGAAAGGATGAAATAGGGGGCACAACCAAGGCCTCATCCAATAAGGTAGAGGGCTGCCCATGTCTACCTTAAATAATAGAGGATAATGATCCAGAATAAAGTATACAAGAAAGAAATCATATGTTATTATTAGAGTAGAAACATTTACCTGTGGGTCTTTGAAATACATTTCATACAACTGAATGGTCTTTCGACTGGCTTGACTCCCATGATATACAACAACATTCAACTCTGTCCAGGTACGGAATTCCCTTTCCCAGTTGGGGATTGTGGACAATGGGGCAATAACCAAAAAAGGACCATGGATTCCTTTTAAATATATCTCATAGAGAAATGTAATAGATTGGATCGTCTTTCCCAATCCCATTTCATCTGCTAAAATGCAGTTTCGCCTGGAATAAATAATAATAATAATAATTTATTATTTATACCCCGCCCATCTGGCTGAGTTTCCCCAGCCACTGTGGGCGGCTTCCAATCAAGTGTTAAAAACACACACATATATTCCATCATAAAATAAATAATGTTCTGTTCTCAAAAAAATGGAACTCCCACAATGCAACTGCTTTGCTTATTTCAATGTGGAAAGAATACTATTCTTTCAAAATAAGGAAGTTGTTACTATAAAGTATGTTTTTAAAATAATCTCTAGATTTTATATGAACATGCAAAAGACACACAAATATATTCCATCTCAAAATTTGCTATTTTATATAACTGGGACATTTAAAATAATCACTTTTTAAAATAGTGGTGTTTGTTAAACTTCAACAATTAAGCTATTCACTCTCTTCTTTTACAATGAAGTTGTAACACGTACGTGTTGTACCAATTGAAAAGAAGCCAGTTTACTCCTTCCAACTGGTATTCCCTGAGTTTGTTGTTGTTTTTATATTCCCTGGAACTTTCTGACTTCTTCCAGTCATCAGCAGGAGGTCGCTCCTGTTTCAAATACAGCAAAATACATTAGTGACTTACAAAAACCACATTATTATGTTATTTTTAAGTAACATCATCTATTCAGAGCCAAATCTTACCACACGTTCTGTTTCTGGTTGCCTGGACATAAGCTTCTCGAATTCTTCTATTTTAGCTTGGTCTATGTCTTGCTTTAATTCCCATGTGCTGTCTTCATATGGAAGTGAACACCATTTCACCAAATAATGAGTCACAGGCTTTGTTTTTAATTAGGAAACAAAAATGAGATTAAGTGAGAAACAAAGCATAACTATACTGGAACTTTGCAGACCGAATAAGATTTACAATAAGACTTATATTTTGGAGAAAATCCATACAAATAGTTAAAAGATTTCCCCATAAATTTATAAGCAAAAATTTCCCAGGAGGCAACTTACAATAATTAAAATGACAGCTGTTGATTTATGTCACTTTTAAATAAACAGTGATAAAGAAAGGTTAACAGTTCCTTTATAAAACTACTTGCTCTTCTATTTAAAATATCCCACTAGAGTTTCTTTGAAGATATGCAGCTCAAGGAAAGTGGTTATAAAGGAATAACAAAATATTTAGTTCATTGCCCAAAGCCTCCTTAACTGGCATCTACATACCATGATGATGAAATTGACATTTATTTTAACAATTACTTGGCTACCATATAATGCAGGACTTGAAGAAATGCTTGCATTGATTAACAAACGAGAACAACACTAAAAAGGGAAATTAGGGCTATTTCTAAATTTGAGAATATTTGGTACTTTAATATATTGCCACATGTAGTTCATTAGCAAAATGAGATTCACCTTGTCAAACTTAATTTTTATAAGCTAAAGAGCAAAAATATTCAAGTAAGACATGCAATACTATTATTGCAAAAAAAAAAAAAGGTAATTATGAAATCCTATAACTAGAAAGATCAGTGCCATGAGACGGAAAAAACAGTGCTCAGATTGAAACAGTCTTCCTCTGTTTCTTGTCCCCATAAAACATATATTCTGCTTTCTCTCTAGGCATATTCTTATCACCACTATTAAATGTAATATAAATAAGTAGGTAAGGCAATGTTTTGACTAGCAAAGAAACGGATGTTTTCAAGCTGAATGCTTCTCTGTAATTTAGACTTCTATACCTATACACTAACAAAACCCATTAAGTATATCAGTCTCTGTGACCAACATGGCAACATCTATCAACTACAGGCTAAACTAAAGCATATCATCTTGCTAATATTAGTTCTACAGAGCTACTTCATAAATACACACTTCTGTCAGGTTCCCTTACCTCTCCATTATCATCCTTGCTATGTGAAATATCCATTATTCGATCAACTTCAACATAATCGGGATTAAAAAGTTCATCATCTATCTGTTTAAGAGGGAAAAGCATAAATAGAATATCAGAAATTTCTATTAGCAAATATTCTCAGAAAACAAAAAAAATTGGGGGCCACAGTAATACGTAATGTATATTTGACAAATGTCAACATGTTAATTGAAATGCAACAATTCGGTAAGATTGCTCCCCATGAGGGAATCAGACTTCTCAGACTTTGTTAACTGGGCCTCTTAATTACTGTGTGAAACCTTTTACTGTGAGAGAATGTTTAAGAATATTTTAAATGAAGTGTGAAATTACAATTCACTAATGAGCAATCGAAAAGGCTTATAGCATGCAATGCATTTGGAATTCTTGAAGATTGCAGCTTGCAGTAAAAAAAAAACAAAAAAAACTAGAGCCATGTATGCTAAGTGACATAAAAACGCAAGTACAGAAGTTGCATAATTGCTGTATAAAATAGATTATTATTCCAGAACAAGTAAATAAAAAGAGCACTGCAAAATTCTTACTCTTTTCTCCTTCTCTATTTTATCAGTAAGCTTCCTATTTATGATGTGTGCTCAAGTATTCCCTGAGAGCTGGTGTACTGTGGTGTCTAAGAATGTGGGCCACGAAGCCCCTGGTCCAATTCTCACTTCACCTCAAAATACACTATTTAACCTAAGCAATTCTCATCTGCAACATGGGAATATAATATTGACCTAAGATACATGGCTAAGGATTACTGAAATACATGCATGGTTCTTCTGGATAAGCATGTCATGGCTCCACAGTAACACTAGTATTGCACAAATAACTGGCCTGGAACCAGTAGTTGTAGTTGTTGGTAGCATTTATATGACACAAGTATCATTGTGAGAATTGCTGTCTCCCCCAAAAAGAGATTCTACCTATTCCTTGCCCATCAGAACTAGTTGGGAGGCTCTGTCTCCAGATGAAAAGAACCAGGTGTCTTTGAGGTCTTTGGGGAATTTGCCCACTAGCTTTGGGCAGCTACCCTGACAGCTAGTCTGTCTCATCTGTGGTTTTGTCTCTCAACACATCCTCTCCTCCCTCCACTTCTTCACTATGCTGCTTTACAGGGGACCCAAGGTGCATGAAACAGAGAGGCCTAGAGTACAGATGCTCTTGATTGATGCCAAATCTGAAAAATTATGGCCTAGATCTCATTTAAAGGATTATATCACTACAGTTGAGAAGAAATCCCCTTTTTCTCAGCTGCCAGTGCCTCTGCAAAGTTCTATCCAGCTGAGCTATTTTGGATGGTGAATGGCCTTTTAAATCTGGACTGTCTCCACCAAAAATTTAATCAGTTCACTGTGGTGAATTTGCTAGCTACTTGTGGAGAAAATTGCATGATTTCAGCATGGCTCAAGGGTCACAACTAAATACAAAATCAGGCACTATCTGAACCTGTTTATTTCAATCAATTTCATCTTTCTTGCCCATTCGTGAAAAGGGTGCACTTTTCTGGGCTATCAATAAGTAGGACGTAAGTCTGTTTTGATGTGTCAAAGCTAGTTAGGAGAATATGCACCTCTTTCAGGCAGGGAACGATGTCATATTAAAATTGTATTGTACTGGTTGCACTGGTTGCCACTGCATATCAAGTCCCAATTTAAAGTGACAGTGATGCTCCCCCCTTTTAGAAAATGAACGAAAGGTGGTGACCTTTAAAGCCCTGAGTGCAGAAATGATACGGGGGGAAAATATTCACCAGTAGGAGCATCTGACATGGAACTTTGGATCCAACTCTACATAAAAAACACTATGCATTATTATTAGTTATAGTAATTTGTTTCCTTGTAGTTTATATGATGGTTTTTAACTGTTTTAATTCTAAAATGTATCCACTCTGCTTGTTTATTAATGTTTCTCACACAGTTTAAAAGCATGAAATGTAGATGACAGATTTCCAAACACCACACTCGCATGTCATATCCGAATAATTACCCACAATTTACAATACATAATGTGAGAAAGAAAATAATAAAAAATAAAACCTCTTTGTTTAAATGGGTAAAATTAAGGGGATTGCCAATTTGGGGCCTACCAAAGCCCTACCTGGTGTCACTGAGACGACCTGTTACACCTTGCCCCCCTTTTGAGTGCAATTTGGCTTGAAAAATGTTATCTAAGAAAAGCCTTTTTTTCAAGACTAACTGTGGTACAGAGACCAATTTCAGGAGTGGCCACAGCTGGAGAAGGGCTCACTCTGCTCCTCAGCCTTGATCCACTGCATTGCAATTAGGCTTGAAAGAAGCCTTGTACTGGCTACCATATTAGGTTTAATTTCAACAGGGAGGGTTAATTTCAAGGTATGTCAGAAGGAAAGGGAAGCGTTAACCCTCCCCAGCTGTGACTGTACCGTCTCCCAACCAAAAATTCCCTGCACTGCAATTAAGCCTCTAAGAAGTGTCCTATTGGTTACAGTAGAAGGCTTCTTCCAAGCCTAATTGCAATAAGGGAAGAACTGTTTTCAAGCCTAATGGATGGCAGTGGAGATCTTCATGGAGAGTGCAGCTGCGAAGAAAGCATTAACTCCTCATCAGTTGCTTTCATACCACTCTACTCTCATTACAGGCCAAAAGACTTTCTTCAAACCTAATGTGGGGTGGGGCGGATAAGTGTGTGTGCCTGGTTGCAGTGTGGGATGAGTGATGCCTACAACAAATTTGCATGGGTCCAGAAAGTTGGCAATGCCTGGGGTAAATGATTCCATGGTGCAGATGAAACAATGGTTAAGAAACTCAGAGCAGAGTGGGGTTATATATACCCTTAGCCCCTCTTCCTCTAACTATGGTTAATAGCAACCAGTGTCTCATTTAATGAGGGTCTGAAGCGAGGGTTGCAAACCCTCATGCTTAGTGCAGATGTAACTTTAAGCCATCAAGGATAGGCAAAATTAATACACAAGAGAGAAAGGCCAGAAGATAACCCAGATGAAGCTAATTTACACAGCGCAAAATGTGAATCCGGCAAAAGCCGTAGCTATATTACCGCAAGTTTGTAATTATCTGTATGAGAACCTTAACATTCCAACATTTCCATCTCTAAGTTGATGCTGTTCTCTTAATTTGTACAGAGATTAATAACTAAAAGCAAATATAAACCCTAGGTCAAAACACCGCTGTAACCATTAAAACATTATAACCACAATAGCACAAACATTTCTGGAAATGAACAAGCAGCATCCTGTTTACTGAAGTATGCCGTGTGTAATTTATTAGAGGGGGAAACAAAACAAAAAGGCAAACCTACAGTGCCTAAGTCTCTGCAATCAGAATACTTCATAAAGGGAGGAAGGAACATATGGATTGCATAGAATTAATTCAACGTTACAGCTTGCCCAATTCTGAAGGTCCAGACCAGTATCCAAAGCAACTCCAACCCCACTTGCAAACCAGTAAAATTTCACTGGTAGCGAAATATCAGAGAACTTCCCCACTTTGCATACAGACTTAACTGCAAACCTTGATTGCCAGCCTGACTAGGCCCCAAAGTATCCAAAAAGCGTACAGGCATGGGTTAGTGAACATGTAATGGGGACAGTTCCATTACTGAAAGTCACCCATCAAGAATGTCAGTGCTCTAAAATCAGTGTATACGTGGAATCATTAAAGTAATGGTGGGAGCTTACCATCTCTGTGGTACATTGGGCCTAAACTGTTGAAGGTTCTAGGTTAAAACCAATTCTTTGTATTTTTGCAGCAAAAAAATGAACAAGGAGGCAAGAAGACATCTGACAACTAGTATACAGTGGTACCTCGGGTTAAGTACTTAATTCGTTCTGGAGGTCCGTACTTAACCTGAAACTGTTCTTAACCTGAAGCACCACTTTAGCTAATGGGGCCTCCTGCTGCTGCCGCACTGCCGAATTTCTGTTCTCATCCTGAAGCAAAGTTCTTAACCTGAAGCACTATTTATGGGTTAGCAGAGTCTGTAACCTGAAGCGTATGTAACCTGAAGCGTATGTAACCTGAGGTACCACTGTAATATGTTCCTAAAAGCTTCCCCTAATATCTAGTGGGCCTTCACATTCTGAACCAGCTGAAGCTTTCAAACAGTCTTCAAGAGCAACTGAGCATTCAATACATAGCACTGAGACGACAGAGACGCAAATAACTGTCACCAGGTTTGAAGAATGATGCAAATGTAAAGTACATCACTAAAACAGCCTTGTATTTAAGCGCTCAGCTAGTAGCCATTGATGCCAAGGAACTGAATGCAGGTACATGAAGGAACAAAGTACTCTATCCCTCCTCTTCACCCGGCATACTACCCAAGGAGGGAAGCTCTCTCCTTTGCATGTTGCAGCTCCCTGTCCTTACACTGCCAGATCCTACCAGGCTGGGTTTTTCTTTTTTTTTAAATGCTAGTCAGTAACCTTTGGGGCTTAGCTGCAAGACTGAATTTAAAACAATAAAACCAACATACCTCTGAAAGGAACTTATTCTGCCCCTGCTTTGCCTTAAATCTCTTAATCTTTTGCTGAATTCTCCTGTCTTTGTCCAATACTTCCACAGATGCCCATTGACAGTGAAGGTAAGAGCTAAAAGATAAATAGAAGAAAACACAAATTCAAACATGCAATATCCTAGTTTTCCAGCTATTAAGCACTTAGTCACAGCTTGATATTTATGAAAAATAATTGTGTACAAATTAGGACACAATAACTCCATTTTAAAGCATCCTTATTTAATTTCTGAGGAAAAACACAACACACACATTTGAATATAGATGAACTGGGTCAAGGAGTCTTCCTCTTTTACTCATTCTGAATGATGATGATGATCATCGGCCCTAGACTCACTGATCTGATGTTTGGAAGCTGTGGCTGGATGGCTACGTGGGAGCCGGTTGAAGTTAAATCCTTCAAAGACAAGGTCCTTTGGCTGAGTCAGGACTATATGGGGTTGGGGGGGCAACTCCCATCCCTTGCGGGGGCGCAATTAGTGCCAGCGCCTTCCGCCAGGAGACGCCTCCCTTTCCATGGAGGCGCAGGTTACAGCTACAACAAAGGCGGCATTTTTTCATCTCCGCCAAGCTAAGCAGTTGGTTCCTTATCTCTCTCACCCTGACCTCACCACTGTGATCTATGCGACAGTCACCTCCAGGCTTGATTATTGTAACTCACTCTACGTGGGGCTGCCCTTGAAACTGACCCAGAAACTTCAGCAGGTGCAGAATGCCACGGCGAGACTCCTCACGGGGTCCTCGCCACGGGAGCACATTAATCTGGTGCTATACCAGCTGTGCTGGCTCCCGGTGGAGTACAGGATCAGGTATAAGGTGCTATATGGCTTAGGACCCTCATACGTACAGGACCGCCTCTCCTGTTATGCCCCATGGAGGACCTTAAGGTCTGCAAATAATAACACCCTGAAGATCCCAGGCCCCAGGGAGATTAGACTGGTCTCAACCAGAGCCAGGGCCTTTTCAGCCATGGCCCCAGCCTGGTGGAACGCAAGAGACCAGGGCCCTGCGGGATTTGACATCTTTCTGCAGGGCCTGCAAGACGGAGCTGTTCCGCCAGGCCTTTGGTCAGGGTTCAGCCTGATTCTTTTCTTTCTGTATAAGAACAAGCATTAAAGAGGCCTCCTAGCCTACTCACAGGTCCTTTAAAGACCAGTGGTAACAGTTGGCCCTGGAGAATATTAACCACTCTCAATTTTACCCATGGACTGCCATCTGTCCAGATTATAATTTGCTCTGAACTAATTTAAAGATGTATTTTAATTATTTGATTGCCTGTTTTTATGTTCTTATGTTCTTTGTATACTGTGTTAGTTTTGTGATGTTAGCTGCCCTGAGCCCAGCTCTGGCGGGCTACAAATAAATCATCATCATCATCATCATGATTGAATTAGCTCACAATATACATTTTTGTTCACGAAACAGCACTGATCTTCCACAGGCATAAGTCTGTGCAGAGAAAAGTACTGTAAAGCCTGCACAACAACAGACAATTCCTGTGACTGTTGTGACAAAAAGTATAATCCAACAAAAGTTAATTTGCCTTGTCCCACTGAAATCAAAGAGACTAAGTATTTCAACAGAATTAAAGTTCTTTTCAATATTTGTAAACAAATTGATTTTAATCTGATTTTACAACTTTTGCTGTAGTATATCTAGTATGTGTTGTGTGAACTGCCTGAGTTGTGACTGACTGTAAGCCCAATTTTGGAACATGCTGCTCTATTATAATTTTAATTTGCAAGTTGCTTTAAATAAATTCAAATAATAAAAGATGAGTATGGAGTCATAACAACCCATGTTTTAATGTCATTTAAAAGCCTTTTAATCTTATTATGAGCTGCCACGTTTCATTCTTACTTTAATGACTTGTATTGATATTTTATTTTTATTGTATTTTAATTACATCTGTTTGTAAACTATCCTGCCTTAACAGTGGGGTATAACTCTCAAAAACAAAGAAAACCAATGCCATGTTGCCTTTTTCTGATTTTTTTTCTTTAGGTGAAAAGTAGGCTTTCGAAAAGTGCAACTTTAGTAGTCAACCTAGCTAATGAGGATCATGTAATGAACATTGCAACATCAAGGCACTGAACAGTCAATCACATTTGGCTATGAGTCATAACCACTAAATGTAAACAAAGCCTTCTGATGACCCACACCCTTAATAGGAGGGGGAAATAGAGGTGGACTACATCCCAGGCAACCAGACAGTGATCCTTGTATTGCATCATTAAACTGGTGAGATCATTGTCCATTGCACTAGTGCTGCAGAGCAAGATCTCTAAGTCAATCCTGCTCCAGCTGCATTCAGTTACATGACTAGCTGAAACAGAATGTGGATGGAGGTGTATCCCCACCTTATTCTGCCACAACTAGTTAACTACACAACTAGCTTAGCAAATGTACTATTGGTCTGGTCTCCTCTGCCATTAGAATGTGCATCTCTTGATGCTTACACCCACTTCCTTATGAACCTTTGTAAGGTGGTGATGAGCCTTACCCCAATTTTGTCTCTGCAAGTCATAGCAGAAGCACTAGCCTTGAACAAAAACACTTTAAAAAAATGGAAATAAAAAATTAATTTCTTACCTAAAAATGCTACAGAGAAAAATGATGGCAAAAAAATGAAGATCAGTAATTCTAAACTGAATGGGTGAAAAAATGTGTTTACTCTTTCGTGATTAAGGTTTGCACAGTAGCAACAGTTATGTTAGATGGCAATGACAGATTAAATTAAAATACAAGGTCGACTCTCAACTTACGTTGGGGTTACGTTCCAGGAATAGTGTGTAAAGCCAAACTCACATACAGAAAAAACACACTCTACTTGTGACTCTTAATACTCTCCCAAGGCTGCATGTACTCTTCCAAGGCTACTGAACATTCTCCCTGAACCTATGAATGCTCTCCAAGGTGAGTGCAATGGCAATTAGCTTGCTGACATTCTGTTCCTGGGTGCCTGTCCCTTTTTATTTATTTTTGGGTTTTTTCTGGCCAAGCACATAAAGCTGAATTTGCACAAGTTAAATGTGTGTAAGGTGGGAGTTGACTGTACTTCAAGTAATTTTGAAGTTATTGCTTACTTACAAGTTTTTGTATTTTACATAGAATTCTTCAGTTTCTACTTCCTCTCCATTCTCCATCTGTAAAAAGATACTCACGATGTTAATTATGAACTGTTCTATAAGATATCACCTCCAACTTATATATAATGCAACAAAGATTGGAATTTAACAATAGGAAGGTTTATTGTATGGCATTTTTTTTAAAGAAAAGGGGAAGAATGATATAGGTAACGGGTTTTCTACATCTTTCTGCCCATGAACATTCTGCACTACTTATTACAACACCCAAGACATGAATCATTTTAACTCCTCCCTAACCGCATGCAGCTTCATTCACAACAAGCTGACCCCAACTCTGGCTTCCAGCCAAACCAACAGTGTTAAAGAGAAGCCAAGTGTACCATTTTCTCAGGCAGCAGCCAATTAGCAACTGCACTCGTGAATGCCATATGTATTATTTTTGGCTGGTGCCTGGCAACTTTATATTGTGGTTTTTGTAACATGTTCAAGTAGTGTTTTAACAGTGTTTATACTTCCACATTGTTAGCACTGATAATAAGAAACTGTATGAAACTGAACCTTTCACTTCTAATAGTAGTTTTAACATGTTATTGTTCATGATGTTAGTTTTACTCAACGTGCAATTAAATTCATCCTGACAAGTGACCTTGCATGCAGAGCAGCCAAATTAAATTAATGCCCAAAATATAACATTTAATAAGGCTAAAACTGTGACAAAAATCTTAAACCAATACTAAGTGTCAATAAAGACGCAGGTGGCGCTGTGGGTTAAAGCCTCAGCGCCTAGGACTTGCCGATCGAAAGGTCGGCGGTTCGAATCCCTGCGGCGGGGTGCGCTCCCGCTGCTCGGTCCCAGCGCCTGCCAACCTAGCAGTTCAAAAGCACCTCCAGGTGCAAGTAGATAAATAGGGACCGCTTACCAGCGGGAAGGTAAACGGCGTTTCCGTGTGCGGCTCTGGCTCTGGCTCTGGCCAGAGCAGCGATGTCACGCTGGCCACGTGACCCGGAAGTGTCTCCGGACAGCGCTGGCCCCTGGCCTCTTAAGTGAGATGGGCGCACAACCCCAGAGTCTGTCAAGACTGGCCCGTACGGGCAGGGGTACCTTTACCTTTACCTTTAAGTGTCAATAAAATAAATTTATGCAGGCTGTATGGCATGTTCTGCAACTTCAACATTTTTTTAAAAACCCCAGAAAGAAAACCTCAGATTCTGATACAGTTTAAGGTATAATTTCATCCTGAAGTCTGGTCTGTTTTCCACATAATGCTAAGGCATGGTTTGTTTAGATCAACCATTATTTGTTCCATTGTGTGAACCCAACCCAGTACAGTCGTACCTTGGATCTCAAACACCTTGGTTCCTGAGCAAATTAGCTCCCAAATGATCAAAACCCAGCAGTGAGTATTCTGGTTTATGAACGTTCTTTTGGCAGCCAAACATCCAATGGGGCTTCCGCGGCTTCCGATTGGCTGCAGGAGCTTCCTGCAGCCAATCAGAAGCCACACTTTGGTTTCCAAATGTTTTGGAAGTTGAACAGACTTCCAGAACAGCTTCTGTTCAACTTCTGAGGTATGACTGTAGTTTATCCATAGCTTGTTTCTTCCCAACAAACCACAATCATAAGCCATGGTTTGTGGATGACTTATGAAGCTTGGCTTATTATGTGCATACCTGATATAATTTATTGGCCCGCCCCAGATGCTCACTGAAACCATGTGGCAAGAGAGGTAGAAAAACAAATCAGTTCCCATGGCTCAGTGGCTCTCATTGGTGCTTTGTCTCATAAACTCACTCCTAACTCTGCCTACCAACAGACTTCTTTCCCTGCCTCTCTCTACGTCCTCCCTCACAAGGCAGGTAGCTTTGCAGCTGCTGCCAAGGAGGAGGAAATTTAAAGTGACCACAGGCCAGTTCACCCTACTAACATCTAAAATAGGACGAATAAGGAAGCAACAAAGTTAAACCAACCATACACCGCACACCAATTTACTTTCTTAAATTGTAGCACCATTTATATATGATTTGTTTAAAAACAGGGATACCCAGTAATTGTTGGGAAAAATACTATTACTGGACCAAAAAAAGCTTTAATGTGAGCTTGCAATCAACACCCAATACTGCCCATAAGAAAGGACTATTGCTTGCAACTCGCAACTCATGGCTTCAGGGTAATTAGCACTTTCTGTGCAAACATCTGATTAACAACCCACATGGTGCCCTGAAGTCTCCATTTTGTTTTCACAAACCTAGAAACAATAATCCATGACCTTGGTGTTTTTGTGTTTCTGTGTGTATTCTGCACCTTCTTTAAGAGGTGGGCTTCCCAGACCCACAGTATGAATTCTGAAATTTGCCTCCATCTGCTCCATTTTCTAGTGCAATGAACTAGCAAAATGATGTGTTGGTCAGCTGTAGCAACCCTCCAGAACGGCTTCCCCAAACCTTTAAAAACTATTGCCTTTGCTGGCTGATGAGGACAGATAGGATAACCAATTTATAGCATCCCTTGACTCTCAGAGGGCATGGGATGAGGAGGTCACAATGTTCATCATTCTTTTTTACCACATGTACAGGAAGGCCTTGCAGATCAGTTTCTGAATGATGCCATTTCCCCCGGCTCTTTGAGGAAATGTGCCACTGCAATGCCACCCTCTTCAGGGGAAAGACCCAGACCAGCCAAATGTCCCAGCCAGATGGGTAGGTTATAAATAAATTATCATTATCAACATCATCCAGGAAACCAAGTCACTTGCACTAGGCACAACATTAGTTTTAAGTTTGACAGTTTGAACAAAGTTGACTAGCTTAACCAAGACTTGTTTGTTCCCAAGAAACCACAAGCCACCTGGCCAGCCCAGAAAGACTCCTTTCTACAATAGAATGGGAGATTGTGGGGACTCTCCTTCCTTAGAGGTTTTGAAGCAGAAGTTGGATGGCCATCTGTCATGAATACTTTCAACTGAGATTCCTGCATTGCAGGGGGTTGGAGTAGATGACCCTTGGGGTCCATGATTCCTTCAACTTCAGGACAGGGTTGGGGCCAGCACTGCTACTACTTTCAAGTACATGCCTTTCTAGTGCTGCACCCACTGCCCTCTCCAATGATTCCCCCTCTCAAGGCGCCACAACATCTTCAGGAACATTTTACACACACTCAGATTGGTAGTGGAATGTCAGCATCCTCACTTTTGAGTACACTAAATATCCTGGCCAATCTACAACAGTGTAAAGTCATCAGAAATAGGCTGGAGTGACTGCATGTATGCATCAACATGTACAGTAGCCCAAGATCATTGCCAGATCCATCACCGACTTAGACACGACTCAAAATACCCACAATAGGTGGCAATCTCTATTTCCACCTTTAGCATACACTTAATTCCCTTGATGTCCAAAGATCCAACCTTCTCCCTAGCCAGTTTCCTCCTTCTAATGCCTTTAAAGAATTTGTGACACTATTGGTCTCACACCCAACTCTTAGCTGGAAATAAAGTTAATAATTGATTTCAATATGACTCTAGTTTGACAAACTAATTATATTTTATTGGTGTCATATTCAATATTCATAAAAATAGTGTAACACAAATTATAAACAACTGGGGAATACGGTATTCCTCAGTGACAACTTAAAACTCCTTATTGGGCTATCAGGAAGCTCTGGAAGAGAAAATAGAAGAGAAAGCAAAACAGAAACCTAAAACGCACTAAAAAAATACTGGATTCATAGTAAATAATTAAAGGGACCTATTATCCCTCAATAGTCTTAACAGGATTTCCACCCCAAAGTGTATTAAAAATATGAATACAATATTTAAAGTTGGTTCTATGAAAGTGTTAAAGCCAACACTTTACTAAAGAGTAGAATTAATCCCCATAGTAAAATTTACCCTTGCGTCAGGCTGCAGCTGAATGAGGGATTCTAAGGACAAGTCCTTGAACAGTACATTTAACCCAGTAGCAAGGCTGTGGCGGGGAACCAGCATTGCCTTCCTGGTTCCCCAACAACACAGAGAGGGAAGGAAAGAAGGGGAAGGGATTCCCTATACAGTTGCCCAAGTACTGCATTTAATCCCCATGGCCGAGGCTCAATGGAAATCACACATTTTTCTTCATGGAATCCCTTGGGACTGCTTCGCAGAACCCCAGGGTTCCATGGATCAGTTTGGGAAACACTGGTTTGTGGTAATTCAGGCCATATATTGTAAAAAAAAAAGGGGGGGTTAACTTACAAAATCAGAGGGATAAAAAGGTATATTTTATTCTGTTCACTTGGGCATTTCCTCAGCTTCAAGAATCTTAACATCTGTTTTTCTGCAAATCATGCAACCTTAAGAACAACCCTGTGTATCTATCAGAACACAGCATTCTCCCCCATTGTTAACCATCACATCTGGTTTCAGTGGCATACCCAACAGTGCCCCCAACCTGTCAGAATTCAGGCTGCTTATTGGCCTTCGTCCAGTTCGATACTGCCTCCAGGCAGCAGTCTAGCACCTGCACTGCCTCGTCCAATATGGTTGACACAGAGCTGGGTATCATCAGCATTCTGACGACACCATGCCCCTAAATCCCCAGATGACCTCAACCAAGTGGCCTCATATTAATATTAAAGAGCCTAGTGGAGAGAAAGGAACCCTTTCATACCTTGCAGCATTACAATGGGGCCAAGCTGAAGCCCCCCAATGCTGCTTTCTGGAAGCTGTCCTGCAGGAGGTGGGCAACCACCATAACACCATGCCCTCAACTCCCACTTCATAGTGCCATGCAAGGAGGACACCAGAGACAATGATATCAAAAGCTGCCAAGAGTCTGAAGAACCAAGAAGGTTGCACTCCCCTTTTCTCTCTCCCTGCACAGGTAACCAACCAGGGTGACCAAGGCAATTTTGGTGTCAAAGTCAGGCCTAAAACTGGGTTGCAACCAGGATGCTTCCAGATCTCAGCTTATTACCAGAAATGGGTTGTTTAGATATGGGTCTATGTGCGTGATTGGCATGTGAGTGCACACATTTTCAAAGGCATTTGGTTGTTTCCAACACACAGCAGTGGGTGGTGCTTGACATAATGTTTCCATGCAATGGAATGCTCTCCCCAGGGACATGTGCATGAGAAGTCTTGTGCGTGTTCTTTGCATTAATACCTGAGGTAATCCCAGACATGTACCACGTGGAGTTACTGAGACAATAGGCCCAATGACAATGATGGCACTAGGCATTCTTAGGCATTCACTGGGGAGAGCATTCCACATACAGGTGGTCACCACTGAAAAGGCCCATTCTGATTTATTTATAACAAATGACAAATTCAGTAGTCATAGCTGGGAGAAGAATTAGCAACAACTTTACAATAAAGTATGACAAGCCTTCAGATTCCCATTTTTTAAAAGTAGAGTATATGGTCCTAGAGGAATCAAGGGACTACAATTTTTAATAATATTAGAAAACGTTGAGCATCAGATAGTCAAAATCTAGCAGAAGCAATAGAAAAAGGCCACAATATAAGATACCTCAGAGGTTAAACAATTCCAGACTGTCAACAGAGGAGCTTATTGGACGAAGGAGATTATTCACCAAAATAATGACAGTAATATGTATAATATTTTTCAAAAAATGAAAAGAACTCATAATTAAGAAACAATGTTTGCAATCAGAAACTAGTAATTATACTAAAAATATTCTAAAAACTGGAGCAAAACTTACACTACTTAATGTTAACCACAGTTTAATGCTTCAAAGCAAAAATGAAAGTTTCTGAATGCCTCTATCTTTTGCCTCCTTGCACCAATGCAGAAAAAGTATTTGATGTTGTAGTTAAACATTAATCCAGGCTAAATGTTCTTGAAATAGTGAGTTATATCACAGGAACAAAAGGCAGTGAACAAGCAGCATGCAGAACTTGTTGAGTCTCAAATATTCACATGACACGATGATAACACTTGCAAAAATACAAATCTAATAATACCTCCCTATGAAGATCCCACTATTACAATAATGGAGTGTCCCAATCAGTATTTTCCCCCAGTATTTTGTTGCTATTTGTCTAAGGAAGCTGTTTTGTGGTGTTTCATGATCTTCCACTGTGAGCTTTCCATTTTCCAATTTCCTTGCACAGTATCTTGCTCATTGTTAAGTAGTGATTTAAATCACTGATTTAAAAATCACCTTAATTTAATCTAGTGGGATAGGCAGATTAAACATGCATTTTCAGTTGCATATACAGGTTTTGAAAACCACTTGTGAAATCCATTTTTTTGTTTAGCAAATATGAAATAAACAAGCACTGAGATATGAAGTTTTGTTTTGTTTAAATTACCTGCTTCTTGACTGTACGGCTACTCATGATTTTCTCTACGACAGGACCTTCAGCATCAGCAGATTCCTACAATTAAACATTTCACAGTAGTTACATAGGTGAAAAAAAAGTGCAAAGGAGCAACTAATCTGATTACAGAGATCCTGATGAACTTATAATACCTTCTTTCAATATGAGGGTAAACATTATGGAGTTTAGTTCAGTGGCACAAATTTTAAGAAAATAGCTTATCACTCCTTTTCTGGTGTTGCCAAGTTAATGGTAGCTGGGGCAGAATTGATATTCATGGTATTACCCCCCCCTCCCATTTTCTCCGACTCCTCCCCTGTGTCTGAAAAACCACCAAGAAGCAAAATAATAAATAAATAAATCCTAGACTCTCTCTTGTTTTCCACATTTCCAAGGATTCCCTGTGTATATATATTTAGCAGTGTTTCACATGCTAAAAAGGAGCAAGAGAAACTGAAAGAGAAGGATAAAGAACTGGAAAAAAAGAAAAAAAGGAGGAAGAGCTTATGCTTCTGGAGCTGCCAACATTAAGAGGAGCTATACTGGAGAAGCCCAAAGGCCTACTGAGTCCAGTACTATGTTCTCATAGTGGGCAACCAAATGTCTATGAGAAGCTTACAAGACGTACATGAGTTAATAGCACTCTCCTATTCATGATCCCCAGCAACCAGCATTCATATGTAAAATGCCTGATACAGGAGGTAATATATAGCCATTGTGAGTTGTAAGAGCCACTGTGGTACAGCAGTTAGAGCCAGACTATGACTAAGATCAGGTTCAAATCCCCACTTGGCCATGAGGCTCACTGGGTGGCTCCAAGTTAGCCACCAATTCACAGCCAATAGGTTTGGCCTTTCTCTACCAGGAGAAAAATGTCTAAAGGAACATAATGCAAGTTCATAAAATTATTTATGGTGTGAAGACCGTTTAAGGATGAGTGAGAAGTTTTTCTTCTTCACTCCAAATACTAGAATTCACAGTCACCACTTTACAAAGAGGAGCATTAATAGGCAAGAAAATAAGCACAACACAATTAACCCACACTGCTTTCTACAAATTTGATTAGTAATTGATTTGGGATAGACACAAGGAAGTACTTCTTCACACAATTTATAGAACTCACTAAAACAAGATGTTGTAACAGTCACTCAGGTATCTTTTAAATGGAGATCAGATAGATCCATGAGCATATGTGTCAGGGGTTCAGGAGCAGAGACACAGGGGAGAGAGGAAACAGAGAGCGAAGGGGAAGAATCTGAGGGCAGCGTAGGGGAGTATGACAGTGGCCCGAGAGATTCCATGAGCTTCTCCAGCGATTCAGAAGATTCCCAGAGGGGGGCGCCGATGGCCAGGGCAAGGGGGGTCCCAGGGGGGAGACACCAGAAGCAAGGGGCCAGCGGGGACTCCCAAAGCAGCAGCAGTCTAGAGTTAAGACGTAGAGCTGCGCGCCACGGCTTTGAAATTGAAACTGAACCTTAATAAAGACTTTTGTATATAACAAGAACTGGCGTTGGTCCTTTGTGAGCTGGGACCTTGGGCAACTCTGACAGTAAGTTCCGTCTCTTAAAAACCCTCGCAGCGTGAGTTGGCGCAGCGAGGGGCAAAACTTGGTGTTTTGCGAGCTCACGAAGATTGGCAAGGATGACTACAGAGGAGAAGGTGACAGCCCTGCAAGAAGCAGTCACGAGGCTCTCCTTGGAAATAGCAGCATCCAGAAAGAGAGAGGAGGAAGCGGTAGCGTTCTGCCAGGATCTGCAAACCAGGTGGGAACGTTTGAGCAAGGAGGGGCTGCCAGGACCCAAGCCGGAGGGGGTTGGCCTCGGAAAGAGGGAGGGCAGCATCGTATCCCATTTCGAGGGGAACCTGCAGCAGTATCCTAACTTCAGGGCAGACATAGTTTTCGCGCTCAATTTGCTTCGGAAAGACTTTAGAGATGAGGAGGAGAAAGTGGGGTTCATAATAACTCATCTGCATGGAGAAGCTAAATCGTGGCTGCGCAATTTATGGCGCTAAAATGACCCCGCCCTCAAAGATTCAACAGCTTTTATCAAGGCTATGGACGCTTGTTTTAAATCAACGGTTGATGTAGATGTGGCCAGAAGGGAAATGCATGGTTTGAAGCAGGGGAAAGCCACTGTGAGACAATATCACTCCCGCTTTTTTACGTTGGTAAATGCGCTGGGCTGGGAGAAGGACTCAGCTGCCGTCCGAGAACTGTTCTGGGAGGGGCTGAATGGGGCTGTGAAAGATGAAATTGCGAGGGGGGAGAGACCCAACAGCACCACGGAAGTCATCCAAAGAGCGCTGGCGATAGGGGTGCGTCTGGAAGAACGTCCTTGGAGCAAGGATGAAGGACGTTTGGGACGCACACCAGCCAGATCAACTCCTTTCCTACCCAGAGAGACAGCGCGTGCCCAGTCCACGCCTCCACTGGGAGGGGGAGAAGAGCCGATGGAGATAGGTGGTGCCAGGGCTCAGACAGCAATCAGAGCCCAAACACCAGGAGCAGTCAAGGCGAAGCCTCCTAGAGGGAGCAGGAAGTGTTACATCTGCGACAGTGCACAGCACATGGCCAAAGAGTGTCCCCAGAGGCTCCAAAAGCACACTGCAGCTTCAGCAACAGTAAAAGGAGCAGTTCAGCAGGGGGAACAGCTACAGGGAAACGACAAAGCCTGGTTGGAGGCAGAGGCACTGGGGCCCAGCCAGGCGAGTCAGTGAAGCAGTCCCCAGAGATTTTACAGCCCACAGACCCACTCCCGCCCAAACCAGTGGTGCAACTCACTGCATCGCTCCAGCTGCCCAATGGACTCACTATGGAAGTCCCTATTACCATTGACTGTGGTAGTAATGCAGACTTTATAGGAGTGGATTTCATCAACCAACATCGCATAGCGCTCCTGCCAGCCACGATGCCCCTGAACGTCGTCACGGTTGATGGAAGAGAGTTACTGGGAGGACAGGTGGTACAGCAAACGCCGCCAATGGTGATGCGAATTGGAAATCACCGGGAAGTCATCAGCTTCAATGTCACCCACCTGTCAGACACGCCCATAGTATTGGGCATGAGTTTGGCTGCACAGGCACAGCCCGGCATTAGCATGGTACCAGCGTCAATTGACCTTCTGCTCCTCCTACTGCGCAGAACACTGCATCCTGACCAGCCAGGAAGACGAGGGGCAAGAGGATGAACCGCAGCTACACTTAGGCATGCTGCAAGCGGTACCCCACAAGTACAAGGCGTTTTTGGAGGTCTTCTGCGAGAAGGGGGGCAGTCCCGTGTTTTTCGTGAAGAAAAAAGACACGCCCCAACGGAGATTGATAGTTGATTACAGAATTATCAATTCCAGGACGAAGCCCACGGCATTCCCCTTGCCCAAGATCGATGACCTGCTCGCGACGGTGAGGAAGGGACGCATCTTCACCAAGCTGGATCTTCGAGGGGCGTACAACCTTATACGCATGCGGGAGGGTGATGAGTGGAAGACAGCCATGTTTACACCTTTGGGCACCTATGAATACCGAGTTATGCCATTTGGTTTACAAAATAGTTCCCATTGTTTCCAAGCCTTCATGCACCACGTGTTAGCGGGCCTCCTCTACAAGAAGTGCGTCTGCTTCCTAGACGACATCCTGATTTTCTCGGAATCGCAGGAGGCTCACGAGAGAGACGTCAAGGAGGTCCTGCAGAGACTACGGGAGCACAGACTTTACGCCAAACTGGAGAAGTGCCAGTTCGACATGACGGAGGTGGATTTCCTGGGCTACAAGCTGTCAGACAAGGGACTCGCCATGGACAGTACCAAGGTCCGATCGGTGTTGGACTGGAAGAGCCCGCGCAATCGGAAGGAGGTCCAGAAGTTCGTCGGCTTCGCCAACTTTTATCGCAAGTTCATCAAGGGGTTCGCGATGGAGACGGCAGCCATCACGGACACCCTCAGCTCCAAGAAGAAGAAGTTCACCTGGACGGACCAGGCGGAGCAGTCCTTTCAGAGACTCAAGCGTCTCTTCGCGTCCGAAGAACAGCTGCTACACGTCAACCCCAGCAAACCAATGAGGGTTGAGACGGACGCCTCGGACAGAGCGGTGGGAGCGGTCCTGTTGCAGCAAGATCCGCAAGGGGACTGGAGGCCGTGCGCATTCTACTCCAGGAAACTCAGCAAGTCGGAACAGAACTATACCATCTGGGACAGGGAGTTGCTGGCCATTCATGCAGCCTTCAAAGCGTGGCGGCACTTCCTCATTGGAGCCAAACACACAGTGCAGGTCCGCACGGACCAAGAACCTGGAGTACTGGCGCACGGCGCGGTTCCTGAACCAGAGACACATCCGCTGGGCGGAGTTCTTTGCGGATTTCGACTTCCGGATAGAATACATCCTGGGAGACAGCAACGTCATGGCGGATGCGCTGTCCAGGAAGCCGCAGTATCTCGAAGAAGCGGCACCGGTGGCAGCCAAGCACATTTTCGCACCGAAAGCGTGGGCATGCGCTTCAGCTACCGTGGACCTGGACACGGTACGTCGTGCGCTGCAGGTGGATTCGTTCGCACAATCCAAAATGGAGGAGGTGCGCAGAGGTACTGCGAAGGACGACGAGTTCCAGATACGCGATGGACTGCTCATCCGCAAAGTGGCCCTCTATGTGCCGGGAGACGACCTCCGCGCGAAAGTGCTGCAGCAGTTACACGACACGCCCAGCGCCGGGCATTTCGGCAAGGACAAGACGGCGGAATTAGTAGCCAGAGACTTTTGGTGGCCCAAGATGAGGGGAGAAGTCGCAGATTACGTCACTAGGTGTGACACATGCCAAAGGGCCAAACCAGTACACAGGCCGCCGGCGGGACTGCTGGAACCGCTACAGACGCCGCTCGAACCGTGGGAGAAAGTAGCCCTGGACTTTGTCACAGATCTGCCCAGCTCGTGAGGCAAAACAGCGGTACTCATGGTCATAGACCTGTTCACCAAGATGGCGCACTTCATTCCTTGCGCGAAGGTGGCCACAGCGGAACAGACCGCCAAGCTGTTCATAGACCACGTGTTCAAGGTTCACGGCTTACCACGGTCCATCCTGTCCGACTGGGGTCGCCAATTCATCTCGAGCTTCTGGCAGAAGCTGCTGGGCATCCTGAACGTCAAGATCAACTTAGCGTCGGCACGACACCCGCAGACCAACGGACAAGCGGAGAGGGTCAACGCCATCATGCAGCAGTACCTGAGATGCTACGCGAATCAACAGCCCTCGACCTGGGTGGACTACCTGCCGCTGGCCGAGTTTGCCTACAACAACACGAAGCACGTGTCTACGGGAGTGACACCGTTCTTCGCCAACAATGGGCGGCATCCCAGAACCTTCCCGGGATTAGAGAAAGTGGGGGAGGGGGAGACACAGGGAGCAGAGGCTTGGGCAGCGGAATTACGGGAAGTCCACGAGCAGCTCCGAAGGCATTTAGAACTAGCAAAACACGCATACAAAGTGCAGGCAGACAGGCACAGGAGAGTCGGGGAAGACATCCAGGTGGGGGACTGGGTCTGGTTAGCGGCCCAGGCAGTGCCGGCCAGGACGTTAGCTAAGAAGAAGCTCAGACACAAGCAGCTAGGGCCTTACCAAGTCGAGGCACAAATCAATCCGGTAGCTTTCCGGTTGACACACCCGGAGGGTTCCAGAATGCACCCGGTCTTTCATAGATCAGTGCTTACACCCTACAAGGAACCCCACAGGTTTCAGGCGCCAGGGAACACACCAGACCCAACCCGCAAATCGCCAACGGGGGGGGGGGGGGGTCGCCGAGAGCGGCGCCACTCAACGAGGTCACTGAGATTTTGGACTCGAGATGGGGGGAAGAAGGGGTTGAATATCTCCTCGCCAGGGAAGGTACCCCGGCCAGCGCCAACAGGTGGGTACCGTACTATGCCGTGGAGGAGCACTACCTCAAAGACGAGTTCCATGCACTCTTTCCACACAGACCTATGCCGGCAGATTTTTTCGACGAATATCTTTTCACACCCACACTTTCAGCCAGCACGTTCCAGGGGTTCTCATCAGATGAGGAACCAGCACCCGACACCCGCTCCCCGGAGGGATCACTCTCGGAGTCTGTTACGGACCGCTCGTATTGGTGGGACGATCAACCAGAGGTGGGGTGGAGCAGGGAACTGCTGAAGGGGCCTTTACAGGCAGCATCCCCTGAGGCAACGGGGGGGGGGAGACGGACATGGACGTGTTGGGGGAGGATCTTGGGTTCGAGCACAGCTGCAGAGAGATGGAAGCAGAGGAGATCGACGTCGACGAGCCCATTACGGACTGGACGGACCCAGCCGGCCAGCTGCACACCAGGGGGGAAGAACTGTATCCCGCACTCACCCCCACAGCATTGGAGCACCCGGAACCCACACCCGAAGAGGGGGAGGGGGGAAGGGGGGGCTTCGAGGGGGGGATGGATGTCAGGGGTTCAGGAGCAGAGACACAGGGAGAAAGGAAACGGAGAGCGAAGGGGAAGAATCTGAGGGCAGCGTAGGGGAGTATGACAGTGGCCCGAGAGATTCCATGAGCTTCTCCAGCGATTCAGAAGATTCCCAGAGGGGGGCGCCGATGGCCAGGGCAAGGGGGGTCCCAGGGGGGAGACACCAGAAGCAAGGGGCCAGCAGGGACTCCCAAAGCAGCAGCGGTCTAGAGTTAAGACGTAGAGCTGCGCGCCACGGCTTTGAAATCGAAACTGAACCTTAATAAAGACTTTTGTATATAACAAGAACTGGCGTTGGTCCTTTGTGAGCTGGGACCTTGGGCAGCTCTGACAATATGAATGGCTACTAGTCACATGGCTGTATGGTATCTTCATGTTCAGAAGCATTTTGCTTCCAGTTTCATATCCAGCTTTCATGCTTGGAAGCATCTTGCTGACAGCTGTTGGAAAGAAAGTTCTGGAGTAGCTGGACCAAAGATCTGACCCAGAAAGCATCTTAAGGAATTTTGTTGTTGCCGTCATTTTGTTGTTACATAGCTTTGCAGTAATAATGACACCCTCAGTTTTAAGGAATAGGAATAAATTCTTCTGTAGTTGATCAAAAACATCAAATTTCAAAACAATATTGGTGCCCCTTATCCACACACCTCCTCTTGGAGATATTCAGCTCAAGATATCAGAAATAAAATTTAAGAAAACTTAACATATTAATTACCAATTTAATATTTAAGTGTGTGCGCACTTTCAGCAATGGTTTCCCAAGTTAGTTAAGTGAAGCAGCGACATTAAAAAACTACTACTACAAAAAAAAATTGTTAAAGGAGTCATTTCACATTATCGCCCTTCATTTTATTCAACCTATTTTATCCATCATTTACATTGCATAGAAAATAAAGCATATCCTGCTGGTTACTACAAGACAGTAATTTCATAAAGGGGTTCTTATAGTGCCTGACAGCAGGAGACAAGCTTAAGTGGTTTATTAAGTCATAGAAGTCAGACCACTGAATTCACAGAGGTAAATTCAGTCTCCTTGGAGCCTAGTTTTAGGCTTTACAACAGAGACCATTAATTTCACTAAATTGTGTTGAATTACATATTGTAGGCTTGTAAAGAAAACTTGAATGAGCACAGCCTTTAAGAACCTAAACAACTAATTTCCTTTGGCATGTTGAGCCAAGCTGAGATGGAAGTCCCTTGGAAGCAAAGTCAACACTTAAATGTTTTACAGCCTAAATGGTTATAGAGAATTTTCAGTCTAACCCATTTGAAGAGCATAAATATGAACAGACCTGTTGCTCAGACTGAGAAGTATTTGAAGGGGAGTTTCTTCCAGCACCATCTGCATCATCAACTTCTTCATCAGAAATCTTGAACTCAAGGTCTTCTGTGTAACGCTTTCTCTTAACCTGCCTGCTAGAGCGCCTCTTCTGAAAAAGAAAAAAACCACCCTGCATTGTAAAATTTCATCCTACTGATTAGCAGGACTATAGTCCTCGAGAGAGAAATCTATTCCCCTTTGAAAGCAGAGGGAAAGAAGGAATTCAAGGGCCTTATCACAAAAGCAGGTGCCTACCCATTCTACAGAATGGGAAATGATTCTGCTTTTCATTATGAAGCACAATTAAAATTTTGCAGTAAATCAAATAAAAATAGAAGAAATATATACTAGATGCCACAGGTGAAAGAGCACAACAGGAAAGAGGCCAGAGTGTGCCTCCTGGAGAAATTTCGCTTTAGAAGATTCCATATAGAGATTTCCATGCTACCATTTATCAAGAAATATACCAAATAAGTTCAAGTATTATTTGCTCAATGGTAGGACATTAAGAGTGGAATGCTGCATCCAGTCTCTGGAGAGAAATGATTTTGATGGTCTGCACAAGATTTAGGGACCCAGAATGTTTACTGGTATCCCTGGGGAACAGGGGTGCCAACTTGAATACAATATTATGGGGGGCCAGGTAAGTCCCGCCCTGCATAATCGATCACATGATGCAGTTCATGCCCACCTCCTTAAATTATTTTATTGTGGGGGCCAAAGCCCCCACAGCCCCTAGAAGTTGGCTCCTACGCTGGGGAATTTCCCAGAAGTTTAGGCCAGGGATCTTATTGAAATCCTAGCTGGCTCTTGAATCAGGATATGAGTAGAGCTATCAGTACGATCGCACCTGAATGTCTTCAGCAAAGTCATAGTGTTAATTCAGCTCCTTTGTATTAGGATCTGAGGGCTGTTAAGTGACAAAGTCAACAAATGGAGCACAGGTGGCAGAAAAAAATCATGATGAATGTGGCCAAACACAGACTGGATTCGATCATACATACTACCATGTGGCACTGATGATGGCAATGAAAGCCTGCTTTTCTGCCACCACTGCATCCTCACAGTGTTGTAGCTGTTTTAAGTGACCAGATGCCTGCTTAACACAAGAGCAACAAAATTAATATCTAAGACACTTAAATAATCAATGTGCCTACTTGCTGCATTTTGCAGAAGAAAACTATTAGTCTGGTCAGAACCCCATAGGGATGCAGCCAGACCACTACGTAGTCCTGCTATTATCATTATTTTCAGCTTGTGCAGCCTGAGGATGTTGACTTGGAGCATTGAAATCAATGACTGGCACATTGGATTCTTGCTCATCTTTGCTAATAAAATCTGCCACGACTGAGTATCTATACAGACCCTGTTAAGTAATTTATGTAGTTTGTTTACTTATTTATTTAAATGTTTAGATATTTATTAAATATTTCTAATCTAGCCCATTAGTTCATCTCAGGATGGCACACAGCAACAATTCTTGCACACCAAAAAAAACACAAATATAATAATTTGTAATAGCCTAATTCATAATAGCCATATTCAGCATAAAAATATTCAACACCAATGAATAACATTAGCAGGTCAAAAACTGAACCACCCCCCACATGACCCAAATGCCTGAGTAAAAAGCCAGGTTTTAACTTAGTGGTGAAATACAGCCAACAACAGGCACAGCTGGGCCTCCAAGGCAAGAACATTCCATAACAGGGTCACTACAGCAAAAAGAACTCTCTGTACAGCTCCCAGAGGTGGGATGTGAGTAGGGCCGCCACCCACCAGCAGGCCATAATTCTTGGGGAGGAATATATGTGGAGAGGTGTTCCCCCAGGTACTGAGGTCCCAAGCTATTTAGTCTCAGCATTTTCATTATTGCCTTGAATGCAAACTGGAAGCATATTGGCAGCCAATGCAGCTTCTTTAGGGCCAGTGGTCCTATGATATGCCTGAAAGGTTGAATCAAGGAACAGATTACATACTTGTTCCTTCAGGAGAAATGCAACCAGGTCTAATTCCAGCTACCTTGAAGGTGGAAGTGGTAAAATCATTATAAAGAAGACAAATTTAGATCCATTGGCTCTGGAAAATTAATCACCCAATCTCAAATTTACCATTTTTAATGATGTTCCAAGAACAAGAGGAATGTTCCCAGCTAAAGACTTATCTTATCTTTGGTTTTGGGACAGAAACCACCGTGGTGGATGATTTACACCGAGGAATCAATGTGAAAAGTGTGACCCTTTTGTTTTTGCCGCACCTCACAGCAGTTTTGTATAGAACTGACCATGGTATCCTGTCTGGGATGACAAATGGTGTTATGGTCGCTTCTGGGGAATGGATCTAGATGGCGGTGCTGGGAGATTTCTGTTCCGTTCCTATACACGAGGCTTTCAGGGTGCCTCGAGGTTCTACCTTGTTCCCCATGGTTTGTTAACATCTATACCAGAGTTGGGAAACCTGTAGCCCTGCAGATATTGTTGTAATACAGCAACTCCCTATGAAGAGGCAGGTGTGCAACTTGGGGCCGCTCCTGGATTAGCTACCTTCCATGGAGGCACCAGTGGCAGGAGGAGACAGGACCATTCTGCACTTCATTAACTGCTGTGCTTCAGATTTACTGGTCATTTTACAGGATGCATGCATTTTAAAATTGCTATTTTTATATATTATCACATTTGATTTTAGAACTGTAAACTGTCTTGTGAGAGCATTTATATCCTGAAAGTTAGTTTAGAAATCTTTTTATATATCCGCCTGGTCACTGATCACTACTGTGTTCCCATTTTTCCAAGCGTTGCCCTGTTTCAAATATAAATTTGTATATACTGCTCCATTTTTAGAATAAAAATGGAGAATGTTGGATTCTGCATTCAACATAATGCAGCCCCAATAGCCAATTTTGAAGCCATCTAACTTAGAAGCCTATTGTCCCCTGAAACCTGGTGACTGGAGATGGAGAGCCCTTCTGTTGTAAGTGTTTCACTTCAAAACTGCTGCTGCTTGTACTTAGGGCAGAGAAGAGAAAACAAGAGATATACAGTGGTACCTCAGTTGTTGAACATAATCTGTTCTAGAAGACCTCTTGACTTCTGAAACGTTTTGACAACTGAGGCACAAAGGGCAGCCAGCAAAGTCAATGGAGAAAAAAGGGGGGGGGAAACGCTGTTTGACTTCCGAGGCGTGTTTGAAAACGGAAGCGGAAGCAATTACTTCTGGGTTTTCATCATTCGGCTTCCGAGACACTCAAAAACCAAGGTACCACTGTACAATATTTGGATCTATTAAAAAGCTTGAGGTCTCATGTCTAACTTGCATCTTTATAGATGATGCAGAGCTACTGAAAAGACTCTGAAGTTGAGGACCGTTCTTAAACAAGACTTGGAAAGAGAGAATTGGTTTCTGACTCACTAAATTTTTAGGAATATTTGAGAGTGTCAATCAAAATATATACGAAGTGACTCAGTAGGCATTATATACTTGGATTTTGAAAAAGCTTTTGGCAGAGCCACTCATCAAAGGCCAGTAAGATAATTTAGTTAAATAAAAAGAGAACAAGTCCTCTTATTGATTAGAAATTCTTTAAAAATGTGATGCAGACGGTAGGAATAATAGGAGAGGAGGAAGCACAGCGGCTCCCTTCCAGAATCCTAGCAGTGCTAGAGAAGGAAGGGGAGCACACAAGCTCAAGGCTCACTGTTGCTTTTTCTCCTAACACTAAGCCATAGTTCAGTGTTATTTCTAAATGAGGCTGTTGTATTCTATAATTATGCATGAAAATATAACCAGTGGAATTACCTGAACTCCTGCATCATCTTCTTCTTCAGGATGTGGTGATCCTGGTGGTGTTTTTTCTAAATCTGAGTTTTCAGAACCTTCTTTTCCCTTGTTGACCTTTTTCTTCACAGCACTGGATTCCAATTCTGGTTTCTTGTTACTAAAACGTGAGTGGTTGAATAAACAAAGCTTTTTACACCACATGGAATGGAACATACTTGAAACCATTTCATCATAGCTACTTCAATAACTCCAACCGAATTCAAAATTTTAAAAATGTATTAAATGCATCCTATTACTACTACCTGTTAAATCTCTGCAATACACTTTTCTACTAGATTCATCCAGTAGAGCACAAAACTTAAAAGAAAAAAGGCATGCTAGCTCAACAGCCAGTGCCTATTAGACACACAGGAGCTTAGAGTGGGATGATTTATAACAGTACAGTGGTACCTCGGGTTAAGAACTTAATTTGTTCTGGAAGTCTGTTCTTAACCTGAAACTGTTCTTAACATGAGGTACTACTTTAGCTAATGGGGCCTCCCGCTGCCACTGCACCTCTGCCGCGTGATTTCTGTTCTTATCCTGAAGCAAAGTTCTTAACCCAAGGTAGCACTGTATTAAAAAAAAACAATGTATGTTAAGGGCTTGTGTTCTTGTTTTTTTTCTCTTTTATAAGTCTTCATATTTCTAAAAGTGGAAATCATACCACAGGATGTGCCTTGCCATTAAAATGGGGGAAAGGACAGAGTTGGATGACATGCAAGAAAATCCTGCCCTAGTAAAGAAAGTCCTGATTCTCCTAAAACCAGTAAGGTTTGAAGGCTATACACTCACTCTGACCTCTGAATGCCGACAGCAAGCAGGTAGAAGTTTTTACTTGCCAGAACAGGGTTAGGTGCTTCCCCTTCAACATATCAAAGCCATGCTAGAATTCAAAGCTACCATTATCTTCAACTTGAGGTTTTTGAATACCATATGCACAATGTAGAAAGCAATAAAGAAATAAAATTCTGAGTCAGCTCAATGTGAATGTTAGGAGTATTTTCTACAGAAGCAGCTTTCCTATCAAAATTCTTATGAATACTCAGGTGTCATTCCTCTGATACATTTTGCAATTCTCATTCTTTCTCTCTCTTTCCATCCCTCCCTCTCTTTCCCTCTCTCTCACACACATACAGGTTCTTGTGTGTAAAAGTGCAACTGTATCAGGAAGATGAAATAACATATATATCCAATATTCACTTCTGTCCCCCTTCCCAATTTTAAGTTCCTAAAACACCTATATTCATTGCTTCTGCCAAACATATTTGTGGCTTTTAACCTAAATACTCAAAATTAACGTCAGAAGAAAAAAAGGACAGGAGATATCTGAACATTTATAAACTGAAAACACTGTGTTTCATATAATAGTCTATAACATGAGGTACCTTAATTAAGTGCTCCATTTCTTTTTTAATATAGCAGTTGAATACAAATTTTAAATATTTGTTATTTAAACTCAGATTATGAAGAACAATATACGTACACACACAATGTCTATGAGAATCTGACATTACTAAGAATGTTTGATATCTTTAGAAGGGATACAAGACAATTTTTTTAATCAATCTGTACAACAGTTCCTTTTGCAACTGCCCTAGTGTGTATACTACACATGGACAGAAGTCTCCCCTACTATGAGGCTCCATTTCCAGCATTTATTTCCGCTCTAACTGCCACAAATTATACAATACTACAGCTGAACACTGGGCCCCTTTCCTTTCATCTGCACGCCAAGAGCAATCAGATTACCCTGGTAACCAGTGGTCACATGACCAGCACCTGCTCTTTTGGCTGGATGCCACTGACTAAAGCCATCTGCTTCCCTCAATCAGCTTTCAAACATTCTCAACACCTGCGCTGCAGCATTTTGTGGTTTCTTTTATCAAATCAGTGCAAAACTGCTTCCCAAACTTTACATATTTCTCAAATTTGTTTAAATCAAAGGTAAGCCTGTCGTAGTTGAGCTGCTGCCAGGTAAAGCAAGTTGACAGGCTAGTGCTTTTTGCTGGTGACCTCTATAAATCAGAGCTAAGCATACCATTTAATTTAATAACAGTTAGTGTACCCTGGGTGCACTACTGCATTTGAGTAACTGGCGTAACATATTGAAGAACAGCACAGGGCAGGTTTGATAAAATGTCAATTTGCTGAAAGGCTAGAAAGTGCTAATGATTCCGTCTTTTCTATTGTTCAGGACATAAAGAATCTCCAAGTGCTTGCAACATAGGAGGTTTCATGCAAGCCACATAGTGAAATTTAAGCAGAAAATCTGTATATTCAGAAAGCTTCCTCCCTTCTAGCTAGCTAGTAATAGGTAAGAGTATGAACTAAAACATTTTCATCACTGGCGACCTACCTCAAGTGTAGATAGACTTCAGTTCTGCAGAATCTACTTTTGTTTTTTTACTAGAACCTCAATGTCCACCATCCATAGCAAAGTGCACAATATTGGCTCAGGGAGACAGACATACAATTAAAAAGCAGGGTGCCTTCAAACACATGCTCAGCCCAGGAATTTGTTTTCGTTCACAGGACTGAGCTCTATCCTTTCACACAAAAATTCAATCCTAATTTCTGCCCAAGCTTTATTTATTTCAGCAGCCTATTTTTTTTGTTTCTGCTTTATTGTTGCTATTGTTGACTGATGGAAAGTTGGGAATCTTTATAAATCTACTGAAAGTCATCCAGTAGATGCTGATTTACCTTCTGCTCGTCCACGACCTATATAATTCAACTTCCCTCCCTATGCAGTATTCTGACATGGGACTTCCAATAGTTGTTATATTCCTTCTAAACAGAAGCACGCACACTATTCATACAAGAGGGATGACAACACACCTAGAATCCAATTTATTTCAACTCCAAATTTCAGACAAATAGCCATGCCCAGGAAACCTGTTTAATAAAATATTTGACAAATTAAAGGAAACAATTTGATAAGGATTGTCTGCATTCTGTAGCAGGCAGTTTAGAAAGAAAAGTTGAAGATATGCTCTGTCTCAGCTTCAGAGAATACATCCCTGGTCTTCAGCTTGGTGATAAACAATATAGATTTCACCTGCTGATTTGGAACATTAACTGTCTACAATGGGCAACAATTACTTATAGTCCAATTTCAAAGGCATCCTAAAGGTATTCATAGCCACATTTACCTGCAGGTACTGCACATACACCCCCCCCCAAAAAAAGCATAGCCATTATCTGCATGCACACAATAACATTCATACACCTAATCACTGTATTCATAATTAGTACATTTGGGACAACTGGAGACTGCACTGCTCTTACAAGTATTATTTATTGTAAAAAAAAATTATAGAGGGGAAATTACAAGTATTTTGAGAGCTGCTGTAGCAAGATATTTTGACGTTTCACACATGCACAGAATCAAGCCTAAGTTAAGACATCCTATACAACATGGATAAGCTATGTCAAGTATGGTATAATGATGCGGAACGGACAAAATAGCACACTAGTAAAATAAGGTTAGAGATAAAGAAATACAGGGAACACTAAAAAGAATAGTTAGCAACACAACAGCAGAAAAAGCTTCAGTGGCAGGAACTACAAAAGCAACTACTGCCAAACATGCAGCTGAGACAGAAGCAACCAGCAGGGCCAAATCAACCAATCCTGAAGCAGTAAATTTAGCATTTGATGTAATTGGAAATATATTTGTTTACATGCCTATCCTACAAATTTCCCGAAGCTCGAGGACAGGCTATGCTGCCATCATCATTTATACATAAAAACAAAGAATTCACATATTAAACAAGTTTGCAATTACTAAATTAAATAAGCAGGTGCTAAAACACAACACTCTTTACTACTCAAGCCCTGCCTTCAAAAGGCTAGCCAAACAAGTATGAGAGTCTAGTTTGAGAGTGTCTCTGTCTCTCTCTCTCTCTCTCTCTCTCTCTCTCTCTCTCTCTCTCTCTGTGTGTGTGTGTGTGTGTGAATTCTACAATCTTCAGGCACTTACCAAGAGCTGCTCTCTATGAAACCTTGAGAACATCATCATCATCATTTCAGCTTATTAGTTGCTTAATACAAAATGTCTTTATACCTATATACAGGAAACACTAATAGGTCAATAAACCTTGTACTTTGGCGGGGGACGGGGACGGGGACTAATCAATTGTGGGTCTCTAATTGTGGGGTCTTCTGCATCATCTAGTGGGGTATTATTTCTTATGCTTATATGGTCAACATTCACCATCCATGCCAGCTTGAGGGGTGCCAACTTGAATAAAATATTGGGGGGGGGGAGGGAGAGATAAGCCCCACCCCACTTAATTGATCACAAGATGTGGTGTTCTCACACCATCTGAATGGCAATGCAAACCAACTTTGTGGGGGCCTGGCCCCCTCAACTAGTTTATGGGGGAGTGAGGGGACATCTACCCCTAGGAGTTAGCTCCTATGCTTGGGAAATATGGATGCCTTGATTTATATAGGTGTGTTACCGCTTGGGGGGTATATTGTATGATGCATGCGGCATGTTGTAATACCCTGCTACTGTAATGGTCAGTGATGGTGAGATCGTCAGTAATGATAACTATACTTCCATAAACCATTTTTTAAAAAATACTTTGGGAAACTAGGCATAATCTCAGGTACAATAGGATCAATATATACAGTCGTACCTTGGAAGTCAAACAGAATCCGTCCCGGAAGTCCGTTTGACTTCTGAAACATTCAACTTCCAAAGCGCGGCTTCTGATTGGCTGCAGGAAGCTCCTGCAGCCAATCAGAAGCCACAGAAGCCTTGCCGGATGTTTGGAACACTCACTTCTGGGTTTACGGCGTTGGGGAGCCGGAACGTTCGACTCGCAAGGCATTTGGGAGCCGAGGTATGACTGTACATTAAGACCAGCACATTAAATTTTGCTGAGAACACTGTTAGTAGTCAGAGGAGACAAAAAAAAAAAAAAATGTACAAAAATATCAGCAAACATTCTGTGCTAGGAGATTGTGTGTGATCAGGCTTTCACCTAAGCCAAACCATGACTTAGCACAGGGGTCAGCAAGGCTTACCAGGCATGGGGCGGATCACTACCACAGAGATCCTCCGTGGGCCGGGCTGGCACAGCATGTTTCAGAAAGTTGTGTCTGCACATGTCCATGGCGCCAGAAATCGTGCCTGCGCAGAAGCGATTACCAGCGTCTGGGCCTGCACAGAAGAGATTTCTGGAGCCACGGAAGAGAGTCCCCGGGCTATGCTGTGCCAGTATAGGGCAGTGTGCGGGGACTCGCCGAGTGGGCAGCTTGGTTCGGGGGCGGCTCGTGGGCTGGTTAAACAGCCTCCGTGGGCCACTTTCGGCCCATGGGCCATGCCAACTCCTGACTTAGCAGGAGTGAGAAAGTATGTGGGCTCCTAGTGAGGAGACTACAGCCAGTTCTCCCCAGTTTTTCTGTTGCTGTACCATGGTTTGACTTAGCGTGTCACCCAGACCCAGGCTCATAGTTTAGTTCTTTCCAGAGAAATAACGAGTTGTAACCAAGGTTTGTCCTGTGGTTTGAAGCTCATGGTTTGTCTGTGAGATCTAAACCATGAGACTGGATTAGGATGACACACTAAGCAATGCAATGGTATAACTCAGCACAACAGCAAAATGACTAGAAGGGAACAAAGCAGTGACAATCTCTCTGGAAGTCTGTACATTTTCTTGTTTGTGCTAAGCAGCTAAGCCATGGTTTGGTTCAGTATAGTGTATGAATGAGGACAGAATGATCTGCATCAGTTAGAGCTGTTCAGTAGTGGAACAGTCTCCCACAAGAGGTGGTGGACTCTCCTTCCTTGGAGGTTTTTAAACAAAGGTTGGGTGGCCATCTGTCATGGATGCTTTAGCTGAAATTCCTGCATTGCAATGGGTTGGACTAGATGACCCTTGGGTCCCATCCCAACTCTATGAACCTCTGGAAAATCAAGGAAAGAAACCCGTAAAGCATATTACAAGGACCAAACTCACAGGGGCTATCTATGACAGAGGGTTAAAGAATTCTCATAAAATGGAATTGATGAGAAGTTTTCCTATTCACAAAGGGGCAATGTCAAGAGCAGATCCAGAATGAACCCACAAGATATAAGGTCAAGTTACAGAGAAAATAAATTTCATCAGTGTCAGGTATTCCCAATTTCCCCTTCCCAAATATTAAAAAGCCTGACAACTATGATTACTTTGGAATGAGATTATCTAGAATTAGAAATCAGTTTATTTGCATCCAGACCCCAGTCAGATACACTGAATAAGCACCGATGAATCAGAAGCTGGATCAAATGAAAAATGGAACTATGGCTTCTAACAACCAGTCTTAGAAACTGAGATATGAAAGCTAGGAGCTAAATGGCCCCTTGAACTTAGGTTATGAGCACAACAGAATGTCTAGGCGCTTTTTGAATAATAGGAATACAAAACAGAAAATGAATGAACAGCAGCTAAAATATTATGTTGATTTTTCACATGGTCTAGTCCTTCCCCAGCCCAGCCCCACTAATACTCAGAGCTCAGAAATAGCTCACACTAATGAAATTCCCTGTCGCAAAATGTGCCTAGAACAACAGGAATTTCGAACACTATGATGGTACTGAACTTCATGTCTCTTAAGCATCATTTCACACTTAAACATGATGATAATAAAAATAAGGATTTTATATACAGGATAGATTTTACAAAAGACAACAACCAGAGTGCTGGCACTCTTTGGTTCCCTTTGCACTTCACCAAGATGTATTCTATCCCATAGAATAACATATATTAAAGGACACTGCAATGATCTAGGTATACTAAGTGCACAGATCTTTCAGACATCTTTTCAGTAGATTGCATAGCAGGTAGAGAGATGTACTTGAGATATTTTCACACACTCACTTATTCACACCCACACCCACACCCCAGCTATGTTAAACTTGTAGAAAAACATAAGACTGTAAGCAGGATCCTGCTGGATTGGACCAAAGGCCTATCTTTTCCAGTGTCCTGTTACCCAGAGTGTTTAATTAGATACCTATGAGAAGACCACAAGGAGGACTTTTTTTAGTATGTATAACCTACCGTGGGGTGTTAGAGGAGGGATAGAATATCTGTTGGGGCACATGTTGTCCTCCTTGTGGGGTAGTTTGTTGGTCTTAGGTCTCCACCCTGCACTCAGGCCTCACCTGTGGCTCCTAGAAGCTGTCGGCATGTGACTGTGGCCACACCTCAGGAAATGGCTTTGACTAGCTGGCTAAACCAGGTGAGGGTAACCAATGAGTTTCAAACCCTTGATTAGTTAGGGACTTCCCTAGCATGTGAAGACAGCTATTGTGATTAGTGACCCTTGGCAGCCTCATTTTCAATGAATTTGTCAAATCCCATTTTAAGTGGTCACTACTGACCAAGCATCTTCCATGAATGTGTGAAGGGCCCTGTTTGCACCAATGCAAAGAGAATTCTGTGTTTTAAAAAGTTTTATAGCACCCATTCAGAGCTCAGAATTATGTAAGTTAACTTAATTTTCACAGCAGTTTTATATTCACAGTCACATGCATACATTAAATTATATTTCTACCTATAAGGGTGCATTGTATTGGAATACTAACTTTTTATAGGAATAGACTATGAGTAGGAAAGTATTTGAAGAGTGTGGAAAAGTGACAATCACTCTCTCTCTTCAGAATTCCCAAGTGCTCTGCTTCCTCCTCCCACTCTATCTTATTTCTTTCCTCTCTCATCTTGCAAAATCTATCCTAGGTCTCTTATACTCCCCAACTTTCCACAGGTAAAAGGCTACAGAGTTTGGGTGTGCAAATCTCAGACTATTCAGAGGCTAGATCACTATGCTGTTCAGATGCATTCTTTCCCATGAATAATCAATGAATAATCTAGGGAGAAAGATAGAAGAAAAGGAGACACTGGAACAGAATCATAGAATTGTAGAGTTGGAAGGGACCCTGGGGATGATCTAGTCCAACCCCTGCAGTGCAGGACTCTTTCACCCAATGTGGAGCTTGAACCCATGACCCTGGCATTAAGAGTCTCATGCCATACCAACTGAGCTCTCCCACACTGAGTTATCCCAGAAAATGAATTCAACAAAATTACCTGGTCCACCTTTCACTACACAAATCTATAGATACACATTACTTCACTTTCCATCCTTCCATCCTACAGGTCAGAAGGGAAAGAGACCCTTCAAATGCAAAAACAGAAGCAAGCCTACTAGCTATCCCCAAGCAAAAAGGAAAATGCTCTTCTTTCTCCCTTCCTCTAAAGTTATCTAGGGTTGTATGTCCTTAACCTTCATGGACCACTGGACCAGCTATATAAGCTTTCTATTGAAACTTCTGCAGCCCTTCTGGGGCAGTAACTATAAGCTTATTGGCACATACAAAACCACACACTTCTCAACCCAGAAGACCACTCAACCAACTCAGTTCTTGGCTGCAATGGAATGCACAGTTGGAAGACTTACTGAACTGAACATTTGGGATACACAACAGGCAGCAGAATTATACAATTTGCAATCCCTGTTTACATAAATAAATGTTGGATATTTAGTTTCACATGTCTCATTGAGTTGCAAAACACCATTGAGAAAGGATGCTTCAGTCTGATCATGAATTGTCCTAAAATTGTGAACAAACTTTCTCTTAGTTTTGAGTTTCACAGTAATTATTTCCTACATTACCTCTGCAATTAAATACTATAAGAAAAATGTGGCGTGACAAACACCAAGGAAAACTACAAGAGTTTACTTTCCCAGCATGCTCTGCCTTTACTTGATAGGTTTCATCACAATTTCTCAAGGTTAAGTCTATTCAAATTCAGTGCTATCAACAAGAGTAAATTCATAGTCATCTGTACTCTCTCAGAACACTGCAGGTTTTCATAGCTTACAAATTTAAATGCAGAAAACATTTTAAAAACAGCCAAATAAGATTGTCGAAACACTGGAAAATACTGAAAAATCTATACCAGTTTTGAGAAGAAGAAGAAGAAGAAGAAGAAGAAGAAACTGTTCCAGCAGTGTTGACCCATCCTTCTTAGAAGTAGTTCTTTAGCCCGTAGACTTTAGAAAACAGAAATTTGTTCTTAACATGATTTTTTGTTGGGTTCCAGCATGGGTCCCAATTTGGTCTGTGTGGCTGTTTTCCTCAAACCATGTCCAACTGACCTCATATGTGAAATAGGGTTGCCAAGGAATGATCAGAAGCCTTAAAGTACTGGTCAGCAGTGAAAGAAAACTAGCATTGATCAACTGTAATATCATTGGGAACTCCATAGCAAGGGTGATTCCAGTAGGCTTCTTGGGAGCCATGAGCAGCTGATTGGCACTTGCAGTAAGAACATTAAGAAAAGACTGCTGGATCAGACCAACGGCACATCTAGTCCAGCATCCTGTTCTCACAATGGCCAAACAGGTGCAATCAGGACCTGAGCCAAAGAGCATTCTCCCCTCGTGTGGTTTCAAGCACTGGTATTCAGAATGATATTGCCCTGAACTGTGGAGGTAGAGTATAATCATCATGTCTAGTAGTCACATACAGTCGTAACCTCCATGTATTTGTCTAATCCTCATTTAAAGCCATCCAAGTTGGTGGGCATTATTTCTTCCCATGGGATTGAGTACCATAGACGGATTTGCACTTACTGGGGCTTGCTGTAAGCACAAGTATCCTTTTGCATTGCTGGCTTAAATTGCAGGTGATGATGCAAAGGCTTTTCCTCTGTAGGAGGAGCTCAAGCTGCAGCCACAAAGTACCGTATTTTTCGCTTTATAACACGCACCCGACCATAACACGCACGTAGTTTTTAGAGGAGGGAAATCCGTAGGCATGCCACCCGTAGGCATTCCCTCCATAACACGCACAGATATTTCCCCTTACTTTCTAGGAGGAAAAAAGTGAGTGTTATGGTGCAAAAAATATGGTAACTTTTCACTTTTAAGTCATCTGATGACATTGTGACTAACAGATGGGGACCTCACCCACCTGTCAAAATGGCAAAGTGTACCTCTCTGTGTTCAGGACGGTTATGTTCCCTGCCCCTAGTCTGCATGGACTTTCAGTGCATACTCTCCATGCACTGGTCTTTTCCAGACCAGCTTGGAGATGCCAGAGCCTGAATCTAGAACATATGCTCTACCACTGAGTTATGTTATTTTCACCTAAAGCCTCTTTCGGTTGGAAACTGCTGTAATTCATTACGAATGGACATTAATAGCATGTATGCTCACTTAACTCTTCCACAGAATATTGGAATAAGATAATAAGCATAAAGCAGGGCTTACATGTTTTTATATACCAATAATAATTATAACCGAAGTATTTCTCATTCAAATATCAATATATTATAAACGATTCCCTCCTGTCATACAGAAGACACAATGAGGTCGCTTCATATGCACAAAGTAGCATTCAGAACTGTCCCAAAGATCCTGCTGCCATATATATCAAACTTCTTCCTGCCCCCTTCCACAGCCATGCTAGGCAGACCCCCTGACCAACCCTTACATACAGGTTGCTCCCATAGGGGGAGAAGGGCCATTTTCAATTCAGGGTAGTCACTGTCAAGGTGTACAATACAACCCTTACTTGGGTGGGAGGATCAATAATTCAACAGGATGTGTCCTAGGGGCTGAGCAGAAGCAAAGTAAGTCAACTGCCACCTTCAAGGACACATCCTTACAAGCTGGTGACAGGCTTCAGATACAGCTGTACACCTGCACTTCGCTACCCATGCAAAGAACTGCCTCACACCCTTAGTTATGCTACGGTGCTCAGAATTTATCCTTAGTTGAATAGATTTTAGTATTCTTATTATTTTCTTTCTCTTTAGCATTGCAGCTTATCAAGAAAATAAATGATTGGTCTGATCAGTTCAGTACGTAACTGGTTTTTGGCAGATTAATGATTTAGCCTATTGATTAACCTAAAACCTTGATTCAATTATGAGTTTCTTAGCCTTTGGCACTACCTGGCATATAAAAACAAGTTTTCCTCACAGATGTTGCACCGCTTTCAACACAGTTTCCATTAATTCAGTAAGCTAGCATTAGTACAGGCTTTAAAATGTGCACTTATAAACAGGTTTAAAACCCATGATTAACACTACACTTTTAATTTGTTCATGCTACCTGTATAATGGTTCAGGGTGTTTTCCAATAGGCCTAAGCTTTCATTAGCCATTTCCCTTCTCTATCAGACAATACACAGTGTTAACAATAGAACACTTAATTACAGAGTAAGTACAGCAACACACTCATGCAGCTAAGAGGTAGGCCCTGGAAGTAACAGATATAAAGCTTCTTCCATAGATGCAGCCAATAGAAAGTTCTGAAATTCCACACAAACTTTGACAGGGTAACACAAATCAACCTCATTTTAGGCTATCTTTTGTATTCATAAAGACAAATAAACAGTCAAGTTTGCATGTTATTATTTCTGTTTGTATTTTTAAAATATAAAGTATATAAATATTTTAAATAAAAGAATGAATAAATAAATAAATTCAAGGGCATCATTCATTGGGATGAAATATCATATCCCTTCCCCACAATAGAAGATTAGGCCCCTATACTGACAGTTTTTCTCATGGTGTCAATGCAGGTACAAAAGAACTAACATTTCCGTAGAACAAAACCTCTAATAGTTCTTGTCCCCAAATAATGTAGGCTCTCTTCAATTTGTGCTCATGCAAAGTCAGTCATGTTTTCAAAGCCCAAATTACTTCCTCCAAGTGTATTACATATATGAGAAAACTGTGAGCCACTTAATTTTCATTAAACTTGTTTCTTTTCCAAGGCAACTATAAAGTCTTATTGATGTTTTCCCGTTCTACTGGGCAGCTATATAGGTTCTTCCATTCAAAAGGCGGACAGTTAATCAACCCAGCTATTAAGATCTTTGTCTCTAAAATCATCGCCCAGCTGAGATATGGGGAATTGCTGTTAAATCTGAAATAGAGGTTCTGCAAAATAACTTTAGATTTGGGGGTTTCCCTGCAGTACACCGGAAGCCCACCTCAGAGCCGACTTGGGCCTTCCCTCGCTAGCAGCCAGAATTGATCTAGCCCATCTGAGATACTGGCACAGGCTAAATGCCTTCAAGGATCATACTCGTACTAAGCTCTGTTGGTTAGAGCAACTAAGGACAGGGGGCTGGGCACAAAAGTTCCAAGATAAGATTAGGGCTTATAATCTCCAAATAGAGAACTACTTAACCCTTAGCCCACGTGACCTTAGAAACTGGATTTTTGATCAGGATGCCAACCAAGACAGAGCATCCATCATTGCTGCCCACTACTCTACTTGGTACCCCCACATTCAAGACCAATCATTCAAGGCCCTGTTACCTTGAGACTCTGACTTTCCCACAATCACACAGAGCCTTAGTAAAACGAAGATTTCAACAGATGCCCTTGGCATATTTAGAGGGGATCACAAATGTATTCATGGATGTAATCAGGCAGAGGACATCACACACCACCTGCTGACTTGCCCCTTGTATATAATGGCCATTTATATTGCCAATTCTTAATCGGCTTCCAGGTCAATCTGCAAAGGAAGTGACAGTTGAACTCCTAGCAGATAAACATCTATGTATTACACACCAGATAGCCAAATTTGCAGTGGCAGTCAAGAAGCTCCATTCCAGCTATGTGAATGCACTCCAATCTTAAGTCTTAATGTTGTATATTTATTTTTATATTGTAAACTGTGATTACGTGTAATATTTTAGATGAAAATTTCATTTTATTCTCTGTCGTCCCTTGTAAAGGCCTTTGGCTATATACAATAAAAAATGATTGATATTAATGTTTTGTGACATGGAAGATACAATTTCATCTACTGCATTCCAATTCTCCAACAGTTGACATCACCTAAGACTTATTATCATGTTTCTAAGGTAAGGAGTTGGGTAGATTATGCTAGTTTCTTTAGTTGCCTTTTGTATTAACTATGCACACCACAGAATAGAGCAAGTACATCTTTGTTCACATAACTGAGCAGAATCTGAAACCGTCCTTTAAAGTGTTATAGTGCTATGTGTGACAAGCAATTCTTGTTCTAATTAGGGATGGGGAGGGGCTTTGTGACAACAGCATTCCTCCTTTTTAATTCATTCAAAAATTTGCATTATTGATTAAAATCAAAGCCTATGATTCTTTGCCTAGAACTGTGCCTCTAATACATATCCCTAAAGTATCTGCCATTTCATACATAAAACAAGGAAACCAAAAATGAGTGCCACTACTAACAACAAGGGACGCAGGTGGCGCTGTGGGTTAAAGCCTCAGCGCCTAGGGCTTGCCGATCGAAAGGTCGGCGGTTCGAATCCCTGCGGTGGGGTGCGCTCCCGCTGCTCGGTCCCAGCGCCTGCCAACCTAGCAGTTCGAAAGCACCTCCGGGTGCAAGTAGATAAATAGGGACCGCTTACCAGCGGGAAGGTAAACGGCGTTTCCGTGTGCGGCTCTGGCTCGCCAGAGCAGCGATGTCACGCTGGCCACGTGACCCGGAAGTGTCTCCGGACAGCGCTGGCCCCTGGCCTCTTAAGTGAGATGGGCGCACAACCCCAGAGTCTGTCAAGACTGGCCCGTACGGGCAGGGGTACCTTTACCTTTACCTTTACTAACAACAAAGGGGTAAATGTCACTTTAGTTCATGTCAGTTAATCCTAATAAGTATTCTGGAAATCTAAAAAGAAAAAAAAAGATCTTCCATTTGTTATATGTACTATATGTTTTCAAAGCACATAAATCTATTTTAAAAATAGAACATATAAAAGATTTTTTAAAAAATAAATTGGAATACTAGTACATACCTTGCCTTTTTGTTGGCCTTGGGTTTTGGTGTGGTGTTTTTTGCTTTTTTCTCCTTTGGCTCTTTAGGGATCTTAGGGGTTTTGGGAGTCTTGGGTTCCTTAGGCTCCTTCTTCTCCTTAGGTTCTTTCGGATCCTTCGGCTCTTTTTTCACCTTGGGTTTTTTCTTTTTCTTTTTCTCTTCCTGGGAACAGTCTAGAGATTTCCTGGTAGGATCCTGGCTATCAAGCCCAGTAGGAAAGCCATCCTTGCCAAATCCTTTGCTGGGACCTTCTGCAACAATGTGATTATTTTTCTTTTTCTTTTTCTTCTGCTGTGGTTGCTGCTCTATTGATGGAAGGTAATCATCACTTTTCAGTAGCTGGGCATTCGGTCCACTAACCTGAGTCATGTCTGGCACTGGTTTCTCAAGGAAGGGTTCTGACGGAGAATGCTAGGAGAAACAAATGAGGCATTAAATTAATACAACTTTAAAATTCAGCCTTGGAAATCTTACTGATTAAAGAAAATGTTGCATTTTCTTTTCCAGGAGACCAGGCAGTCATTCGGAAAACAAAATTAATCCAACATTTAGAACAGTCATGTTAAATTATTAATATGTAAGGTCTACACCTATAAAGAGAATTATTATATCATAATTACTTAATGATAAAAGTCACATTAGAAACGGCTTTACTTCTATTACAACAGAGTACAGCAGAGCACATGGGGCCACTAATACCCTGGTATGATTGGAAGAAAACAGAAAGTGATCAGAGATGACAGGTGATCTGTATGATAGCAAGAGGATACATGTACTTTTCTGCCAACATTGGTGTAAAATGACCTATTTACTGCTTTATTCAAAGTAAATGAATAGCTGATAAGAATTGCCTTGACCCATTTGTTCCAATTATATTTAGTGACTGATGGAACAATACACAGACAAGATGCTATGAACTAAGGCATGGGCAGAAATGATTAAAAAAAATTAAGCTGTGAAAAAATAAGTATTTCATCCACCAAAAAGTCCATTTATTTTTAAAATGTATGTGATTCTGAATAAAAATACATGTATAGCTGTAAAGTTCACTAAAGTTCTCCAAATAAGGTGCTTCTCAAAGTGACTGCTCATAGGAGTACCAAAAGCATTCAGCAGCTTTCTGGGTCCCATCTATCCTTATAAATACAGTGGTGCCCCGCAAGACAAACGCCTCGCAAGATGGAAAACCTGCTAGACGAAAGGGTTTTCCGTTTTGGAGGCGCTTCGCAAAACGAATTTCCCTATGGGCTTGCTTCGCAAGACGAAAATGTCTTGCGAGTTCCTGCGGTTTTTTTCCCCTCCCCCCCTTTTTCTAAGCCGCTTATCAGCTGATCCGCTAAGCCGCTAAAAGCCGCTAATAGCGCTAATCCGCTAAGCCGTCAATGGGCTTGCTTCGCAAGACGAAAAAACTGCTAGACGAAGAGAATCGCGGAACGGATTCTTTTCGTCTTGTGAGGCACCACTGTACAATTAATGAAGCAACCACTATCATTTTCTGCTTCCTCTACTTGTACTAGGATTAGACAGCCATTTTCTCATTTGTTTTGTTGTTATCATACAACACTCCCATTTTCTCATTTGTTTGTTGTTATCATACAACACTCCTCTTATTCCTAGTCACCGCTGTCTAATTCCAATCTCATTTCAATTTCTTCTTCTAATTTTTTTGTCTGATTCTCATACCTAGGTTTGGTTTTTGTTAAGACTTACACCAGGGCTAATAAATCAGAAATTATTCATGAAGTATTTTCTTGTTCTTGAAAATATGTTCATCATAGAACTGTTGGTGAACTCCAACCGCCCAGTTTGGACAAATGTGTAGATCGTTTATTGATTGCACTCATGCACCAACTTTCTGCAAAGGCATTCAGGGCACCTTATAATTTAAAATAATAATAACCCCGCTCCCCCCAAAAAAGTTACAAAAGGTAAAACAGATACAGTGGTACCTCGGGTTAAGTACAGTGGTGCCCCGCAAGACAAATGCCTCGCAAGACGAAAAACCCGCTAGACTAAAGGGTTTTCCGTTTTTCGAGGCGCTTCGCAAGATGAATTTCCCTATGGGCTTGCTTCGCAAGACGTTTTCGTCTTGCGAGTCTTGTGTTTTTTTCGCTCCCCCCCCCATTTTCTAAGCCGCTAATAGCCGCTAATAGCCACTAATAGCCGCTAATAGCGCTAAGCCGCTAAGCGGGTTGCTTCGCAAGACGAAAAAACCGCAAGACGAAGAGACTCGCGGAACGGATTCTTTTTGTCTTGCGAGGCACCACTGTACTTAATTCGTTCCGGAGGTCTGTTCTTAACCTGAAACTGTTCTTAACCTGAAGCACCACTTTAGCTAATGGGGCCTCCCGCTGGAGCACAATTTCTGTTCTCATCCTGAAGCAAAGTTCTTAACCCAAGGTAATATTTCTGGGTTAGCGGAGTCTGTAACCTGAAGTGTATGTAACTCGAGGTACCACTGTATATAGTTTCAGGGTGCTGGAAATCTCCTCTGTGAGACAGCTTAAAGGACTACTTCATCCCAATTTCTCTTCCCAGATAATGGAGGGCACATACCTGTACCCAGCTCTCTCCTGCTAAAGTTAAACCATGTGCTGCTCTCCACATCTGTCATTTTTCCAGGCAGGTGGTGGTGGTGGTTAAAGGGGAGGGACACAGATTTTTCTGCATATTATCTTTCCAGTAACTTGTGAGCAACCAGCCACTTCACCTACCTTTCCTACTTATTTTTTAAAAACTCTTAAAGCCACTTTACCGTAGTGATATTCTACAAATTATCATGGTATCTTCTTATTTCAACTCACTTTGTACTCTAAGCAATCAGTTCAACACCTTGGCTCAAAATTTAATCGTTTACAGGAAAGAAATCAGTAAAGATTAAACACAAGTAGTCAATAATCCTGCCTGATTAGCAGTAAAAAAATTTTTTTGTACTACTTGAAATGGGAAAGGTGTTCAAAAATATTTCAGTATTTATTAGATTTCCATAACCCTAAGTCTTTTAGAGAAAAGCTGTTTTTGTAAACATTTAACAAAGAACAGATGGCTTCTTTTAATCATGTGGAAAAAACCTGGGGCTCACATTAATACTCATATAACAGACTACTGGACTGCATCACCTCCCTAACCAGCCGCATGATACCTTCCTCAGTAATGCTATTAATTTTACAGTTGTTGTTTTATCATCCATTTCCAGGATGACACTTATTCAATACAATTAAGGGCTCTCCCAAAATCTCATTTAAAAGAAGGGTGGAAATTCCCATATCCAGCCTCATATGGGGGCAGCAGGGTTTGAAATAATGTGGTACCAAAATATCTTGGCTTTTAAAGGTCAACACTGACTATTTAAATAAGGTCTAGAAACCCATAAGCAATCAATGCAAATGGCATGGTATATGTGATATATGCTCTGAACAATTGGCCCAATAAGCATCCAAGCAGCTACATTTTGTGCTAAGTTAAGTTTCATAAATTACAATGCAATCTGAATGTGTAACTGAGGAAGTGTGTGATTGAGGCAAGGTCCACTTTCTCTGGAAAAAGTTTCTATCTAGTGAACCAGCCTAAGTTGGTAAAAGACACTCCAAGCCAACAGTGCCACATAATGTATTCACAAATACAGTTGTACCTTGAGAGTCGAATGGAATCCAATCTGGAAGTCCGTTCGACTTCCAAAACGTTTGGAAACCAAAGCACAGCTTCTGATTGGCTGCAGGAACCTCCTGCAGCCAATTGGAAGCCGTGTAACCCCCATTGGATGTTTGGGTTCCAAAGAACGTTCGCAAACTGGAACACTCACTTCCGGGTTTGCAGCATTTGGGACTCAAAACATTCGACTTGCAAGATGTTCAGGATCCAAGGCACAACTTTACTGTCAAGTCCAGAAGAACCCCCAAAGCTGCAAACTGGGTCTTTGGAGAAGTACAAACCAATATAAAACAGGTCAGTAGACTTCCTAATTCCAGTACCTCTGTCATACCTGGATTAAGCATCATATTGTTTGCCTTTATCCACCTCAAAACAACCAAGCAATTGTTTAGCCTTTTCACTACCTCCCTGGGACTTTTAGATGCAAAAGAGGAGATAGAGTTGTGAATTATTCGCATACTGAAAAAAACATATCAGTCAAAACCTTTGGATGACTTCTCCAAGCTGTTTCATGTAGATGTTGATAGCACAGAACCCCGAGGAAACCCACCACGTGGTGGAACAGAAATTCCCCAGCACCACCTTCTAGGTCACTCCCTCCCGAATGGACAGGAACTTCTGCTAACACCATGCCTCCAAGTGCCATCCCAGCAACATGGCTCAGAAGGAAACAATGGTTAACTGATACTGAAAGGTTAGGAAAAACTATCAAGTTTCAGCATTACTTGCAAAATTGGTAGAAAACATTAGAAATGTATTCAAAATGTCTTTTCTTTGCCATCAGGTTAGAATTTTGAGCAGAACATGATCCGTGGGTTATGATGCAAAATCTTCCATAATATTCTTCTCACAAACATGCTTATAATTTTCCTATCTTTTGTTGCATAAGGCACTGACGTAATCTAACTGTGAAGTTACCAGAACACAAACTACTGAGGTCAAGTTATCAGTGTCCAGATTGCAATGTCCTTTGGTCCCCAGCCAAAACTGGAAAGTAAGAAAACCATAAGAGCCTCCTGGATAAGGCCAATAGCCCATTTAGTCCAGATGCCGGTGGGAAAGCCATAAGCAGATTTTGAACACAAGAGTCCTCTCCCCTCTAATGGTTTTCAGCAACTGGTATTCAGAAGCATGGCTGCCTCCAACAGATCATAGCCATCATGCCTAGTAGCCATTGATAGCCCTCTCCGTCATGAATTTGTATAATCTTCTTTTAAAGCCAACTCTTGAGCTCAGCTAGAGGAGGTGGTGTTGGTCAGTAGGAAAAATAAACAGAAGAGGAAGGGCAATGCAAATTGAAACTTGGCTCCTTTTTGAGAGGATCTGTGGTATTACTGTGCCTAGCCTCTCCAAGGGATGCTCCAGAGCAGCCAGCCAACAGCAGCTCCTAACTCCCTCCAACCACTACCTGCTCCTTGTCTACAGCTCAAGCCCCAGCCCATTGACTCTGATTGGTCAGGGGTTGTTCCCCAGGCTTGAAACACTTCCTCTGATGGAATTTGCATCTATTGCCAAAGTGAATGAACACCTTCCCTACCTTAGGATTCCAATAGCAAAGCAGCAGAAGGAAATAAATTTAGGTAGGGAGCCGACTCTATCTCAAGACACACTGGCTAAGGGGAGCAAAAGCAGCATTTTATTTGTCTCTTGCAGAAGGACCACATGGTATTTCTAGCAAAGCAAACAAACTAAGCTTCCATCCATTCAATGGTTGTTTGCTTACACCTTACTGTGGGACAATCTAAAATACAGGTCCCACTGAAATCATGTTCCAAGTCAGGTTGCAAAGGTCATTTTCACATGAGTGTGTGAATGTTCCTCCTTCTCTCCTTAGTCAATGTATTCTAAGCTACTTCAAAACAATATATCATTTGTTCTAGGTCACTGGTCTTCACTAGTTAGTCACAGCCCGATCCAAGCTGAGTTTCAGCAGGAACATTACCACCATGAAAATATATGGTAAAATATTAAGAAATGGGTCCCCAATACATGTTTGGGTTAAAAGGGGGTCTGAGTCTGGAAAGATTGAAGATACCTGCTCTAGGTGTAAGGATCCAGAGAAAATACAAGAACCTTGACCTGGCCCAGGACTAGATGGGCAGCCAGTGAAGCATCCCACATTTTCAGTCAGACGCCCACTTCAGCATCTGGCTACTGCATTCTGTACCAGCTGGAGTTTCTCACCAGACCCAAGAGCAGTCCCACATAGAGCACATCACAGTAGTCCTGTCTCAAGTACCGTGGTCAGGTTATTCCTGTCCACAAATGGCTATTCCTGGCGAGCGAGACAAAGCTGATAAAAGGCACTCCTACCCACACAGCACCCTTGGGCCTATAGTGACAAAGATGCATCCAGGAGTAGCCCCAAAGCTAGGGAGTTGTTCCTTCAGAGAGAGAGTGCAACTCCATCCAGAATAGGTAGATTGCCAACTTCCCGAACATGGGAACCAGCCACCCAAAGAACCTCTGTCTTCCCAAGATTCAAGGTGTGATGGCCTGGGACTCGGGGTCAGACTCAGAGCCAGGAGTCTCAGTCCGCACCAGATCCTTTGCCTCAGGCGGCAGCTGAACCTAGTCTGGGGCCTGATTCTGAAGAACCCCAGTCTGCACAGGTTCCCCTGCAATTAGCACCAGCTGGGCCGAGTCAGGGGCCTGAGCCTGCCCTGGCTGCAGATGTGGGGATTACCTCATTGCCTTCAGCTGTGCAATCACTTACAGCTGCTCTACTACCAGTTGGGTCAGGAGAGGCTGAGGCAGCCTCTGGTTCTAGTAACCCACTGACATATCCCGAGCTGCAGAGACTGAGGACTGAGAGAAGGAGAGACCTGAGTACTCACAGGAGGAGTGCTCGCCTTCGGGCGAGACAGGGACGTGAGTCACCGGGGGATCAGGACCAGCCATTACCCCGACAGAGATAAAAGGCTGCTGGACCCCACCCCAGGTTGCGGGAGCAACATTGCTGTTTGTCAGAACCTGCCTGTGATCCTGTGCCTGACCTTGCCTGGTTTCCTGCCTTGGCCCTGTCGGACTGACTCCTTGCGGAACCCTGGGATTCAGGACCGGACCTGGACCGTGTTACTCAGGTTAGCACTGGGTCCAGCACACAAGCACAGTTATTGACCCTTTTCCAGTCCATCACTGCATTCAGACACTAATCCAGAGGCTTTTATAGCATCTCCTGTTTCAGAAGTTATTGAGAGGTGTTATTGGAAATGAAGGGCAAATGGGCCTCATCGATGTGGGAAGGTAGCCCATCTCAGAGGATGAAAACCTAAAAGAGTCTAAACCTCTGCTGCCTTGCGACTATCCTCATTCATGAGAAAGGCTTTGGGAGTAAACCCCAAGAAAAAATCAGTACTCACTGCCTTGCGGAGAAGAAAAGGCTAAATAAGGAGTAAACCCTACACAAATCCAGAGAGGAGGTCCTAAGTTGGCTGAATGGCATCTTGCTTGCCTCCTTCCTGCAACTCCTGCAGCCAAGCAGGTGCCAAATATCTTGCTCTGTTTTCCTTTGGACCACACCAGCGAGGCAGCCCAAGACCTTCTCACACACACATCCTTGAGTCCCAGAGAGGCCACAAAAACAACATAGGAGGCAGCAGTTACTAGTCTCTGCTTCCACAACAGACACTGTGATTCTCCAGCAGTTTGCCTTCACCCCCTGAGGCGCACTCTATTGTCTCTCAAGACAGACAGATGTTAACAACAAACCGCAGCGGTCTGCCTCTATGATAGGAGTAACCAGCCATCGGACCACATAGAAGAACTACATCAGAAGGTTCCCTGTGAATGCAATGGAGGCAGTCAAGTAGGATCTCTTTGCTGCCCTCACTGCAAAGTGGCAGGCCTGATTATGAACCAGAACACATATTTGGTTGGCTTCTGAGTGAGATTTATGCCACTGACACTCTAACCCTTCAATTCATCAACTGCAGCTCCCCAGTATACCAAGGAGCAAAACAGATGCCACAGCACTAGAACATGCACCAAGGAGAGATTGCATGAGCCGTATGAGTCTCACCACTCCATAGTGAAGTCAGATCCTCAGCAGGGTCACCTGCTCTATCCACTGGAAAATCCCCCAGAGTAGCCAGAAACATACAATGCCTAGTTCTTCACCACCTCCATTTAAATTTTCATTAGTTTTATAGTCTTCATCCCAAGTGTCATGAACTGGCAGGACAATAGGGAGGAGGAAAAGGATCCTGGTGAGGACACACAGGGGCAAGCAGGGGGTGAGGAAGGAAGTAGTCACAGGAGGATGGGGCTCAGTGTGCACCAGAGCAGCAGGACCCATCACCAGAGACAGAGGCACCCCTGTCCCCATGAACACAGTGGGCTCTGAGGCATAGATAGCAGCAGGAGTGGCACTCTAGGAGGCGGAGTCAGGCAAGGGCCCACAGCCCAGCTTCCTAGCTGTCTGTCTGTGGCTTGCTAGCTCTGGAAGGTGTGTGATTCCTCAGCTTGGAGCAGGTGAGGGTCACATGCCTCATCAAGCCCAGGTGCTGCAATCAGCATGCAAAGGACAAAAGGGAAGCGGAACCAAGCTGCTGCCCATGTTGATGGACCTTGGCTTGGGTGCACCTAGACCTCTATGGGGCTGTGCTTTATGTTTGACTCTGGACTGTGTCTCCTGACCTTTGGACTCTGATTGCTTGGACTGACCCCGACTTTAAACTTTGGAGCTGACATACTGACTTGCCACCAGGTAGGCCAGGGGTTCAGCACACCAAGGGGGAGATTTGCCTCCTGCGCTCCTCTCAGCTTTACCCCCTCAGTTCCCCAGTGCCTAACAAATACAACCCCTCATCCCGAAACCATTATCTTATCCACTCATTGAGACTACAAAGCTATGCCTGTCTTCCTGGCTTGCATGGGGAAACTGCAGCACTTCTGCTTGGCCCCAGAATGAAAGTAAGTGTCAGTACTAAGCATGTTTCCAGGGGAAGGGCATTCACAAACAAAACTGATATTTTCTTAAGTTTCATAATGAGGATACAGGCATATTGGCCAACTCATTGAAAGTGAATGGGCTAGTGGAAGAGGCTGGATGTTTTGTACCGCCTCTGCACCCAACACAGAAATGTAGACTTCTTTCAGCCAGCCCCCAATAAGCTGTTTCTTTGTGGGAGAAGGTTGGTTACTTTGGGAGCTTTATTTCGGAGTTGAGCTCTAAACATAATCAACATCTCTAACATGTCTTTAACTCAATTTAAGTACAAATCCAATCATTTTTCAAACATGGATATTTACCATGGATCTTACCAAACATAGGCATTTCATCTTCACCTGGCAAAAATAAACTGCTCTAGTCTACTCATTAACTATCAAATCTTGCTTCAACTTATTAGTCATGGGCAGTTTGTTTTCATTTGCTACTGGCTTGAGAAGATTACACTAGGTCAAGGCAGAATGAGGCTGAAAGGGAACAATACCAGAAAGTGAAAGAAAAGGCAAAAAAAAATTTCATTGTGTGAGTTCCTATATTCCCATAGCTGCAATCCTATACCCACTTGTCTAGGAATAAAACCCAATGAGCTCAACTGACTTTCTTCTAAGTTGCCATTTAAGATTGCACTGCTAACCTCAGAAATTTTTATGGAAGCCTCAATATGGCAATATTTCAAAGATATCCCAGTTTTGCAAACAGCCCATGCTACTCTTGAAACCTCCAACAGTGATTTTAATGGAAATCGCTTTGTGAACCCAGATGCACCCTCGCAGCCCATCAAGTTGATGGGCACTGGCAGTTCACCTTGCTCCAGCAGCAAAGGAACAATCAAGAGCTCATTTTTCACTTCCGATTGTTCCTCTGAAGTCCTCTCAATACCTATCCTACAGACCTGACATTACATATGTTGTCAGGTTTGGAGTGGGTGGTCAGAGCAGCCTCAGAGACCAAACTGAGACCCTCGGTGGACCACATCTGGCCCACAGGCTGGAGGTTCCCGACCCTTGCTCTATAGGCGGAAATGATTCAAAATGTATACTGGATTCAAATGCAACAAAGAAACACAAGCTTTAACTGCAAGAATGAAACAACAGTGAAAATAATATTGTATTTAGTTGTTAACACTGTTTAGTAGTCTGGTTTGCACCATTAGTTAGGAAACATATAAGTAGTGTTAATGGGAAACTTGATTTAAAATTACCATGTAAATCACCCCTTTTCTTGCTTTTTAAATCATGAGTTATAGGCTGCAAAGAGAACAAGAAAAAGTGGAGACAGAGATGGTGTTGTAGAAATGTTTGGGACAGGGAAACAAAAAATTCAGGCAACAAATGGATCAGAAAGGAGACCCATTATGGTACAAGGAAAAGGAGGTTCACATCCTATGGAGTTCAGAAAGGGAAAATGGGGGTTAAGAGAATGGGTTAAAAACCAATTAAATAGCAACAAAAATGCTTTTTCGCCATAAAACCTGTAATATGACCCTAGTGATTTGAGTTGTGGAGCCCTGGTTTTAAAAGATAAGCATCAAGAAAAAAATAATTTATTCTTTCTTTGACATAGGATTATGATTGGCCTATAAAACTGAAGCTTAGAATAAAGGAGTTGAGAATCTTTGGGAAAACAGTATCATTCACTAAAAACATTCAGGAAAGAAGCTTGTGGAAGGGAAATTGATGTGGAATTACAGGAATAAGAAAGACTTCCAGTGTAATATATGGACAGAGTTCCAATAATAAAAGTATGAGGAACTTCAGTTGAAGTTGTAATCCTGCATACTCAGTGGGCGAGGATGAAGAGAGGCTGCCTCTAGGGGCAGGTACAGGATCGCCCTGCATGGGAAGAAAGAGGGAGTGGAGCAGTGAACAGTAAGTCGTCGTCTTCTTCTTCTTCTTCTTCTTCTTTTTTATTATTATTATTATTATTATTATTATTATTATTATTATGCAGCTTTGTGCATCCTCGTCTAATCTTGCTCCTTTCTAAAATTTATTTATCGATGTGTTTCTTTCTTTCTGTAAATCTACGAAAGAATAAAAGAAAAGAAAAATGGGGATTAAGGAGTTTTCTCCAGATAGCAGAGAGGGTGTACACTGTGTCCCACTGGTCTTGCCCTTCATCTGATAGGAATGTTCTGCTGCCCCCCCCAAAAAATGGGGGGTTGAGGAGGGTCAGTTTTGTGGGGGTGATGAATGTTCATATTTTCACCTGCAGAAAGTTGGATGATATTAAATCCATGCTACTCATATGGAGGAATTTACAACTTTAAAAATTCCTAAGGGTCACTTTTACTACCAAAAGCTTACTCTACAGTCAGTGGGAAATAGTAGGCTGGTATCTCGCCACATTGGGCTAGCAATAATATCCTTGCTAAATATAAGTCAATGGAGGGAAGACTGAAGATACTGGCTATGTGTATCATTAAGTAGGAGGGAGGAAGAGGAGGGAGAAATTGTTAAATAACTGAAAGCATGTAAAGAACAGCTGTTTTATCTATTAAGAAAATTATATAAGTTGCAGCAGAATTCTAAAATTGTAAATCCTTAATTTTGAAAGGTGAGGTCTTTGCATATTTACTTAGAAGTAAGTCTTGCTGTGTTTAGGCATTGGCGTAAGAAGTATTAATTTGCCTTACTCCCAGGTAAGTGCAAATAGGATTATAGTTCTATTCTTTAGAAATAAAATGCACAACATATGTGAAGGGCAGCTAGGAGTTCTTTAGATGTTCTCAATTCCACGACTATTCTGCAGACACTATACCTTGTTTATTCACTGCAACATGATTAATTAATGTGAAGCTGTAGTCTACTGGAAAGAGGCAGAAGAACAAAGCAGATTTCAACATTTGAAATTTAACCTTCACTTTGAATTTCCTCACTTCCATTTTTTCCGCTTCAAGCTATGCTTGCAATGTCCATTTCTGGTATCTCAACAATAAATACAGAATAAGATTAGTGGGGTTTTTTAAAAGGTAAGTATTACAATAGGAGAAATAAGATGAGGTTCCTAGCACTTCAATAACATTGATAGTTATATATTGAGATGGTCAGACTCTGAAATCCAAGTAAGATCTCTTAAGAGTGTGGCCAAATACTATGCTCAATATAATTCTTCCACCAGGTTAAGAATGAAAATCTAATTCAAGAAGCGGTTTCAGTGTTAAGATTTTGTTGCGTATAAGTAGATTTGATATTAAATCAAGGATACCAATTTCCAGAAGAAAAACACAGAAATTGAACGGGTGATAGCAAAGGTAATACAGTATGTTAACATGAATGAATTTAACATCAATACTAGTAAAGTTTTAATAGCAGCAATTTTTAAAGCAGCAAGATTTGAGAGGCTCAATGACTAAGTCATAGACCTTTTACCTATAATGGGTTCCATTATAGCCCTAAACTCAAATGGAGGTTAAGGTAGACGGGGGGAAATTAGTAGTATTTCAAACACGGCTGGAAAATAGTCTCTCTCTTTATATGACCAAGGTAATGTCATTAAGTGACGTAACAAGTGCAACTAAAGAAGTATCTATTCTGAAGCTTATTAAAAGATGGGTGCTATTTTATATTTATTTTTTAAAGGACGCTTTGCAAGTGGAACCATTATTTTCAAAGGAAGGAGTAAGGCAGATAAGCATAAATTGGTTGAACATTTTGATAAAGCTTAGGTACTTCTTAGGTTAAGCATTGTTCATATATAACCAATATCACCATGCTCAAATTTGAGTGTTCACCCGGACTAATATAAGCTGAAGTCCTGTGCTAAGTCACACGTGTATTATTAACGCTTATACCTTGCTGCTCAGCGGCATCTTGAGTGGGGGTTATTTTCTGGGGACTATGTGTATATGCAGGAACACGTATAGTCCAACCATTTCCTTGAACCACCCCTGGGCGAGCAATATTACCTTCCAGAGCTAGCACACCAAACAGGTCTTGCTCTCTCCCCTCCTCCCCGCTAGGCAGAGTGGTTTAAGCTCTGTCTTGCTTACAAGGCCCTGGGAGGCTCTTGCGCGATACCATGAGGCCACATCCAAGTTGCTGCAAGAACCTCCAAGGGTCCGTGCAAGAGTCTCTGAGAGCCCGGTAAACAAGATGGAGAGCTTAAGAGCTTATTCTGCACTGGGGAAACCCTGCACAATAAGAGCATTTTACTTCTCCACCTTCTGTGCATTTAATTTGTTCGATTTCAACTGGCTGGCCTTCAACCATGTAAAGCTGAAATCACACTGTAGTTGCTAGTCTGGGCAGCTTCAGAACCATACTTGCTTACCTTCAGCATTAGAACTGCATCGTGTACTTTCACAGCATTCCCTGTTACCTCGGCTTAAATCAGTTGCATATGTAATTACAAGCCAGACTGCAGCCCAAGCATTTTACTTGAAAGGCAAGGTTTATCTATTTAGAACACAGTAAAAACTGGAAACAACTTCTAGATAAGTTTTTGTTTTTAAGATGCATGCAAAGAAGTTTCAGGCTAAATCATTACTATAACACTGGTCAACAACAAATTTGTTGTCTGCGTTTTTTCAGTTGATTTAGGACGAATCTGATGCGCTGAATCCAAAATTTACATTGGTTTTGCTCAATCAGGTCAAGTTTTTGAGCCATGGCCACATGTCGTTTTTTTACGTTTTTGTTCACATGTACGCTTGTGTGGAGCATTTTAGAAGAAGTTGGTGGGGGTAAAATGCCATGTCGAATAATTGTTTTGATTGGAAATGATTATTTTAATGACAAGAAGTATTCAGGTCCGATAGTTCTGGGTGATTATGTCGAAAAGGGATCAGTTTGAAGTCATAAAACCTCAAAATCTTCCATAAATTGGTGTGGCAAAGCATAAAGTTATTTTGGTATTAAACTTGGTGACCAGGATAAAGCTTGGGCGCCACACATGGTGTGCAAGGCATGCACCGAGATTCTACGTGGGTGGACCAATGGCAAGAGGAGTCTGAACTTTGGAATTCCCATAGTTTGGAGGGAGCCGACAAATCATGTCACTGACTGCTACTTCTGCGCTGTTGATGTGACTGGGATCAACAGAAAGAACTGGAGCAGCCTCAAGTATCGTGATCTTCAATCAGCATGTCGTCCTATAGCTCATTGTGATGAAATTCCAGTGCCTATCTTCGGAGATCTTCCTGACATTAGTGACGAAGATGCCTCCAGTGTTGAAGGACATGAAGAAGAAGTGGTTCTTGAAGATGATGCTCCACATCCATTTTCCCAAAAGGAGTTGAATGATCTAGTTCATGACCTCAGCTTATCAAAGGACTCTGCCGAACTCTTGGCATCCAGATTGAAGGAAAAAAACCTCCTCTCTGACAGCGCTCGCATCAGCTTCTTCCGCAACAGGCATCAAGAGTACCTCCGTTTTTTCTCAGAAGAGAAGGACTTGGTGTACTGTGCAGATATTGCACAGCTTCTGCTCAAGCTTGGAGTGCCACAGTACGAACCCAAAGATTGGAGACTGTTCATTGACAGCAGCAAGCAATCACTGAAATGTGTTCTGCTACACAATGGCAACCAGTTTGCCTCTATACCCCTGGCTCACTCGAGTACACTGAAGGGGAACTATGAAGCGGTGAAGTATGTGCTGGAGAAAATTGGTTATGATCAGCATAAGTGGTTTATTTGCGTTGACCTGAAGATGGTGAACTTTTTGTTGGGACAACAGTCTGGCTTCACCAAGTACCCATGTTTTCTGTGCATGTGGGATAGTAGGGACCGTGCTCAGCATTACACGAAGAAGGACTGGCCTGTGCGGGAGGAATTGGTGCCTTGCAGAAAAAGGAACGTCATCAACGACCCTCTGGTGGACAGAGACAGAATACTCTTCCCACTGCTGCACATCAAGCTCGGCTTAATCAAGCAGTTCACCAAGGCTCTGGACAAGGATGGTGACTGCTTCACTTACTTGTGCCAGGCTTTTCCAGGATTGAATATGGAGAAGTTGAAAGCTGTAAGTTTTGGCGATTTTAAATTTGGAGGTTTAAGTATATTATGTTGGTATGGGAAACTGTCGTGTAACGGGCCAATGGCCATAATAAAGATCAATCCAATCCAAGTTGAAAGCTGGCATCTTTGACGGTCCTCAGATCTCAGATCCGTCAGCTCATCAGAGATCCAGAGTTCGGAAAGTCAATGAACGAAGTGGAACTGGAAGCGTGGAAGGCATTTGTTCTGGTAGTGAAGAACTTTCTTGGCAACAATAAGGCCAGAAACTACGCAGAACTTGTCAACAACATGCTGACTGCTTTCAGAAACCTGGGCTGCAAGATGAGTGTCAAGATGCACTACCTATTTTCACATATGGACCGGTTTCCTGAGAACCTGGGTTCAATGAGTGACGAGCAGGGGGAGAGATTCCATCAGGACATGAAAGAGATGGAGACCAGGTATCAGGGTCACTGGGACACAGTCATGATGGCTGACTACTGTTGGACTCTGAAGAGAGACCTCCCTGCCGCTGAGCATTCCAGGAGTTCCAAGAAACGGAAGTTCAAGCCCTGAAGTTTGAAAAATGGTGAAGCAACATGCAATTTACGTGTACTTACATTTATCAATGCCCACCATTCAGTTTACAGTAATCGATGTTTCTATCAGGTAATCAATATATGTTGTTGGAAAAACTTTTTTTTCTCTTAAAAACATATTTAGGATGATATGTGTTGACAAAAATCAGATGATAATGCCACAAAAATGTAATTGATTTTATCACAAGATCTGATTTTTTTCAAATCAACATAGCACAAAAACCTGACCTGATGGAGAGAAACGGATGCCATTTCCTGATTCAGCAGTGCAAAAATACCCTAAATCAATTGTAGAAATCTAGACAACATTCAAAAAGTAAAAAATTGTTGCCCAGTGTAATCTATATATCAAGACACAGGTGTTGGCATGTTTTAATCTCTATTACTGTTAATTTTAGTGATTTTAAATGCTTTATTTATTTGCCCAGTTTATTTGTTCAGCTACTAGAAATATCCCTGCTTTATCAAGTTAAAGTAGTTTCAAAGATGTGAGAGGCTACCTCTTTCCCTAGGGTTCAAAATTAGCAAGGCGCCAGGCACATTTTGCACCTGAAGATTTTCCATTTGCGAGCACCTCAAAAAATCTGGGTGCCATTTTTTTGGTTGGCGGACACTCATGGATTGCTGAAATGTATGGGCTTTGAAGCCTCGAAGTATATGCTAAGGATAGACAATATTTTAAGAAGTTTAAAAATAAAGAGTACAGTGATACCTCAGGTTACAGACGCTTCCACTAACCCAGAAATAGTACCTCAGGTTAAGAACTTTGCTTCAGGATGAGAACAGAAATCATGTGGCAGCAACGCAGCGGCAACGGGAGGCCCCATTAGCTAAAGTGGTAGCTCAGGTTAAGAACAGTTTCAGGTTAAGAACGGACCTCCAGAACGAATTAAGTTTTTAACCCAAGGTACCAATCTAAAAGTGTTTTGAAAACTGAAGTATAATACAGATTTTTATTGTAAACACCAAATTAAATATGTATTACCAATTTCTGCTAAAAATATTGTTAACAATGTGCCACTTATGTGAATTGTGTATTAGTTCATGCTTATCAAAATAATAAATAAAAAGTGCTGCTGATCCCCCCAAATGGAGACTAGACATTCTGTTTTGGTGCCCACAACCTACCGTATTTTTCGCTCTATAGGACGCACCTTTTCCCCTCCAAAAATTGAGGGGAAATGTGTGTGCGTCCTATGGAGCGAATGCAGGCTCCTTGGCTTCAGCGAGGCTTTACATTGCTTTCGCTGAAGCCTGGAGAGCGAGAGGCGTTCGTGCGCACCGACCCCTCTTGCTCTCCAGGCTTCAGGGATAGCCACGCACAACCCCTCCGGCAGGGAGAGGCTGCACGTGGCTATGGCTTCCTTAGCGGCAGGGAGAGGTTGCGTGGGGCTAAAAAGGAAGCCAAAACAGCCTTGGCTTGTGCCATAGCCCTGCGCAACCCCTCTGGAAGGGAGAGGTCGCGCAGCCTGTACACTGCTCTTTGGGGCTGGGGGGGGGAGATTTTTTTTCTTGATTCCCCCCCCTAAAAACTAGGTGTGCCCTATGGTCCGGTGCGCCCTATGGAGCGAAAAATACGGTACGTCCCAGGAGCCATTTGGCTCCTAGCTTTTCTATCCGTTTCTAACACTGCTACAGACCCTCTTGAGTGTTAAGATTGGGCAAAGGGGTCTGAGGTAGTTTCAATGCTCTCAATTCAAAGAAAGGTGGTCCTGGAGGTGGCATTCTGTGCAGCAACCCCTAAGACATGGAATTCCCTCCCTCTGACACTTTTGGACTGTCGTTTTCATGGTATGCTGAAGACACACTTCACTATCATGGCCTTTGGCACATGAGAGGCTTTTATAGGACCTGCCCTCTTCTCTTTACTGATTTGTTTTGACTGATTTTAATACTGTATTTCTAAATTGTTGTAACCCGCCCTGGAACCTCATGGTGCAGGGTAAGAAATCTAATTAATAATTATAACATCTTGAAAATATTTTAGTCAATTTATCATAAAGCAATACATTATTTAATAGATTAAAAATTCATAATAGGATATGGAATTTTAGCAAAAACTGCTGGCTCTCTCAAGTCCATATTTCTGCTTTTTATTACACTATATAGGTATGGTTTCAAGGCAACTTGAGAGATTCTAAATAGACTAGTTCTACAGATGAGCCCTAGGATTATTATTAGAGAACAGTTTTAAAGCAACAGCATTTTAAACACCCAAAAAGATTCCTAATGGCTTTCAACAGCTTCAACTGGAACCTCGTATTTTAAAAGCCAGGAAACAAACTTCCTCTAGCACAAGGAGCCTAGTAGTACTTCTAATATTAATTATACTTATACATGTAAACTGCTAGGACCATGTAATACAGACTTATTCTGAAATCTAATATGGAAGGCATCTTTGAAAATCTGGAGTAGATGATAAGAATGAAGATCAAAGCCAGAGTCAAATACCACTACAACAAATGAGAGCAATTAGTGGATTTGCATCAAAGAATAGAATTATAAAGTTGAAGAAATCACCGTATTGCAATAATAAAAAACCTGTCTTGTTTGGGAAGGCTAAATATATTGACTGAGTAATGTTTATATATATATATATATATATATATATATATATATATATATAGTGTTATAAGCATAAATATAAATGATCACTGAAATATAATAATAAATAATAATAAAATTTTATTTATATCCCGCCCTCCCCAGCCAAAGCCAGGCTCAGAGCGGCTAACAGTAAAATAATACAGCATTCTAAAATCAATTCATTATAAAATCAGTTCAAATCAAATTGATGACAACCATTGGGCTAGAGTTCTGTGAAGATAATGACTACAAGCATCGGCTGACGAGAAATCTGAAGTGTCGACAGCACAAAATTTTAAAAAGTAATCAAGACAATAGGATTAGTTACCCCGTAGGACTCAGAACAAACTTTGAAAATATAACTTGTAACAATAAGCACTGTTACACACAAAGCAAAGAAAAAGGTGGCTATTAAAATACTGCCAAAGCATGACTGAATTAAGAACCATAAAATTAATGGGAAAACCTCTTTGGGTCTTTTGCTTCTGCTATGTTTGTAGAATGCAAGGTCAAGTTTTCCTCTGTAAGCTTTTATTTATTAAGAAAAAATGTATGCAAACTGGTGTGGTTTTGGGGGGCACGTGGAGTTGAAAGAGTGGAAATAAGAACTCCCTTCAAAATTACAAGTAAAAAAAAAATGAAATAAAGGCGGTGGGATGAGTTCATTGCAGGGAGTTGGGCTAAATAACCCTTGAATCCCTTCCAACTCCACGATTCTATGATTTTCTCAGTATCCAAACCATTTTTCAGATAGACTCAGCTGACTTTAAACAAATATTTTCCTTGATACTGTGCTTGAAAATGTGGGGGGGGGTATAGTTTTTATGACTTAAAAAAACTTTTTAAAATCCACCCAGAAATGATTTCAGATGCAGGGATATGCAGCAATAGGCTGATCTGTCCATGCATAGATGAGACTGAGTCGGTTCCTCTGTCCCCTCCCCAGCCAGCATTCCAATTTTCCTGCTGCTCCCCACATGCTTAGAACCCTCATTCAGCTTTAAACTTAAAGGAAGGCAGATGCCCATGCCACTGAAATCTGGATTTCTAAACATCTGAAAATTAATTTAAAACCACAGACTTTCAACTGCTTTACCACAGACTCTCCCATTTGAGCTAGAATTACAGCTGTACAGAGGTTTCAAAATAAATTTAAATCAACCACAAATTAACCAGACCTGCCTGTTTCATTTTTGTAAAACCATAAACATCCCCCATGATGTTCTTCCCTTTTGCTGGCACAAAGAAGTTAAGATGATGTCTCACAGCAAGACATTGGCTAGTGTAGAATGTGTCAATAGTACAAGCAGTGAACAGGAAGTGTCTAGCTCAATCACTCCACATACATTCTACAAACATAGCAGAAGCATGGTGCCCTCCAAATGTTTGCTAGACTACAACTCCCATCAGTCCCAGCCAACATGGTCAATGGTAAGGGATGGTGGGACCTGTGATTCTGCAATTTCTAGAGGGTGCCCTGTTGGCTACCCTTGCATAGATGGTCTTAGGAAAGTTGGTCTTCTCTCAGATTCCTATCTGCAATGCAGATTTAATACTCCTGACCAGCCATATGAAGTTGTTTTAAGAAATCCTATATGAAGGCACTCTAGATATCCCAAATGCTTTACGAATTCTATGTATTACAATCCCAGCTCCAAGATCACACCTCAGCTTATGCACTCTATGATTCCTCTGTAAAATGCATCTATTATTTGCCAAATAATGTATTAAAAAATGTTTAAAGAATTTTGTTTGAAAATTTTCATCAAAGAAAGTATTTTACACTCCTACACAACTGAGAGCTCAAAGTAAGAGGCATTTCATTTCCTGCAAAGAGAAATAACTTGAAAGAAAGATGAACCTTTATTTTTTTCTATTTCTAGCAACTAGATTTTGCAGTATCTCATGACCCTAAGTTATGAACAATAGCTACTGGGAATACACAGATGACAGTTTGCACAAATGAAAACGATGCCAGCTTTAATGGTAAATATTTTTATATCCAGAAGCATAAGGTCTATTTATAAACAGCCCAGAGTGTTTAGCAACAATTGGCTGGTACACACGAATATTTCTTTCAAAATTAAACAAACCACTTCAGATCAGATCTGATCTCCCATGCAAGGAGAACTACAGCATTATCACTATCTAACAGGGCCAAAAAATATGGGGTACCAGAACTGCAAGCGGATGCAAGGCCATCTGGAAGAGAGAGAAAATGGGACTAGGAGGGATAAACAGAATGTTGGAAACTGTTCACGGGTAATTTAAACAGCTAAAGTTCAAGTGATACACAGATCTAAAATACAAGCCAGAAGGAAGCACTAAATGCACTGAAAAACATTTTTGGCGTTTTATCTCAACGTTCTTTTAAATTTTATTTTATGTACCCATCAGCAACACACAAACAAACACAAAGAAAATTACTTACTATGTCACTTTCTAGATTTGCTCCCGAGTAACAATACCATCCTTTCCCTCTAAGCCTTACTTTAGCATATCAGCTCTGGTGTCTCTTTTACATTATGCAATTTTTCCCAGAACACTTACTATCATTAAAGTCATAATTCATTTCTCAATGAGAAGTAATTTGGGATGGATTATTACCCGAGTGACTGTATATGCTGTATATGAAGTTGGAACAAATGCCTTCTCAACAATATAGTTAAGGTATTGGGGACAATCAAGGAGTTCACATGTGTGCCGTTCCCTTAAACCTCTCCCTGGAGTGAAGCTTCTCCAAATAGGGTCGGAAGTAATCTTTTTGAATGAGCATGGTCAGAATGGTCAAAGGATCTGATCCATAAACGCTCCTTTATTTGTGTCTGAGGGCTGTTCACTACACCGGAAAGTATGTCAATTAAATTCTTGTTTATCTGTACATGTTTCTCCAAAATTATGAAGTTAAGTCAATTGTGTTGTGTGGATGGCAAAAGGGAACAAAAAGAACATTCAGATAAATAAATATGCCATCAAGCAAATTTTTGTCACAGGAAGTTCAGGCAAACAATGTGTACATACACACCACCTGTTTTTCTCTGAATATGTTAAGAACAGCTAATGCAGGGAAGTCTCTACTATGTCTGTAGAAAGGAACTAAGTTCTTTCAAAGTCTTTATCACAATCTAGGGGTGCTCCTTACTACTGTATTTTAGAAAAAATTGTTTCATGATATCCCTGGCATACAATCCAATTTATAAAACTGAATAGAGAGGACACTATTATTTCATCTTGAGAGTTCACATGCATGTTTGAAAAAGCAACTTAATGTCATAGATACCGCACCATGATTTTAGATGTGCCAGATATGCTATAGCAGGAGTGGGGGACTTTTGGCTCTCTGGATGTTGCTGAACTACATCTTCCATTACCCCAACCAGTATGACCAATGGTCAGGACTGACAGGAATTGTAGGTCAACAACATTTATAAGCCAAAAACTTCTACATGACTGTGCCAGAAAGACAACCTTGCACAAATACTTCAATGAGCAGTTTTAACTGCTGCACAACAGCAACACCATATTTTATACCAAATACTTAAACCACACCTTTTTACCTGACATATTAATCTATATGAGAGTTATCAATACAAATGCATATTCAGCAGGAATGTAAAACAACTAATTTATCTGCTGTCCATGAGAACAAATGATGAAAATGAATTCTGAATATATTCACTCAAGTTTTGGGAGTCTTATATATGGTTCAAGTTAGATACATTCCTATAGTTTGTTGTTTTTAATTCATGTAATAAATTCATGTTTTTATTAATACTGATATGGTTTTATTGTATGTATTATTTTAGTTGCCGTATGCAACTCTGGGATCCTTTTGAAGAAGTGTGGTCATTAAACTAAATGTATCAACCGCTTGTATCAAATGTGCAGAGAGCAAATGTGAAGAAAGATAAAAAATCTGTAAACATTACATAAAAGTTTGCTACTGAAATATAAATTAAGGCAGAGATTTGCTGGTATACTTTACTATTGTTTCAAAAACTCTTTTTCTGTATGCAACTGCAGAAGTTTGAATGTAGGATTCCATTTCCTGTACGTTTATTCTCTAGGAATGCATAATTGATAAAAATAGAAATTAAAACCATTTAAAGCAGGGATGGGCAACCTATGGCCCTCCAAATGGTGCTGGATTCCAACTCCCATCATTCCTGACCACATGCCATGCTAGCTGGGGCTGATGGGAGTTGGAGTCCAGCAACACCTGGAGAGCCACACATTTCCCATCCCTGATCTACAGGAAGCAATCACATGGTGCCTGACAATGGATAAAACTAACCTACAAGTTAGGATTGGTACCAGCATTGTTCAGACAAGAAACTACAGGCCTTCCAAAACCTACAATTTAAGTGCTCTTCTGACAGGTTAGCAGCAATTCAAACTCCTCATTTATCAAAGATCTATAGTAGTTACCATAGTACATGATGCAGTTGTATGTGCTTATATTTATTTTCCTATGTTACTACAACCTACAAAACAATGAAGAGGTAGCATTTCCACTTTATACAGATCTGCATGTTGCCACCAATATTTTGGGAGCTTGGGCTAATGAGAACCAAAGTCTTGGCCCAGAAAAGTAATGTTGCAGTTAATCTGCAAGTATAAGCAATCCTACAGTCATCCAAGGTCCCATATACATTACATCCACTGTGATGTTCTCATTATGCAGAAGTCAGCAGATCTCTATGAATACGCACCTCCCTCTCAGGTGGGAGGAGAGAGAAGAAATGATATAATACTACCAATGTTTCCCAAGTGCTGGTAAAGTGTTTAAAATGCAATTTTATTAACAGTTCCCCCCAAGGTCAGTACTGTCTCTGTATTGCAGAAGGGGGAGGGGGGAGGCTGAAAGAATGACTTCTCTAAGGGCAAAATGGTAAGTTCACTGATGATTTAATAGCTCATTCTCTAACCACCAGAATATGCCTCACCAGAACACAACCTCCCCTTCAGCCCACATCACTCTATAAAGTCTCTTGCTTTGTGAAAAGGGGTATTGGGGGCCTACAGGTCATTTGTTAAGGACGGATGCTCATATGTGATATATCTTTGTGGATCAACAGTACAGGAGATGCACATCCTGTGCCAAGTAAGCACATGTTAAAAGTAAGTAACCGAAGCTGGCATGCAATTCATTATGACCATAAACACCCTATAACTTTTAAATACCTACATAAATTTGTAATATTCATAATTACAAGGAGACACATTTATCTGGAGCCAGGATTTTGGAATCTAACTGAGAACTGTAACTATTCCAGTGCAAGAAATCCAGGTCAGGTTTTCAAGCACATTCAAACCCAGAAACCTCCTAGGTGATGATGCTGCCGCCTACCAGATCAGCTTGCTGTTGCAGACTTATTTTTATGCTAATTGGGCAAACTAGTTTCAGCCAGCCTTGTGAATAGATAATTCAAAAGCACAGGATACTTTTTTTCAAGCTGAGACACAAGATGTGATAGAATGCTTCTAACTAGTTTAACAAAAGTTACTTACTCAACACAACCACCTTCTTTTTAACAGTTTTGATACCCAATTTGGAAACTCCAGCCCCTTATAAAGAGCAATTTATTTAGTTCTTTGTAAAATAAATTGAGGGCAAGGAAAAGGAACTGTTTATATTCATGTTAATCTAGCTAAAATATCTCCAGATTAAAGTTTTAAGCACATTAATATAAAAAAATCAGGTTGCATTTTATATAAATTTTTGTAAAATAAAAACAAAGTATTATATTTGTAGAAGGGAGGAGTTAAAAAGAATATTGAGCAAGTCCACAACTGTTTCCATTCTGTTTTTTATTAACAGTAGTCTGGAATATATATTCACTACTTATACATCTTATATTTGATTGCAGTTGCAATGGTGCAACCTCAAATAATCTATTGTTCCTGAACAAGGAAGCAAGAGACAGGTAGAAATAAGCTTAGTTACATATTTAATACACCATTTGAACTCAAAAGAACAGAGGAATCAGCTGGCTCAAAAGGGGGTTATGCTTGTTCAGAAGTGCACCCCACCAGTGGAAAAATGCATTACTGAGGGGCCACCTCCACCACTGTGAACCCGCTGCACCCACAGAACACTGGGGGCTTGACTCTGCTGCCAGAAGGGTTTCAATGGAAATTAGGCCCCCAAACAGGGCATTCCATGAGCATGAAGGAGGTGCGACAGATGCAGCCCTGGATCAGCTGATCAAAAGCCCCAATATTCTCTAAAGAGTCCCAAGGACCAGAGCCTCCACCACAACAGAATGGAGCTTTCCCCACAAAAACAAAAAACATGCAGGTGAGGAAAACAAGTTTGCCACTCCCAAAGCCTTCTGGCCAGACCCAAGTCACCAGGATTTTGGAAGTGTCAGTAGATTTGCCACTTCACACACCTCCAACTCCCACTTAGGATTGCAATGGAAGGGTCACTAAGTCAAATCGTGCACTGAGTTAACTGTAACCTTCTCCCAGCTTATCCAGCCACTTCTGTGCTCCCTCCCACAATAAATCTGCCCAGTTCTCTATGATGGTGACTATTTTTCCCAAGGAACAAGTTTGTCATTCACTCCAGCAGTAGCTGCCCTTATATCTTCTTTGTAAAGATAGATGCAACCACTGAAGCTGCAGGGAAAATACAGAAGCATTTCCCTCTGGGCAGGGTACAAGACAGGCAAAAGTAAAGAAGGAAGGCTACCATCATGCCAAATCTATTGTTAAGATTGGTTTGTAAGCCTCTCTTTCAGCAAGGGTAAGTGCCAAAAACATGTGAATGACAGAATTTGAATCTAGGTGGTGAGAAGGAACAGATTTCCCTTTCTGTTGATAAGGTGACAAGCAACATAGAATGAACACACTGAAACTTGCACTTCAAAACATACAAGATGGCCTGATGTTAGCAAACAAACATTGGTACTGTGTGCATATTAGAAACTATGAAGTATAAGCTGCTGAACCAGTAAAATAGCAAACGGGGATGGGAGGGGCATTCACATACTGTCCATGTTCCAACATGGGTTGGAAACCTCCAGTTGGTGGATGGATTGACAGCCTTCCACATCTCTGGTCCCTTCCAATACCAGCAGTTCAGCAGAAGCAGATTTTAGAAGTCACATTCCACAGAAAGCCAGTCTATAGTACAGCCTCTATTAACTGAAAAGGTCTAATTACCATTTTTTTCTTGCTACCATGCTGACCTCTAAATGAATTGCTGTGAAGCAGGTGAGAGCTTTCACCGCCCTAACATTCAACCATGCAGGAGTTCTGAGCCACTTCCTTCTGTATTGCTGCAACTTTAAACCATCAGATCATAACCAGACAGTGCATGAGTGACACTGGTGATTCCTCTCTAAAATAGGGAAAGGGGAGAGGAATGCAAACATAAAACACAGGATAATGCAAGTGGGGGGGGACCAATGTCTGCCTAGTTTTTAATATAACTAACAAACTACCGGTAGATATTTTACATTTGAATAATTTGAAACATAGAAATCATATAATGATGGCTATTATAAAAAGAGTTTACAACGAAAACCTAAAAATAATTATGATATCCCACTGGTGAAATGCCAGGAAGACACTAGATTATCAGTTAGATATTCAGATCAAGCATCTTTAACACTATAAAATGCTGTGAAACTACAGTGGTACTTCAGGTTACAGACTCTGCTAACCCAGAAATAGTACCTTGGGTTAAGAACTTTGCTTCAGGATGAGAACAGAAATCGCGCAGCAGCGAAGTGGTGGCAGCAGCGGGACGCCCCATTAGCTAAAGTGGTACCTCAGGTTAAGAACAGTTTCACATTAAGAATGGACCTCCAAAACGAATTAAGTTCTTAACCCAAGGTACCACTGTACTGAGATTGTTGAATGGGATGATTTATCTAGAAAGAAGATATGTTGAAGGGGTGAGCTAACAGCTCTCTATACTTTATTGCAACTCAGTTCTAACCTACGGTAGTCCTTTGACCTTTTTAAAGTAGCACTTAGACTTTAATGGTTGCACAGAAAATCTGGAGTACATCAATATCAAAGCAAACAAGCTTATTTTACTCTCATCTTTTCTCAAACATTTGTGAATAGGTGACACATTTTAAAATTAAAAGTACCAATTGCGAGCAGAAAGACTGAAACTTCTAAATTAGCTAAATACTGCTGCAGTATAGTTTTGAAAGGTGTCAAAGAGAAATCACGGGAAAGACAAGATGCCAATTATGCACTAGTTTTAAGGCAGCAGTGTTCAAGCTTCCTGCCTTTTCACATCAACTTGCCTGTCAAAGAACCCTGCACAACAGTGATGCAGATGATTTTGGGGTGTGGCTGCACTCATTTCATGCAGAGTTCTGACCTAACCTGTTGTAGCTTGCTATCACCCCACATGAACTGAGAACATTTCCTAAAACATACTTCATACTTCCCTTTGCCTGCATATTGCACAGAAAGTTAGGTAATGAATGGAAAGCTAAATTTCAAAGAAGTGTATCCTCCATTACTTATCTTCTCACTGAAGAATGTAGAGCCCAATGTTTCCCAAAATACAGTCTGAACACAACCCAGTTGGGTGCTTATAAAGTGAAATGACAGGTTTATAGATTCCATGTGTATATTCCAGTGGATAAATTAGGAATTAAGTTCACCAAACCACCAACAGCCATCTAGCTCCAAATGTTGAAGATGGAACTTATCACAGGATATGAGACTATATCAGTATTGCCTAAATAACATGTCTCACTTATTTACACTTTATTTATTTACATTAAACTTTACTGTTATGTAGGTGCAATTCACTCGGTTTGGAAAATTCCTTTATTTTATTTAATATATTTTTAATCTGCCTATTAGAGTTCAAGTCCTTCCAAACCTGTCACTACCCTGAATAACTTGATGTCACACTCAAATTGGCTAACTCACAGCTCACTCCTGATTTCAGGTTATTTGTGAATATTAAATATCACGAATCCAATGCAGATATTTGGAGGAAGGGCTCTTTACTAAGACTTCCCTCAAAGTAAAAGATGTCTGTTTACTCCTACCTTCAACTTCAGAAAAGCTTGTTCTTCTATTTACTTAACAATTATCACTTTAATAGTGTGCTCTTCCAGTTAATCTGGGAAAGAAATTAGTCACATCCCTTTTTTAAAAAATACTGCTCATTGCCTATTTTCCAATTCTTGGATGAAGAGATTAATTTTAATTTGCATATGTTTTGACATCTGGCTAACCTATGACCCACCAGGCATTGTTAGACTAAGACACTCACTTTCCTGACCATTAGCAATGCTGCTGGGAGTCCAATAATACATGGATGGTAAAAGATTAGTTGCCCATGATTTAACAAGACCTTGCTTGCTTCAGATCCCTCCTCAAAAATCTACCTTTTCCATGAAGATTTTGGCACAATCCCCATAACCTGTTCACATAATGAAACACTATCTTAGAAATAACATAGACTTAAACATCTAAAAAGAACCTACACCAAACTGTGACAAAAGGATGGCAGATGCTCAAGCCCTAGCAAATGAAAGGGAAGAAAAGATGGAGATCCACATGAGGTCCATATGTACCTTCATGCAGTCCAACGTTCAGAAGTTGTTTTAGAGAAGCTGACACCACCCTCTGCTCAGAAAGAGAACCTCTTGCTAGCTACAACCCATTTCTTTGGGGTTTCTGATTACAACGTGCACTGGAGGTTGGAAGGGTGATTGTTGCGATCGCTACCGTCTCAGCTGAATGCTGAAGTTGGCAAGTCCATGCGGAAATGGATCCTCCTGAGAAGGATGCACATTCAGAAGGAGTTTCCGAATGTCAAGCACAACCTAAGATAATGCGGTGTCTTGGAAGAAGACTCACGTTGATCCTGCACAAGGAGGACTTCAAGGTAGGTGTCAGGGGACTGCCATCGGAACAGGGGAGGGGGCAGGTGAAGGGGAGGGCTCGAAGATGCTACTGAGAGCCCAAGTGCCTCACCTAGCCCGACTGGCCAGGAAACAGACACGCCGTTTCCATTGCCCAGCTTGCGCAGAGGGGTGAAACGTAAGGAGGGGAGGCAGAGATTTGGGGTGTCTAAGTTCTTATGTTGGGGGAGAAACCAGAAGGGGCCACGCCCGGAATCTGCAAGTGACTAAGACGGACATGAATTGTGGGGTTCTGTACTGTAAATAGTTTGCACCAATAAAACCTGTAAAAGACATGTCGTGGTCCTGCCTGGTTACTCATGAGCAACCCCCCCCAACCTGACAGTAGGTTAACTGGCTCTCAACACCATCTTCAAAGTGGGTAAATCCACAGTTTATAAGATCTTCCACAAAACTGCCTGTGTACTGATGGATAAACATGTTTCCAGTGTATGCCCTCATCCTTACAGCAAAGACATTCCCACTGTAAACTGGCTGATTACTGCCTACACGTCCCAAGGACAGGCATCACTAATAACATTAACTACAGTCGTATCTTGGTTGTCAAACTTAATCAGTTCCAGGAGTCTGTTTGACTCCCAAAATGGTTCGAAAACCAAGGTCTGGCTTCCGGTTGGCTGCAGGAGCTGCCTGCACTACATTGGAAGCCATGGAAGCCGCGTCAGATGTTCAGCTTCCGAAAAAAGTTCGCAAACCAAAACACACACTTCCGGGTTAGCAGCGTTCGGGAGCCAAAAAGTCTGAGTACCAAGGCGTTTAACAACCAAAGCACGACTGTACTACCATAGCAAGGTGAGGTTACTGTTGGAGAGCCCCTTCAGGCATCAAAAGTTGAGGTAGAGGACACTTAAACCTTGCTGGATGTTGAGGAAGCCATTGTGGCCAATGCGATTATGGTGTACTGAATCCCACAAGGTAAACCTGCAAGACACACACACAGGCGCACAAGCACATATGCACTACACAAAAATAATGATGCTGGAAAAACTGTGAAGCCAGGCAATGCCTCTACATAGCTCCATCCTTATTTCAGACATTGTGATATATTAGTATGTTTAGCTGGTGATATATTGCGATATTGAAAACCAGTTATTGCCTAGCCCTACTATTTAGCTAAGTGTTACTTGAAGCAGACACACGGTTGACCACGCTGGCATCCTCTTGGCCCTGGTGATTATCTTTCTTTAACTACAGTATAGATTCTAGCAGAACTTCTGATATTGTGGTTTTAAACAACTCCTAAGTATTTGGGAAATTTGACCATTTTGACTTTGCCTTTCATCTTCCTTTTTAACACTACACCTCACACTACATCCTGGGCACCACTTAAGATTAAATTCAGGGTCACCAGCCCTCTGACTAGTTCCATGGCTAACTGTTTCAGAGCACAATCCCTTACGAGAATCCAGAAATGTTTACATTTTTGTTGTGATTGGAGCACATGTGTAGCCAGTCCATGTGAGGGTAACTAAAGTCACCTATCATTAATGAACAAATACCAATTTCAAATACAATACTGGGCAAGCTTGGCAGCTTCAAAGTTTTTAATTTTGTTTACTAAATACAAGTAAAAATAAGCATGCAAAATTAGATCACTCTATAGTAAAGGTAAAGGGACCCCTGGCCATTAGGTCCAGTCATGACCGACTCTGGGGTTGCAGTGCTCATCTCGCTTTATTGGCCGAGGGAGCCAGCGTACAGCTTCCAGGTCATGTGGCCAGCAGGACTAAGCCACTTCTGGTGAACCAGAGCAGCGCACGGAAACGCCGTTTACCTTCCCACCAGAGCGGTATCTGTTTTTCTCTATAGTGGTCCTCTAAAAGTCATCTAACTAAAACTCCCACCATCCCTGACCCCGGCCAGGCTGGTTGAAACTGGCAGAAGTTAAGAGTCCCATAGCATCCAAAGAGCCAGAGGTTCCCCATCCTGTGCAAACTGAATTTTTTCCAATGAAAATTTGAATAATCTGTGCAAAGGGAAATTTTTCAATTCACATTTTTATGAATGTCTTCATTACAGAAATTAAATTCTATAATTTCAATTTACAACAGTTAACATTATATTTATTTTATCAATGAATCCACACAATCCTATGTGCCTGCTTAGAAATTTTGCAACATGGTGGAATGAAACCTGGCTTTTATTTCTCTTTCACAGCAAAAGAACTCAAAGCAATGGAAATGTGCCTGGCAGTTTTGTATGACGATTATGTGATTTATCACTGTTATAGGCCTTTCACTGATGAATGCATTGCTGACCTCAGTTGGAAACGGAATAAAATGATAGCAAGATGTCTGGCATGCTGACCACCACCACCAAAAGACCACAGTGAATTAAAGGGTGTGGTGTGAGCAGTTTTATGTAGTCCCTAGCCCACGCTGACACAGAATTTATCTGCCAAGGCCATCAAATGGGGGGGGGCATGTTTCAAATCCACCAACCACTACACATTTCACAATGTCTGGTGGCATATTTGAGCAAAGTATACTAGGCAGTCAACTGATGGATGAAATTGATATATTTAACTTGTAAAATGAGTGGTTTGTAAACCCAAAGTATAGAATTAATCAACAATTTGGTCTTTAAGTCTGAAAACTATAAAATAAATTGGTGGTCCTTCAGTAGAAGCTTACTAAAAATATTTTCATTCCATTTATACAAAACACACACCGTATCTTTCATGTCCACAGGTCATCCATTTCAATTCATACAAAGGTCAATGACCTATCTTGATTTCAAAAGACAAGTTTCTGCAGCTACATAAAAGTTTCCATCTCTAGTAGAAAGTGTTATTCTCATGAGACTTTGCATTTAATACATCTTTGGCCATTTTTGTGAAAATCGGTTCTGAATATAGCTGTCTTTGTTGATTAAAACTGCAATAAACTGAACTTTTCAGCACATCAGTCCTCAGCAATACAGTAAAAAAAACAAAAAACAAAAAAAACAAAAAACTATTCTACCAAGAAAAAGTTCAAAGCACCTAGGAGGACATTTTACAGCCTGGGTGGTGACAGCACAAACTGTTCGGAACTTTTTCAATTATTAGTCTCAAAAGCAGGAAAGGTTTGCTACTCTTGAAAATCCCAAAAGATGGCATACATGTCTGTAAGAGAAACTTTTTTATTCCTTATTGTATCACAAACAAATCAAAAGTCAGACAAGTAATAATGACTACAGTGCAGCTTTTAGAATATGAAGGGGGTAAAATTGGTTTATCATATTGCCCCTTCTTTTGTGTGTTTTCTATATATAAGATTAAACAAAAACTCCACTGACAGCCCAGATTCTGACCACAGCAATTTTATTTTAAGCAAGCACTAATGTCCTTTCATATCCATTCCAGACAGAAGGGTAAAATGACATTTTGCTCAGTTTTGTTTCTACTTCATTATTAACAGTGAGAAAAATATGGTCAGAGTGTTAAACCTTTGCTATTACTGGAAGAAAGAGAGAGCAAACAAATAAACCATTTCTCTAATCCAAGACAAACCTTTTTCCCAAACCTGAGACCTGGTCTTGCCATCTCTCTTACACTAAAATTAACATGCAGTCAACAGGAAATACCAGATCTATTGTTCTCCAATTGTATTGTAAACTTATTTCCAGGGGAACATCTAATTATTCCTTCACCTTGACTTTTCCTTGGTTTCCAGAAAAATATAATTATATTTAATTAAAGGTAAAGGTAAAGGTACCCCTGCCCGTACGGGCCAGTCTTGACAGACTCTGGGGTTGTGCGCCCATCTCACTTAAGAGGCCAGGGGCCAGCGCTGTCCGGAGACACTTCCGGGTCACGTGGCCAGCTTGACATCGCTGCTCTGGCGAGCCAGAGCCGCACACGGAAACGCCGTTTACCTTCCCGCCGGTAAGCGGTCCCTATTTATCTACTTGCACCCGGAGGTGCTTTCGAACTGCTAGGTTGGCAGGCGCTGGGACCGAGCAGCGGGAGCGCACCCCGCCGCAGGGATTCGAACCGCCGACCTTTCGATCGGCAAGTCCTAGGCGCTGAGGCTTTAACCCACAGCGCCACCTGCGTCCCTATATATATTTAATTACAGGACCCCAATTTAAAATACATTTTGAAATATTAAGCAATTAGCCCCAAAGATGGTTCCAAAGATTCTATAGAACCAAAGCATTTCAGTGAATACATTAATTTTATTTATTTAAAATTATATATATCCCATCCTCCATCATTACTGATACCAGGATAGAGTGCAGCATAAAATAATCTTTAAGGAAAATTTAAAAAAAGAACTGATTCTTAAAAACACTGACAAACAAATCAACTAACAGAGAGAGTGAAGTCATCTGGAGATGATAGCTATCTAATTTAGTAACCACAAGCAAAACAGGATAGCCATATATCCATAAATATAGAAAAGGATCAATATAAAACTGCTTAAAATAAAAATACCTGAAGATAATCACACTTTCAATAGCATGTTACCTACCTGAAGGACAGGCACTTTTTGTGGTGTGTTCTGCGGTGACTGGTGAAGCTGCGCCCAAGGCTGATGGTGAGGATGTGGTGGTGGTGAAGACTGGTGGTGAATGCCTGGGTGAGGTGGCATGGGAGGACAGGTTGGCATCTGCTGCTGAAAAGATGACTGACTGGGATGCTGCTGGCCAGATATTAATCGTTCTTGTATTGCTTGTGGATCAGCAAGGCCAACACCTGGACAGCCATTTGGTCTCATGTGGCCCCCCATTTCCCGTGGGGCTGAAGACATGCCCATGAACGGCCGATTCTGTTGTATATTCCGAGGGCCCATACTCCTCTGTCCAATTCCCATGGCACCAGGCGGCTGGTGAGATGGCTGAGGATGGGGCATATTTGGATAACTGCCAACTTCCATTGGTATTCCTGCACTACCAGGCCTAACCTGTGGAGGAGGTGTACCTGCTGGATTACTCATTGCTTTCATGGGTGACATGGGAGGTGGAGAAGCATAGGTTCCCTGAGGCTGTGAAGGGTGCATAGTTTGTGTGTTCATTTGGTTAAGTGAGCCACTAGGGTGAAGGGGCTGCTGGTGCATTAGTCCTTGACCACTGTTAGATGGAAACCCTACGGCATTTGGGTACCTAGGTACAGACTGATTCATTGGAGTGTTATTTGTAAGGCCTAAATTCTGATTCATCCCTGTATTGTTTACTAATCCCTGATTAAGGTTACTGTAAGGATAACGAGAATACTGCCCTGAGTTGTTTATAGTAGGTGAAGGTACTGTCTGGCCCCGAGAACTAAAATTAAGTGTTTGTGGCCTAACAGCACCCTGCTGAGGAGGGTTAGGGGAGAATCTGGGACCATGGGCTACTGATTCTCCATGGAGAGCAGTGGGAGGGTGGTGATGAAATTGCTGCACTGAATGTCGTAAAGAAGGGCCCATGCTTGGATTCTGTTGGGGCACATGAGACATGTGGCCAGGTCCTGAGGTGGCAATGAAAGGATTTCCCTGATTAAGACCTTCCTGGCTTTGAGAAAACTGGTTTATCCTCTGCTGTTGTGGCTGACCATGCTGTTGCATTGAAAAGTCACCACGAGCCATATAATTTCCCATTGGCTGCATGTGCTGAGGATGTCCCTGTCCAGGTGGTCCTGATGGTGCTGGTGGTGGCGGCTGAGTGGGTGGTGGTTGCTGCTGCTGGTATGGTGCTCTTATCTGGTCTGGCACTTGAACTGCCCTTGGCCCCCACATAGAACTACCATCTACAAAGGGTTGTGCATGCCTTTCATTCTGCATACCAGGATAGACACCCATTTGGCTACCGGTACTCCCACCGTGAGGAACTGGAGGATTATGATACTGTGAGTGAGGAGATGCTATACCATTCCCTGGGGCATTACTCATCATTCTGTTGGGCTGATCCATCAGATGCATTTTCTGCTGTTCATACTGATTATAATGATCAAAGTGGGTCAACTTTGCTTGATTTTGACTGTTAGGAGGATGGTGAAGGGGTGATTGCAATGAGGCAAATCCTTGATCAATAGGCATTTGTTGCCCCATAGCGTTTACTGCATTTTCAGGGTATCCACATTCACCCAAGCCCTCCAGTCCTTCACTGAAAATATTCCCATCTTCTCCAAACAGGCTCATCATTCCTGGATCTGCCATCTTTGTTCCAGCACGCAGCGTCTCAGAGCCACAACTAGAATACTAGTTCGTGCTTCACCTCACTGAGGTGTTTGTCTTCAAAGCCTTTAATCCTCAACTAATCGCCTTCATGTCATTCCATATTTCCTTAATTCTTTTGGACCACAGAGTGTCAGGCAAATTCGTGTTACGAGTCCTAAAAAAAAGAAGAGAAAGAATTTTTAAAAATCAGGTTGAAAGTAAAAACACAAGTTGTATTTAAACACACTACAGCTTTCTGCAATTCCAAATGAAGCCTTTACAAATCCTGAGCTTTTAATATTTCATTAAAAAAACCTCATATGAAGCTTGATTATGATAAGAAACTAGAAAGCCAGGAAACAGTAACCTTAAATTAATCCATTCACTACACTTCCTTGTGTTCCATTCCTGGATAGAACAGAACAAAAGAACACAACAGGCAGCTGAGGCAGCTGCCACAGCAGGCAGTCAAATGTATGCATATAGCCAAACAGCCCATCTGCTGAACTAAAACCCTGAAAATGCTCTACTTACCAACAGCATGTCCTTAACCTTATTCCCCCAAGCAGAGTAATCAGATGAGTGAGCAAGCAGCAGCAAGAACTACAATAAGCTAAGTCAGTTATATGCCTAGCTCTTAAGGTTAATTTCTTCTAGTAGTCACAAAATCCTGTTGCTCAGTTAACTAACTACACATTTAAATAAATTATAAGGCACACTCGATACGCAATGAAGTTGCAAACAGGATATTGAGTTCTGTATTAATGCAACATTCAGGATTAATTCTTAACATTTGTATCCAATGCAGCACTAAGTTAAGTCACTAAACAATATTCAAGTTACAAGAAAGGAGATTACGACTAAACGTATGGAAAAACTTTCTGAAAGTAAGAGCTGTTTGACAGTGGAACAGACTCCCACAAGAGGTGGTGGACTCTCCTTCCTCCTCGGTGGATTTTAATCAGAGGTTGGGTGGCCATCTGTCATGGATGCTTTAGCTGAGATTCCTGCATTGCAGGGGTTTGGACTAGATGACCCTTGGGTCCCCTCCAACTCAAAGGTTCTATGAATACATTGGCTCTGCTGGTGAAAGGGTCTGCACCAGCAGAACACTGATGCACACCAGAATGCATAAAGAAGTTGTTGGTAACTCTGTGGCACAACGGACTGCGCAATTTGTTGCACGACGAGTTTCCACTAGTGCAAGTGCTGCACTGGATTCCTCTGTTAAAGCTCAACCACCCACTAATGCAATAGGTCTTGTGCTAGCAGACAGAGAACACTGGATACAAGCTACTGCTTTCAAGTGTTTACTTGTATTGCCATAGACATAATCCTTACAACAACCCTGTAAAGCTAAGTCAGTATTATCTGCCATATTGCAGACAAGGTAACCAAGGCTGAGAACATATGGCTTGCCCACAGCTGCCTAGCAAGCTCATGGCAGTAGTGAAATTCGAACTGGAAACTTCCTGATTAGTACCAGATTATTTGATTATTTAATAAAGAATTGTTAAGGTCACAGAAGACATATACAGCCAATATGCTTATGGGGACAGGGAAGACAGCACCCAGGAATCAGACTAGTTTATTCTGCAAACAATTTTTTAAATGAAGAACGTAATTTCTGAACTCCATGGCAAAAATGTGGGTAATTACGAGTAACCAATGTAGAAATGTTAAAAACAAGTAATCAAGTTTCACTGAAGGCCTAGATGTCATCAAGATTTCCAACTTGATTTGTACTACATCTTACAAGTGTTTTTTTAAAAAAAAAAACACAAGCAAGCAAATAAAAAGCAAATTGCGTATTTTTTTTTTATAAATAAAACCTTCTGACTTAGTCTGACATGATATTAATGGTACAATACTGACTGAGGTGAAAAATTCAGTGCTGTGGACTTTACCTTGAGGAACTTTTCTGTATCATAAGCTCATTAGTAACAATGAATGGATAACAACTGCAAGTGCAATATTGGGCAAGCTTTGCAGCTTCAAAGCTTTAACTTTATTTACTAAATGAAACCTCTTACATCAGAGCTGGTGTATTATGTGGTGATATGAGAACAGTCTCTCTCAGAGGTGGTGCCTCTAACCGGGATTGTTCTTCTCTCACAAACATGGTTGCTGGAAACAGTGTTATCCTTAGGGCTTCAGTTGAAAGCTGATCCATGGCATTTGCTAGTTTTATGATTTTTAACTAATTTGAGTACTGGCTTTATGTGTGCCTCTTGTGTGTTATGATATATTATATTTATACACTTGCAACCTGACTTTGAGTCCAATGTTGAATGATAGAATAACTAGAATGAGAAAATAACTTTCCTAACTAAATAAATTCCCGCCAACAACCTGAAGAGGTACAATTTAGTTGCTGGTTTTATCGCCTCAACACCACCTAGGCCTAAGGAAGCCATTAACAACATGGCATAAAACAGATAAACCCACAGGTAAGGAAAACCCTCCATTTGAAGAAATACCCACTAAAAAGAACCAATGAACTGGAAATTAAAGCCAGGGGATATAAATATTGCCTGAAACTAAACTGTTGAAATTGTGAAAGATTTCAGAATTCTGGAAAAGGCAATCACGAATTCCCGCTCGCTCCTGACACTTCAATCAGGCCGCCTGTTGCTCACCCTCTCCCTCCCTCCCTTCCTCCACAGCCCAGCCACCAACCTCCGTAGGCTGAGATATGAATGGGGCTTGCCTGCCTTACAGCCAGCGCCTTCACTTAATTCTTTGGCTGCATGAGAGCTGGTGGGCTACCTCCTCCCTTCTTTCTTGCACTAATCACTGAGCAGAACAGAGCCTGAGCAGAACATGTTTTGTTAGTGCCCCCATTGCTGAGCGGAATGGTGGCTCCCAGTAGCCGCAGCTTGCGCAGCAAGAGGCTATTAACAGGGTGAGCTGTGACTGGCAGCTCCGAGGCTCCACGTTTGCATGAGGTGCCATGCCATGCCATGCCATGTGGTGCCCCAGCTGATGCACTCTGCCTAGGGTAGCGCCGCCCACCTGGCCTCACCAGGAAGCAGCAGAAGCTGTGCACGGTGACACTGATTATCTGTATGGCCAGCAACTGCTTTCTTCCTCCCCACCTTCTTTCCTTCTTTCTGACATCATACTATATCAGCGAGGTTTATCATAGAATCATAGAGTTGGAAGAGACCACAAGGGCCATCGAGTTCAACCCCCTGCCAAGCAGGAAACACCATCAGAGCACTCCTGACATATGGTTGTCAAGCCTCTGCTTAAAGACCTCCAAAGAAGGAGACTCCACCACACTCCTTGGCAGCAAATTCCACTGTCGAACAGCTCTTACTGTCAGGAAGTTCTTCCTAATGTTTAGGTGGAATCTTCTTTCTTGTAGTTTGGAACCATTGCTCCGTGTCCGCTTCTCTGGAGAGCAGAAAACAACCTTTCTCCCTCCTCTATGTGACATCCTTTTATATATTTGAACATGGCTATCATATCACCCCTTAACCTCCTCTTCTCCAGGCTAAACATGCCCAGCTCCCTTAGGCGTTCCTCATAAGGCATCGTTTCCAGGCCTTTGACCATTTTGGTTGCCCTCCTCTGGACACGTTCCAGTTTCTCAGTGTCCTTCTTGAACTGTGGTGCCCAGAACTGGACACAGTACTCCAGGTGAGGTCTGACCAGAGCAGAATACAGTGGCACTATTACTTCCCTTGATCTAGATGCTATAATCCTATTGATGCAGCCCAAAATTGCATTGGCTTAGCTGGCAATATATTACGATGTTGGAAAGCAAACATTGCCCAGCCCAACTGGAAATAAATGTCATTCTAGATGCTCATTTGGACACTGATGTGAAAGAGGAAGACTGAGCAGACTGCTTGGCGGTTCTCCTGGGATCTCAGATAAAGGAGGGAAGTGGACCTCTAGCTTCTAGGGAAATGGAGGAGGGAGGGAGAGGGTGAATGCTCAGGTTTGGGACTGGCAGTTAGCCCCAAACCTGAGCTATCAAGCATTACAAAGGACAGCTGGGGAAGGCCTAGAAGTGTGGGTCCTTTTCCCTTTCCCCACCTCCGCACCCCAAAAGCCCTGAACAGCACCAAAGGGCTCCAGCCTGACTAGAACAAGAGTTTTCCTAGGGTGGGAATGCAAAGCAACATTTTATTACATGTCTCACTTGTATAGTTATAGTGACCTCTCTTACACAGATATTGCAAGGATTACTGAATAATGTTTATGAAGCACACATTCAAAGTGCTATATAAATGCTGAGTTTTATGGAATTCAGAAGCACAGCTTAGATGGCTTTAGAAAGACAGATTTGTGGATAACAGAAAGTGATAGACCTATAAGCCATGCGAGCAAAGCGGAACCTCTAGAGGAGAGCGATTAAGAACAGGAGATGACTGTTGTCTTCAAAACCCACTTGAAAGCTTTCAGAGGTTGTTGACTTGTATCTGCTGGAAATACTAACCTAAAATTGATATTTCTTACCTACATCTCTTTAAGACACAGGTAAAAAATAGGTAACAAATTATGAAAACCAAACAAATACAATCCAGCACAATCTATAATAAAATATTACAAAACCACCACCAGTTTAAAAGCTAACAGATGACAACAAATGATTTTGGAATGAGGTAAGCATACATAGTTTTCTATAAGAAAAGCAAATGCAGGATCTAGTGGTGCTCCTGGGGTGGGATTTCCAGTGTAACCAGCATTATCGAGTTGGGCATTGTTTGTATATTTACATACAATACTCTTCAAACCTATGAATAACATTCTCTATAGGCTGTGTGGTGATACTGAGCAAAGCCATTCAGCAACTATTCAGGAAGAGGAGGAGGAGGAGGAGGAGAGTTTGGATTTGATATCCCGCTTTATCACTACCCTAAGGAGTCTCAAAGCGGCTAACATTCTCCTTTCCCTTCCTCCCCCACAACAAACACTCTGTGAGTTGAGTGGGGCTGAGAGACTTCAAAGAAGTGTGACTAGCCCAAGGTCACCCAGCAGCTGCATGTGGAGGAGCGGGGAAGCGAACCCGGTTCACCAGATTACGAGACTACCGCTGTTAACCACTACACCACACTGGCAAGACCCAACCTTATGCTTCATCCCCAGTTCTCAGTCAAGCCAGCCAGCTCAATATATAGAATCACAAGGAATCAACATGCAGTGTTTGAATCCAATAGTGAATATTTTTTCCTTTATCTTTGTCCTCTTTAAGTTTATACATCATGGCTTGTAGATTTTCTTTAAAGTCTTGCAAATCAGAGCCAAGTATTGCCTCCTGACTTTCATCTCTCTCTGAAAGCTAACCTCTGGAACTGCATACTGAACAGAGTCTAAACAAATGCGGAGCTCAACTGATAAGTATGAGAACATGGATCAGTACAAGAAACTAAAGAATTTATTTACTACACCCCCTAGCATAGCATTCTCTAGACAGCTTACAAAATACACGTTTTTAAAATATTAAAAGTGGTAGAAGACTGCGTAAATACAAGAACCCATATCTTGCCGAACCCCCAAAATTAAAATCAAATTTAAAATATGGGGTCCAAGATTACCTAAACTGGGGTAAGCAATGTGGTGCTCTCCAGATGCGTTGACTGCAATTCCTACCATCCCTGACCATTGTCTACACTGGCTGGGTCTAATTAGGGTTGTAGTCCAACAACATCTGCAGGGCACCATGCTAGCTACCCTGACCTAAACTATTTAACAGGCCTGGGTAAACAGAAAGATCACAAAGCTGGTATGAGGCAAGCCTCTCTGGGAATGTTCTCCCTGGTAGTTAGTTACCTGTCTCATTTTATTCAGCAGCAGCACCCACAGCAGGCCTCCAAAGAGGTTTGGGTAATCTTTGGGAGAGTAATCCCAAAGATTCTCTGGGTCCCAAGCTGTTTAGGGCTTTAACTTGCACTTTAAATTGGGCTCAGAAACAGAATCAGGTCATAGTACATACATAAATAAGAAAAACGATCAGTAACAGGAGAAGTTGAAGTTCGAAAATGTGAAGAGACCAGAATTTATGTATGTGATAATCTAATTATTTAATAAATTTAAGAAGTAACTTCAGTAAAATTTCAGTAAAATTCTTATGGAAATTGTTACTGGCCCCAGCTACCCAGCAGTGTGCATTTTCACATGTATATATTTGCACATTTGCATTTTCACATGTATATATGCTACTGCCTCCCCCCCAATACCTTTAAGGCAAGAAAAAAGCATAATGGGGGCTTGTCTATACAGATCTATGTACAATGCTGAAGCATGTGTGGTAATGAGTGTTTGTAACATCTGGGGGGAACTTGTCAACACCTTTGCTTTCAGTGTCTCTTCTATCTGGAGCCAGAAACCGCAAGACATAGCAGAAGTAGTAGCCTGGGTGAAGATGTCCCACTCTGTTACAGACTAGGATCTTGCTGATCCACCAGATCATTTTCTCCCCGACCTACCCCTGACATTGTGGCTGCAATTCTTTACTTAGCTTCTTGGGAGAAAGCCCTACTGGACCCAGTGGGACACTTGAGTAGACATTCACACATCTTTCTACCACCAACTGTCCTGTGGGAAAGAAGCTGATTATGTGCTATTACAGTATTGTTTATTGTGGATTTTTTCAATGTAATTTAATGTTACATGTAAAGGGGATTGGAAGGATTTGTACCCTGAAAGGACGGATATTAAAAAATTGTAATAAACAGTCATGGGAAGCAGAGTATCAGCTGGAACATCTGAGAGTCAACCTACACATGATGCTAATCATGTTCCTTGCACTTTTAAATAGAATTTTTACTGCAGAAATATCAAGAGCCAAGAGTGGAGGTGAGATGATCTAGATAGAGTTCACAACAAGGTACAAAGGTCTAAAGCCACCCAACTCTCACAGCCGGGTTCAAATCCAGACAGGAGTCTCTGAGCTGGCCACTTCTGCAAGAAAAACCCTACACTTGAGGGAAACCACCATGATCAATGTCATATGTAGTTTGGCCTTGAGGAGTGGGAGAAACGTCTGTACATCTTTGCCCATCCCTAATAACTCACTTGTTTTACTGTATTCAGATATCTTGTAAGCCACTGCAATAACTTCAATTAGTATGTGAAGTGTAAATGTTCTAAACAAATAAGATGTTTAAGTGGCCACCTGAAGTAAACACTACACACAGAGGAAAAATAGTGAGTATGAAATTGCATGGATTATCTAAACCAAATTCAAACATCCCAGAGGAGGCATAAAGTTTAGATAAGAAAATGTAATTTTTGCACTTTGAAGTATCTGAGAGCTCATGCTTACCATTTAAGCATGATGGAAGTGTGTATTCTATTTACAACTATCCCCCCCCCCTTAAAATCTGGCTGCAAAAAAGTAATACTGTGTAAGTATGTATGTTCAGGCTGCCTGAAATAAAAGTGAAAAAGATTTATATCATTGTCTTCCCATTTAAAGACAACTGCATATTTTTAAACAGTGAACACAAAATTGAACGAGATAATGGGTTTACACAGATGCTTAAACATCTGGGAGCACTGACTGGTCCAAGACTCTCGGATACATAATATTTAAAAGCCTATCTTCTACACTATTTGCTGAAGGGGAGGGGGGATAAAACACAAGTGTTTTCGTTTAGCTAAAGTTGATTTAAGTAGATCCAGAATTGTGGCCCTTATACAAGAGAACCTGACACATTCTTAAACAGCATTCAGCTTGAGCTCCATGGAATTGTCTGCAATAGCCTGTTTGTTTGTTTGTTTGTTTGTTGGTTGGTTTGCTTGTTTTTTAACCTTAGTGCGCTGAAGAGATACATACTATTTTAAAAATATTGTTATTACTTGTACAATGTGTAGACTGTTAACAGCAACGCATCTTAAGCAGCAAACTTGTGCTAAAAATGTGCTACAAATCAACTTATCCTTTAGCTAACTAAAACAGAGGCTTATCTATTTATTTTTCTGAAAAAGACAGAAAAGAGGTTGTTGTTGTTTTTTAAAAAGCCACTAGTCCATCTTGTCTATATAACAGCTGGTGAAATTTCCGTACTGACATTTTCAAAATTCATCATTTCCTTATAACTATGAAAATCAGTTAAAATGATATATGTCTGTAAAAACTTGCACTTAACATACCTAGCATGTTAGCAAATAGCTTCTCTCAAATACCTGAATACATAAAAATGCAGAAACTATTTATTTTGTATCTTTACTGTAGTTTCAGAGTTAAATCTCACTAATTATTCATTTCTTGAACCTGGCTCAGTGGTTAACAGGCAGCCAGTGCAGATCTTTGAATACTAGTGTAATAAGCACCCTAGCAACTACATCAGGGGTTGTCAAACTACGGTCCGCGGGCCGGATACGGCCTGAGGGGGTCGTTAAACTGACCCCTGGCCCTTGCCGCCCACTCGGTCAGTCGCGGAGCACCGGTTTAGCTCCTGTAGCCAACAGGAAGCTGTGGCTGCGTCCTGGAAGTCAGTCCCCGTGCAGAGCAACCAGCATGGTGTGCCAGTTTAGCTCCGCGCGGGGACTGACCGAGCAGGCAGCAATGGCTTCCTATTGGCTGCAGGAAGCTCCTGCAGCCAATAGGAAGCTGCAGACACCCCACCCCCCCACCACCATGGCTCCAAAAACCAGTGGGGAAAGTGTGGTGGGCGGGGGCGCATGTGCACGGGGGTGCACACTCCCGTGAGCGTGCTTGCTCGTGGGCGATCCGGCATTTTGCACAAACCAGGCAAAAAGGTAGCTCCACATACAACACATTACAGTAGCCTAGCCCACTTGCAGTACAAGTGGTATACAAGTATCACAAAACTTTTTCCAATTGCCGGGGGGGGGGGGAATAAAACAACTTTTAATTTAGTTTGAATGTTCTATTCCAACAAATGCAAAACATTTACAGTATTAGAAATCCTTTTCAAAGAAAATATTATGAAAATGATCTACCGGTGGTACATGACCCCAGTCAAGCTTGCAAAAATCTATCATTTGCCTAATAATAAGTGTTGGAAATGTAAAGAGACTGAAGGCACTTTCTACCACCTTTGGTGGACCTGCCCAAAGGTTAAAGCTTTCTGGGAAATGATCTATAATGAAATTAAGAAGGTCCTTAAGTGGACTTTTCCTAAGAAACCAGAGGCTTTCCTCTTGGGCATGGTGGGCCAGGTGGTGCCAAGGAAGGATAGGATTTTCTTTATGTATGCCACTACAGCAGCAAGAATTCTACTGGCAAAGTATTGGAAGACGCAAGAACTACCTACTCTGGAAGAATGGCAAACAAAGGTGATTGATTTTATGGGACTGGCCGAGATGACGGGCAGAATCCGGGACCAGGGGAAAGAGACAGTGGAAGAGGACTGGAAGAAATTCAAAATATATCTTAAAAATAATTGCAAAATTGAGGAATGTTAAGATGTCAGGGGGTAAGAAGTAAAGAATTGCAGCAGTAAACAAAAAAACTTAAGAAATTTTTATGAAAGGGAATTAAGACAATGGACTTAAGGGTTGCTAAAGAATTATTAAACAAGGATGCAGGGATGGGGAGGTATGGGGGAGTCAAAGAAAGAAGGGTATGAACTGATGAGTTTGAAGTTATACTGTTCTATACTGTTTTTATTATTTGTTTGGAAAATTAATAAAAATTATTATAAAAAAAAAAGAAATCCTTTTCAATGCTTGTAAACAATGACAACTCAATAGCCCACTTTCCTTAAATAGCTTAAATTTTAATGGCAAGAAATGAAGGCACTGAAAACTGTAACCTTACTCTTCGTGTGCCAAAAGAGGTGAGCAAGTGAAATAACAATTTTATTTATTTTAGAAATTGCCACCCACTCTTCAATGTGAAATTCTTCTCTCTCACCCACCTCCCACCTCCCTAACTTAAGAACTGTCGCTGGGAAAAGGTTGAGCACAACTTTGGAACTGCACAGTTTAACTTGTAACATATGTATAATGTTATTAATTTATGAAAAAGCATGCTTGGAAATGGATTATTTCCCCCACACAGAAGAGAACATGGTGGAAAATATTCTTGCCCTCAGCACTGATCCCCATTCCACAAGGTGCCTACAGTTTTCAAGATCTAAAACAAGGTACCTAACTTTTTGATAATATCCCTTTGTGAGCAAGCATTGCATCAGCCTTGTAAATAAGATTGTAAGGGATCTCCATTCCACTTTCCACCTTAGCTTCCCCTGCCTCTTTCACATGCCCTCCATACATGTTTCACAACTGTAGACAGTTGCTACAGAATTCACACCAGCCTGGTCTTGATATCTTTGTGTTCTGCTTTGAGTGATGGCCTCAACAGTATGAGGCCTGTGACCCAAGGTAACAATTCAGCTTTGGGCAGAGTGAAGTGAGGAAAGACAAGGTAGAGTAGGTTGAGCCAAGGTCTCCAGGAAGTGTTTGAAAATAGCCAGGCGCCAAATGCATTTGGCGCCTGGCTATCAGCCACTTGCGACCAAGTGAAGATGCCTGTATAGCACCTGATATCTTAACCATCTGAAGGTGCATGCCTGGGGATCGTTGGATCTTGACTCTTTTCACACACTAATGTCACATCCTGTAGAATTCTATCAGATATATTTTATCTGCACAATCGGAATGAATTTCAGGAACTAAAATGCGTTTTCTGCGCAACCTGAGCAGGAGCGGTGAACAATGTTATGGTTAACTGTTGTAGCTTGTCTTCACATACCCCATGCCACTGCCTTGTTCACAGTTGTGAAAAATATTCTGAATGATCTGTGTTACCATTAAGAAAAAGAGGTAGGAATAGGCCAATATATACCAGTATGTGGACTGTCCCTGGGTCAAATGACTTTTCTTCTTTAAGTTCTCAAAGTTCTTAACCTAGCTTAAGGTTGTCATCTGAAGTAGTCTGGTGTTTAACTGATAATCAATCATCATTTGAAAACTAAAACTTTAGAGCTGTCTTGCCAAAAAATGGCAATTAGTCATTCTGTTTTGGCAACTCTAACTTGGCTTTAAGGTTCCATTTGGTGCCTTGCTTATATATCTGAGTTTCTAATGCTGCCCCCAGGCAGCACGATGGAAGCTGTAGCTCAAAGCAGCTGGAGGTCACTAGGTTGGGGAAGACTACACTAGGGTTACCGAGCAGAAGTCACAAGACAAAACAATCTTCTCAGGCTGGAGAAGCATTGGCAAAGCAGGATCCTCTGGTGCAAATGCTTCTGGGACTCTAAATCACTGGCTTCATCCCCAAAAGATGGGGAGTCTGACCCTAAAATATGATATTCTGCCACATAGTTGTTGGCTGGGGTTGCTGTAGTTACTATTATTTTGGTGTTAAGAGGAGCAGTAGTACCTCTGGTGGGGGCACATCATGCTCCTTCTGGGGTAGTATGTCCACCTTTGGTCCCCCACCCAGCCCTCAGCTCTCACCTGTGGCTGTCAGTATGCAACAGCAGCCACACCCCAGGAAAGAGCTTTGACTGGCCAGCTAAACCAAGTGAGGGTAGTCGATGGGTCTTAAACCCTTGGTGAGTTAGGGACTTCCCCTGCATGAGAAGACAGGCTCCAGCAGATTGAGCATACAAGGCCAATAGCTGTTCCAACTGTCAAAAAGGCAGTTTGTGCACATGCTGTAGAGGGAAGTTAGGGGCAGATGGGGCTCATCAACCTGGGAAGGTAACCCATCTAGGAGGAGAAAACCTCCACTACATTGCGGGATATCTTCGGAAGAATAAAAGGCTAAGGAGAAAACCCGATACACATTTGGAGTGGGGTCCCTATGATGCTTGCATGGTGCCTTGTACACCTCCTCCTGGCAACTTCTGCAGCCAAGCCGGTGCCAAATGTATTGCTCCGCTTTCCTTTGGAAAAGCTGAGAGGGGTTTTGTTGTTGTCTGGGCAGTCAGGCTTGCACTAGAAGTAGGTCACTTCGGTGCTGCTAAAGCAGTGGTGTGACTTCACCCCCAGAGGTACACTATTGTCTCTCAAGACAGGTGTCAACAATACCTCTCACAAGAGCACTGGGTACCAAACAAAATAAATGTACAAAGTCATGTAACAATCAGCATTAATTTAAACAAATGATGCCACTCCCATTATGCTCCAAAGGCCTGCCAGAACAAATAGGTCTTAAGCAGCTGCCTGAATAAAGATAATGGGAGTGATAGTCAAATCTCAACAGGGAGGGAATTCCCTGGCTGGGTTATCACCACTGAGTAGGCCTTGCCTCTTGAAGTAACACACACAAACACAAACACACCCTTCCAGATCACATAAGGTTAGGCATTAGTCACACATTACTCCCATTGTTTTCTTTTTGCACTGGTTCCCCACTTTGTTTCTGGGCTCAATTTAAGGTACCATGAGGCACTGTTTTGCTTGAGCTAAGGAGGTCTATGTCTGGTCAGGTGACCTGGGTGGGAGTCAGTCTGGGAACCACATTTACACCACCTTGGGTTCCATGATGGCATAAAGGTAGAATAATAATATAAGAAAATAAGTATATACATGTGCCCTAGATTTCCCAAGTATTTTCCCCTTTCTGCTTCCCCCTTAGAATGGCATTCTGGCAGCTTGTAGGCACTATATTCTATTTCTCTCAATGGGATAGAGCATTGCCAAATGCACAGATTGCTTGAGAACACAACAGGATGTTTGATGGGCTACTAAGACAAGTAAACCCCAGTGTGAAAACTCCAGAATGTGTCCCTTTGCAGGACGACAGAAAGCCTGATATGCAGGAGAATGGGAACTTGTTAAGTCACCTGAAGGCAACTCTTACTAGACAAAGTTTGCCAGACAAGTGGCTATTTATGAGACTGTATTACACATACACCATATTCTTGTAAAGCAGGCAAAGGCAAACTCCAGCCATCCAGATGTTTGGGACTACAATTCCCATCATCCCTAGCTAACAGGACCAGTGGTCAGGGATGATGGGAATTGTAGTCCCAGACATCTGGAGGGCTACAGTTTGCCTATGCTTGTTGTAAGGGGTTGCCAATGTCGCACCTACAGCTGCTCATGTGCCCAAAGAAGCCGCCCCTGGTACTCATAGCAGCCCCTCCACTCACTGAAATTATGTTTGAAAGAAGTATTCCACTGCAGCCAGTGGAATATTGTGTGTACAGATGTATCCACAGGCCCCAAAAACCTGGTACCCCAATGCCAATTAACCTTAACCCACAGCTCTAAACAGGAAATACTATTAATCATTATCTTTTGACTCCAGGACAAAACTAGGGATCGTATTAAATGTAGTGCTAAGTAAGCAATTCTGTCAACACAAGTATTTCTGCTTGCACTATGGAACTTTGCTCCCTCTTCTCCCTCTGTACACACTTAATTTTTTTTCTAGGGTTTTCCCCAACCCTTCAGAGCAGATCTGAGGGACGGCATGGAGCAAGAACAAAGGAGACTCATGTTGTGCAAGTGGTAATACTTGGGCTGCTGGGATGTGGTAGGTGAATACCACCCAAAGTTTAACAATCCCCCAAAATCAAAACAGTTAAATTAAATTTAAAAAAATAATTTAAAATAATGCCGAATTAGAAATATCAAGATTTTAAGTAAGCTAGAAGGCCTTACACTTCAGTGCACTGAGAAATGTAGAAAAGTGTGGTGAGCTTTTAAAACTAGGCTATAGAGCCAGAAAGCTCATCAGTAAAGAACAATGCTAAATTGATTATATTATTAAAATGCTTTGGTAACACAAGCTACCAGGAGGTCAAGGGAGACATTAAAACTGTGTCAGGGATTGTTTTCAAAACCTTCACAGGAATGTTAAACATTCAGAATACATATGTTTAGACTCCAAAGTATTTTACATTTGCAGCATTTCTCAAGAAGAAAGTGAGCAGTGAAATAAACCTTATTTCTATCTATTTCAAGCTACTGATCCAATGAATATGCAACAGTTATGTCAAAATGACCAGAACAAAATGGAGTGTGGGGACAGGAAAATCTATATTGCTGCCAACCAACATCAAAATCTCACAGCAATTACAATGTCGTATAAAGTTGACACTAAGCTAGGGGACAATTCAAGAGGCAAGGCTAATAGCTCCATCCCAAGGTCCTGAAAAAGCATCAAGCACAACTTATTACTTTCATTATTGGACAAAGTTTTTGTACATTTCCTGCATTTGTCACTCATTAACTAAATCATCTGGCAATTTCCTACCTCTCCTGCATTTAAAAAGGATCTGAAAGCCTATGTTTTTCACATTGTAGAAGACTACTGAGATTTCTCTATGTCCTTGCCGTGCTATAGAGGGCCCTGCTCAAACAAGCTCCTCTTATGCACACAACGAACATTCATTTTTCAAGCTTGGCAGGGCTGCAGCTGAAAATAATTTATCTGTTCTCTCTACAAGAGCACCACATATGTGATTGGGAGGGAAACATATCCATCAGGAATAAACTTGAGCACAAAGACAAGCTGAGTGTCACAGGATACAAAGGGGCAGAGGTCACAACAGTAAGCTGGAGGCTTTGCACTGGGCTGTGGTTGTTAATGCATGGCTGCTTCATTCGTTTTCTGACATGCAAAACAGAAGCATTAAGCATAATTTTGCATTTCATATTACTCATTATGAAAGAAACACTACATATGATGAAACCCTAAACATCAAAACATTAACAGCTCAGCTAAGTTGCCCAGGAGCACTTTTTTCCAATATGGATTATACAACAAATATTCTTTTGTACACACCAAATACTAAATAATATTTCTGTATGAAATATGGCTATAGAAAGTATCAATTATCTTTTGACATTCATGCTAACCACATCTGAAATATCTGCTGCCAACTAAATTGCTGCTAAGAAACAAGAACTTATACTTTACCTCCGCCATTAAAAAGTAAAGAAAACTGTGACGTAAGCCGAAGCCTTGGGAAATTACCATGTGCAAGCACAGTCTTATGGATTGGATCCAAATGCTTAAGAGTAGACCCAATGAAATAGATCATTTTAATCACTCCCTGGTCTCATTTTGGAACAGCTACATTTCTGATTTTAAACAAAATGCTTATGCTCCGGCTTTTAAAAAACTTTTCCAAATGATGAAACTGCAGCAACTTGAAAAGCCACAGGTGGTCAAGAAACATTTCCCCTGTCTCTCTCCTGAAAGATGTAATCATACAGGGCAACCAAAGCAGTTTCCATACAGAAGAATCACTATGCTAAATACAGCACCAAGTTATTAGAGAAGTGGGGGGGGGGGGAGATTGTCTTTACATATAAAAAAGTGGAGCAATCTATGATGAAGCACATACACTGAAACCCAGTTTAAGTAGTAGTGCAGCCTCAACACTGCTGCCTGATGAAACAAATGGATCTGGACAATGTACAAGCTTGTTTGTGTCACTGACTACAATTCTAGCTAAGTTCACAACTTTCACCCACATGTTAATATTACAACACTTGATACAGTCTGTAATATGAAATGCAAAAGCAGTTAGTTGCTGGTTCTGCCTATATTCTGACTGCAGGTTCAACACCAGCATCTTTTTGGCACCAGGTAAATACATTTCTTTTCTCCCAGACACCTGAGTGTTAATTCCCCCCCCCTTGCAACAGCTGGTGGTGTATAAATTTCCTTTGGAGGCTAACCATTGTAGTCAGATCTAGGCTAGGGGATGGTGGAATTGTTCCTATGGTTTGGTTACCACATATGGTGCTTCACTTTTACTTTTCTTGTTTTTCATATGTTGCATTGTGTATTTTAAGTCACTTTGTGATGCCTGTGCAAAGTGACTAGTAAGTTTAATAAACAACAATACTGTACCTGGAACACCTTTACTTACTCTTATTAATGACCAGTTCAGATACTGAAGTTTGATAGGTCCAAAACCTTTCAAAAAGGAACCAGCTGAGCTATGCTGGAGACCAAACAGCTGCTAGTGAACAGGCAGCTGTGGTATGAATGATAACTATGTTGTCTATAGCTTATTATGCTGGGAAATGCGGACAAAACCATAGAACTGAATCACAATCAAATATCACCATGCAGCTACCACTCAACTCAAACAAACAAGAACCTAAATTGAAAGATCTCTCTAAATCAGCAAGCTTATTACAGGTGAACACTCCCATTGGCAGTCCAATGGAAATTTTAGAATCTAGGACTAGAAAATCTTTACATTTGTTCGCCACACCATAGTACTACAATAAGCTTCTCTTCACAAGACTTGTGTGAAAGTCTTCATTTTGACTGTCCTGAACTAACTGCCAATAAACTTCATAGTGAGATTCCAAGCTGAGAGGGAAAGAAAATTTTTTCTCCCTTATCTAATCACATCCTTTCTTAATTATCAATTTCCAAAAAATCAAAGATCCAAGTTCTTTAGCCTTTCCTCACATGAAAGGTATCCCAACATCCAGGAACAAACAAATGCAGGGAGAAGTTTGTTTTATAGAGCATTAACAAGAAATATAAGATTCAGTTCCTTGTTCATGGCATCTATAGCAATTAGGCTCTTAACACTCAGCATTCATCCAGAAAGGTAGCATTTATTTTGTATCATTAATATGCACCACCTTCCTCAACATGATAAGAGTCAGATTATTATGATTCTATATAATCAATTCCTGGGTAAATAATGCCCATTCACTCCATAATTGCCCTAACTGCTTACTCAAAAGATTGATACACATTATCATGGCTGGAAACCAGTGCTGAAGCCAGCCGATCATTGAAAAGAATGCACAGCAATGTATAAAATTTACAACAGACTCAAATGCAAAAAGCAAGCAACAACAATCTGGAAAATGAAAATAGAAAAGCCCAAGCCAAGACTTGAAAGTAGTTGCTATGCAGGGAAAGGTAACAGAGAAAAGATCTGAGATCAAGTGCTGTGAAATCACTTACCACATTTGCTAGCCAGTGCTTGAACCAATCCTTCAAAAAGCAGCCCAAATGTCCAAGTTATAACCATACACAAAAATCCACAGGAATGATGAAATTTGCACCAAGACTTAAAAGAGTAAAGCAAACCTAAAGGGAAAGTGTGCTCAACCAAGTGTGGCAAGGGTGTGTGAATGTTGTTATGATATAAATTTATGACAAACTTTCTCCCTGTGTGTATAACTCCCAACTCTGCAAAGAAAATCTTCAAAATTCTACAAAATCAGAAATGGAATATAACTACAAGGGGTCATAGTACATTTGGTTAACAGGGTATTAAGATGTGATGTTTTGTATCAGGAATCTCTTACCAAAATAGTTCAGTCTTGTATTTAAGCACTTGCCTGGTAATCACAGGCAACAACAAACTGCATGGTGTGTGAGCAGCTGGCATCCCTTTTCTGTGCCCAACAAACAAACCAAGCAGGCTGGCTGCCACCGAATGGGACCCCTCTTCTTCATGCCCTTTATCGAAATGTAGTGGGCTCCTGCTAGAGCACTAGGGCGTTATCCCTCCACTCCCAGCTAGTTAAAAGTGTCTCTATGGGGCTATTTACAAAGTTGTGACAGATAAAATGGTGATGTTATTAACCAGCTAATAGAAATTTCAAATGTTTTATACGCAACCTCATAAGGAGGAAATACTGATGCTTCTAACAATCTATATATATTTGTCCAGGCACCTCACGTCTGCCCCCAGAACTCTTCAGAAATAGTTATATGCCTGTAACCCTAATCAAATCTATCTCAGTTGAACCTTAAACATTCCTATCTTGATTATATTACCCCTCCAAACAAGCACCTTAATCTTCCCATTCCTTGTTCACATGCAGATAAGGTTGGAAGCAAATCAACTTGTTCTTCTTTAATGCAAAGAGAGCCATATTCTTCCTCTACAGATGGAATAAAGCTCAACCATTTTCTCATTCCACAGGTGGAATAAAGTTCGAGAGATCATCTCTTCTTTTTACTCCATTCACAAGTTGTGATGTTTCTAGCCGCTGCCACCCCGGGGTAGGGAGACCTTGGTGGGAAAGAACCATAGCAGGTGTAACACATGCTTTATATGTATGTAGATGCTTCCAGGTTCAAGGCTCTCTTTGGCCTGTCCTGGGGAAAATATAGAGCTTTATAGTTGTCCAAAACTCTTGATCAGGCTAGACCGTGAACAGAACAGAGGCCGGGGGAAGAAAAATGTTGGCTAGGGTGAAGCCATCAAGCCTGCATCTGGTCAGAGTATAAAAACCGCTCTTGCCATACCCTCTCCAACTGCTGGTAAAGTTACAATTTCTACTGATTTTTAACCTTGCACACTACCTAATATAAAAACTATGTAATTTCTCTTTATTCCTATTTTCCAACTACCAAAAAACTTGTATGTTTCCCCTAAGAATAGAGATACATCTGTTGACAGTTATATGTTTCTCTGCCCTAGAGGACCTTGGTAGAACCTGAAATGTGCAGCTAGCCATTGGAATGTCCACTGCCTCCTCCCAGATTTAATCTTCAGAGTGGCTTCAGATTTTTCTTCTATCGCCACCCCAACTTGGTTTACCATCTATTCTAGCCTGATGAAGAGTTCTAGAGAACTCTCACAAGAACACGCTTGTATACATTTTCTGTTGGCCTAATGAAGGTGTTGTTCTAAGGTAGATTTTAAAAAGTTTTCTTATAGGCCAACACAGTTCCCTTTACTTTATGCATCCATGCTATACTTACATTGCAAGCAACCCACAGAATGCTTGTTATAGGGTGTCATATAAATAATGCTGTTTGACCATCTTTGAAAAGCAAGTTATGTACTATTTTTATAGTATTTTAATCAGGGTTTATTTCTGTTTCATAAACCATTATATGCTCTTCAAGTCACAAGACATTGAAAAAACAATTTTATATCAAGGTCACTAAATTCAGCCCATTATGACTACATGGTAAGACATGTATATTTGTATATATATTTGTATGTGTGTGTATATATTTGGCAGATAGCTCCCAAATCCCACTGACACCTATCCAGATAGTTTTCCTTTTTAATTATCCTATTTGTGGTAAAGTGATTCACAGATGTTCCTATACTGAGCTTGTTTTATGACACTGCAAAGGATTAGTTCAATGATGGGCTGAATCTATATTGGGGTGAAGATGAAACAAGAGTGGTTATTATTGCTGGACTGGTAGGTAGAGTAGAGATTTACAACAGCAGCATAAAAAGGAAGCTAGGTCACATAGTACAGACAAGCTGACTGAGTTTGCAGCAGTTTGGTGAGCATTAAAAGCATGGCCACCTAAGCAACATATTTAACAGTGAGAAGGGACCTGCAAAGCACACATGCCCCACCCCCACAGCATATACTGGTGAATATAGATCTGTATTGACTCGTAGCTAAATCAAGAAAACCTCCTACCTGTATGTCAAGAGAGACGCTTGACCACAGCTAGCATATTGATTTGAGCTCAAAGAGTATGTTGCTCTTTGGGCTTTGCCACAGCTCTTGCCACTGTCAACTTTAGCTTAGACTGAAGGAAAGCTAAATGGGATGTTGTGTGCCTAATGGCAAACTGAGTTGCCATCCTGACAGCTAACGCAATGCCTTTAGTCCCAAAGTGTCCAGGAACCAAATTTAAAAATGCACATGACAGTCAACAAAATGAAGGGTCTCAATATGTATCAAAACATCACCCAGGACCGATATGAGGGCCAGACCGCGAGGCTGTTTCATCTGGCTGTACATTCAGGTGAAACAGCAGCCACTCAAGTCCTTCTGCCAAGGGGGCTTTTCAGCTGATCAAGCCGCCCCCCCCCCAGGCCAGGTGGGGGCTTTGTTAAACTGCTCTGCTGGAGGGTGCAGGCAGCCGTATGCCCCTCAGCAGAGAAGCATAAAGAAATCACCAACCCATGCCAAGGCGGCACCACCACCTGAGGCTGCTGCCACCTTAGCATAGGCGGGTGCCAATGTTTATCTCTCCCTTATTGGTCTCTACAGTCACAGCAAACACTAACTCTCAAATGGTTTGACTTTAAATGCGCCCCCTCCCCCCGTGTTGCACTCTTCCATTGTCTCTCCAGGCAGATGGATGCCAACAACAATAAAATTATAGCATTAACTTCCCTAAAACAAAGCTCAGAAGGGTATTTATGTTAATTACAAAAAAAAGTTAGCTCATTACTGTAAAACAATTTTAAAAACATTTTAAAAATTGTAATGAATTGTAACTTAACAAGCAAGCAAGGTAAACAAACAATTCACTCAAGAAGCTTCCTTTAATTTTTGTCTCTGGAACTGCAGGTCAGCCAACATTTGAAATCATCAAAGGAAAAACAGATATGTCTGGTGTTATATTTAACTAAAAGACTTGGTGTGACACCTAGAGATGAGGACTGTGTGTCTGATGAAGTGTGCCCATCTCATACACTTTGCAATGACTGGCGTAGCGCAGTAGCTAGAGCAGCAGTGGGGAACCTCTGGCCTGTGGGCCTAATTAGGCCAGGCGTGGGATGCAGGTTGGCCAGCAAGGCCCTTCCCACAAAACTCGGCCACTTGGCTCACATCTGACCTCACAGGGGACATCACATGTGAAGAGGTACAGACGTGGCTACAAAGAAACAACGGGAGTTTAAAACGAGATCCAGATTATTCCTTTGCAAGCAAGGCTCCCTGTCAGCCCTAATCAGCTAATACTTGCTGACAGAGAGCCCCACTGGGATTGGCTGCACTATAGAATTCGTCATTGGGAACTCCCTAGAGCAGCCAAGAGGGCTGGAGGAAGTGCTCTGGATCCAAACTACTTCCTTTGCAGAGTTGGGTGAAACAACAGGGAAACCAATAGGGACTGGATTCAGGAACAGGAAATTGGGTGAAATGATATAGGGAATGCTATAGCAAAAGCACAAAATAATTTGAAGGTGAAACAAGGGTAGCAGGCTGTAAGGACTACAACCAGATAATCATGTAAACAATGCTGAACACTTAAAAAGTGCTATACATATATTATACACAACACTACTTGATACATCTCTTGGTCTTTGCTTGTTTTTTCTGCAATAGACTAGATTTACACAACTACCTCTTGGAAGGATGTGGAGGGGAGAGAGAGAGAGAGAGAGAGAGAGAGAGAGAGAGAGAGAGAGCAGCTGCAAGGATGGCAAAGTTCGATAAATCCACTTGCAAATACCTCTCCCTCATCTGGCAAACACCTGTGCTTCCACCCAAAGCCCTGCTTGGCGGACGGGCAGGGGAATAACTCTCCTTTTCTCTTTGGTTCTCCTGGGAGGAAAGTAAAAGGTACTTTTCCTCCTGAAACTTGGACTTCTATGTCTTTGCTTTTCCTAAAGCACAGCAGCACCTCACAGTTGCTTTCTGCGAAGTCTGACAGGAATGGAGAGAGACCACACTCCCTTTTTTCTCTGTGAAGAAAACAAGGGACAGTGTCCCTTCTTCAATTTTTACAGAAAACAGCAAGGAGATACTGCGGCTAGTGCAGCAGGGTGAAAAGCCCAACTCTTAGGAAAAGAAAATGTGGCTTTGCTCTAAGTTGAGGCTTTCACAAAAAACAAAATCTGGACCTCACTGCTCCGTTACCTCTGGTGGGGACGACTGAGGAAAGGAAATAAAAGCCACCTGCTTTATTTGATGCACCCATGAGGAAAAGTGGTGGTTTGTCTCCCTCCCATTAGTCCCCCCCCCCTTCAGCTGTCTCTTTTGCAAAACCTCAACTCATGGTGAGAGGAAAAAATACCATCTTCTTTCTTCAATGGAGCATAGGAAAGAAAGGCTATATGGCTTCCTTTCTGCAAGTTGTGCTAAAGGAAACGAAATAATAATAATAAAAGAAGCACCCTTCTTTTCTCCACTGAGAGAAGTTTCCCTCCCTAGCAGGCTTTTGGAGGAAGCATCAGCTGAATATTCCTGTGGCTTTTTGCAACTTGTGGGATGGAAGCCTCCTCTCCTCTCTCCATCACACCATTTACAGGAAAATAGGGGCAGTTTCCTGGCTGGGAAGACAAGTCCCATGTCAGCCCAATGCAGCAATTGGAATGAATGTGGTAAGTTCCTGCATTTGTGTCTGTGTGTGTTCTCTGTACATGCAGTGGATCAAACTCATGTGTGGCTATTTTGGCCACGAGCATTGCTGAGAAAAGGCTCCTATCTTTCAAGCCTTGGCTATTCCCTGCAGTCCCTATTGCTCATCCACTCATTCACCTCTCCCTCCCCCACTTGCCCACTCCTGCCTCCATTGGTACTATCCTCTTGTTGCAGACAGAAGTAGCACTGAGATTGTATCCCAGCTCCATCTGTTAGTAATTAAAACAAGGAAATTCATATGACGCTCCTCCTAGCTCAGGTAAAAAGAGCTGCAACAATATGCCTATGCATGGTGTTTCGTCAGGAAGGAAGGGCTGTGAGAGCTGTACCACTCTCACAGAAGATTTGTTCATCTCTTTTTTTCCTCTTAAGGTAACCCAGAATGGAAATATCAACTCTTATCCCTCAAAGATTCCATAACTCAGCACAAACTTTCTATAAAGCAAAAGCAGTGGTGCCCGACATGTTGCATCACTTTACTAATTATGGAAATGTAACTTTTGCATGTATTAGTGATTCAAGGACATGCTCATAAAACTAACTATAAGTCAGAAAAATTCCTACACATACTAATCCTGTCGGGCACTGATACAGTACTGTACTTTGCTTTCCATGCAGGGGATACTCCACACCATACTTGGATGGAAGCAACTTAGTCACAGTTCCCTACAACCTTTAAAGCTACAAATTGCAGTCCTCTATAGCAACTTCTTTATACAATACAAAAAAGGTCTACCAGTTGATTTATTATTATTATTTTTGGCTTTGAACTTAGAATTGCATTATTGGTCAGCTAATCAAAAGCAGGTAATTCAGGATCATTATCCATTACACAATAAAATGAAGAGTTATGTTTATTGTTACCAACATATGTTTCATTTCTACCAACCCCTAGTTCACATATGTAGCACTTTCAATATTATCAGCTTTGTGAAACCTACTGAAACAGTTCAAATAAGGTAGACTTTATAGCTAATGAGTGATAGTCACAGAGTAGTTCACACATTCAAATAACTATTTCAGGCTACTTCTTAATTCAAATACATTTATACAAAAATAGGAATATTAGAGTATACTGCACTTTCCACATATGAAGCCACCTTGATTCCTTGGGGGCACAATTCAGAACTGCACTCTTTTTTTGCCTAATGATGGTTCACGCATGTGTATATAATTCAGACTAAAAAGATGAACTAACTCTAAGTTGTATTTAAGGTACTTGATCTTTGATGGATCATTCACAAAGGGAAGTGGATCATGATGTTTCAGTCATCAAGTAAAAATATGCATGTGTAAACAATCCCCTTTTAGCTTTCAGCTTAGTCTCACAGTAGTCACATAGTCATTCCAGTATGACCAGTGCTCACTCTAAGGCAACCTTTATCACTTCTAGGCCACAAAGCAAGATATCCACATTTCTAACCATTTCCTAGACTAGTCAGAGGATGATTTCAATTTTCAAAATTTATCAGGCTGACTGCATCCTGCTTAAATGTTGAATCTGTACGTCTGTCCCAAGTTTTACCCCACTAAGAAGTATCACCTTTTAGCACTAGCAGTTTAGCCATTTATACAACTACTTGCTACATTGAATGCCTATTTTCAAGGCTGTGAAGCCTTTAGCAGTCAGGTCTTAATACAGCATTAAAATGCTTAGAATAAATTTATGTAAGATGTTCATCCCTAACTTGACTGATATATTAATGTTATTTAAGTACCTACTGTCAATTTCTATTACTCTAGAGAACTATGACTACATAACACTGCAAGTGCTCAGTCTATACTGAAATATGTTACAGTTGCACTGATTGGAAACCTTCCATTTCAACCACATTCAGGAAAATCCAAGAGTGGCCTCGTGGATTTTTCAGCAGAAGATTTTCCAATTCATACAATCACATTTTACCTCTTCTTCATGCACTATGTGACATCTAGCATATATGGCAAGCCAAAACGGCATATTAGTACAGTGGTACCTCGGAAGTCGAACAGAATCCATTCCGGAAGTCTATTCGACTTCCAAAACGTTTGGAAACCAAGGCGCGACTTCCGATTGGCTGCAAGAAGTTCCTGCAGCCAATTGGAAGCAGGAGAAGCCCCATCGGATATTCGGCTTCCAAAGAATGTCCGCAAATCGGAACACTCACTTCTGGGTTTGAGGTGTTTGGGAGCCAAAACGGACGAGTACCAAGGCATTCAACAACCAAGGTACGACTGTACAGTCATACCTCGGGTTTAATGTGCTTCGGGTTGAGCGTGCTTGAGTTGTGCTCCGCGGCAACCCGGAAGTAACAGAGCGCGTTACTTCCAGTTTTCGCCGCTCACGCATGCGCAGACGCTCAAAATGACGTCACCACATGCGCAGAAGCGGCAAAACATGGCACGCGCCATCGCGTCTTACGCTGCGTTCAGGATGCAAAAGGTGCTCCGGAATGGATCCCGTTCGCATTCTGAGGTACCACTGTATATTCACTGGTATATGCCAATGAATTTAAATTAAGCAACAATGTAACATATTACTCCAGCAGAAAAAAAATTAATAAATATTGCTCAGCAGTAAAACACCTGTTTGGCAAAAAAGAGGCTACAATATATGCTACATTCCTCATTTTCTCCATTAGTAAGCTTTATTCCCCACACCACCAATCCCAACTCTACCAGAAATCTCCCTGTCCGGATTAAGGCTGTGTTCCAGATAAAACAGTAGATAAAATATTAGGATCACAGGACGCAGCTTCATACAGCGTCAGACCACAGGGTCCGTATAGCAAAGTATTGGCTACAGTGACTGGCAGTGACCTAGGTCTGATCTGGACGTGCCTAGGACTTTTTGAAGTCTCTGATTCCCCTTAAAGGTTTCCAAATACTACGGCAATCCTACATGCCATTGTCATGTGTGAACCAGCTCAAAGGTAATTCACATCATAAGAAAATTAACACAACCTACTTCCAACTTGGTAAATATGTTACAGCAAGGCATTTAAGTACCAATGTCCTCTAGAGATGCAAAGTATTTGGACATTTTGAAGCCATGGGGGAAAGTGTTTCCCTTTTGAGGTGCTGTGGGGGGGGGGTGAATGTTTTGGAGAAAACTGAAAAAAATGCAATACTTCCTTCCTTGTCAAACCTAAACTAATTTTACTCATTTAGCAACATAAAATGCATTTTTTACAACTTAGTACATAAAATTGTACTATTTGGTATATTTATTAACTGTATAGCACAACCCTTTGTATATTAACTTCACTGTGGAGCAAGTTCCACTTTGTTTAGTAGTGCTTATTCCAGTTAAGCATGCATAGGACTGAGGCCTCAAAAGTATAAACGTGTTAATTTTGTATAAGCAAATTATGAATATTTCTTGTAGACGGCAACACACCATACATAAATGTAGAATTTTTGGCATCAAGTAAAATATTTCATGTGAGTTTTTAATCAGTGTTCCCCAAAATATCAGTCCTCAGGGGGCAAAACATATTTCCCCGCATTTTTTATGTATAGTTTCTCCTGAGATAACTTTTCTTAAAAAAGAAAAGGAGATGGGGGTTGTGAACTTGCTTTATTTATTTAAGTTGCTCATCACCTCAAGCCAAAGCCTCTAGGTGACATACAATAAAACACAATCCATACAACTATTAATGAATAGAGAAAAATTTAATCTCAGCAACAGCAATTTCAACCCCAGCACAATTCTAATAAAAATCTGAGTTTTGTAGGAACTCTTCCCTATAAATTGAAAACAATTATCATCAGATTAAGCAAGGCAAAAGTAAATTCTGATAAAATATTGAACTGTTTAAAAAATGATTAAAATGTCTGGGAGAAGGGAAAGTCTTCTCCTAGTGCCAAATCAACATTAAAATAGGTGCTACATGAGCCTCCTTAGGAAGAACGTTCTTCAAATTTGGGGGAGGGTCAAAACGGTCCTCTCTCGTTACCCCGCTCTATATTCAGATGAAACAAGTTCTGCCATTCCAACCACCTTCTTCTTGTAAAACAAGATCTCATTTCCAATGAGCGTTTTCAGTTTAAAACCTTTAAAACGAACATCCTAACATTACAAGTGTCCTATGTTTCCATGTTGGTTGTGGGCAAGGGGGTTTTCTTTTTCCAACTCTAGCATGGATATTTGGACTATTAGTGTATGAGCAGATTAGTAAGGGGGAAAAAGAAGAAAAAAGCCCAAACAAAACTTGCAGCTAGCAACTTTTGTGAATTTATTTACGATATGCACAAATGAAGGCTGTTACCCAACAAAAGACATATCAGCTGACTGGCTGATCACACAAGTTTTGTTCAATTAATAAAACCAGAAGAATTTAACATATAAAGAAAAGCTATTCTAAAGAAAAGCACACATTGCTTTTAGAATATACACAAAGTAGTGGGTGTCATAGTAGGTACCATCTTAAAAGAGGCATTCTTCTGTACCAAGGCACATGTTTTCGTTAACCCAACAATGGAGCAATACAGCAACATAAACAGGTACATAAGGAAGCTACTGCTCATCAACTCAGCCCTGGCCCAGAGGTCCGTCATCTCTTTGCTACCAGAAAGACCAGAAGATCATGCAAACACAACATAAACAAACAGTCCTTCAGGAAACAACTGGAAATAAACCACCAGGTTAAATTATGATAGCAATGATATCTTTCCATGCTCCATTAACAAAACATCCAAATATACTCGTTTAAACAACTCCAGTGGCAGAGCTGGAAAAGATATCCGCCAAAACTGGAACTATAGCCTGACAGTCCATTTTATGTCATTTTCCCACCTAAACGTTTTCCAGCCCTTATAAAAGTTTTAACAGCAAGATTAGGGAGTAAAAGCTCCCTGCTGCCATGAGAATTCTCCAATTGCCCTGGAAAGGCACAACAAAAAAGTACCAATGAATCTACTGTTTACTCTTCATGTAATATCCATTTCTCTTTTTAGGACAGAAGTTTGTGGAACATATGACTCAATAATATTCATTCAGGCAAGTTTCTTTTGCTTTTGTTCTCAGGTAAGACACTATATATTTTCCCCAAGTTACTTCTCTATCTAGAATTATATTCCAATGAATTTTCTGCTGCAGCTGTTGCTTCTTCCTTTAATTCTAGCTTTAGGTTGAAGACTTTAGACCAGATGTGGACATCCAGTGTTGCTGAACTACAACTCCCATCATCCCTGGCAACTGGTCATGCTTGCTTGGGCTGATGGGAGTTGTAGTTCAGCAAACATCTGGCAGGCCAAAGGTTCCCTACACCTGCTACCACACCCAGCCCACCACAGCCTCTTTGTCAAAAGTACTTTCACCTGTTGTTATTGACTGAACCAAATAATATGCAGCCTTTTCTTATCCTCCGTTTCCCTCATTTTGGGGAGAGGTGTGGGCAAGGCTGTATACAGTGGTACGTCTGGTTGCGGACGGGATCCCAAATATACTTCCGGGCTTGCCGATTACATATCCCAAAGTTTACGTAACCGGAGGAATACGTAAGCTGAGATACGACTGTACCTTGCAAATATATCCAGTGATATAATTGGCTGGCACATGTCTGAGCCTGAAAAGTTAAGAGATGTGATCAAGCAAAAGGGGGAAGAGTAGGCAAGAGGAAGAAGCAAAGTACTGGGAACTGAAATGAGAATCAGGTCAGCGGTAGAAGGGGCAGCTGACATAATTTCCAATTTTGTCAACAGTTAAAGGTAAAGGTACCCCTGCCCGTACGGGCCAGTCTTGACAGACTCTGGGGTTGTGCGCCCATCTCACTTAAGAGGCCAGGGGCCAGCGCTGTCCGGAGACACTTCCGGGTCACGTGGCCAGCGTGACATCGCTGCTCTGGCCAGAGCCAGAGCCAGAGCCAGAGCCGCACACGGAAACGCCGTTTACCTTCCCACTGGTAAGCGGTCCCTATTTATCTACTTGGACCCGGAGGTGCTTTCGAACTGCTAGGTTGGCAGGCGCTGGGACCGAGCAGCGGGAGCGCACCCCGCCGCAGGGATTCGAACTGCCGACCTTTCGATCGGCAAGCCCTAGGCGCTGAGGCTTTAACCCACAGCGCCACCTGCGTCCCTTTGTCAACAGTTAGGCATACACAAATGATGGCAAAGCCAGACAAGCTTGAAATACTAGCAGCTGTCTTCTTCAATTTAGGGACAAATACTGATAACCTCAAATACCTATCCAGGCAAATCTGGTTGATCCAATGCAATACTATTTATATTCTTACAGTTAGCTCTATGAAGCAACTAACCAAGTCTAGTTTCCATATAATTCATTATCATATCTAGCACGTAAAATTTAAGTAAAAGAAAATCCTGGCACAAAAATTCAGCATGTTTTTTCCACTAGTGCTAAAGCATTTCTGCCTACGTCAAGAAATATAAAGTTGGGCAACCTCTTTGCACAATCTAATGTCATAAAACAAGGGCTGATGTCAGACAAACATCTGCAATTGGCTTTTATTCTGTAGTCACTGTCAAGTTGTACAGGTAGGTGACCATTTTGCGCAGGGGTTCCATTCCAACACACATTGGAAGAGTGCACATAAGACCAGACAAACCCATTTTGGGGCCACTTCCAGGTCAGCAGCAACAAGGATGTGTGTGATTGTGCGTCAATCAGACATGCGTAAAATGGTTCCTGTCTGTATGTATACATGTATTATGTCTTTAGATTCTGAAGCTCAACACCTGTTCTGATAGTTTTTTTAAAAATGATATTTGCATCTAAATCCCATGTGAAGTGCTACCATCTTTCCTTACACACAGCAACCTGATGCATGCAGATTGCAGCTGATGCGGCTGAAACTTTTAGAAATCAAAACAACATAATAATCTCTGTACACTTTCACACAAAATGGTTTTGCAAAAAATAAATGGTTTTTTGGGTAAAAACATTCATTTCTTACTTCAACAAGAATTTGCTTTTTTAAAAACAGAAAAGTCTTTCAAATCTGCTTGTTAAAAAATATTCAGCACCTGCAAACTGTGTCATGCAAACATCATAAACTGTAAGCAAAGGTTTAAAAGTAAAAATCTAATAAAGCATACTAACCAAAAAGCAGAAATGTTGTAAGTACCGAGTATTTTCTTAAAAACAACCCCCCCACTGTGATTAGCTCTGAATTATACCTTCAATAGCATCATTCATTGCACTGCAGAAACTATTTTAAACAGACAGTGCTGAATATCACATAATCTATAATAATTTGGGTATCTATTAAAAACTTAATTTCTCAAGACCTGAACTGTCACAAAATTCTGAATTTATATAAACAGCCAAGAAAGAGACTTAGCCTGTAAATTTGGAGGGCATTCATTGCTGGATTCTCTACCAGCAGCAAGCCAAATTCCAGGAAAGTAGCTTCTAACCACAGGAAGCCCACCCACACCAAGTTTATGAAAAAGAATCTGTTATTAAAATTTTAGACACTGAAACTGAATTCAGGGGATTATGCTGCTAAAAAAAGATGTTTGTAATCAGTGCACTTCCTACTGCAACGGAACCACAGTTCGATCGAAGAACATGCTTTTTATGCAGAAGGTCCTATGTTTCAGTCCCAAGCATCTCCAGCTACAGAGTCAGGTAGCAGGTAGTGAGAAGGATGTCGGTCTGAGAAGCTGGAGAGCCACTGCCAATCAGAGGAAATGCTGAGCTATAAGAACAGTCTGACCTGGTGTAAAGCACCTTAATACAAAGAAGTTCTTGAAGAACTGCTCAAAGATTCTTATAACAGATAACTGCATCTCTCAGCAAATAGCCAAGCCACTTCCACCCTTCAGTTGTACTCCTTATGCTCCGTTCCATGTAAGCTTAGAACCAAGGAGCTCCAACAAAATTATGTTGTATGCAGAATACGTTCTGATGTCTATATTGTAATCTAGACTTTTATAGAGTGACAGAAGTTTTAAAACATTTAACCACTACATATTTCCCTAGTTTTATGTTTACTGAATCAAAAAGTGCTAGAAGCTAGGAGCTAATCAGCTTGTGTATACTTAGGAACATCTTTAAGAGGTTTATTATATTTAAGGCTTGGGAATGTATTCTAAGTTACAGAATACTTAATTTAGAAAATTGATGTGTAGAAATCAGTAATTGATTAAAGCATAAGTACCCCTCCCCTACACCAACCACTAATTCTCAGAAAAAACATGTGTTGTATTTTGGTTCTGCGCTGCAGTATATCATGAAACAGATGTGTCTTGGTCTGCAGGCAAGCAAATAATAATAATAATCTGCAAAATATGGAATTAGGGTAAATGGCCACAACAAACTGGACCAAATATGATCTCTACATAAAAAGCTACTGTATGGGTGGTGTCCAAAGCCATCTTTCAGGGGAAGAAGAAAGTAATCTTTCTGCAGGCTGGGGGAAACTCTCTAGCAAATTTAATGTGACATGAGGGATGCAGGACAGGAATACCTGAAATCTGCCACCTGACCCCATTCCATTGGGATGCCCTTCGTCACCAGGTGGACAAAACTGGATACCACAAGGCTGCAATCCTAATGTACCTGTTAGAAATCTTCACTTTTTTCTCTTCTTTTTTTGTTTATGTTTTTTTTTTCTTTTGTAATGTTTGTGAAATTTTTCCTTTTTTGTAATGTTTGTGAAAATTTGCTTTTTTGTTCTTTTTTGTGGAAAATGCAATAAAAAATTATTTAAAAAAAAAAAAAGAAATCTTCACTGATGTGCTAGTGGTAATGATTTGTGAATAGACTTGGATAGTATCAGGATGCAGGCCTATGTAACCTAGGCAGTTACTGAAGTTTCACTAGTGCATTTCACTAGTAGATACAGTCGTACCTTGGAAGCCAAACGGAATCTGTTCCGGAAGTCCGTTCAACTTCCAAAACGTTCGACTTCCAAGGTATGGCTTCTGATTGGCTGCAGGAAGCTCCTACAGCCAATCAGAAGCCGCGGAAGTCCCGCTGGACGTTTGACTTCCAAAAGAACGTTCGCAAACCGGAGCACTCACTTCCGGGTTTGCGGCCTTCGGGAGCCCAAACGTTCAACTGCTAAAGTATTCATCAACCAAGGTACGGCGGTATTTATTTTTGAAACAAAAACTGTTATGAAGTATCAGAGCAGTATGGTACAACTAACTATTTAGAAATCAACATAGTAAATGGTGTCTTATCTGCTTATGACTTTGGCCTTCTCTACATATGGAAAGAAAGCTGGGCTCATTCATACAGATCCAACAATAGCCTACTAATTCTGTGCAGCACTGTTACATATAGGAACATGCATAAACCTGAGTTCTGAAATAAAGACTAGTGCAATTCATACATTTTCTAGCCACATTAGCCACTCTGTGATTTATTGGAACAGCAGCCCACAAACTGGACCAAGCTAACAAAATAGCTAAAAAACATTTTCACTCATCAACAATGAGTTGATGGGAGAAGTCTTGACTGTGACCTAACCTGAGATTCATAAGATTTCAAAGGCGATCCCAAATCCAACTCCCATCTCCAAGCTGGGTAGAAGGGAAGGGGCGTGTCCCTGTCATACTGTATCTCGGACAGATTAAGGAGTGCAAGATGTCCCACTGCTTTCCAAGTCTTGGAGGCTGAGCATGAGATCAGAGAGAGCTCCTGGCCTTTTCTGGACTCCGGAAAAAGGAGATGGGGCAATCACCAAACTATAAAAAAGTGGTACCTCATCTGTGCCTGAGCACAGGTGATCTGCAACTGAAGCCATTACTATTAGGCAGGGCCTATGTGAAGCCCTTACTTCTATAGCACAGCATTACTACCTAAGAGGTCAGCCTGTGCAATAAAATATTGCTCTGGCTCATGCATCTTTGTCTGAAAATTAGAATATCTTCCAAGGATTCAGAAGTACAATACCTCTCAAATAAACAACATGTCGCTGAAAGCAGTTTGTGCGATCAGACAGCTAGGACACACGCACATGCATGTGCATGATTTATTTGCTTGCTATGGACAACCTTTGTGTGTCAGTAACAAATGTGGTTTCCACATAAAGTATAGATCGACCAAGCGGAAGACCTGATCCTGGGTTTCCACATTCAAAAAGACCTGATCCTACTACAGCATATCGCCAAGTGGAGCTGAAAGTGCAAACTTCATAAAAAACAAAAACTACTTAGGAGCCACACTTTTACAACCTCTATTTTTCCTTCAAAAACTTCAAACTCTGCACTGGCTTATTTCAAAAATATATCCATATACAGCTACTTCCAGAGGCCCACAAATTATGGATAGCCTTAGTAGCTGACCAAAATCTATGCTTGCCACCTTTCCCCGAAGAATAAGAGGCAGGTGGTTGCAGAACATCTAAGGCTCAGCATAAGGATGGAGACAAGTCACCCATTTCTCTCAAGTGCCAAGCCAAAGAGAAGGGTGATGATTGTCCTGACTTTCAGAGCATTCAAAAAGCAGCAAACTCTCAGTGGTTTTCAAGTTTTTTCAAGGCTCAGCTTATCATAAGAGGAAGGACCAAGTATTTCCAGAGCCGAGTTCAGACCACACCACATTCAACTTTTTAACTGTTGATCGTTGGAAATCTTGATTGGATGTTGCTTCCCAGTAATCATACATGCCATTAAAAAAATATAACCACCACACTTGATTTTCATGCTCTTTCTTATACAAGCGTATGAAAAAGGCGATGTTCCAGAAGTTCCAAATCTTGTAACTTAGCAAACATTTTAAGGCAAAATAAAACAAATAAATCAGCAGATTATCCCCTTCAAATAGTAAGAATAGATTGGGACTTTCTTTTATTACCTTGCTTCTGTATTTAGAAAAGTGTAATATATTAAATTTTCCATGCCCCAGCACCATACTTAGAAGCTGCAAAAAAAATTCTGTCAACATGCTTCAATAAAAAAGTAATCAGCAACCAATATAAGCTCCCTGAATGCTTACAAAATAATATGTATTATGAAATTGAAAATATTCTTGTAACTGACTAGATTTGGTGGATTGGCTCAAATGAACCCTTCCTTATAGAAAAGAACCTTTGAATCCAACTGAATCTGAAAAATATTTCTAACGTATATCTAAAATAAGCTATAGTAGTGGACCTTAAAATAAGCTATTGGAATTGACTTAAAAACCACAGGTATTCTAGCCTTGTGTTATACAAGTACAATGCATTACCATTACATTTTATCATATCTGATATTCTTCAAGACCATGGTGAAGTTGAAAAAAAATCCTCACACCGAAGTAATTTAGTATGTATTAGTTTTTAAAGGTAATAAAAACCCTTCCTAGACTTACTATTTAAAGAAATCTTGCAGGATTTTAAAGAAGCTAGCAAGAATCCCAAATTCTTTTTTGTTGTTATCTCAAATTTCAAGGATTAAAATAAGCAATAGAATACCCTTTGCAAATTAAATGGTTCAAAAATAAGGTAGATATCTGTATCTTCCAGAAATAGTTGGTATTTTGTAGAATCTTTTGATAACCAGCACAATTTACAATACATGATTTGAAATAGGACATGTCCTATAAAAACTTGGCAATGTACAAGATGTTTCATATGCTTAAGTAACAATTTGTCAGGAAATAAATTATACCCCAAATTAGTATTAAACTACTGTGATGAGAAAAAGTAAATGCCCCGTTTAAAAATATGGACATGAATGACAGTCACCTGTTTCATACTTCAGAAATGGAGCCCACTACTTCAAACAATAGTGAATATTGTAGAGCAGTTCAATTCTATTTTGGACAGGGTCTGGAGGGAGGGAAATGCTAAACCTTCCAAGCTCCTTCATGATTATTCAACTTTCTATCCACTTTTTATTAACAATTACTTCAAAATAAGATGTTTTGTTGTAAACGTTTGTACTCTGGATGGAAACTGCTCTTTCTGTGCCATCTTTTAATGCAAGGTAGAATTCTCAAATGTACTCCAAGCATCCAGCTACATTTAGCTTTCAGCCTTTTTATTATCACTGTCAATGAATGGGGCCCTAGTCAAATTAAGCTGCCATTTTAGGTTAAAGACAAGAGCCTCTGTTGTGCAACAGCAATACAAAAATACTCTAAGCAACAGACACAGCACTCTAATTGGAAAAAATATCAACATCAATTCCTACAAAAAATAGTTAGCAACTGTGCTTTTTAACAACAACAAAATAATACTCACACATTACTGCAAACTAACTGAATTTGTAACTGGGATAAATCGGCTACCCATGCTGCTAGGGTCACAGTCACTAAGATTTTTTGCCTCCGTTAGAATGGATGATCTGCAAGAAAACAAAAAATTGTTCAACTTTTATCTTCAGATTTTTAGTTATTGTAATATGAGATATAAAAGTGTATTTCCACCAGGATAAAAGCTGATGAGCTTCTATTAAATATATATATATTCTAAGGAACACATCTCCTAAGTGGGAGGGGGAGAGAAGGGCCATATCGGTTTGAAATTTTAAGTTTGCAAACCGAAATCTATGAGTAGCAAGTGGTCAAAAAGCTCACTGCAAATAAAAAAAAACCTCACCAAGATCTGCTTGGAAAGCACATTCAGTACTACACCAAACAAAAGCAAAGGCAAAGTAGAATGAGTTGGCTGTTGTATCTAAAAAATCTCTAGTAATTCAAAGGAAACTCCCAGCGCGTTGCTACTTTTCTTTTGTCCATTGTCCGTTTTAAAAGTACTTTAAAAGGAAGGCGTGAGCACTATCCCAAAGTGATCTGGAGAAACTCATCTGATTTATTGCCTATGTGGTAAATCCCACGAGTTTAATGTCCCCCCCCCCGCCTACCCCACCGCTAGATTAAGGGGGTGCCTCCTAATACAGAAGGGTGTCCCCTTATATAATGCTATCAGGAAAAATGAATGCAATATAATGATGGCTGCTCCTTCTCCCTGTGACCCACTAACAACCTTCCCTACCCACCTCCAGTGTGCCCCCCCCCGGCACATCCCCAGCGTCCGCTTCCCACTTCCACCAGCCCCACATTCAGCACCCACCCACCAGAGCCAAAGGAGAAACAAAATTCCCGGCCAACCCCATTTCCCTTTATGAATCAAACCTAAACACACACACTCCCTGACCGCCTGGCCTCAAACCACCTTTTCCGCTCACCCTCAAAATGGCCTTGGTTTCGGGAAGGGAGGGGGGAAAACTACGGCCACCAGGGAGACCTTCTCAGCGACCCGCTCTCGATCAGGGGAAAAGACAGAGAGGGGGAAGCGCGCAGGCGAAAGGAAGAGATCGCCCGGCGGGGGGGGGGGGGGAGAAGAGAGGGAGAGAGAGACACACACAGAAAGGGAAGCAGACTTGGTCCGCGGGGTTAAGTCTCCTATTATGTTGTTGTTGTTGCTGCTACTGCTATCGCCTCCGCCACCAGCCCCAATCCAAGCTGCCTGGGGAGCGTCTCTCCCCCCCCCCACAAAAAACCACACACACACACGCTTTCTTCTTGGGTTGTTGGAAAACAGTCGTGATCTCCTCCCCGCCCCCCCGCGTGTGATTCCCGTTTCACTCCCACCGCCAGCCTCTCCGCTCCTCTCCAGCGAAGACAAATAACCCCGGCACAACCTCGTGCCTCTTCTCTTCTCTCGCCGCCCCCCCCCCCCCGCCACCACCACTCCTCCTCCTCCTCTATCATCACCTCCATTTCCTTGGGCTCTCTTCTCTTTCTCTCTCCTCCTCCTCCTCCTCCTCCCATGGCTCCATGTGTCCGCGAGGAGCCCCCGGGTCAAGCTAGCAGGAGGCGGGGAGGGTGGAGGGGGGGCGAGGCGGGCGGCCCCCGCACTTTGTTAGCGCTTGTTGTGCTGCCAGGGCCGGGAGCGCTCAGCGTGGCCAGCAGGGCGGGCGGGCGGGCGGAGGGGGGGGAGCCTTCCTGGGGAGCCGCCGCGCTCAGCCCGCCGCCTCATCCCGCTCGCCGCGATCCGGCCCCCGCCGCCCCTCCTCCTCCTCCTCCCGCGGAGACTTTCGCCCAACTTTTCCTCTCCTTTTAATCGCCCTCCAAAACTTGCGCTCGAGGAAAGGGAGGTGGGGGAGGGGAGGGAGAGGAGAGAGGTCAGGCGGAGAAGAGCCGCTCGGGCTCCCGCTCTCACCGGCGTGTGGCTTCGTCGCTTCTTCTTCTTCTTCTTCTCCTTCTTCCTCCTCTTTCTTTTCTTTCTTTCCTTCCTGCCTCTCTCCCACCCCCACCCCCCGCTTTACATCCTGGGAAGCTCCTCGGCCGAGGGATGCACATGGACCAGAGAACCAGGCGAGGCTCGCCGGCACACCGCGCGCCCCTCCGCTCCCCCCGCCCTCCGCCGGACCGGCTGTGGGCCGCGGCCAGCCGGACAGCCGCGCTCTCTCGTCCGGCGCGCCGGCGCTGCCCTCTAGGCTGCCTCCGAGGCGCGGGTCACTCACCGGGGTCAGGGCTGGCGCGGCGGAGGCGTCCTCGGGAGCGGACCGGGGGGGGGGGGAGCGAGAGAGCCGGAGAGCGAGCGAGCGAGCGAGCGCCTCTCCCTCACAAACAAACAAACACGGAGAAAGAGAGAGAGAGAGAGACCCACACACGCGCACACGCACCGGGAGTTGGTTTCGGCCGGGCGGTCAAAGCGAGGCGGGCGGAGATCCCTGACCAGGGCCGGCGAGAAGGGCGGGCGGGCGGGCAGGGGGGTCAGCGAGGGTCTCCGGGTCTCCACCGGGTCCCGGGTCCGCTTCGCTCCTTTGTGTAATTTCACTCGATTCAAGTTTAATCCGATAGTTCCCGAGCGCGTCCGCAAAAGCCGAGCGACACACCAGCCAGCCGAGCGGCTGCCGTTGCTGCTACCGCCCCCTGCCTGTCCGCTCGCCCGCCCGCCCGCCCCCGTCGCTCGCTCGCTCCCTCCGCCCGCCACGAGGCGCGTCCCCGACGCCACTTGCCCTCGCTCCCTCCCTCCTTGCCTGCCTCCCGCGGACGAGCGAGCGGGGCGGGGGGGGGAGAGAGGGAAGGAGGGAGAGTGCGCGCGCCCGCAAACCCCGCCCCACAAGGTTACACGTCATCAGCCACCGGCATAATTTATGCAAGAATCCAGCCTTCCTAAAAGGGCAGCGGGGGGAGGGGGTCAGGTCACTAACTCCCTCCTCCGCTTTCTTTCCTTCCTTCCTCCTCTCCTCCCGCCCCCCTCGGCCTCCGCTCTCCACGAGGACACTCTCCTCCTCCCCCCGCCCTCAGGAAAGAAGGAAGGAAAGGGAGATGGACGGTTGGGGGAGGGGGCCGTCAAGCGCTGACAGGGCGCCGGGTACACAAGGGCTTAGACAAGTCGACACCCACTTCTTCGCCCGCCGCCCTCAAGCGACGGGAGGGGAAGGGGCGGGGCGGAGAGGAGAGGAGGACGGCGTCCAAGACCCAGATATCGACATGGAGATAGCGAGGTGGCGCCCTGCCTCGCCCGCGGGCGAATGGCCGGCCAGAGAGGGGCGGCGTTCCCAGGACGGAGCCGCCGCTCGCTCGGGGCCTCACGCAGCTTAAGCTGGCCGCACAGAACACGCCGCCGCTTCAGGCGGAGGGGAGCAACTCCCGCCGGTGTTGTGGAAAAGTTCGGCGGCGCCCGGGAGGAAAAGAAGGGACCCTCCTTCCACAGAGTTATTATGGGAGAAGAAGGGGGCGCAGAGGGTGGGAGAAGCACCTGCGACCGAAAGACTCCAAAGGATTTCGCCGCCGCCTCGTTTCTAGGGGAGAATCCTGCCCGCCCCGGTGTGTTCAGTCGTGCTTCCAACATGCCGCTGCCAATCTCGCCTTAAACGTGTGATCTTCTAGAACCGCGTCCGCCTGAAGGGCAGAGTGTTAGTTGTGCACGCGATGAAACAACCGCCATGTGTCCTGTGCTGGAATTGTCCGAGAACCATGGCCCGCCTCCTGCCTACATCATGGGATGCCCCGTGTCTCCCCCACACACACCCCAAATTTAGCATTTTATGGCGATATATACAGACAGGATCTTCCGTGTGTAGTGGAGGTGGGCGGCGATACTTCGTCCTTACTGTAAAATGATAAAGCGTGGAATAATTTCTAAATTCAAGGAGCCCATGAACGACCAAAATTTTTAAAATAGAGCCAGTCTCCACAGAAAATACCACTGCTTTTCGATAAACTTGTGAAGGTGGGGAGGATGAACTCTGCTTGCTTCTCTGAATCCAAGTCTGTTCCAGGGAACAGAGAAAGAATTAATGCTATTTAAGAGTCTAATTCGATCAGGCCTGTACCTTTGAAAGGTACAAACCAGGGCTTTTAAGTGTAGGGATAACACATCCAGGTTAATATTTGACAAAACTATCTGCTAATGCAGTTTAAGTGCTCATGTGAATAGCGTGCTGGCCATTTGCTTATCCTCAGGTTTCATGTTTCTGAAGACCCATAACACATGAATGCCATTGCATCTCCAGCAGCTCTCCAATGAAGTTTTAATTTCTGACTCAAGACTGTGTTCTTGTACTTTATATATACACATATGGTAGACATATCTAGCAGGTGCAAGTCTGAAACATCTGCATGCCACACAATTATTAAAGGCACCGGAGCACTCACTGGATAAGTAGATACCCAACTTAGTTTAGTGGCTCAAGCACTGCTATAATTTGATGCATGGTTAGACTAGATTTCATTATAAGTCCTTGGAGGTTTAAGTTCACCATTTTAGGTGTTACATGGACTTCATATACGCACAAGATCATAAGTGTACATTACATGTCAATTAGGCCAGAATACTATTCCCTTGTTCCATATGTGCACCATTTAGAATTCTTTCATAATCCAGCTCTGGAAGGGGGTTGGGTGAGTCCACCCATTAATTACATATATTGTGAGTTCAACACCTGTTGTGAGTAAAGAGTTTTAAACAACTCATTTATGTGTTAAGCAATTCTGAATATACATCTTGAAACATCTCTAGCCTGCATCAAGAAAGCTCACCATTATACTAGCTGCTACTTTCAGTATGAGTTTAGAATCTGTTAAATCAGTTAATTTTCTTTGAATTTCAAAATCCAGACCGCAAATTTTATATCTTGAAACATTGTTAGCTGAAATTGAAGAAGCCAAGAGGTGGGAAAAGTACAGCGTAGCACTTAACATTTTTACGCTGCTTAGTTTTAGATTCTGCTATATGTTATCTTCACACAGAGGCATTACTTTTTCTAAACAGGAAAACAGCATATATGTAGAAACAAACACTTGATTAAGCAGTTAAGAACGTGCTCAATGCTCATTGAAGGAGAGAGGGGAGGTGTATAACAAACCCCCATCAATTCATGCCTTGGGTACTATGGAAGCCTCTAGTATTAAAATCCATCACATCAAAATGGAGAAGAATTTGGAACTGTAGTGGGCAGAAGATTCTGTTCTAGGATTGCCAAATATTAACCCATAAATCATTGCTGAGCTTTCAAAAGATTCCAGGCAGAGACAGGATGCTACAGCCCCCAACCCCTCAATCCATTCCTCCATTCATCACTTCGCCTACTCTCTTCTAGTATTGACTGTAGCAATCAGAACTTTGGTTTTGCCCCACAGTGTGCAAAGGAGGAAGTGAGCAAAGGATGACAGAGCAGTAGGAGGGGAGGCAAAGCAGATGCGTGTAACTTTCTATGGGTAATCTGCAGATTATGTTAGGCAACTATTTCCTGCTAATATTGAGTCTAGGGTGGATGCTAGTAGCTGAAATGATTAGCTGTACGGACAGCTAGAGAAACAGACCCGTTTTGGCAGTTGTTCTCAGGTTCATATAATAGAATCTAGAAGAGAAATTGGTTTTGTTTTTTCTCTTGAAGTATTCAAGGTACACTTGATTAGTGTGTTCATATAATTTAACATGACTTCCCAAAATATTCTACTATGCCTAATTGTAAGAGGTACATAATAAATTCAACTAGCCTCTCATTCTACTGAATAGCTCAATCCATAGAGCACGAGACTCTTCATCTTGGGGTTGTGGGTTTGAGCCCATTGTTGGGCAAAATAATCCCGCACTGCATGAGGTTGGACTAGATGACCCTCGTGGTTCCTTCCAACTCTACAATTCTATGATTCAATAATTTCTCTGCTCACTCCAGAGTCACAAGCATAGAGAGGATGGGAGAACCTATGTTGCTTTGGGTTCGAGGAAAGGCAGACTAAAAATATAATGGCCAAGGTCTCAAAATTTTGAGAAAACTGCTGTGGGTATACTTCACTAACACAATTTAAGATTCCACACTAGGCCTCACAATATATGCTACCCTATATAATGGGAATGTGGAACAAATTTGTGTCCCATATTATTCCCATCACCCTTTTGATCCCAAGGGGAATACTGAAAGATCACTTAACATAGATTAGCTACGATTTTCCATTAAAAACAACATTAATATAAGGTATTTTTAAAAATTAGTTAATGTTGTTGTTAAATAAAAAAGTAACTACTGTTTTTAAATCATTTTTTATTTATTACTAATATTACAAACATGGAGAAAGGGAACTAATCTATATTTATAGAAAATTCAGTATTTTCAAGTCACAGCTGCAGATTGTGATGGTTCATAATACAGTGGTACCTCGGGTTACATACGCTTCAGGTTACAGACTCTGCTAACCCAGAAATAGTGCTTCAGGTTAAGAACTTTGCTTCAGGATGAGAACAGAAACCGTGCTGCGGCAGCAGCAGGAGGCCCCATTAGCTAAAGTGGTGCTTCAGGTTAAGAACAGTTTCAGGTTAAGTACGGACCTCTGGAACGAATTAAGTACTTAACCCGAGGTACCACTGTATAGTCTTAGAATGCAATCCTATACATGCCTACTCAGAAGCCGCACAATGTGACTCACTCCCAGGTAAAAGTGTATAGGACTGCATTTGCAGCAAGCAGTGTCAAAACAATGTTTGAATTACTCCTTTTAACGAAGTATACACAAAAAGTATTTTTTTCAGGATAAGCTACATATCAACAGAGAGTTAAGCACACCTAAGCCTATTGATTTCAGTAGTCATTAGAAACTTAATGCCGGATGCATATATAAGTAACATGTTATGTGCAGTGAGGGGCATGAATGCATACTCACCTTTATTGCTACTGATGGCCTTTTCACAGTAGCAGTATGAACTGGTTCCTCAAGTTACTTCTCCTGAAAGTGAGTTGACTGTGGTTTCACCAAGCATGGGTGTTCCCCATCCACTGACAGTACACTTTCAAACTACAAAGCCTGCCACCCAGACAGGTCCTGCTTCCAAGGCCCATGCCCCAGCTCTACCTCTGCTGCATTCCATTCTCCTTTCTTTCAAATGCACCATTTTCAAATGTTTCTCCCCAGACTACATTTTCATCACCCAGGCCTACTCATAATTCTATGGCAACAATTTATGGTCCCTGTCACTGCATATGAAGCATGCATGTAAGTGCACACACACAACCGTTCATAACAAGGTCATGCACAGAAACAAACAGCGCTTACATTTCAGTGTATAATTGTATATTGCTTAGAATAAGTACCATAAATACACTTTGATCACCACTTCTCTTTTAGTGGATCCTTTATTGTGGCCAAGCTTTTGCTTGTAAGGCCTTCTTGGTGTTTAGGTTGATTGTTTTCATGCTGGCAAAAAGGAATAATGGAGAAGTGATAATGGGAAGATAAAACATAGCAGGAAAGCATACATACCAGTCCAGAAAAAAGACAATCCCCACCTGAAGACTGAATGGTGAAGCAAGAACACGTCTTATTTCAGTGACATTCAAAGATTTCATATTAGCCAGATCCTTAGTGAAGCGTCTTTGGAGTAGATGCAGCAAGCTGTTCCAGTATTTGACCTGCTGATGTGGACATCAGACAGCTGATGGAACACAACTTCACTATGAGGAAGCAGACACATGTGCTGCTAAGCTGGATTCATGCTAGGTGTGAAAATAGTGTCAGCTTTTCAAAAATTAACATGCAATCACTGCCTCCTCTATACACATCAACAAACTACAATTTGGATTTAAACGAGGAAACAAAGTTTGTCAATCATACTGCAATTAATTGGTTCATGGCAGATTCAAGAACATAGATAATGTCTACAGGATCCTACTTTTGGAAGAAAGATTCCTCCTCCTAATACATAGAAGATGATCCGTCTATTCACTAAGTGACAAGTAATTCAACATGGCATCTATGTACTGTCATGGTTTTCACATATTACATGACATGTCAATGATGTATTTGTAGCTTCCTAGGAAGACAACAGAATGCAAAGAGTTGTTCAAGCAAATAACAGGTTGAACCCAGTCAAATACAAAGCAAATATATTCCAGAGTGTTGTCAAATCAATCCTTCAGCGAAACAAGCCAAGAAATCCATGTGCAAAATCAAATCTTAAAAATGTTCACAGCTTTAGTTTGAAATTTAATGCATAAAAGTTTACACAATAAAACATGTTAGTATTCAAGATATCACAAGACTCTTTGTTGGTTTTGCTGCAGCAAACACGGCTATCCCTCTGGAAACTCTTATATATTTACTATTTTACTGAGCAGGGGCTCCCTTTTATTAACATACATACATCTATATATGTGTATATCTGAAGATACATGGTACACAGATTGAAATGCTAAGCCCAGTTCTATTCCATTGCCCTTAGACTGGACTTCCGTTGGAAGGAAGTTCTTCTAAGTGTTTATAACAAATATATTTACCGTATTTTTCCATGTATAAGACTAGGTTTTTTTTACCAAAAAAAATAGGTTTAAAATTGGGGCTTGTCTTATACATGGGTAGTGCTGAGGGGTGTTTTCTTAATTTGGAGTCCCCCAAAATAGGGGGCGTCTAATACATGGAAAAATACGGTATATACATAACTGAGAGCCTTTGCCATGGCAAGAAACAAGTACAAAAGTACATAGCTTTTGCTATCATTCATCATAAAAATCACAATTATTATTTTAATGTAAAATTATAAAAGACTTGTTCACACTACTTTGAAACAATCATTATGCATTAATAATGGCAGCAAAGAAGTAACTGAATGCAAAGCAAAATAGGAGGCTAATTCTTATTAGGATACTTTATTTTAGCTAACAATCTCTGCTTCTATAGAGAATTAATTCTGTGACATGCAGAATGGTTACACTGACTAGAAACTATTCCTGAGGTGATTCAGCAAGAAAAAAAATCCAGTAAGAAGTTAAGATTCTGTTCCCAGGATTGTCCCAGAGAACATTATGGAGAAAAATGATTCTCACATGATTTCCAATGGTATATGCTTGCACTAGCACTTCAAAAAGCTACTAAATGAACAGAAAGTTATGTCAGAAAAAGCCCAGGGAACCTACAATTTGATCTTTTTAGAATAATTGCTTTAAATTGAGTCGTTAGCTACCTCTCCTGCATATTTGTTGTCAGATTTTCAACAATTTTTTTAAAAAAATCTTATACCAACAAAAAGGACTATGAGGTACTAACCTAGAGGGATAAGGGAATATGGCACTGTGGCAGGGATGGGACCAAGTGAAAGGGAGAGGACCTGAAAAGGCATCATGCTCCAGTGCAGGATGTTTCCAGGTGGATTAGTTAACTTGTGCTGTGTGCGTGTGTGATATATATATAGTGTGTGTGTCTCAGGAAGTGTAAGCTTGAGTAAAAGAAGAAGTTAGCTAGAACTGGACTGAGGTCTAGGGTAGTGTTGTGACAAGCAAACTTCCTGAAATGAGAAGATGTGACCAAGTTCAAAAGATCCAAAGTGAATCACTCAAACACATTGCAAAATCTGCTGCAAGAAATGCTTTTGCAACTACACAAAATAATCTTGTGCATGAGATTTGCAAAGTCTGCTTGCATATATACAATACAAATATGAAACTATGCCAAAAACAATTCTTTTAAAAAATACAGTATTTATCGTTTAGAATATATGAAGTAGGTCAAAGCACAGGGAAAGAAGAAGACAAAGTTATAATAAGTTAGCTAAATAAAATTGCCTATACTTGAAAAACAGGTTCTCATCGGGAAGAGTTTCAGGGAAACATTAGTAAGGACTGTTGATGACAGATAATAAAATATGTGCTTAATGGCATACTGGTAAGAAGAGGAAAAGGGTTTCATAACCTGCAAGAGAGAAGAAAAGAAAAATGTGTAAGAACAAGCTGGATCCTGCTCCATTATGTCTGAAACACATCCTCGTCAACCTAAACCCTTTGGTCCAGACTGTAAGAACACCATCCTCCCCACTTCCACATTAGGGTGCCAAGCCCATTTTCCTCTGCTTTGTAACCTCTTCCTTTCCTTACTTCACAAACACCTCTTAACTTCCGCTCTCCAAGGTGCCCCTCCCCAACCCACAATTATCTTCCCACTAAGCTGCACTCTCCCCCCCCCCCCCCCAGTTTGGGGTGCGCTCCTAGATCCCCACACCCCCTTTCCGGAATTTTGCTTCCTTCCCAACTCTTCTTTAGAAGCCACCGATCATATCCAGGGCTCGAGACTGCACAGCCTTGTTTTGGGGGGGGGGCATCTTGCGCGCCCCGTTTCCACTCCTCCCTCCCTCTCTCGCACACACCTATCGCCGAGTCCTCCTTCCTCCTCCCGGGATTCCATTTCCTCCGCCCCTTGTTCCACTCCGTTTCTTACGTCACAGTCTCAGGGTTTTCCTTTTCCCTGACGGCACTTTCGCCCGCCGCGCCGATTGGCTGTGAACCGGAGCCAATGGGAAAAGACAACCCCCCCCCGAGAAATATATTCTCTGAGCTGGGTTGGCGAGGCGCGGGCAGGTTCCCCGGTCCCAAGGGAAGGGGGGGGGGGGGTCAGTTCGAGAAGTGGGCGGGGAAAAGAGAGAGAGAGAGAGAGAGAGAGAGAGAGAGAGACACACACACACACACACACACACGGGAGGGGGGAGGGGAAATCTCAAGCACCAGGTGGCTCCGGGCTAATCCCGTAAATTCGCGAAGAGGTCCTCCTGCCGATTTAAAAGGGCAGGCGCAAGAGCGGAGAAGAGGCAGCGAGTGTTCCCTGAGGCGGGAAAGGGCGAAGTCACCTTATTCCAGAGCATCCCTCCGCCACACACACACACACTTCCCCGCCACCCCACAGAGCAACCCTCCTCTTCTCCACGCGCGAACGAGACCGTCGTGCGCCCCGCCCCCCAGCACCCCATGCCTCACAGCTGCAGAGTTTCCCCGCGCAACAGTATCCCACGCAGGAAGCAGAAAATGCCGCCTCAGCCAGGGAGTCGTCGCCCCCCCCCCGCCGCCCTCCACACACAACAAAAGCCGCCGTCCTCCACAACCCTTCCGGGCGACCCGGGCAGGAAACCTCACGAGGAAACGGAGACCCCACCCACGAGCGGCAAGTCCGCCCTCCGCCTGCCTCCTCCTCCTCCCCGGAGCAGGACGGCGGAGAGTCCCTCGCGCCTCGCCGGCGGTTCCCTTAGCAGTGCGCCCACAGGAAATGGGAGAAGCCGCCGCCGCCGCCGCCGCTCTGGCTGGCAGCCCTTCAGCGCTTCCCGCAGGAAACTCCGCCGAGCTGCTCACAAAAGAGCGCCCGCTTCGGCGCCTTCGGGCCATTTTCGGCCGCGATCCTGAAGCACGTTTGTATTCAGAAAGCAACCCCGCTGGGCTCAGAGTCGTGACTTTTCTGCAAAGGCTTCGCTTTCTCTGCCGCTTTGAGAAATGGCTCGTGTTTTCCCTCTTCCTGCTTTGCAAAGGAGGAAAGAGGGTGCCCAGGCAGAAACGTTTGTCTAAACTAGCAACGTGGCCAGAAGTGTGATTTAGGAAACACAAAAAAACCTGGCATTGGTCAGATCTATGCAGAGTTTAATCTCGCACAATCTTTTCTCCTTCTCTCGAGTAAGTTGCTCTGGAAGCACCAGGCCCCAAAAGCAGGCGGGGGGGGGGGGGCGGGGACGGGACTAAACAGAAGATGTTGCTGGACTCCAAGTCCCATCACCCGGAGTCACAAGGCCGAGAGGTACGAATAATGAGAGTTGGAGTCCATCACCGTCTGGAGTACCACAAAGGAAAGGTAATGCAGACCCTCCAAGTATCTATTTTCCAGGGATGTTCCTGATTTAGAGAAGCTGTCCCGGTTTCTGATATGATCTCAGAAATGTCCTACTTTTCCTTAGAATGTCACTATTTTCATTGGAGAAATGTTGGAGGGTATGGCATTATCCGACTGTCAAGCCGTCTGAAGGCATCCTGTATAGGGAAGGTTTTTAAAAAGTTTTACAGTGGTGCCCCGCAAGACGAATGCCTCGCAAGACGGAAAACTCGCTAGACGAAAGAGTTTTCCGTTTTGAAGGTGCTTCGCAAAACGAATTTCCTATGGGCTTGCTTCGCAAGACGAAAATGTCTTGCGATTTCCTGCGGGGTTTTTTTCCTTTCCCCCTTTTTCTTATCCGCTAAGCCGCTAATAGCGCTAATCCGCTAAGCCGTCAATTGCCTTGCTTCACAAGACGAAAAAACTGCTAGACGAAGAGACTCGCGGAACGGATTCTTTTCGTCTTGCGAGGCACCACTGTATTATGTTTTTATATATGTTCAAAGCTGCCCAGAGTGGCTGGGGCAACCCAGTATGAGGTATAAATAGTAAAATTATCATTATGGAATGGGACATCCCTTTTCTCATCAGAGAAATGTTTGAGGGTATGGTAATGTTTCTTGACCCTTTGCATTGAATAAAAGTAGGGGGGAAATGAGAAGTCACTGTGAAATTAGATTACAGTATTCTGCATTAAATTAAGAGACTGCAAAGATTAGGGATACTGTACACGTGGAATATTATTGATGGACAATTGTCTGGTTTATGCTGCACATTAAATATGATTTAATAAAAAATAATTAACTCAGATCTAGACTGAGTCTTTTGTACTTAAAAATGGAAGAACAGGTGGGAGGGTGCAAAATGTAATGTCAGCAGCACCCATGACAGCTGTTGCTGTTAACTGCAGGTTGTGTGTGAGTGGTACTGTCTACAGGAAGGAAATAAATATTCAGATAGCTTAGTTGGTTAGACCGTGGTGATGATAATGTCAAGGTTTCAGGTTCAATCCCTGTATGGGACAGCTGCATATTCCTGCATATATGATCCTCAGGGTCCCTTCCAACTCTACAATTCTATGATTCTATGAACAGAAGAGCCCACTGGATCAGGCCAATGGCCCATCTAGTCCAACATCCTACCAGATGTCTGTGGAAAATATGCAAGTATTCGAAACTAAATACTATCACAGCATCGATTTGTACAACAGCATTATTATACTGGCAGTTTTATTTTCATTTTCTTTCCTAATTACCCTTATCATGGAATTTGCCGTTGTCATGAGTGCCATGCCCTGGGTTACCTAGCACTTCACACTAGTGTTCTGTGGCCTGTTCTAATTTATGGCCTTTAAATGACTTGGGCCTAACACATCTTTTCTCACAACTGAAGCCCAAACAGAGGCATTTGCACAGTTAGTTCAATAGTTATAAAATCCATGTGCATTGAAGGTCACCAAAGCCTGAGCTTAAGGTTCTCTCTGCAGTTCTCCTAAAACAAAAGTATTGGTTGGGAGGTACCTTATTTTGAAACTAAATTCTACCAGATAGCTCCTACTATTGATGTCCCTCCACAGTTCTCACATGTGATGGTGTCAGGCACACAAGTAATTATCACTGGCTGCATAAAGAATCCTTTATTTCAGAGGCACAATATTTCAGAGCCCACTAAGTGTGAGCAAGGAGCAGAATTTCAAAAACAAGGGACGTAGACATGTAAGTAGTAATGGGCAACCGTCCTTTGACTCAGTTTAGAACTGCACTGGGTAAACCAAGCTATTACAAAAATCAAGAAAGAACTTCTTTATTCACTGCACCCAGTTCAGAAATTGTAACCTGCAAATGCCTGGATTCTGCTCACTTAGCTGGCTGGCAGCTGCATCAACATAAGGCCTTCCTTACTTCCTGGTTTGCTAGCAGCAGTTGCCCATCCGTTGATAACATTACAAAACCCAAACTTGGTGGGATCTGGACTCAACTTGTAGTGTGGCAAGAAACTTTGAATAGAGGTGTATGTATTCTGTACTCTCCTCACCCCATGTTATTCTTCATCACTACAGTGGTACCTCTGGATACGAACGGGATCCATTCCAGATCCCCGTTTGCATCCTGAAGCGAACGCAACCCACGTCATTTTGACCGTCTGCCTGAGCAGCGAAACCCGGAAGTAACACGTTCTGTTACTTCCGGGTCGCCACGGTGCGCAACCCGAAAGCGCTCAACCTGAAGCATATTTAACCCAAGGTATGACTATAGTTCTAAACATATTTCAGAAATGTTAAAGCATTTGCTTTATGTGGCTGTGGATAAGTTGAGAAAAAGGTATGTGAGTAGCTTCCTAATATTGCAGTTGTCTACCAACGTTTACAAGGCCAGTCATGCCAAACAGAACATTTGAAATGTTTTAGTGCTTAAAAAAAAATCAAGACGTATTTATGATTATTTAAAAAAAAATCTAATGTAAAACTTCATTAGTCTTTTCACCTATGTAAGGAAGGGCTAAGGTCCTTGAATGGTGTATACAAGGGCACATTTAGTTTCTAAATTGAGCATTCTTATCTATAAGAAAAGGTGATTTATTTAATTACACACCCCTTGACAGAACTACAGCCCTACTTAGTGGGTCAATTTCACCCTCTCTAGTCAGCACTGTATACAGTGAGGTTTTCGTAGCAACAGTCTTTTAACTCAAGCCAATTCTACAGTAGGAAAAACTTTTCAGCTGCTAAAGCAAGCAGGGAATAAGCCTCTGGCTCAGATCCTCCTTTACTGTAGCCTGAGTAGGGTAATATACTGTAATTGGTTTTCCACATTTGCCAAGAGTCTGTTTCCTCTTATCATCCACAATATTTAACACAGGGCTTGTAATAGGTCCAAAAATAATAAAATCAGTCCCAAGAATAGAAGTGATAGATCCATAACATGCTGCTTTTTGTCATGGTCTTGGCTTTGTTAGAGTCTGTTAGTAGTTTTTATTACCAAATGATGTGGTTTCTTTCATGCGCAGCAAACCTAGTAAAGACATTTCATCAGCTACTTACATAGTACCGACATGGATTATTTACAGACTGAGACTTCAGTGGCACAATAAAACAAAATTAGTATGGTATACTATTAACAAAGTTACGATGTAGTTAGAAAAGAAACTCTGCACCTCGACCAGTGAAAAAGGAGCAGTACAAGAACATATGTATATAAGCCTCCTCTTGGGAGAAATCACCAATATGTGGAGTTAATTATATTTTTGTGTATGTAAGAATAGTTATATAATTCTTTTTGCTGCAAAAAACATACTATATTTGTAGTACGGTTTTAATATGCATTTTCCCACATTGTAGTTTTAAGGCAGATAGGAGATAAAGGTATTTTAACAAGTACAGATGACAAAATATGTAACTACAAATGCTTACACTGCAACTCTAAACCTGCTTACGTGGGAGTAAGCCTGACTGAAATTAGTGGAAATTATTGAGTAGACATGCACTAGATTCTGCTGTTATTTAGAAAGAGTACATTACATTGAAGGGACGTGGGTGGCGCTGTGGGTTAAACCAGAGCCTAGGACTTGCCGATCAGAAGGTCAGCGGTTCGAATCCCTGCGACGGGGTGAGCTCCCGTTCCTCGGTCCCTGCTCCTGCCAAGCTAGCAGTTCGAAAGCACGTCAAATACAAGTAGATAAATAGGTACCGCTCTGGCAGGAAGGTAAACGGCGTTTCTGTGTGCTGCTCTGGTTCGCCAGAAGCGGCTTAGTCATGCTGGCCACATGACCCGGAAGCTGTACACCGGCTCCCTCGGCCAATAAAGCGAGATGAGCGCCGCAACCCCAGAGTCAGTCACGACTGGACCTAATGGTCAGGGGTCCCTTTACCATTACCATTACATTGAACTCTAAAGTTAGTCTAAAGGCAGGGACTGGGAACTTATGGCCCTCCATGTTGTTGGATTCTAATTCCATCAGCCAGCCAGCATGACAAATGGTCAAGGATGATGGGAGTTGTAGTCAAACAACAGTGGAAGGCCACAGATTTTCCAACCCTGTCATAAAATGCATACAAACTGTATGTAAATGGAAACTCTGGAATACACTTACACCTAAGAAAAATGTATCTCACTGCTGGGGTCTCTTCCTACAAAGCTTCAGCCATGGAGTTTTCTAGTGGCCATTTGATCTGATGTACCCACTTCTATGCAAATATAAACATTGCTTTTTAAAGTTCCATTCAGTAATATGGAGCAGATTGACTTGGTGCTTGTAATCACTATCCTACTGTGGCAATGGCCAACTATGTGTATGACAGATCTCATATGTACTGTCATAACAAAGTTCTTTCATCCAACCATATTTTCAGCACCTACAAAGTTTCTAATATATCTGATGTATTGATTTGACAGGAGAATTAACAATACCTGTTGAGAAACAATAGTTTGAAGTACAAAAGTCTATTAGCTGCTTAGTACCAAATCTGCAATAGGTAGGCTATGAACCAGCTCAAGCAAGGTAGAATATATACCGTATTTTTCTGTGTATAAGAAAATGTTTCTTCCAAAGTTTTTTCATCAAAATTTGGAGTCATCTTATACACTGGAGCATTTTCTCTGAATTTGGCATGTTCATTATCCCACACACTTCATTCAATTCAGTCAAAGGGTCGTGGGGAGTTATAGCCATTTTTTAAATTTCCTCATGAGCAAATGGAGGATGCAGAAAGGTGGTTTTTTTGTAGCCTCTGAAGTGCTCTGGAGTGAATGAAGCTGCTTTCTAAAGCAACAAATCAGAGTCTAAACAGTCTCTTGTGGTTGATGTAAGTGTAAGAGAGGGTTGTGGCTATCCAACACCAGACACTTTTCAATGAAACCAATTATCTGGACACAGGCCTGGTTTTGGCACTGAAACAGACCTGGTCATCCCAATGAATAACCTGTCAGGAGAGGTCCAGGCTTTTAAGTTAGGTTTGCTTACATCAAACTAGCCTTTAATGAACTGCACCAGCTGCTTTTCCCTTCTAGCCACAATCTGAAGTAGTAGAACTAAACTTGAAAAACACCAGAATGAGGCCTCTTCCATAGAAGCCTACCCATGTTTTGAAAATTTCTAATGAAGGTCTTCCAAGTACCTTCTTTAAGTGTGTTATGTAACAAAGAGGGTTTTTTCAACATTGGTGCCTGGAATATGCTAGTTTAAAAGGTAACCTAGTACCTACACTACAGTGGTACCTCAGGTTAAGTACTTAATTCATTCTGGAGGTTCGTTCTTAACCTGAAACTGTTCTTAACTTGAAGCACCACTTTAGCTAATGGGGCCTCCCGCTGCCACCGCACCTCCAGAGCACGATTTCTGTTCTCATCCCGAAGCAAAGTTCTTAACCCGAGGTACTATTTATGGGTTAGCGGAGTCTGTAACCTGAAGCATATGTAACCTGAAGTGTATGTAACCTGAGGTACCACTGTATTTTTCTTGGCACCAGGTTAAAACATTTCTATTTTTCCAGGCATTTTAATTTGTGCAGTACCTCAACCTGCCACGTTATGTTTTTAGCTTCTGCTTCATATTATTGTCCATGCTGTCATTTTATTTATCCTCTTCTCCCAGGTCTTTGATTAATTAAACAATCTATGGCTTTTAAAACGGTGTGGGGCTCTTACTGTTTGTCGCTATGGTATGCATCTTTATATTGTAAAACACCCTGTGATCTTCTGATGAAGGGCAGTACAGAAATTTAATAATGATAATATTGCTTATTTTAGTATTGATAGAAACAATCATTCACCAGCCCCAAATCTGTTGGATGATGGGTGGTATGCAAATATTTTGAATAAACAGATCACATTTAAGCCACCCTGGGTGCCTTTTCAGCTGAAGAGAAGAAAATGCTTAAAATAACTAAATGCTAAATTGATTGTGTGCACTGTCTTTGAGACTATACACATGCTTGCAATTAATCTAGAAATGCATTTGTGAGTTCTTGTGCAGCTGTATTATTATGTAAGGAAAAATTACTTGTACAAGATTAGCTTAGAAATGGACCTTAAATACACTTTAAATGTGTAGATTCAAAATTGAAAAAAAAATTACAAACCTTCACTTTGTTAAATAACGTTTTTTGGGGTGGGGGTGATTTTTTAAATGTACGAAGTAGTTCTCAGCAACAGGCACCAAATGTATAAGCTTTGTTTTACCTGTCAACAAATAGTTATTGGCTCCTTGCTAAGTACGGACTGGTCACCATCTCTCTGATTAATCCACCTCATGATTGCTGTGAAGCTCAAGTGCTGCTCTGAACTCAGAGGAATGAATGAGATACAGCTGTAACAAATAACTGGACTCCAAAATGCGTTCTTCAGCTAAAGTGTGCCCACCAAGACAACCTAAATATGGAAGAGCAAGAATTGTGGTATTCCATTTGAACATATCTATAAATAGTTTACCCTGGAAAACCCAGCAATACAGATTAGGGTCAAGAAAAGATGCTCTCATCTAGTTAAAGAGTGTCATTAATATTCTCTACTTGAAATATATAATTAAACAGGAGTTTATTTTGCAGTGATGTATACTAATTCATTAGAAGCATGGGGGAAATTGGAAAAAATCATGTGGAGTACAGCACTAAAGCATTTCCAAGTTTGGCCTTAATCAAGATTTTCAATCTGGCAGTTTTATTGTCACACCCCCTTCACAATAGACAAGATGCTTACCATATTAAGATTACAAGTTGTCACCAAAAAAGAAAAAGAACCAAATCAACTTTACACAGCCACTGTACATCTAAGTTGAAAAACTATCCTTGATGGAAATATACCTAGAAATGAAGAGGCAAATAACGTTTTAAGAAATATGAAGTCTTCATAATGTGCCATTTTATGAGTTTCAATGCTTCCTGTATTTTTCATTCATTATAATATGTTTAACCTACATAATTAAGGCAAACAGCTAATCCATTTCTGAAGAGGTGCTGTGGAAGTTGTGAGCAAATAGCAAACATTTGGCATTAAAATAGGCATATGTAGCTTCTAATACTATACATAAAGCATTTTTTGGACTCTAGGATAATGACAAAAGGACAAACATGCTAACAATGTCAATAAGGTTTAAAATTCAGCATCTAAGCAAATTCCTAATAATGCTTCTGTAGTTCCAAGCTCTAAATGTGTAGAATTTATGCAAATGCATTAAAGAATTATAGCTTGGCAAATACACCCAAGCAAGTTATTAAACTATATATACAGAAAGTAAATGATAAATACAGAAAAGAGTCCTTCTGTTTTTCTTTAGAGCCTTGAAAATGGACAAGAGTTGAAGACAGTTCTACAATATTAAACATTAGGAAACCACTGTAGTTGGGCAACCTAACTACACAAACTGATTAAAATACTCAGATGACTTTGTAGTGTTTAATACAGTTCGTAGTCAAGGGCACAAGACAACATTTAACAAAAAATAATCACATCAATTGACTTAGAAATCAAATGGAAATATAGATATGAATACAATCTCCAAAACCTGTCTTTTAAGTGAACATTAACCATTTATTCAAAGTTGTACAAGAATTTGAAGAATAAAGTCTTCTGCAACATGATGCCATCTTACAATAATTTCATGTCGTAGTTGAAATTGAGCGGGGGAGGGTGAAACAAGTTAGTAGGCCCCTTCAGGCAGCTAGGAAGTAAAAATAGGTTCAACAGCAGCCTCCACCAGCCTGTTGTCCTCCCTGATTGCCTGCAAGTGTTGCATTAGTAGCAGCATGCTGAGGGCCGATCTTAATGCCATTTGCCTGAAATAATAAAAGTTGAATGCACATTAATTTTTTTGGAACACTGCCACAGGCTACAGCATTTTAAAGTAGTTAATCTACTTCTGATTTATGAACATCTAAACTTATTGTCTCCTTTTCATGATAATCAAGCTGTAGGGGGAAAATCCTATTAAAAACAATGTCTGGTAGCAATTAAGGAAACAAAAATCAAGAATAGGATATATTATTTCATTTTTTCACCATTTCTGTACAACAGAATCCAATGTATATAGCATGGGCCAAACCTATACACAGAAGGTTTTCAAACTGTTTCATAACAGTAGAAATTCTTAATATGCCTAATAAACCTTTGGTCCCACCAAAAGAAGTAAGTTCAGGTTTCTTCTGGTCTCACACAGCAAACCCTTTTCTTCTCTTGACTGCATTTCCTTCTATGTTGAGTCAGCTGTACAGACTAAGGGCATACAAGTGTTCTGTGTCATCAATAATTTCTATGATCCCCAAAGACATGGCAAGTTGCCAAGAACCACACACAGAGTAGTTCTTTCATTCATCAAACTTACACTTATATCCTAACCCACACTCCCTCAAGTGGATTTTACCTAAAAATACAGCACTTTAAGAAAAGTAATACAGTAGCTTCAGAAATTAAGCTCTTAAGGAAACTTTGTGTCACAGTAAATCTCAGATTTATAGTGCTTGGCAGTTGTTCTGCAACAGTAGTAGCCTTGGGGTTTCTGGCACTAGCTCAGTATTGACAGCAGCTGATGTGGTTTCTTTTCGCTCTTTGACTCCTCTTTAATAAAAAGCATGCCCTATGGCTCATTGGTTTTGCCCCCTCTGGGCTGGTAGCAACTTCTTGAGGAATCAAGGAGCCAGACTTGGCACTGAGCCAAGTAAATAGCATGCACTGTTGGCTCTTGACAGCATACGGCAATCAAATCTCCATAAGGCACAGTAAAGCAGTCAGATTCTATATGAAACTCGACAGATACAACAAGCATTCTTTTTCAGAGCCAATGATTACTGTCCAATATATATTGCTATCCACTGCTAACTTTAAACCATATGTTCTTTAGTTATCAGATGAGAATGGTACTAGGGAAAATAAGGAGAGAGGCATAGTATATAGTGTAACCCTGCCTTCTCATGCTGGTATTGTGCTAGTCGTACCACTATTCCTGATAATTCTAGACCCTGCCACACTTCATTTACACACATCCAGGGGCCTGCAGCTCTTCAAGGCACAGCAGAAACATGCCCAGCATGAACAGGGGAAGGTTATAATATGTGCTGTTATGGATAAACCCCTCTCATATGCAGAGGAGGCTGGACAGAACTAATACAAAATGAGTAGTACAACTTGTGAAGATGCAACGTTTGCTCTAAGGAAGCTTCATTTTCAGAAAGTATTGCATGTGCCATATTTTAAATTTAAATAACACTGAACAGTTAGATTTATTTGGTTTCTTTATATAAAGATAGCCATTAGACCCATAAGAAAATAGTTGTCATTGAAGACATGGAGCCTGCACCTGCTGTCCAGCCAAAAAAGCTCCTCTCCACCCCATCACCCTGTTTACTATCTAGCCTGATGAAGAGTTCTGGAGAAGTTGAAAACTTGCACACTATTTTGTGATATTTTGGTTGGTCTCAAGAGGTAATTGCCCTAATACGGATTTGGTGACATTGTAACAAAGTGAATTCACTCCATCACTTTTATGAGCCGACTATCCTGTTCAAATAAGTTTTCCCTTGACTTGTGGGCACATGTTAGTTTTCAGACATTTTCTATTAGATAATAAAAATAATTTCTCAACACACAAGACCACATTCAAATTACATATTCACTACCGGAGACTGATAATCTTCATCAGAGAAAACCAGTAAGGTGATGTCACTTTGTGAAAAATAAGCAAAATTTAAGAAAAGTAAAACTAACACATATTAGTTTTCCAGTATTTAATCTTCAGAAGAACTGAGAATAAAGAAGAATGGAAGAATAACTCTGAAGACAACCCTCCAAAGCCTTTTCTACAGTCTCATAAATGAAGGAACTGTTGCATGGTCATACTGGAACCTCCAGATGCTGAGCAGATGAGACCTCTCTAAAAGTAAGTGCATATGACAACATTGCCAGAGTTGTGAGTTTGTAACACAAAGCATTTTACTGAGCAATGTGTTTCAACAGAAAGTAAAAATGGAGGAAGGTCTCATCTGACAGTTAATATCCTCTAGGTCTGAAATATTAGAATTCTATTTCATCACAGCCATTTGCCAAATAAAAGGCAAACAGGAAATAACATAATAAAATGTACTACACCTAATAAGGGCTGTATCCCAATATAGTTTTTAGATAGTCCCAAAGATTGGATGTGCCTAATGGGGTTTTACTTTTATTCTTTTAGCAACAGATCCCATGAAAAACCACTAACTACTTTTGAAATCTCCCTCAGTTTCAAAAGTAGTTTGCAATGCAGCACACAGTCTGGTTTTCAAGAAACATATGCTCAAAGCTCCCTAGGATGTATGAAATGATGTGTGTGGTTGTTTGGATTCCAGCCACTAGCTTCCCAATTAATGAATCAGTGACCTAGAGATGAAAGACTAGCTCTGACCATCCAGTCTATGACAATCTGTCATTTTTAATTAAGGAAGTATATTGTGAGACTTTGAAGAACATACCACGGAGATCTCAGCATGCATCAATATGACACCCATGAACTAAAGAATCTGCAGACATGGATGGTATGTACACCTATTTGAAATATGGTTTTCAAATCTCTCAAAATGAGCAAAACTAGAGATGACCAATTCCACGTATATAGAACTTAGCCATTTAACACCTCAGTCCTATGGCTACTGACTTGAAAACAAATCCCAAGTTCAAGAGGCCTTACTCTGATGTAATTACACATAAGATGGCATGCTAAATCTTGAATATAGTAAAAATTTCATGCGTCTCATATTTATTCTGTCTCTGACAGTACCCAACTCACATGTGGCAGACAAATTATCCTTTTGACTACTCATTTTTACTGGGAAAATGGTTTCTGAAAGTTGCTGATATCATATGGAGAAACGGATACAAATGATGGATACTTTTCCTTTGGAAGATTTAAGTTGAGTCTTGGTTGGAGAGAGGAATTTTATACTTCATACTCCACAATTCTAACTATATCTACCCCAAAACAGAGTATACAAGGAGCTCAGCATATGTTCAGTGTGTGTAACGAGCTTGGTGCAAGATGTGAGAATTGTTATTTTGTCTCTTACATCATTCTAACATTTGAAGAACTTACCTCATTATTAATGTCAAAAACGCCTTCCTGTATTTTCTCATAGATTTCCTTTGCTGTATTAATAAACGCCTGAAAAATAAACAAACCCAAATTATGGATATGTGCACTTCATAAATATAGCACAATAAAAGCACAGAATTTTTGTCCCAGTAAAGGTAGGGTGTGTGTGAATCTCCCAGTGAAGATGACATGAAGGGCTCTTCAGTGCCTGCTGGAAAGTCTTGCAGGAAGGGGAAGGATTAGGATTGTGTGTATGTATGCAACAAGATTAAGCAGAGCCCCCTCTTTCCACTAAATGAGGATGTTTCATAAAGAGGGGAAAACTTTTTTTTCCTTTTCCCATTCACTAGAAAGTGCCCACTCCTTACTATATAGCAACTTAGCAACTTTTTAAGCAAACTACTTGTGAATCTAGCCCATAATGTTATATTCTAAGTGGCTATGCAGAGTCTCACACGGACAGTTTTTTGTACCATTGGCTATCTGATCCTTTGCAGCGTGTTCATTTATTTCTACTCTCAGCTTCCTGTTACTTAACCAGGTCCTGAGCCACAAAATGATCTCACATTATTCCATGACTGCTAAGTTTACTCAGGGGTCTTTAGTGAAGTTGCTTATATAGCTATAGTCAAAAAAGAGGAAGCATATTAACAATATCTACAAGATACATAAGTGCAAGAGTGTTGATCAGAACATCTATTAACTTCTGTGTCTTCACAGCGCAATGTCTGCCTATGTCCACAGAACTAAGTTCCTGTTGATCCTTATAACCCTGAACTTTTATCTCATCCCCCTGCTCTCCTTCCTTGCATTTTATCATTAGGCTTCTGAAACTGAATTAGCTTTAATATTGTTTACATAGCAAGCAATGTTACTATAGATGCATTTTAGCTCAAGGAAGCCAAACTTCCCTCCCATTGTTTTCAAAATTTCTCACAAAAATAATGACAACCTTACATATGATGGAGAGGTATCATCTTAAAGTACAAAACATTTCCCGCTCCCAAAAGTCTACAGGAAACATTGACTTTAAATTATTACCACGCCTAACGTATTGGCCAATTATTATTTAATGCACAAAATGGCTTTGTTTCCCCATTTAATACTATGAGAAGAATTTGAAAGACAATATACTATGTAAGATTTTAATGGCAGTAGCAAAGTTAGCCAATATCGCACATCAAGTTCTTTTGACTCCTTACAACCCTACAATGCAGCTATCATCTACTCAAGCTTGCCACGCCTGGTCACAAATCTAATTCAAATATTAAAAAGTAAACAGAGTTCATGGAGGGGAACAAATCATACCTTTCCTCATTTCTACACTGGAAGCATTTGACTGCTGAACTTGCCACCAGAGCTTTGTTTCCTAATTAACAGGACTGATATGTTTTCACCTTTAAAGGCCTTACAGCTCCCTAGAGTAATCAATCTACTGCAGCTCAATTACTGCACCAAGTGCATACCACAGCCAGTGAAGGAGACTTGAACAACTGCAGCCATGAGTGGAAAGATATGAATATGCATAAACTCTAAGTGGGTGATCGAATCATCACAGAGGGTCATGAGAATTTGCAGCAAAATAATGAGAAGAATTAATCATTGCAGATTCACAAGGCACGTAGGAAGTGAGTAGGTTTTTCAAACGTGCACTGGAGCTCAGAAATTGGCTTGCAGCCAACTCTGAATTGATTTGCATTCTTCAGAAATGGAAGTTTTCAATATAAAAAAAGAAATACATTGTATTTTGGCTTCTGATAAAACACCAATTACTGCAAGGGCATAATATGCCATAGTAATTGAAAACTACTTATAACTTTGGAACTTCATACAACTGTAATCTCTTATGCAATCTGCTTTGTTTTCATAAAACATTTTTTAAAAAATTCAATTCTCAAATATTAGTTCATCTTGACGGCTCACCCTTAAAATATTTTTTAAAAAATTCAGGCATTAAATCCAAATCATGTGCACATGCAAAGAGGAGTATGGCATTATTTAGACATCTATTAAGAAGCGTACTGATGGCAAATAAAGGTCATGATACAGCAACTAAAATGTCATGATTGAAGTCCCATATATGTGGGAGGCTCCCATGCTCTTTTATGACTGTCTACACAGATAGTGGCTAAACTACATGTCATGGTAAGCCAATATGAAACAAATGCCAACAAGAGATAGTGGTTTGTAGTTTGCACTTCCCAAACAAGTCACAAATAAAAACCAAGGTTTGTTCTTAGTTTTATAACCTAGATAAAGCACTTGCAATTTCTCCATTTCATGTTATGTAAACGTATAACTGTTAACATATGCTTACTCTTTCACTCCAACAAAACTCATGGCTTCTGACAATTATCCATTATAATGTCAATATCCTATGAAGGTGATCATAGGTCAATGGTAGACTATGAATCTGCCATGCATTTATTAACTCCAACATCTGAAGGCACAACAAGAAAGAAAAGCGGGAAGCATCTAAAGAAACCGGTGTGGCTGTATAAGGAGCTTACAGAGGAACTGAGATGAGGAAAAGGGAATGTATAAGAAATGGAAGGGAAATCCCAAAGGAAGAGTATAAACGAGTAGCCAACAGTTGCAGGGAGAAGGTCAGGTGGGCCAAAGCTCTGAATGAGTTCCAGCTTGCAAGAGGTTAAAAATAATACAAAAAGGATTCTTTGGCTAGTGTGTCCAGTTCTGGGTGCCACAATTTAAGAAGGATATTGACCAGCTGGAACATGTGCAGAAGAGGGCAGCCAAGATTATCAAGGGTCTGGACCAAGCCTTATGAGGAATGGTTGAGTGAGTTGGGTATGTTTAACCTAGGAAAGAGGAGACTGAGAGGAGATATGATAGCCATCTTAATATCTAAAGGGCTGTTATATGGAAGAGAGAACCAGCTTGTTTTCTCCTGCTCTGGAAGGTAGGACCCAGTAAGAGCTATTTTGACAGTGGAATGGACTCCCTCGGAAGGTTGTGGGCTCTCCTTCCTCATCAGAGGTTTTTAAGCAGAGGCTGGATGGCCATCTGTCGTGGATGCTTTTCTTGAGATTCCAGCAATGCCAGGGGTTGGACTAGGTGATCCTCGGGATCCCTTCCAACTCTACAATTCTATTATCCTATCTCTGGTTGAAAAGATATCAGTTGGTAGGACTGAGAAAGCCTAATGACATCGTGTGATTTCAGGCCAAAGTCTCACATGTTTCTATCTTTTTTGGTGTCAAGATTCAGCAGTATGCCAATCTGTCTTAGTTTAAATAAATCCATAACCGCATAATCTGACTGAAGATGCAAATTATGGAAATGTTATAGGTTTAACATGGGGACAAGACACATTTTTAAAGGTAGACAATATGTTGGTTGCAGCTTGTCAACAAACTTGCAAAATTTATTGGCATATTAGTATGCACAAGAACACCTATAAATAAATGGTTGATTTAATAAAACTCAAAATTTATGAACATGACTTTTGCTACAAAAAGAAAAATACTTTCTCTTTACAGAACATTAAAATAATCAGATTCTGACTTTTCTCTTCATGTAACATGCTGCCACCTGGTGGCTTTCAATATTAATTTATATTTACAATGGTCAATGATTTTCAATATTAAACTAGAAAATTTCTAATAAGGTAAAGGTAAAGGTACCCCTGCCCGTACGGGCCAGTCTTGACAGACTCTGGGGTTGTGCGCCCATCTCACTTAAGAGGCCAGGGGCCAGCGCTGTCCGGAGACACTTCCGGGTCACGTGGCCAGCGTGACATCGCTGCTCTGGCCAGAGCCAGAGCCAGAGCCGCACACGGAAACGCCGTTTACCTTCCCGCTGGTAAGCGGTCCCTATTTATCTACTTGCACCCGGAGGTGCTTTCGAACTGCTAGGTTGGCAGGCGCTAGGACCGAGCAGCGGGAGCGCACCCCGCCGCAGGGATTCGAACCGCCGACCTTTCGATCGGCAAGCCCTAGGCGCTGAGGCTTTAACCCACAGCGCCACCTGCGTCCCAAAAAAATTTCTAATAGTATAGTTTTATTTTTTTTCCTAATTCACTAAATATTATTATGCATATTAAGCTTAGGCTTCTCAGAAATTGAGGATGTGGGTGGAATCCAATGTTATGAAAACAAACTTTTGTTTGTGCAACAGGACTTCCCTTTCTTCTGTTTCCCCTTCATTGCTCCCTAAATCTGCTCTGGTGGATTGGGGGCCTGTCAGAGCACATTTTCAAGGCACAGAGGGGCTAAAGGTAAGAGAGGAAGAATATGTTCTGCTGTGTGAGCAGAAATCCATTCTGTTTATGCACAGCGTTTGACTAAACCCTATGCATTGCCACATGCCATCAAAACCACAAACCCTTGGCATGTTCAAGCACTGTTATTAAAATATTTTAGAAATCTTCCCTGACACTAAAATTTAGTGGTTCTCAAACTTTGGGCCAGATTTTCTGGTGCGTGCATCCATGCAGCAGCCATTTTTTGTTGCAGCCAAAGCTACTATTACTAAGCATAATATTGAGGCAACAAATACAGAAGCTCCTTTCCCTCTTTTTCTAGTTGACAGTTTTTTAGGAGGGAGCCCAAAAACAACCTGTTATAGTCCTTTCAACAATGCCAACATTTAATCTGTGACTTGATGTACAGACGTTGAACACACAGCAGTGCGCTACATATAAGATTCTGTATGCTTACTTTGGTTGCTGGTAGGTGCATGTCTTGTGTCTGCAAGTTTTAAAAAACTAAGAAACACTTCTTAATTTTTGTATATTACCTACTAGTTTAAAAGTGCCCTGAATTTGTGACAATTGCACTAGGGTTTCTTTGGACCAATTTGCACTAAACAATAAACCATACTACTTCACTAGTACATGGAGGAAACAAGCCATGATAGTTCAAATTTGTTCTTCTCATAAATCAGTTTTCTTGAGCAAATATAATGCCAAGCCAGAGAGTCTGGTTTGTTTCTCCCCAGTGGAAGAACTATTAACTATAATTTACCATGAAGTATGAACGGTGCCTTTAAGGAAGAGCTAATGAATTAACTTTCTGAGGACTATGGCTCTGAAGTTCATGGCAATTGAGAGGAAACCAGATTTATGAACAAGGAAGAAATTACAACAGCAGCATATTTTAGCAAGGTACTCTGAAGTGACAGATGATAAGTGGTACAGGTGAACCTCGGTTTCCAAACATTTCGGCTGCCAAACTTTTCGAAAGCCAATTGCCCAAAAGCCAGAAGTGAATGCTTCCATTTTCGAATGTGCCTCAGAAGTCAAGCGGGTTCCAAGGCACGTTTTTCCATTTTTCCCATTGAATTTGCTGACAGCCCTTTGATCCTCAGTTTTCGAACGTTTCAGAAAACCGAGGTTCCATTGTAGTAGGAAAAACCAATAGAGAATGTTGAGGTAATCTAGACAAGATGAACAAGGTAGATAAGCACTTTAGTAATTAATAATGACAACAACAACAATTTTATTATTGGGCTAATCTCTACCAATAATTTTAGTTGCAGATGGGCTAAGTACTTCTGGTACAGCTAATTCTATGGAAAAGGAAAAGACTAAGACTAAGGAAAAACTAGAGAGGATTCTGTGAAAACAGAAAGGAGGATGGCAGAAGGAAATAAAAATGATGACTTAAATTGTGAGAGGACGTGATCTGTGGTGGAAAGTACAGTGGACCCTCTGGATACGAATGTAATTTATTCCAGGGGTCTGTACGTACCCCGAAAAGTCCGCAAGCAGAAGTGCCGCTTCTGCACATGGTGAAACCCAGAAGAATACACTTCGGATTTGCAGTGTTCGCAACCCGAGTTATGTTACCCGAAGGTAATGTAACCCGAGGGTCCACTGCAATACAGTAGTTTCAGAAAACAGAAAGGAAAGGAGCAAGAGACCCTAAAACTTGCAGGACATAGAGTGAGAACTGAAAGGAGAGATGTGGGATGAAGGCAAATGGAGTGGGGGGAGAGTAATGAGTGCAGAATATAAAGTAAAAAATAGTGAAAACTGGTGTAGGAAGGAAGAAATCACACATGTGGTAGGAGGATCAGGCCAAAGACCCATCTAATTCAGCATCCAACCAAGCACTTACGGGAAGCCCATGAGTAGGACTTGAGCGCAAGAGCTAACACAGTGATATGTAGAGGGGAAAGCAAGATAAAATTGCAAAAAACAAACACCTAAGTAAAATGAACAAAATGCACTAGGAAAAAATCCTCACCTATCACATGATCTGAGCACATTATTAAGGGATGATATAAATCTCATGTTCCTTGGCTAACATGAAAGACTTAATACATTGAAGTTGGAGAAAATGTGGAACTATAGAAGAAATATTCATCAAGAAGTTTATGCCTTCCCAAAAAAGTTTTGCACCAAAGCAGGACCAATCTCAGGAGCATAAACCATTTCCACCATTAAGGTCAGATTCAACTTTATTTGTGTCCCAGAGAATTTCCCATTACAGTCGTACCTTGGTTCATGAACACCTTGCAAGTTGAACGTTTTGGCTCCCGAACGCTGCAAACCCAGAAGTGAGTGTTCCGGTTTGCAAATGTTTTTTGGAACCCGAACGACTGATGCAGCTTCTGCAGCTTCTGATTGGCTGCAGGAACTTCCTGCAGCCAATCAGAAGCTGCGCCTTGGTTTCTGAATGTTTTAGAAGTCGAATGAACTTCCGGAACGGATTCCATTCAACTTCCAAGGTACCACTGTACCTGTTATCCTCCTAACATCACAGGATAATGAATAAAATTTAAGTCTACCACTTGTTAGCAACATGAATTCTGGATGGGCACCCTGGTGGACAATCATATGACATTGTCAATTTCATATTTAAAGCTCAGAAGGTGTTAAACTGTATAACGAGACTAGAAAATGGGGTTGGATGCAGAATTTGGTGTGAATGTTTAGCAAGCATTTCAGGAAGGCAAAATGGGGCCATGGCTGAGTACAGTCATACCTCGGGTTACAGACACTTCAGGTTGCGTTTTTTCGGGTTATGGACCCGCCGAAACCAGGAAGTACCGGAACGGGCTACTTCCGGGTTTCGGTAGTCACGTATGCGCAGAATCTCTAAATTGCGCTTTGCGCATGTGCAGAAGCACCAAATCGCAACCCACATGTGCGCAGACGCGCCGCTGTGGGTTGCAAATGTGCATAGCGCACAGATCATGATTGCAACCCAAGCGTCCACTGTACACAAAAACTACAGCTAGGTCATTTCTTTCCCAGTTTTACCTGAGCATTTTCACATGAGATTTGTTGAAGCACAGTAGTTCATTTATTTGTGGATTATTGCTGTTCACTGATAAAAGCAGAAGCATCTGCCTCCTGCCTTCATCAGATTAGTTTATATACAAAAGCTTGTTTAATATAAGAAAAGGTGAAGATAAGAAAACCACATATTCTTTTTATCTATCGGACCCCAACTTTTACTCAGAAGTAAACTCCACTCACTATGTGGGTTAAACCACAGAGCCTAGGGCTTGCCGATCAGAAGGTTGGCAGATCGAATCCCCGTGACGGGGTGAGCTCCCGTTGCTACCCGGTCCCTGCTCCTGCCAACCTAGCAGTTTGAAAGCACGTCAAAGTGCAAGTAGATAAATAGGTACCGCTCTGGCGGGAAGGTAAATGGCGTTTCCGTGCACTGCTCTGGTTTGCCAGAAAGCAGCTTAGTCATGCTGGCCACATGACCCGGAAGCTGTACGCCGGCTCCCTTGGCCAGTAAAGCGTGATGAGCGCCACAACCCCAGAGTCGTCCGCGACTGGACCTAACCGTCAGGGATCCTTTCACCTTTTACTCCTAGAGAAGAAGGTGCACTGGACTGCAATTATTAAAGCTATGTGGAACTGAGGAATACGGTGGAGAGATAGGGGTCAATTAACTCAGCTTTCAAGTGACTGAGTTAAACTTTATATGTCCCAATTGAGGAACAAGAAGTTCAAGTCTGCCCCTCTGAAAGCCACTGGGCTAATCTTCTTGCCCAACATGGGGTTCCATGCCTCAAGGTTTCTGTAAGAAACTTACAGTCTGCCCTGCACTTGCAACAATTACATGGGTACATTACTCAGCTTTAAGGGGGGGGGGAATAAGCTTTAGAAAAATCTAATGTTTAAATACAATTATATTTGGGCATCTAAATAAGGTAAAATTATGAAAATTGTGAATGTGACTATTAGCTGTTCACTGGCTAGAGTCTGGTTCTGCATATCCATTTGTAACTGACACTCCTGATTTAGTATCTTTCTTCTGAAAGTAACTTCCGGTGTGAGACATGACTGCCATCATTATCTCCAGCAGATTCCCTGCTCCCCACCCCCCAGCCTCATTTATTATTCAAGCACCAGCATTTCTTCCATGACCTCTGGGAAAGTGATCTAAAGGTCCATCTCAAGTATATTTTAAAAGCATGTGTACTGAAAATGGAAAATAATTCTTTCCAATTTTCCAAATCACTTTTATTTTTCTTGATTAATTTGTCAATTATTTTTCTCCCCTGTCCAAACACCCTTTGATAATTATATTATTACATTCTAGCTGTGTGTCGATCACACATAAGTGGGAGGACACCTGTATTTTATATTCAATTAACAAAATACTATGAATTGGTGATGCACATTCTTTTTCCAAAATCTCAAACATTTACCTAGAATGTTGAAAATAACTAGCAGAAGAGAAGATGGAGAGAGACAAAACTTACTTCTTGGCATTCGTTAATGACTCATACCAGATCAGGATCCTGGAGATTTGATTGGATCCAGAGACATTATTTTGATCTCAAAGCTGTGTCTCTAACTTCCCACCTAAATCATACTCAGAGAGTATTCATGTAATATAAAATAAATTACACCAAATTACCTCTTCTACGTTGGAAGCAGTTTTGGCAGACGTCTCCATAAAGATAAGCCCATGCTCTCGTGCAAATGCTTCACCTTCTTCCTTTTTCACTTCTCTTCTAGACTCTAGATCACTAAGAAAACAAGACATCAGTTGTTCCCTGTACAAGCACAAGCTAACTCACCTAGGCACATATCTTTACTTAAAATTAAGTCCATTTGTCTAGGTATACATTTGATGAAGTCCAATATAGAACCTTAATCACCTTCTAAGTGACTAAAAAGAAATTTATTCACTATTACTGATTAAAAACCAATGCTGAGGAGAGAAAAATAGGAAGGAAGATGGCAGAGAAGACATGCAGTCACTCCAAAAGCATCATATCAAATAACTATCAATGTTGATTTCTAACAAGAGATGCATCTCCTCAAAATTACACTGACAACATAATATGGAAAAATGACTCCTGGCAGCTTTTCAGACAGGATCCCAGCTGCCATTTTCATGAACCTCATTAGCCAGATTGTGGGAAACAGGACATTCCTGTCTACATTTCTCAGCTTATGCATCCTTATGCTACTTTGTGGTATAGCTTTCTAACAGCAGCTTCTATCTAAGTTCATTTGAATGGATATTAATTTTGAATGGATATTAATACAGTAACATTTCATTTACATACAAATGCCTGCTGGCCACTCTTACCTACTCCTTCCTCCAAAATTTCCAAAATCTCTTTTCATAAGTTATATGGGACATGTATTATTAGCAGCCCAAGATCAGTTCTGAATAACTGCAAGTTCCTATGTGGCTACATTGATGTTTGTCAAAACCTCACCCCAGACAGTTGGTCTTGCGGACCACTCTTTGTAAGTGGTATTTAGAGGAAGCAGCCCCTCTCTTGCAGGCCTTGACACTGTTGGAACCTAACACAAGATGCAATGTTTCTTCACTCAACACTTATTTAAGTTATGGAATAAGCCAATGTAAGATGTAGTGCTGGCCACTAGCCTAAATGGTTTTTCTCGGTTTAGAATCAGGGGGCAACCTCCCCTATGAGGAATGGTTGCAATAGACACGTTAATGATTATCCATATTTTAAAGCTATGACACACACTTAGCTAGGAATAAGTTCCTTTGAATTCTGTGAGTAGGATTGTGGGAGGGGAGTTGTTGGTTTTTATTCTTTTTCTTGTTTTTATTATGTATTTTGGGTTCTCATTTTGTATTTTTATGTTGTGAACTGCCCTGTGATATTTGGATGAAGGGTGGTAGACTACTACTACTACTACTACTAATGATAATAATAATAATAATGGCAGCCCAATAAAGTTCTGAACAACAGAAAGTTCCCATGTAACTATAGTGATGCATGTAAAAACCTCACCACACAGATTGGTCTATTGTGTAGAAGTGGAGTGAGTCTGCACATCGGATGTGTACTTCCAGGCCCCTCTATCAAGCTACACCTCTCACTGGTGCTACACCTGCACTACTGTGCAGAACAGAATAAGTAATCCCTAGAGCCGTTTTGGTACATAAATTGCATATCAATTAATAAATAATAGTACCTTTTAAAAAGTGGCCCTTCAGGCCTCTCTATCAGGCCTTGGTACTTGCCCCAGGCCACACTTCTCACTGGCTGTTTGCCTCGGGTGCTTGTGCCTTGTCACTGAACTGCGTGCAAAAACTCTGGCTTTTGCATGACTATGGTGTAGTCTACTGTACAAATATAAAAGTCAAACTAGTTGCTCTGCCTACATTTGCCCCACCCACTACTGGCATCTGCCTTATGCAAGGCCACCCAAAGGGGAGTACAGCCCTTCGACTTAAAAAGATTCTTCAGTCTTGGTATAGAATGCCACCTAGCAGCACCTAGTAAGCTATTTTTTTTGAGGGGGGTGAGACTACACTGCTTGCAAAATGCAAGAAATACAACTACGATCACCACCAATGAAATTTTATCTTCATTTTAGATAAAGTTTTGTTCTCCTTGAACTTGGGAAATCTGCTTTCTCCAATACATTGTTGCCAACATAAGAGTTATTGGTAGCATAATGACAATCTTTAAGTCATTCGGTCCAAACTATGTGTGAACTACTAGTGCTAGACAGAATCTGAAAAAGCTCAGCATGTTAATAATATAGCATTGATTGAACTGAATGTTGTACTTCTGTGAGTACAACACATTTTTTTCCAGACAACAAAGATATCTGTTCATCAATGATGTTAATACTATGAAGTAGGACATTTAAAAAACATCCAGAGAATTATATGAAGAATTGCAGTAAGCAGACCAAAGATATTCAACAAGCCTCCAACTCGAGTTAAGAGTTCCACCGTGGTAACCTTGAGATCAACTGCAAAGGAGTCTAGATTGAAAAAGAACTAGCACATTGTAGGACAGCTCAGACATGAAGCTAGCTAAATGTTAAAGGGAATATAAACATTTCAGTCTTTTAATCCAAGAATAGCTAATGTGATGCCCTATAGATGTTGTGGATTACAACTTCCAGCATCCTGAGCATAGGCCATGATGGCTGAGGCTGATGTATGCCAAAACATCTAGAAACACTGTGTTGGGTACCCCTGTTTTAATTGGCATTCAAATCTAGAATTGGATATATTACTAAAAAAAATAATTCAAAAATGTCAAGTTGTTGTTTTTTTGGCAACTCAGCTGACTCAAACCAGGATCATCAAATGTTAAAATTATTTTTTTTAAAAAAAATAAAGGTCATGTACTCAATATGCTACTTGTTATGGAGCAGGTTTTTAATTAACTGTTAATCCACACCATTTCAAAAGGCTTTTAAATATATATATACCTTTTATTTCCAATGAGCATAATGACCATGTTAGAATTGGAATGCTGACGGGCATCTTCTAACCATGTTGTCAAATGGTTGAAAGTGTCCCTCCTAAAATGAGACCAAAACGCAAGTGAGGAACAATGCACAAACAAAAAATGAACAAAGCAAAAGTTTAAATATATATATAAACAGAAAATTTAATGACTTTGCCAGTTGTTAACCTAGGACTTATACACTGGACAACTGATGTGCAGTGGAAGTCACTTTAGTTCCCTTCTGCTTCCACCACTAGTTGAAAACCAGTTTTAGACACTGAAATCTTTAATGATTAAAAAATATATACAGAAAAAAGCTAGTTACAAAAGTCTAAAAGATTCTGAAAGATTCTCACCTTGTAATGTCATACACTAGTAAGGCCCCTGCTGCCCCTCTGTAGTATGACCTTGTGATAGAACGGAAGGACTCCTGCCCAGCCTGTAGAAATACAAGATTCATAGTTCATTTTGTCTCCTGTGTTTCCTTGTGAAGAAAGTAAGAGTCTTGCATACTTACACTAAGAAGTTTATTGTGTAAGGGATTGGGGGGAAAGGACAAAACCTCACTAATTCAGGAAAAGAGGAGCCACGAATTAAAAAGTCTACAGCACAGAACCATTGGGGAGGGGACTCAAGAACAAGACCTCTAAACCTTTTTTGGCAATCCCTGACAACCCAATTTACTGAATGGCTTCACAATACATGAATCATTATTAGAGTACAGAATGGACTCCTAGCAACTAAGCTCTGAAGACAAATTTGAAAGGAAGCAAATAACCCAGTGCTTCACATTTGAATTCAATAACTCCCTCCCTGGGGCAGCTGTTGACACTAGAATAAATAAAGCCCATTGTAAATAAATGATGAATGACATCTTTACGCCCACCATCTGCTGGTGTAAAGGTTGTAGGAAGGCCAAGGATGCAGATTTTATCCGTTATATCATAAACTGCAGCCAGCTTTCAACAGTCTTCAGATGGAATTCTTTCCACTAGCATTTTATTATAAAAAACAGATAATGGTTTTGAATTTGATTTTATATAATTCTATTGTACATTTAATCAATTTCCTGTGCTTCTGACAGAGTGCTTGTCAAAAGCATGCAAGAAGGTGCCTTGATTGCCACAAATGAAAAACATCAGATATCATATAAAAATGATTTTTAAAAAGAATTCTAACAGAACATCCTAAGTTTAAAATTTTATGTTAGATTTTCAAAAGGGATTGGTCATAGAGCTACACTGATGTCATCCTATAGCCCTCCTTTCTGCTTCAAAATATATGTATGGGTCATATATTTAACCTTTTTTAAAAAGCCTTGGTCACTATGAACTGGACATAGTAATCCCAAACACTGAATAGCTATATTCTATCACTAAATTATTTAGTTATTAACAGCCATAGAAAAGAAAGGTTCCCCCTGCCACAGATGTTAGGCAAAAGCTAATGCTTGCAATACTTGTAAGATTTCACCTCCCACTTTTTCTCCAGGAACTCCAATGTTTACCCATTAACACTAAGGTGATTAGAACATATAGTACATATATTCAACCAAGTTGTTGCACTAGTGGAAGTCAGAAGGACCTCCTCCTTCTTCTACCTCCTCCCCAAACTAGGAGAACTCCAAGAACAGCACATGGGAGAGAAGGGGGGAAGATTTTACGACCAGTGCAAGCATTTTTGCTTGCCAGACAGAACAATCGCCTTCACATGGTGTTGCATTCCACCCATAGTCTTTTGTGATGGCAAAAAAGGAAATGAAACTTATCTCACATAAAGATAACTATGTCTTTAAATTTGCCATCATAAATGAAAAATATTTATAAACTGTTAACAGCATCTATGAAGAATTTGTGTTAAAAAAATTAAAGACAAAGTATTAAAAACTATTCACTATGTAGCAGATATAGCATAATTCCATACAATGTTTAGGGAGTTTATTTCTAGAGTATTCAAGACTTTGAAAGCACCAAGAGTTTCACCAGATCTTCACCAAGTGCGACCTAGCAGCTGACCACATCCAGGCAGTCAGCAAAAATCTGAGATTTATGGAGCCCCTGTATGCATGCCGAATATACACAGAGGTAAAACTGCCAACCTATATAACTTTTGAAGTATCATCTCATTCAGGATTAATGGATGACCTGTGTGGGATTCTTTAAATTATGTTTGCCTTAGATACCTGGAACAGGCAATATACACAAAAGAAGCAGGTGTATACACATACACACTATTCCTCTCTCTTAAGCCTCCTCTGCTGACCATCAGTTCCATGTTGGGAGCGGGAAGGCAAGCCCAAGGACTTAGTTACAAAACTATTTCATTCTCTTGACATAGATAAAATGACATGACAGGAAGATGGCTGTTTCTCTCAAACATTTATTTATGTATTTTAAGAGGATTCTTGTTTCATATGGAGAAAACTTTCAATCATGTAAGCTCCCTCTGCAGTTGTAGTGATAAAGTCAAGAATCAGGTTCATTGTGCCCTATCCTACTTGCAAGAACTATGCCCTAGTATAGCATTGTAAGAGAGACTGCATGATCAGAACCCAGAAGTCCCATTTAGGCAGCAAAGGTAATTCCCAGAAGCCAGTGGCTGGACCAGTTAAGAACACACATTACTGAAGACACATGAGGGCTATGAGTAGCTTCAGACCATCCCAAATATGTAAGAAGACTGTTTTACTTATGCTTTTGGTGTAAAGTCCAAAGCACTGAGTTTCCCATCTTCCCTGCTGAGGTGGATGGGGGAATGAAGGAATGCACACATTTCAGAAACAGCAGGTATGCAGCTTAGAGGTAGTTCTGGATACATCTTTGCCATTAGAGCCCCAAGTGACCTTTGCAGATAGCAGTGCTTCTTACCAGTTTTATCTGGTATGCCTGGTACAGAGGTGTTTGAATCAGGAAAGCCTGGCCGCTGTAATCCATGAGAATGGGTAACCTCGGGACTGAACTTCGGCATTGTGCTTTATGTTTGGCTGCCCACTGCCCTGGTCTAAAAGTTCCAGCTTGTGTAGAAATGTGTTGCCAGATTGCTGATGGGGCAGATGACTGATAGCACATGGCACCTCTGCTATAACATCAGCACTGGCTGCCCATGTACTACTGGGCTGAGAGATGTGAAGGCTTGGCAAAAATAGGGAGGAACCCAGAAAAGCTGGGAGGAAAGACCTAAATGACTTGGATCCAAAATACCTCAAGGATCGCTTGAGTCCTTATATCCCACTTCAACCATCCTGATGAGGACTGTTAGTTGTCCTGCATACTTCACTACTGGCTTCTAACAGAAGTTGGGCATTTGGTGTTGCCAGTTCCATGCTGTGGAATACCCTTCCAGCACAGATTCTGCAGGCAACCTCACTACTAATTTTTAGGAATCTCTTGAAGATCTTTTTATGCCAACTTACTTACTTACTTACTTATTTATTTAAAAGAAGTCAGTCATTTTTATGACATTTTGTATTTTATGTTCTATAGTATGTGTATACATTGTTGTACACTTCTGTGATATTTTATGTACATGGGTAGTATAAATATTTTTATAAATAAATTTAGACTACAGCTGAGAGCAGAAGGTTAGGATGTCTGCTAACTGGAACAAGAAGACTCCTGCAGGGTGGCGATGCACCTAAACATTTTGGTACACGTTCCACTTGTATAGTTCCTATGAAACCAATACACACTAAACTTTTGCCTTAATATTTCTTTATTATAAAGGCACAATACTTTCAATAAATGAGCACATTCCAGCTTAAGAAACATCTCATAATATTACTAAGATACCACAGGATAGCAAGAATTCAAAATTTGGTACAGTGGTACCTCGCAAGACGAACGCCTCGTAAGACGAAAAACTCACAAAACGAAAGAGTTTTTCATTTTTTGAGTTGCTTCGCAAGACGAAAACGTCTTGCAAGTTTGTTTCCTTTGTCTTGCAAGTTTGTTTCCTTTTTCTTAAAACCGTGCATTCACTTCGAGGAGCAACTCATAGCACGCGGTGTGGTAGCCTATTTTGAGGTTTTTGAAGACTTTGGTGATTTTTGAAGCTTTTCCAAAGTCCGTGCTTTGCAAGATGAAAAAATCGCAAGACGAAAAAACTCGCGGAACGAATTAATTTCATCTTGCGAGGCACCACTGTACTTCAAAAAACTGGTGAGTGAATGACAAGCCTGTTTTACAGTTCAATAATTGAGGCAAAACAATTAAATGACATTTAGGCTGCATTCCACACCATAGCTACTAACTTGCACCCTCTCCCCTACACAAACCAGTGACCTAATGAATAACTACCCCTGAAATTAGGGGCGCGGGTGGCGCTGTGGTCTAAACCACTGATCCTAGGGCTTGCCAATCGGAAGGTCAGCAGTTTGAATCCCCGCAACGGGGTGAGCTCCCTTTGCTCAGTCCCAGCTCCTGCCAACCTAGCAGTTCAAAAGCACGTCAAAGTGCAAGTGGATAAATAGGTACTGCTCCGGCGGGAAGGTAAATGGAGTTTCCGTGCACTGCTCTGGTTTCGCCAGAAGCGGCTTAGTCATGCTGGCCACATGACCCGGAAAAACTGTCTGCGGACAAATGTCAGCTCCCTCGGCCAGTAAAGCGAGATGAGCGCTGCAACCCCAGAGTCATTCGCGACTGGACTTAACTGTCAGCGGTCCTTTACCTTTGCCTTTACTCCTGAAATTATATCAAGCTGATTCATACATATGCTTACTGGGTTTGGAACTTGAAGTGTATCAAAAAGAAGAAAAATTGAAGTTCTCCTCACTGGTCCTTTATCCCAGAATATGTAAACAATAGTTAAGATTGCTTTTTCACAGACAGGTTAGCAGAAATCTTCTAAATAGCTCAAGGGAGTTAGAAGAAACCCTATATCCATATACAGAGAGATTGTTGATCCAGGATAAACAGGAATCAATAATGCTTGCAGCAGCTAGTATTATTTTGGATCATGGAACACGAACGCACACACACACGCACGGTCTAGAGTTTGCCTTCTTAGGCGATAGTTCACACCATTTTTTCAGTTTACACCATTTTTGAGTGTTTCTTTTTGTTTTTGTTTTACAACAGTTGACTGGTGCTTTTTTCAGAGTTTCAGTTCCTCGCTCCTGTTCTTTGAACCACAGTTTACATAAAATTTGCACAGAAAATTTTCCTACACTTACCGTATCCCATATCTGAAGTTTTATCTGTTTCCCATCAATGGTTATCATTCGAGCACCAAATTCTACACCTGAATAATAAAATAAAATGTTGTAACAGAGCTCCAACACAGCAGTGAAATACTATCCAGTATCCTAAACGAAATCAAGATTTACTTCAACCTTTTTCATAGCAGGAAGCAACATTGTTCTTCATGCTTTCAGTTGGCTTTCCCCCTATAGCACATACTGAAGAGTCAACAGACTTTTATACAGTTTTGTATTGTGTCATAGTTTTATACACTCATTTCTAGATTAACAGATGCAAAAAAAAAAAATGTCTTTCAACAGAGGTAGAAAAAATAAGAACAATCTAGAAACCTACAAAGGAAGCATTTAGCATAGCCAGTGTGGTGCAATAGTTAGAATTTTGGACTAGAACCTGAAAAACCAGGGTTCAAATCCCCACTCAGCCATGAAGATTACTGGGTGACCTCAGGCCAGTTACCATCTCACAGCCTAACCTGACTTACAAGGATTCTGTGAAGATGTAAGGGGGAGGGGCAGAGAACCATGTATGCCACCTTGAGTTCTCCGGAGAAAAGGTGGGATATAAACTGCAATAACAATAAAGGGAGAAAATGCTTTTTAAAATTATGACACCACAATGTAGTTTGAAAATATTCAGAGGCAGTCAGAAGCAGCTGCAGAATATGAGAAAGTTTCAAATCTCACTGAGTCAGACTCAAATTAAACTACTTAAATCTCTTCAAAGAAACCATCATTTAGGCTTAGAAGAGCGTTACAACTTAGATTTAACAAAATCTTAAAATGATATTTCATATTCAGATAAGAATATTTTAGAAATTGACAATTCTGACAACATTGTTAAGCTGAAACCATTTTGTATGGAAAACACACTCTTTACAAATTCAGCCACAGTAACTTTTAACAGTGGATAGTTGGATGTAATTTTGTCCAATATGAACCTGATTTATTTATTATCAGACTAAGAACCACTGACCCATACCACCTTGTAAATATATGACTATTAGTTGAAAGTCTAGGCCAGGGGTAGTCAATCTTTTTATACCTACCACCCACTAATGCGTCTTTCTTGATGGTAAAATTTCCTTACCGCCCACCAGTGCTTGATGGAAGGATTCAGCTTGTGCCATAGAACCCCCCTACCGCCCACCTGGAATCCTGAAACGCCCACTAGAGGGTGGAAGGGACCAGGTTGACAACCCCTGCTCTAGACATTCCATTTCAGAACTTGATGCATGCAGTTGCCAAGGACCTTTACTCATTTACCTGCATAAAAGAACTTACCTATAGTAAGGTCGTGCACTGGCTGAAACCTTTTGTCTGTGAACTGCAACAATAAACATGATTTTCCAACACCTGGAAGGGAAAAAAAATCAATTTCAAGAATTTCCAAATATAAAGTACTACAAAAAGTGAGAATATTTCAAAATTTCAGACTTCTTTACACACATTTACAAATTACTAATAAAACTACTCCTTGGTGTTAGCATAACATTTCAGAGGCCACCAAAAAAAACACAAAGGATAAGAGTGAGGTCCCTTGGAACTTGTCATGCAACTTCGTAGCAACCAAATTACTAAATCCCACTCCTCCTCCAAAATCATATTCATTATGTACATTTACTATTCAGAAACTTAAGACTCTCACTTAGTAGCTAGTTTCAGATAGCCTCTATAGTTACTCTGCTGCTCTTTTAAAATATACATACTTTGTTAATGTGACTATGCAATTACAATATATACATATATGTAATGTGTATAAACATTTTAAACCTCTTAGAAATCCAACTCTATTTTCATAAAACACTTTTCTATTCTGTTAAATCAAGCACTGTATACTTGAAAAGGAAATAACAATTATTTAAAAGTACTTCCATATTGCTTAAATGTTACATTTGTTTTTTATTGTTTTTGCTCCACTTCCCTCTATCCCGAGTCCTCTTTTTTTATTGCACGACTATACTTCAACTCAGGGATGCAGGTGGCGCTGTGGTTAAACCACAGAGCCTAAGGCTTGCCGATCAGAAGGTCGGCGGTTCGAATCCCCATGACGGGGTGAGCTCCAATTGCTTGGTCCCTGCTCCTGCCAACCTAGCAGTTCGAAAGCACATCAAAGTGCAAGTAGATAAATAGGTACCACTGTGGTGGGAAGGTAAACGGTGTTTCTGTGCGCTGCTCTGGTTTGCGAGAAGCGGCTTAGTCATGCTGGCCACATGACCTGGAAGCTGTACGCCGGCTCCCTCGGCCATTAAGTGAGATGAGCACCGCAACCCCAGAGTCAGTCACGACTGGACCTAATAGTCAGGGGTCCCTTTACCTTTATACTTCAACTCTCCCATTTTCCTTCAATTTCTCCTTAGCATTATATTCAGCTTAACAATCGCCACTGGCCCCCAAATATTCCCATCTGTTATACTGTACATATGAACTATGACTGGCTTATTCCTACAATTTGAATATTATTATTCTATTATATATTCTTTACTATTAGCCTACATGTTGTGTTTGTATTGTTGTGATTGGTTCGTATTGCAACACAGTGGTTTGTTTTTGGTTCCCCAAATATTTCTGACGGATTCTTTCTTTCCTGGTTTTGGACTATCCTTCTATACTTGTGCATACATAACCCTGGTTACTATTAAACGAACATAATAGTGGACTATTTGCAAAGCCTAATGACAAATTATGTCATTTTATAACCAATATCATTTCCATCATATGTATGAAATCATTCTGCTTTTCCAAGGGATCCAAAGCCATTGTACCATGCTTTTCATGCAATTTTCTCTCTAATTCATGGCTGACATGAATTTGCTTCCAAATAGGCATTTCCATATTTTCTCCTAAATTTCCGTTTGCAATTCTCTTTCCCATTTCATCATATGATTAAGTTTTGTCTCTGAATGTTTGTGCATGGACACTTGACATAAAGCTGAAAACCATTTAACTGTGCCATTCCTTGTTAACCTTTCAAATTGTTTTACAGTTCTCGCTTCCTGTTTTTGTCTCAGTCCACTTAGAACACTTTTTATTTGTATGTATTTAAAGGTGGTGCTATCATTTGTTCCCAAGTTCTTATCTTCTCTAAATTTTTTTAGTTATATAGCTGACCTTAAAATTTGGCATGAAACAAGCATAAGTGGACCACTCATCTTCTATTATGTGTAATATTAGTGAAGTACAAGGTGCACTCTTTTATCATTCACTGCACCGCCCGTGTCAAAATACCTGCTTCATGTTACTATTCTAAATAAGAGATTACAAATCCTCTCTTCTTACAGGCTTTTCTTCCTTATACTTTATTTATTCTCAATTTCTTTCTAGCCAGAAAAACTTAAGATATAATTTCTTGCCGCTCTTGATAGTTTTAAATGTAACAGGTATTTTACATCAGACTTTTGTGGTCTTACCTCTTGCAACATTTTATTATTATTATATATGGCCTTCATCCAAAGATCTCAGGGTGGTTCACAAGATAAATAGCACATAGCTCAGGTGTTGCTGAGAGAACTTCAAACCAGGACTGTGATTCAAATAGCCCTCAGTAGAAGTGAAAGAACTGCTTTCTCAGTCCAAGACAGATAAACGTAAGCAATGACAAATCTAAGAAACTATGATATGTAGGAATCATGAATGCCCAAGCTCTAGCATAGAAACTATGCTAGCAATGGACCAAACAGCTACAACTTTTTGTCAGGAACAGACAGTTTGTGCATAACAACCAAATTTCCAGCTAAAAATGTATTTAATTCCTGCAAGCACCTACCACATGCCACTTTCACAAGGAAACTTTGGGGCTTCATATATTTGTACATGAAAGGACTCGTTTGCATATGCATGTGAATCATCTGTCAACAATAACATAAAACGGCAACTTGCATGAGTTACACCTCAAAGATAAAAGAAAAACCCAGAGGTAGAATGTTCCTATCAAGAATTCATACATTCTCAGTTTTAAGATCAAGTGGTATGAAGCCAATATGCATGCACAGCCCAATCCTATGTTATACAGTAATAGATAATAAATATGGTTTTATACATAAGCCTTAATTAAGAATTCCATGACCTGCATATAACCAGCTTCTTTACACAATTCATCCAAAAGCCACTGAAACCTGTTACCTGCTTCAATGGATCTCCTGCAATGTAGGCTAGTAAACACTCCAAGTTATTAAAGGAGGGGGGAAAGTTGACTTTGGTGCAGTTTGGAATTGTACTTGAGGCATGGTTAAATATGGAATTTTCCAGCTTGATGGAAGAGGAGGGTACCAGAGACATGACAGACCCTCTTAAAATTCCTCTAAGGAGCACTACTGTGAGAAAATTGACTTGAGCAGCAGTCAATCTATTCCCAGAACTGAGGCAGGGTGTGACTTCTCAAAGGGAGATGCATGTGGTAATTATCACAGCTCTTTGCTCTTGGAAGACTGGGAGGATATCTCCATTGATAGGATGATTATGTTGATCTTCTGAATCTGAGTAAATTTGTAGGCTGGTTAAGGATTGAATAACAATTCGATTTACACACAATTTCTGAAGTCATTTCTATATTCTATTCTGCAGCTCCACTTTGCACCCATTTTGACAGTCACCCCCCATGTCCATGGTAACTTCCTGCATGTTCTGCTTCCCACACAATACTAACCACCCTTTTCACCTTTTGTTCAGTTACAAAGTTATCACACTCTCCTATTATTCAGACTCTTTCATGCCCCTGCTTCATCTTCAACCCTATTCCCATGCCTCCTACTCCCTCCTTTGTTGTAACTCCCCTTGCACTCCCATTTTCACCTTCACTACTTTTTCTTCCACCCTTCTTACTGTTCTGAACTCTCCCTTGCATACAGATCACCACCCCCATTTCCATGCCTAGTCCTCTCTACTCTGGAGTCCCCTCTGCAAACATACTCCATAGCATGGGTAGGCAAACCAAGGACCAGGGGCCGGATCCAGCCCAATCGCCTTCTAAATCCGGCCCGCGGATGGTCGGTCCGGGAATCAGAGCGTTTTTACATGAGTAGAATGTGTCCTTTTATTTAAAATGCATCTCTGGGTTATTTGTGGGGCATAGGAATTCATTCATATATTTTTTCCAAAATATAGTTCCGCCCACCATAAGGTCTGAGGGACAGTGGAGTGGCCCCCTGCTGAAAAAGTTTACTGACCCCTGCCCCATACTAATATATGTTGATGTATCTTTAAGATAAATAGAGTCTTAAGAGCAAGGTTGTCAGTTAGCTTATTCAGCTAGAGAATGTTAAGTTCAGTCGATGGCTGTTGTACATATCGGGATGTTTGCTTGTTAATAAAATATCTGATCTAAATTACTACAGTGAATCTAGAATTTCATGCTGAAGACAACACATGGTACTAGGAGTAAAATATACGGTACTATAGGAAGGTACTATGGAATATTTAAAGACTCTACATTCTTTCTCTCTCTTCCATGAGGCAGCTGAGGAATGGAAGAAGTTTAAAACAACACCCTCCCCTTTCAGTATTTCTCCTTTCTTGCAGTACTCAAGGAGAGGCAGAAGTCTGAGTAAAGTGAGGGTGGACAGACAATGAGAGGAAAACCATGGTTTTAAACAACAGTAGAGGTTTGAGTAGATAAAAGATGGAGGGACTGACGTCCATTTTTCTTTAGGTGGAAAGAAATTTGGCAAATAAATCGGCTTGGCATTTCAACATTTGCCTGGCAACTACTGTCAGCAATATATATATGCACACATGTAAGTAAGCAGGCCGCTAGGGGAGAGGCAGAATACATCACTTCTGTGCATTCAGAAAAGAAACCCTCCACACCAAGCACTGAAATGTACCGGTACTTGTTGCTCTAGCCTTTACCTGCCAGCCACCAGTCAGCTTGTAAAAAATTTCTGCAGACTAGTAATTCTTGTGGATACAATTTAGAATTGTGAAATTGAAGAAATTATTAAACTGTAGTAACAACAACAACAACTTATTATAACAACAAAGGTCTACCAATACACACATAAAATGTAAAACTATTTTTTGGTGTGGGAAAACTTCTTTTGACCAGTGGCTAAGCTTCATGCTCTGGCACCGGGGGGCGGGGGGCGGATGGAGAGCAGGCAGGGGCGGGGCTGGTGCACATCCAGGGGGAGTGGCGCGCTGGGGAGTGGCACTCCCTGAGGGAGTGGAGGGAAAGCCACTATGGCACCCCACCGGGATCGCGCTGCTGGAGGCGGTGCGCTCCCCCTGCACTCCTCTTCCTCTGCCACTGCTTCTGAGTACTTTTTTATTTTACCTTGATGTAATTTCAAAAAGGAATACAAGGGAATAAACAGAAAAGCCACAATCACAACTGCTTAAGAGCATTTCATTGTTGACCAATACATTGATTATGACTAAGCACCTACTTAAAAACAAAACAAAATAAAATTGCAGGACTTTGCAGCACAGTATCCGTATCTCCTCAACACTCACCAATCTGAACTGGTGCCATATTTTGTTTTTACTGCAAAGGCTCAAGAACAAGTAAATGTGAACAAATTATGCCTGAGCATTAAACAGCACTTCTGCAATCTTGCATAAATGTCCAAAAATCTCTATTCAAAGGCAGCTTTCAGTCTACTTTCACTCAAAGCATCTACAGCTTCTGTCAAATACAAACAGCTAAGTTTACTTCACTCCTTTCCCTAGGGTTCAGACTGACCAAGAGAAAGATAAATGCAAGGAGATAAGAACTCCTTCCAAAAAGCAACACAAAGAACAGGGGTAGCTAACTTTTGTTGATGGACTATTATTTCCATAAGTCCTGACCATTGGTCATGCTGGCTGGAACTGATGGGAGTTTGGAATCCAACAACATGTGGAGGGCAACAGGTTGTCCACTATTATCATAGAGCAAAGATAAAGTAATGAAAAGTTAAAACACTGTGAATCTTGAAAAAAGCACGAAATTTGTTAAGAGGAAATTTAATCAGCACTGAATCAAATATGGCTAAAAGATTTTGCTTTAAATGGCAAAGCAATGCAAATCAACACTGGCCTGCAAATTAAAAGATGTGAGCCACTACCTGGACCTGGGGTGATTTTAGTTGCTAGTTGCTAGTTACTAGTTACTAGAAAGCTCCAATGTAGGAGAATCCACAACCTCTTTTGGGAGTTTATTATACTGTCAAATAGCTTTTACTATCAGACAGTTCTTCCTGATGCTTAGTTAGAATCTCCTTTCTTGTAACTTGAATCCATCGATACAGGTCCTACCCTCCGGAGCAGAACATACTTGCTTCATCTTCCATGTGACAGCCCTTAAGATATTTGAGGAGGCTATCATATCTCCTTTCAGTCTCTTTCCCAGGCTAAACATACCCAACTCCCGCAACTGTTTCTCATAAAGCTTGATTTCCAGACCCTTGATCATCCTGGGCATCCTCCTCTGCACACATTCCAGCTTGTCAATATCCTTCTTAAATTGTGACACCCAGAACTTGACACAGTATTCCAGGTGTGGTCTGATGAAGGCATAATAGAGTGGTACTATTACTTCCCTTGACCTGGACACTATAATTCTGCGGCTTTTTTTTTTGCTGCTGCATCACACTGTTGACTCATGTTAAGCTTGTGGTCCACTAAGACCCCCAAATCCTTTTCATATGTACTGCTAATAAGCCAGGTGTCCCTCATCTTATATTTGTGCATCTGGTTCTTCCTGCCTAAGCACAGAACCTTATATTTGTCCCTAGTTAAATTCATTTTGCTAGTTTGGGCCCAGTTCTCCAATCTGTTAAGGTCATTTTGAATCCCAGTTCTTTCTTCTGATGCATTAGCTACCCCTCCAAGTTTAGTGTCATCTGCAAATTTGATGAGCATCCCCTCAATTCCTTCATCCAAGTTGTTTATAAAGACATTGAACAACAGTGGGCACAGGACAGAGTGCTGCAGCACCCTTAGTGAGCACACTTTGGGTTCAGTCAACCAGCTATAAATCCACCTAAGAGATACCTCATCCAGCCCGCATTTTACCAGGTTTTCTGCAAGAATATCATGGGGGACTTTGTCAAAAACCTTGCTGAAATCAAGACACACCATACCCACAGCATTTCCCTTATCCACCAAGCTTGTAACTCTATCAAAAAAAAAAAGAAATGAGATTTGCCTGGCATGACTTATTTTTGAGAAGGCCATACTGGGACTTAATAATCACAGCATCCTTTTTTAAGTGCTCACAGATTGACTGTTTAATTATCTTTTCTAGGACCTTTCCTGGTATCAATGTCAGCTCACCTAGGTCTTATTTTCTCCCCTTCTTAAATATGGGGACAACATTTGTCCATTTCCAGTCTGCAGAGACCTCAACTGTTCTCCAATAATTCTCAGATTATAGAAAGAGGCTCTGAAAATACATTGACTACAGCACTCAATATGCCTAGCTAAAATAATTTTTAATTTACTTGTAGAATCTCCTGGATTCTGCTTGCAATGTTGAAATCAAATACTGAATATATGAAGAGATTGATTACATAGCTCAATCCTACACATGCTTACCTGGAAGTAAGCTAGACTGAATTTAATGCAGCCTTGTAAACAAGCCATGTTTCCTAGCCTGCCAATCAACACATCCCTATGTTGTTCATTTGTGAAATATAAACTGCCTGAAAATGGGAGGGCACATTTCAAATTTATAAAAGTTTCCCTGCCTGGTCACCAAATGACTATTTCATCTCACCATAGGCAACCAAAGAAAGACTGTTTAGAAATGTAAATGTGGCTTAATAGAACCTCTTTCCTAGTAACCATACATACAAGTTCTATGCTTTAAGTAATGAAAGTTGGCCAATCTTGGTTTGTTGTTTCTTTTAAAATGAAATATCCCAAGACCTAAAGAATCAATAGAAGTGCAAATGCAGTCTGATCGAGTAAGTTCCAATGTGAACAGAAGTGTGCCTAGGAGTGCAACATTATATTACTTTGCTGACTGAGTACCTCCAGACTGCATAATACAGCAGTAAGAAATTGAATCAGTGGTACCTACTTCAAACGAACTTTTATAGAATCAGACTGTAAATATGTTTGTGCCACAGACTTTTTAAAAAATTAAAAAATGCATTTTAAAAGAGGAAAAAGTGACTGAAATATAACCTATTATGTACTCTAGAGCTGAGGAATCTTGAGTAAATAGACTAAAATCTCAATGAGGATAGACAGAAGAAGTAAATGAAATACAGATACCTTTGTATTTTAGGGTTTCCCCCCTAAAGATAAGAGGAAGGGGAAAGGGAATAAGCATTCAAGAGGCTACTAACTTTATAAACAGCTAATACAGTGGTACCTCGGGTTAAGAACTTAATTCATTCCGGAGGTCCATTCTTAACCTGAAACTGTTCTTAACCTGAAGCACGACCTTAGCTAATGGGGCCTCCTGCTGCCACTGCACCGCTGCGTGATTTCTGTTCTCATGCCGAAGCAAAGTTCTTAACCCGAGGTACTATTTCTGGGTTAGAGGAGTCTGTAACCTGAAGCATCTGTAACCTGAAGCGTCTGTAATCCGAGGTACCACTGTAAAGGAATATGTTTGTCCAATCATATACTTGTCAAGAAATTTTCAGCATCACTCCTCACATTATATGGTGGCTAACATGTACTTTCAGCTACGTATACTCATGGCAGAAGCTTCAGCCAATTCTAGTTCCTTATATACCTGTTTGATACATGCAAGGCGAAAATGTTGATATAGCTCTTTGTGAATGTTTTGCACATATGTGTATTATATAACGTATTAAATTGGTCCTTCACAGAAAGGATTTCTAGTCTTTGGATAAGTTTGACAGAAATCTCTCTCACACACATTCACACTTTCCCCAACTCAACTATTTTCATAAATAAATAGCTAAAATGAAAAAACACTAAAAATCTAAAAAGGTAGTTTTCAAATAGTGGCCGATAGGCATTAAAGTGTATTAGATTATTCAACACCATGTGTGACGTTTAAGCTTAATTCACTTGGGGAAACAAGAACCCCAAGTATTTATTCTAACATGGCAGTTGCATAGCACTTTCTAGTATTCAAACTACATCACATGCATTGTCTAGTTGTGATTCTTCAATTGTAAAGGAAATCAGTATCATTATATTCTGTGCTGCTGATGGGGGGAATGGAGCAAAGAGTAGCTTGTCTAAGGCCACCTACTGAATTTATGCAGAGATGATATGAATACAAGATCCTTTTTGATTGGTAGCTCAGTCTCTTAGGTCACTATACTGCATGTTGTTGTTTAGTCGTTTAGTCGTGTCCGACTCTTCGTGACCCCATGGACCAGAGCACGCCAGGCACTCCTGTCTTCCACTGCCTCCCGCAGTTCGGACAGACTCATGTTTGTAGCTTCAAGAACACTGTCCAACCATCTCGCCCTCTGTCGTCCCCTTCTCCTTGTGCCCTCCATCTTTCCCAACATCAGGGTCTTTTCCAAGGAGTCACTATACTGCATCTATCATGCTAAATTCCATCATGTTCAAGTCAGAGAGATGGCACTAAAGGGCCTCTCCATAGGCTCAGCCGCAACACCACCAACTTTTGGCTCCTCCTCTCCTTGAACTCTTCCTTCCAGCTGGCCATTACAAGAATTCTGTCACTTAAGATCCCCCTTTGATCCTTTCTTTTCTGCCGGTTTCCCCACTTTTCTGCCCTGTCTTTTACATTCTATACCGCAGGGGTAGAGTAGGTTTATTACTGTCACTTTATAAGCTTTTTTCGGCTAAGGAGTGGCAGCAAATACTTTAAACCAACGTCCAGGAACAGAGCCACGACCAATGAACGGTGGAAGCCACTTTTATCTGGTAGATTTTCTTGGAACGTAAAACATATCCAGAGGTGGGGAGGGTGCTTTAGTTACAGGTCAGTGTATCTTTGGGCAGAGAGGGATTAAAGGTGTGATCCTTTAGGGCCTTGCTCCGCAGGCGTGTCTGACAGAGGCCTGGAGTGAGAAGTCTTGGCCGAAGGCCCAGCGCGTCTCGAGGCCTTGTCAACCCCCCCTCCCAGGGGGGTGTTATCACCACTCCCCTATTGCCGCACCGAAGCGTCCGGCGTGGCCAACGGGGCTCTTCGGACGCGTCCGAAATGAGGTCAACGACAAGCACCCCGCCCGCTGCACCCATTTCAGGGCCTCCGCCGCCGCCGCCCCGCTCCCTTCCCGGGAACTCTCTGGGTGGAGAGGCCTTAAAACCAGACGGCAGCGAGGGGGCTCTGGAGGCGCTGGCAGCCGAGCCCTAGGCCTCGCCAGGCCGCGGGCGGGGCCCTGGGCCGAGCACCTCCCCCTGCCGAGCCCAGTCACCACCACGTCGGCGCAGCCAACACTGCGGAAATGGGGCAGCCGAGAGGCGTTGCGCAGGAAGCGCCGAGGCCGCCAGCAGCGCAGGCCCCTTTTAAAGCTTCCCCGGCGGGCCGCCCTTACCTGTGTCCCCGATTATGATGTACTTGAAGAGATACGCGTAGGCCATGTCCTTCCAGTCGCCGCCGCCGCCGCCGCCGCCTTCCTGCGCCTCCCGCTCGGGCTGCTCGCTGCTTGGTGACGCGGCGCGCACTCCCCCGCCCCTCGCTGTCAGGGCTCGCGCAACGGAAGGTTCGAAACCGTTGGCAGCGGGCCCCCCTCCTCCAGCTCCTTCCAACCGCCCTCGGGCTTCTGACAGCTTCCCTCAGCGAGCCTCCCACGCCGGCCTTCCGCGTGCGCCTGGGCGCCTCGCCTCCCCTTCTTTCCCCTGCCGGGCCTTTGGAGGTGCCTTCAGAGCGTCCCGAGGAACGCGCGGTTCGGACGGAGGGCCGGTGGGAAGGCGGGCGGGGGTGGGGGAGAGAGCGAGGGAAGCAGGAACAATAACAGGCGCGAGGCTCCCGAACGCTCCGGCAACGTCACGCAGCGCTCTCTCCGCCGACCCGGAAGTGCTGAAGCAGCCGGTGCCTCGGCCTCGGCGTGCGGGCGAAGGGGAGGATCCCTGGCAGTGATGCGAGGGACGGGGCGGCCGAGCGCCTGGCGCCTTCGGCCTTGGGGTGGGGCCCGAGGCTCCTGGGCCGCCGCCCTGTCCGCTGCAGGCCGAGGAAGCGCCCTCGCTGCCTCTTGGAGGGAATGGTCGCTGCGAAGCGCTTCGTCGCCCCGGCTCTGGCTGGAGGATCTCGGCGGCCGCATCCTGGCACAGCAACACTCGCACTTTTAACTAGGGCGAGTTGGGGGTTTTTGGAGGGGGAGAGGCGAAGGAAGTAAAACAAAAGGCACCATACGGGCTTGCGGATCGCCACATCACTTCTGGCAGTTTTTCAGATTTCCCTCTGGGTCCAAACGAAATGTCAAATGTGTCGCTGTATACAAAACGGAAGCCATGGCAGCGGCTGGACTTCTCCTGCCTTCTACTCAGTGCAGAAAGATGTGCATTTATCAGCCTACATTATTGGGAAGCTGAGATTGAAATGGTACAAGAGCAATGGACGGGAATGTCCCAGTGCCAAATGTCTCCAGAAGTTGCCACTGGTTACATGGCCGTAGACAGGGGGCAAGCTCCCCCCTAAATTAAGTAAATTAATAAAAATACTTAACTAACTGAGGTTCTGCCCCACCCCCACATAAATCCTGGTTACGCCCATGAGTTGTTAGAATTACAGTTGTATGGCTGTCGCTTTAAAAATGGCTTGAAACGTTTGCAGACGAAAACATTTTTCCTCTTCCAGGCCTTTGGCTAAATAAATCTATGGCCTTTTAAACTTGTTTAAACAACTGGGGGTGTTTTGTTTTTTTGTTACATATTTTTGTGGTTTTACACAGTAAACTGCCCTGTGATCCTCAGATGAAGTATATAAATTTAATATATATTAAAAATAATAACACAAAAATAATATCTAGCACCAAACATGACTTGCTGACTGTTGCCAGTGAGTGTTTTCTTTTGCCCTGTGCATTTTAATTGTAATTTTTACTGTTGAACTCTCTGGTTGTGTCATACATACCAATCTCCTTTGGCGTCCCTATGTATGCACACACCCCATGGATAAAGAACAGAAAGATTGTGAGTGGGAAGCTCCAGCATCAATAGGATTAAGCTGTTAATCATTCTTAAGGAGACTTCAACACTTGCCCAGTTTATACATTAACTTCATAGTGTGGTTGTCATGCCATATCATTGGGGCCTACAGAGGTCATCATGTGAGAAAGTTGGGTCAGCAGCTTTTCATATACCTTTAATCTCAAAAATGCAGTAAAGGGGTCATTGATTTTTTTTTTCAGAGCAAGCTAGTCCTCCCCACTCCCCCACCCCACAACAAACATTTTTTAAAAATATTCTCAGAACAAAAAGCAGGGGAAATAGCGTTGGTGGCATTGGTACAATACATAATAATCTGTCCATGACATAATAGCGTAGTTTTCATTGAGCACAGACGCCAGCTAAGGGCTCAGCAGAGCAGTTGTAAAAGTATTTAGAATTCTATTATTTATTACATTTGTGTATTCTTTGTTGTCTTAGCAATATAAAATATAATTCATAATAAAAGCCAAAACCAATATAAAATAAACCAAAGCAGTATAAAGCCCTCTCCTTACCACCACCAAATGAAAACATTTCAGCACAAAACCCAGTTGCTAAAATGATTGAAAACCCAGCAAGAGATAGTTTGGTATGAAAAACGGAAACACCAGATAGGTTGTGTCTGAGAGAGCGCTAAACTCTCTACATTGTGCCAAGAAGTCTATAGCATGGTTGCCAGACAAGCCTCTCTATAGGACATTCTGTAATCAGGGCACCACCACTGAAAAAGCCCACTTAATATTTCTATTTATTCTTAATGTGCCTGTTTCTTGAAGAGAAATGGAACTCTGGGAAAAGAAGAGATAAACCAACAGACCCTCCAAGTGTCCCTGTTTTCAAGGGACACTCCTGGGTTCACAGAAGCTATCACGGTTTCTGATTTGATGTCAGAATGCCCCGGTTTTCCTTAGGACGTCCCTATTTTTATCAGAGAAATGTTGGAGAATATGACCCCCGCGTCAAGGAGATACAACCATTAGAAGACATCTGAAGGCAGTTTTTAATGTTTAATTTTTTTAATGTTTTTATATATGTTGGAAGCTGCCCAGAGTGGCTGGGGCAACCCAGTCAGATGGGCAGGTGTACATAATAAAATCGTTGTTATTAAATAGTAAATATCTGTTTTCATTGGAGAAATTTTGGAGGGTATGTAGAGCTATTATGTTACAGTCATATTTATTTAATTTATATCCCACCCTTCCCAAAGAGCGCAGGACCACAAAACAGATTTACAATTAAAAACGTAAACAAAGCATTCTAAAGCAGATTAAAACATTCTAAAAACTATTACAATTAAAGACTTGGGGACATTATTTCAGCCAAACCACAATTCATGTTTTGCCAGATGGGCACATGAAGGAGCTGAGGCTCACAGAGCTTTCTTGGAAAAAATTCCTAGAGAGAACTCTCTGAGATAACTTCCTTTATCTTCCTTGACAGGAAGCTGTAACGCTACATATTTCCTGCCTGCTTGCACATATTTTTTTCTCTCCATCATGCTTCCAAGCTGACCACGTGTACATGTCTGAGCTCTGCAGATCACTCACCATTTTTGAACATATTTTTGTACTTTTGTAACTTAAATAGTACTTATAAACCTGTCTTCATTATGCCTTCATACCTACATATTATGTAGGTAAATACTACTGTACTTTTCCTTCTTCACAGAACTCTGTGTGTGATTGTTGTTTTAAGGTAGAGAAAAGGAGTGATATCCAATGTTCCTGAAAGCATCTTGCATTATTGCTTCTAGAAGGTTAAATCAACCTTATCTTTGCTTCCCAGTTTAAGCTGCGAAAGATGGTACTCTGCTGATCTCACTAACGTAGACAAGGAAAAGTACTAGCTAAATATATTCTTTGCTGGTGTCTAAATCCATTCCTACAAAAACAACGAAAGGCAGTTCCCGTTCCAGGCAAAGGTCTAGCTACCAGGACATGGCTGCCTTGTTCAGCAGCTACCCAGGCCTTCCTCTTAGAGCCATCTCAGGAGATTTGGAAAGCGAACATGAAAGAAAAGACCTTTCTGTTGTAATGTAGCAATTCAGCAACACCCTTCCAATTGAAGTACTCTTTGTCCAGCTTCCTTTTGTGTCTCTTGCTAGAAGCTGGAGATGTTTTTATTTTGACTCATGTTTAATAAGTAAGACCCAGTTCTGTTGCTGTGTAACATTTTTTACTTTTGCTGCTGTTAGATTTTTTGTTTTGGGTGTAAATGTTGGTATGCATATATTATTTGTACAACCTTGGCAGAGATAAGGTGCGATGGTCCATGGTTTTCATGTAGACACAATTCAAGCCAAATGGCTTCTACTATGAAACTGAGATTACAAAGTCCCCCTTATGTGAGGACTCGTGTCACTTCAGAAGGACACATATGAATTTGACACACTGATGCAGTCATTTGGCAACCATAGCTGAGATATACTGTGGTGGTTCTAGGGGTTGCTCGTGCGTAAACCGACGCCACACCTGGCTGGGTTGCCTGAGTGAACCTTTTCTGTCTGGACAGCCACTCGCCCGTGGCTGTCTCAATCGCTGGCAGAATCCGTCAGTGGGCATTTCTTGAACTTCTTCCAGCAAAGAAGCTCTTTGACGCCTAGTCTCCGCCTACTCTCCCTGCGCGGAAGCCTTCTGCGCAAGGAGGGTGTGGGCAGCGGAGGACCCGTGCTCTCCCCGCTGGTCCCCGGCGAGGAGTCATGGGACCGCCTCGCCAATTCCCCCATCTGCCCCCCCTTCTCCACTGGCGCTACGCTGATTTCCTTCCTCAGAAGATGGGCTGCTTCTCCTCATCCCGGGACGCTCTCCAGAATCCCTCTGGAGCCCTCTCTCTCCCTCTGGCTCCGATGGCAGTTCCCTGACATATACGTACAAAGCATTTTCATAAAAGAGATAATATAGTGCTTTCCTAAATGCCATCTGCAACTTTCTCTTTGTTATAACTTCATGTATAGGGTAAGTGTACTGCCTTAAATAGCGGGAACTGAATTGGGCTTTGTACACATTTTGTTAAAATTCTTAAGATTGCCTAAATTATAGAAAAAGTGACAGTTACAAGTGACATCTGCAAGTGCTTGCACTGTTGTTGAAAAGAGCATAATGTGTTTGTGTATCGTTTATGAGACTAATGCAACTAAGGACAGAAAGGGCCTTTTGACAAATGCTGTGCTACAATTGGAGATCTGTTTGTCAAAGAGACGGCTCTTTATTATTCAACTGGGTAACCAGAGTGTTTGGTCATCTGCCGAGTGAACCTCTGCAGTAGCTCTGCACAGTAGCTATTAACTCATAATCAAATCATAGCAGAAATAAACACATGGACTACTCTTCAGTACTGTGAAAGTCACTGTATAAGTTAAACGAAATACTGAAATAATCTGGTCATTCCTTGGGCTATAAAAAAGAGAGAATGAGAGAACAATGCTTTCATTTACAACGTAACAACTAATGACATTTTGAAACTGCAGTGGGGGGGGGAGCAAATTTCTAGTGCTTCGATAAAACTCTGCTAGAAATATGCACAGTTGCCTGTATGTCACACAATTCCCTACACTTCATTTCACTGCTTAATTCTAAAAGGGAGAGGTACCAGGGCTCCACCTTGCTTGAAAGTGACTACCTCTGACTTGGAAATCGCTGTCTTAAAATACAGGTGTTTTCAAGCAGGGTGTGATTAGTCTATGGTGGAAAACAACTCTGTGTGTGAGTTAAGGAGCCCTCTTTATTACAGTGGTACCCTCAGGTTAAGAACTTAATTCTTTCCGGAAGTCCATTCTTAACCTGAAACTGTTCTTAACCTGAAACACCACTTTAGCTAATGGAGCCTCCCACTGCTGCTGTGCTACCGCTGCACGATTATTGTTCTCATCCTGAAGCAAAGTTCTTAACCCGAGGTACTATTTCTGCATTAGCGGAGTCTGTAACCTGAAGCATCTGTAACCCGAGGTACCACTGTACTGCTTTAGAAGCTGGTGGCTGCCAATTTTGATGGACACATATTCTGCCTACCCCCCTTCCCCAGTCGTTTGCCCTTCCCTACCTCTGCTTTGGACTGACATCAGGTAACTCAGAAGAAACCCACAACTTGGTGCAGCATGAGCTGTTTTCCTGTCAACTGCCTCCACAGGTATACCTAGTCTCCCTTCTGCCCTTGGCAAGGAGCTGTATTAGCACCCTCTGTCCATTGTGCCCTTGGCAAGCAGCTCCATCAAGACTCCCAGAGGAGCCTGTGTGCCTCACCTGGCCACCCAGAGCAGTGGAAGAGTGGTCTGGGGAGTGCACAGATTGGTAGGTGGGTTCTGTTACAAGAAAAAACACACCTCCTTTTCCCTTATGGGGTACCCGAGAGCCCATATAGAGTCATTTTGTAGGTTCTCTATCAGTAGGAGAAAATAACAGGGGCCAACCAGAGAATATTGAGAAGCAAAGCAGCTGGTAAGCCTGATCTTTATTAACTGTTGCAACAGGGTGCTCACAAACCACACGCTGGAGGCCGGAGGGACCCCGAACAATGGTGCGCAAGCCCTTATATAGACACATTTGAAATTGCCCACCCTGGAGTCCAAGACCACCACCCCTCCATCCATTATACATCAGGGGTCAGCAACCTTTTTCAGCCATGGGCTGGTCCACCATCCCTCAGAGCATGTGGTGGGTCAGACTATATATATTTTTTTGGGGGGGGGGGGAATAAACGAATTCCTATGCCCCACAAATAACCCAGAGATGCATTTTAAATAAAAGGACACATTCTACTCATGTAAAAACATGCTGATTCCTAGACTGTCCACGGGCCAGATTGAGAAGGCGACTGGGCCACATCCGGCTCCTGGGCTTAGGTTGCCTACCCCTGTTATACATACATCACAGAAGGGGTGTCTACAACAGAAATCTGAGTGTGTTGTTTTTCTCCTGTCTGCCAGGATACCTGATAATGGATCATTGATTGTATTACCTGGGTCATTTGGCCACTCTTTTGTGATGATAACTACTTAATTCCTGAATCCAGGTCACAGGCTCACCCTATTCATACACAGACACACCCTTAAGACAGGATTTGTGAACAAAGAGACAATGGGGAGGTTTTTCTCATTTCCTCCCTGCTTGCAGAGAAACATTTGAGGTCAGTTTGGGAGAGACGAAATGGTATCAGGACTTTTTTCTGTACTGTTTTCAGACATGTGGTATATGTGTGTGTGTGTGTGTGTGTGTGTGTGTGTGTGACCTTAAAATTATTATAACAGTTCCTAACCACTCCAAGCCAGAGTTGAGAGGCACAGTTTTTGTGCCACCCCCCACTGGCTTATGCCCTTGGCAGGGGCCAACTTTGTCAAACCCTAGGTACTCTCCTGACCATAGCTATCAACTTACAGATTTGAAAATAAGGGACCAGCAGCCTCGAAAATAAGGGATTAGCAGCCAAAATAAGGGATTTTAGTCAACCAGCTGAAATACGAAGTTAAAAGGGACCAGATAATTTTGGAGAGCAGCGCTGGTTTTTAGCCCTTTGTTTCCAGAGGTTGCTGCTCAAGACACCAGCTGATGAAACACTGCAATTAAATAACTACAAGCAGCAGCCACGTTTTGCACAAAAAAGTCCAAGCTACGAAGATGCTGCTGTAGTTCTGTATCTTTTCTCTCGTGCTCCATCTGCAGCTCTTGGTTCAATCAAGCGGGGCGGAAGGAAGGGGGGGGGAATAGCACCCGAAGTAAACCCGCAGATCAGACCATCTAGGCTAGTCTACCACTACAAATCTATGGGAGAAGCACTTGCGGTCCGTCCTCCGCTTTCCCCCTCTATGGTTAGCCCTTGGAACACCTGCCTGCGCCTGCGCCTCCTCCTCCTCCTCTCTCTGAACTGCTTTCTCTATGGTTGTCCTTGCTCTCCTCTCAAGGCTCCTCAGCAATTCATAGGGCGCGCCAGGCTGCCCATCTCATCCGAGTCCTTCAGCGGCGCAGCCACAGTACGGCCTAGCAGGAGCAGCGGCGGCAGTGATGGGCAGAGGGGAGGCCCCAGGCAGGGACGCTCAGTTCGGCAGCCGTGTGGAGGATGGCGGCGGAAGGGCCCAAGGTTCCCACCAGTCCTGGTGGGGAGGGGCTCCCGGGGGCTGAGGCTGGTGAGAGGAGGCTGGAGGGGGGCAGGCCGGGCAGCCAAGCAACACAGTTGGAGCCTCCCTCCTCCCTGGCCGGCAGGGAGGGAGGGAGAGGAGCTGCTTCCTTTGAAACCTGGGAAATTTAAGAGACATCATCAATAAGGGATAGCAGCGGGGACACGGCGCTGGGATAAGGGAGTTTCCCGCCAAATAAGGGACTCTTGACAGCTATGCTCCTGACCATCTCATATATAAGCTACACATATTATTCACATCTTTTAAAAAGATGCTTAACCTGGCCACTTCTGTGTTGGAGAAAAAGCAACCAGATCAGGGCCCTGTGTTCATTTTCTGCTGGAAACCCCCCCCCCCCGGGCTGCTATTTGCCCCAAAAGGCACTGTTTCCAGCAATCAGCAAAAAGCAGCAGAAGGGGTTGTTTCTGTGGAGTGAAAGGCACTACTCATTTGTCATCTCATACCAAGTTCCTTTGATCCATTGTGTTCCTTTAATGACTCATACCCCATCTCATGAGGATGTTAGCCTGGCTTAATTAGCCTTTAACACATGCTAATTTCATATTTCTAGCTTAATTTGCTTTTAATGCTTGCTGATTACAGGATTTAGAAGTGTCTAACACACAGCTTAATACACCCAGGTCTGGCTTAGTACACATGTGTCTGGACATAGCTGTCAACGTTTCCCTTTTTTAAAGGGAAATTCCCTTATTCCAAATAGGATTCCTTGCAAGAAAAGGGAAAAGTTGACAGCTATGCATCTGGAACCCAGACTTAACACCTAGCCTTAACTCCTACTAGATCCAGGAATTTAACAAACTCATAACAATATCCCTACTATCAAATTTCTTGGACTGTCACCATGCCTTCAGCGTTTTAGGCAGCAATCCTAAACAAACTATGGAGAAAGTATGCATAGTACTATGCTATCAGGATGTCTGAGTAATGAAAAGGATGGATTCCCCCCCCCCCCATGTTATCATGTAGGAAAACATGCAAAAGATATTCAAAATTTTACACATCCATTATTTATCATCTTTAGAAAAACTGAATTTTGAAGTACAACTCCATCCCAAGGGAAGTTTATTTCTTTCCACAACTTTAATTATATAATTAAGCACTGCTTCCTCTCTTCCTGTAGCTGCAAAGAGCAATCTGCCGAAAATTGCTTTCAGCTGTATAATATGGGAGCAAACCTAGTAGCAGTATTTGCTCTTACTATAGCTGTTCAAAGAGCTCTTTCATAATAAGAAAATAATAATGACAAAAACAACCTGACACATGAAACAAATGTTAGTTCATGGTTCAGATGATTTCAAGCAAAAATAAAAATAAAAATTGATATACTCTGGGTATACGCTGACTGCCTTTGTTGTTGTTTCCACATGGTTCCTGTATGAAAAGTTGCTTATTGTTTTTGTGTAAATGTTGGATAGGAAAAAGTTCCATAACTTATTAATTCTAGTCAACATTGTATTTGCACTCTTGGACTAAAGGTAAAGGTAAAGGTACCCCTGCCCGTACGGGCCAGTCGTGTCCGACTCTAGGCTTGTGCGCCCATCTCACTTAAGAGGCCGGGGGCCAGCGCTGTCCGGAGACACTTCCGGGTCACGTGGCCAGCGTGACGAAGCTGCTCTGTCGAGCCAGCACCAGTGCAGCACACAGAAACACCATTTACCTTCCCGCTATAAAGCGGTACCTATTTATCTACTTGCACTTAGGGGTGCTTTCGAACTGCTAGGTGGGCAGGAGCTGGGACTGAAAGACGGGAGCTCACCCCACCGCGGGGATTCGAACCGCCGACCATGTGATCGGCAAGTCCTAGGCACTGAGGTTTTACCCACAGCGCCACCCGCGTCCCACTCTTGGACTAGAAGGCTGTTAATTCACCATTGTTCAGAAACCTCACCAATTGCAAGTGTGATTTGATATGTTGTGAGCCTAGGATACATGCAGATAATGACTGTAAAATCAGTAAAGCTAGTTATTTATTATTTCTATTTATTTATGAATTGCTTCTTATGAAGCATCTCAAAGTGATCTCACAACATAATTTTTAAAAATGCATTTATAAAAGCAGTGGCTTGCATCTAATGCAGCCCTAGAGAAGTGTCCTGTCGGCACAAGGTGCGGGAGGAGCAGGGTGGGGAAAGCATGAAGCCTTGCGCTGACGGGAGCTTACTTAGCGCTGCACTGGATACAAGCCAGTTAAAACAAACATATGAAAACAATTACATATACTGTCGAAACAATTTCAAGTCCAGTGCTGACACCAACTGGGATAAAAAGTTATCCACGTCCTGTGAACAACGCAGGGCACTCAACCCTGTAGCGACAACCTGTATGTGACAGTAGCATTTAAGCAATAAAAATGAACGGAACAATGATTCATGATACTTCAAAATATTCATTTTTTTACAGCTGCCTCAATAATATAATTGGTGTACTTGCCACATGACTGGCTGCTTGCTGACTGGGTATTTCAGATAATTCATAAATTATGTTACACTTAAAAGTTCTTTTTAGCTTTCTGTTGGCATGTTGGCATACTTTGCCCTGTTCCAAACTCTCTCTCTCTCTCTCTCTCTCTCTCTCTCTCTCTCACACACACACACACACACACACACACTGAAATATACTCGGAGTTGAGAGTGGATTTCATGCTCTTTATTCAGCTCATAGTGGTGAGGAGGAATGGAAGTTCTCCCAGAATGTCTGCTTTATATACATTATTTACACAATGGGCCCCACGTGATTAGCTAATTCTGGGATTCACCTGTAGGCCAATCAGGTTGCGGATTCACTTCCACCTGGAGCTGGATTGGGTGGCTCCTGTGGACCAATCAGACCGAATCATTCTGGATCCTATTGTTCTAGGGCCAATCAGACTGCTGCATTCTGAATCCTGTTGTTCTAAGACCAATCAGACTGCTGCATTTTGGATCCTATTCAACTCAGTACATAACACACACACACACACACACACACACACACACACCCCGCATTACCATTTTAACCAGTGCTTCTGCCTGACAATCTAGCAGTGCAATTGTTTCCCTGTTCTAGCCACCCACCCCACTTCCCAGAAGCCAGGATGGCTGAGCTTCCGCTTTCAGGTTTAACAGCCAGCCATTTGACTTGAGACTGCCTAGATCAGGCATGGCCAAACTTGGCCCCCCAGCTGTTTTGGGACTACAGTGCCCATCATCCCTGACCACTGGTCCTGTTAGCTAGGGATGATGGGAGTTGTAGTCCCAAAACAGCTGGAGGGCCAAGTTTGGCCATGCCTGGTCTAGATATTTGATCCAGCATGTCATCATGTCAGCACCTTACTTAAAAACAGGATGATACTGCCTTCCTTTTCTGTTATCTACGACTCTTCTGTTTTCTGTGCCTGCCTTTCCTTTAATTCTTTCTTTAGACTGGTTTGGTTGTTTTTGGCTGCCCTTGTTTCCTTTCCCCTATAACTGGAATTCTTCCTCTTGCGACACCCTATCACAGGCCTTTTCCTTTAAAGTGCACATTAAAAACCTAACATTTTTTTTTTGTTCTCCTTCCTAAATATGTTGGTTTAATTTTTGTAAATTGGAAAAAGAGTTGCCATTGATTGAAGTGCCATTTTCTACAAATCATCCCTTTTAACTTTTAAACATTTAATATTTTAATGTATTTGTTTAAAAAGTGCAAACATAACAAAAAGAAAGAGAGCAAACACACACAAAATGTAAACCATAAAGAGTCACATCCTGGAAGGAGAAAAGTATAAAGATATAGCACAGCTCCAAAGGGATAGCTCATACAAAGATTCCCTTTACACATAACAAAGATGTAAAGACAAAAGTATTCTCCATCTGTTAGTTCTTTATGTGCATTATTACACATAAAGGTTCTAAAACATCTTCGTTGAGACAAACATTTGCATATACTGGTGACACTGAGCGACTGTGTACCTTACAATTTGTAGAAGAAATAAAACCATGCCATATAGCAGGAATGTCCAACTTCCTTTTTTTAAAAAATAATTTTTTATTCAATTTTTTCCAATATAAAATTTATACAGTTCATACATCTTTTTTATATCCATTCTCTTTTTTGACTTCCCTCAACTTGACTGATACTCCTTCCCTTCTTGATTTCTTACACATTTCTAAAACCTTACTTCTATTATTTTTATAAATTAAATCTAATTTTACTCATATTCTAACGTTTCTTTTTACAGAGCTTCATTGAAGCTTACAGGCGTTATTTGATTATCACTTAATTTGTGCATATACTCTGTAAACTTTTCCCAGTCTTCTATAAATCTCTGATCTCGTCGATTTTGGATCCTTCCCGTCAGTCTATCAAGTTCTGCAAAGTCCGTCGTCTTCAGTCTCCATTCTTCTAATGTAGGTAGCTCCTCTTGCTTCCATTTCTGAGCCATCAGTATTCTTGCTGCAGTCACTGTAATACCAAGTAAAAACGCTTCTGGTTTCTTAACAAAAGTGTACTTAAACATTTTCTTCAATTCGTTATATATCATTTCCCAAAAGCTTTTTACTTTCTTATACTCCCACCACATATGATAGAATGTACCCTCTTTTTCTTTACATTTCCAACATTTGTTACATCCTTTATACATCCTTGCTAACTTCACTGGTGTTACATACCATCGATACATCATTTTCATCACATTTTCTTTTATTGTTGTACATGCAGTGAATCTTAAACCTTCTTTCCATAATTTCTCCCAATCCTCCATTTGTATATTATATCCAAAATCTTTGGCCCAGTCAATCATAACAGATTTTACCTCTTCATCCTTTGTATACCATTCTAATAATATCTTATACATTTTAGCCAAAACTTTAAAATCACTGTTTATTATTTCTTTCTGAAATTTCAACTCTTTATCCTCAAAACCTCTTAGTTTTAGATCTTTTTTAAACATTTCATTGATTTGAAAATAGTGCAGCCAATCATTAACATGTTCCTTAACTACTTCAAACGACTTCAACCTCCATTTACCTTCTTTATTTAGGTAAATTTAGCTTAAACTTTATTCTCGGCTTCTTACCCTGCCATATAAACCTTAAAATTTCTCTTTGCCAATTTTTAAAGATAGCTGCCCCCCTGATTACTGGAACGGTTTGAAATAAGAATAACATCTTTGGTAGCACGTTCATTTTTATTATTGCAATTCTTCCCCAAAATGAGAATTTCATTCTTTCCCACACCTCTAAGTCTTTTTTAATCTTACTCCAGGTTGGTATGTAGTTGTTCTGATACAAATCAATACTTCTGGGGGTTAACCAAACTCCTAAATATTTAACTTTCTTTACCACTTCTATTTCTAATTGTTGCTGCACTTTATCGATAGTTTCTCGATCCATATTTTTACTAATCATTTTTGTCTTTTTCTTATTCAAAATAAATCCCGCCAATTGGCCAAACTGTTCTATTTCATTCAAAACTTCTGTTACAGTATTTGTCGAATATTCCAAAGTTAGTACCAAGTCATCAGCAAAGGCCTTAACCTTATATTGTTTACTTCCTACCGTTATCCCTTTTATCTGTTCATTGCCTCAGGAATGTCCAACTTCCAAGAGATTGCGATCTACTCCTACTAAAAAAAAAAACTAGCAGTGATCTACCCATTGTATTGACCAAAGTTGTTGAGCTTTTTTGGGGGAGCACTGATCACGATCAGGAATACGCGATCAACCAAGATCAACCAGGGATGCCCTGCAATCGACCGGTAGATTACGATCGACCTGTTGAGCATTCCTGCCATATAGCATAAACAAAAACAGTAATTTGAGCTCTGTTTACAGTGGTACCTTGGCTTAAGTACTTAATTTGTTCTGGAGGTCTGTTCTTAATCTGAAACTGTTCTTAACCTGAAGCACCACTTTAGCTAATGGGGCCTCCCGCTGCTGCTGCACCGCTGGAGCATGATTCCTGTTCTCATCCTGAAGCAAAGTTCTTAACCTGAGGTACTATTTCTGGGTTAGCAGAGTCTGTAACCTGAAGCGTCTGTAACCTGAAGCGTCTGTAACCTGAGGTACCACTGTATTTTATCTTTTTACATATTCTTACCTCCTCCTCCTGTCCTTTGTCTGAAGAACTTGCTGGATCTGATCCAAGGCCCCTCTAATCCAGCATCCTGTTCTCACAGTGGCCAACCAGATGTTTTAGAGATGCTTAGAAGGAGAACATAAACACAATGGCACTGTCCCACTTGTGATCCCCAACAACTATTATTTAGAAACATGCTGCCTTTGATTCTGGAGGTAGCATATAGTCATCATGGCTAGAAGCTTTTGATATACCGTATGCCATGAATTTGTCTCCCCTCTTGAAACCATCTGAATTGGTGGCCATTGCCACATCTTGTGGTAGCGAATCTCATAGTTTAACTATGCACAGTGTTTGAAGGCATCCCTTTTGTCTGTCCTGAATCTTCTACCATTCTATTTCATGGATGACGCTGGCTCTTTCATGTCAGTACCTAGACTGTCAGTCATCAGGCAGGAGGTGTCTTTGAAATTTTTTGATCCCCTTCTCACCTCTTATTTGGTGATATTCATGTCTGTGAGTGATCCTGTTTGCATTCCTTGGAAATCTGGAGTCAATTCTGCATATTTTTCTGTGCATGAATGATGGCTATTTATGTGAGAAGCCTACCCTAATTGTCTGTGAGCACATTTACTCCATATGTCATTTCAGGTCTCCAAAAATCACATTTGATGTTCTAATTAGTTGCTTCCAAATATGCAGCCATGATCTTAACAACATTCTAGATTTCACTGGATAACCTGAGTCCGAAGTTTGCTGCGGGCAACAATACCCAGCATCTTCCGGAACAAATGCCTGTCAAGGGCTTATCTGAAAAGATAATAACGTGACATTTATTATATTATTGGTCTATTTTTCCTTATATTGCTATACAATACAAGTTAAGGAACCATTATGTTTCATTTCTAGGATTAGAAATCAATCCACTAGGGGGAGAACTTGCCTCAAGTATGTATCTAACACTGAAGTATAGCCATATTAATTCAATGAAATTATATTTTTAGTAAGTGAATCTTAGTATGTCAGTCTTTTATCTACTGTATTTTCTAGCAAAGAGTTCTTACAAGTTCCTGGGAAATATTAATTGATTAATTGCTGAATTATATGCATATAATAGAAGGCTTAACTGCTGGTGCCTAGGAAAGATTACTGAGTTGTTATTTTTCATTTATCAAGCATACTATTTGGTTTATTTATTGAAGATGTCAGACACCATCCAGCCAACATAAAGCATGTTGGAATCCAACAATATCTAGTTCCCCATTCCTGTTCTCTGAGCATAAACAGGACTCCGAATCCATATGATTGTGTTTACTGCTATGTGAACTTTCATATGTAGCTAGTATTATAGCGCTGAAAATCACAGTGGAACATTTGCCAAGGAAAAAAATAGTCGCAAATTAGAATATATGTGTAATGAACTTCTTTACTTTGCAAAGATTTTGGCTGGCACCATCATTTTGTGCAAGGATAAATAAAGCCATTGCAAGAGTAAACTCTTAATAGCGTTGTCACTGAATTCATGCGGATACGAACAGCTAAACTGCAGTGAAAACCAGCTGGAAATGAGATAATGGAAGACAAGAAAGTGTTTCCCTTAGGAATCTTGAATGAAAAAGTCAGTTATAGTGTGGGGGGAGGTTTTTTTGGGGGGGAGGAAGGCTTCTGGCAATTCTTAGTGTTAAGATAAAGCTCAGGTTGCATTCTCTTGGGAAAGTTTGAGAGGATAGCTGTAGATCAAGGGATGTTATGTAGTATTTGCACATTTTTAACAAGTACATTATTGCTAAAGATCATCTATAACTAGGGAGTATCATCTACAGCCTATCATCCCTGAATATTTGTCATGCTGGCTGGGGCAGATGGGCATTGTAAGGGCAGCACATTGGCTACTCCTAATCTAGAGGCATTAGGGAAAGGAAACCATACTAAGAAGGAAGGAAGCAGGGGCACACATTCTTAAAATTTCCGTATTTTTCGCTCTATAGGACGCACCTTGTTTTAGAGGGGGAGAACAAGAAAAAAAATCTCCCCCTCTCTGCTCAGCGCCCCTTCAGCGAAGCGGCAGGAGAAACGGAGCCCCTTCCATTTCTCCTGCCGCTTCGCTGAAGGGGCGCTGAGCAGAGAGGGGGATAATTTTTTCCCATGTTCTCCCCCTCTAAAACAAGGTGCATTCAAGGAGTTCCCGCTGCGCTCTGGAGGCTTCGGGTTCCTTTCAACCTGCTCTTTGGGGCTGGCGGGGGGAAGCACTGCTTTCCCCCATCGCCAGCCTCAAAGACCAGGTTGGGGAGCAGCGCAGAGGCTGCGTGCAGCCTTCCCGCTGCCCCCCGAGCTTGTGGGGCTGGCGGTGGGGGGAAGGCGCTGCTTTCTCCCACCGCCAGCCTCAAAGATCCCTGAAGCCTTCGGAACACAGTGCAAGTTCCCGCTGCGCTCCGCAGGCTTCGGGTTCCTTTTGCTGAAGCCAGGAGAGCAAGATTCTCCTGGCTTCAGCGAAAGGAACCTGAAGCCTGTGGAGTGCAGCGGGAACTCGCGCTGCACTCCGAAGGCTTCAGGCGGCTATCCCTGAAGCCTGGAGAGCGAGAGGGGTTGGTGCGCATGGACCCCTCTCGCTCTCCAGGCTTCAGCGAAAGCAACGCTTCGGAGGCTTCACGTTGCTATAACTAAAGCCAAGGAGCCTGCATTCACTTCTTGGGACGCACACACATTTCCCCTTAATTTTTGGAGGGGGAAAAGTGTGTCCTATAGAGTGAAAAATATGGTACTTAACACTTAACTACACAATGCATTAATTATGTGGCTTGCTGCAGCAGTATCAGGTGATCTTTAAAAAATTAATCCCTAGCAATAATTAGCAATAATTAAAACTTTGATTAAAAATGAAATACAAGCAAGGTCATGAAATGGCACAAGGCTTATAGTGAATACAGCCCAATGATCTTCGGATGAAGGGTGGTATACAAATTTAGATAAACTGCAAATGGCTCCCCACAGCAGCCATGTCACACCCACTTTTGTGGACAGAACACAGTGAGGTGTATTCATAGAAAAATGCAATATTCCTGATAGTGTGGAAAGTGCAGTTGACCTTATAGCTTATAACAGAACAGCGATTATTGGGTAGTGCTAGGAGCCACATGGGCTCTGACTTCTTCTATGTCTATTTGTCAAAAGCAAACATGAAAGCCCCATTATCATTGGCTTTTGAGAGCAAGGAAGGTCCATTAATTACCCTGGCACTCCAGCAGATGACATCATCATTTCTGTTTTGGAGGAAAAGGTCCCAGAGGGAGCTGTTCTCGCCCAAGTTCCCCTTCCACTATACTGCTGTATGTGTAATACTGCAAGTCAAGGATCTCGTCTACCCTTGCTGAAAGTGGAGATTATTTTGTAGTGAGGAGCATTGCCAGAGACATCAGTTTAGCTGAGCATGTGATGCAAAGTCTCCAGGAGAAGCTCAGGATGCTGACCACCTCTTCCTCAACATGCTCAGGGTTGAATCCCAAAGGGTAATCATCCTTCATACAACATGACCACCAGTCTTCATCCACAGAGCTGCTTTATTGAATCAGGATGCCTGCGTATAGAATTCCAACTGACATATATATATATATATATATATATATATATATATATATAGCACAGCAATAGGCTCTGGTATTTTAATACAAATTGTTTGAAGGAACTCGTGAGGAAAAGCAAATCCGAATTACTTCCCCCCTTCTCCATGCATTTTGAAAAGTTTAATTCAAAGGAAAATAATAAGGAAGTGTGCATTCAGTTTTCAATTGTGCATTCTACAATGTATCCCAGTGTTGATACAGGTCTGTATCAAGCCACATTGCATGAGGAGAATATATGTGAAAAATAGGCCCTGAGAAGGTCTGGAGCAGGGAAAGTAAATGAAGGCTTTATTACATATTGCTAACCTAATGTGGAGTCCACATAGTATGATGAATGTGGCAATATGACGATTGATCTAGTGATGAAGAGCAATGTCTTTTTAAGAGTGTTCCTATGATGTTGATAAATATGCAGCTTCCAACCAAAGCCTATTCCTTTGATTTATTAACTAATATTAAAATGATTTAAATGAGGAAATGAGGTTAATATAAGCAATCAATCCTGCTGGATTTTCGCGTAATATTTCTGCTTCTCAGGCTGTGTTGGGTTGGAGCTCTTCTTATGACAAAAGCACTTTCTCATACTGAGCAGCCCCCTTTTGCATGCCTAACTCCTACTGGCAGGTATAAACAATGAAAAGTGGAGATGACAAGACATCCCCAGAGACTGTGTGTATTGTCAAACCTGTGGTCACTTGCTATATGAAAGAAATGCTATGGCTAACAACACCTTTGGCTATGCAGAGCATATCTATGGCAGTATGTATATAATGCTAAGAGTAAAAGCAGGGGCTGCCCAGAAGTGAAATAGCCTCTGTTAAGAATAACTAAAATCTTTGTTGGTCATGTGCATCTTACACAAAAAAGGAGCTGTTCCCTCAAGTACAGTGGTACCTCAGGTTCTGCCCATCACTCTCCCAATCTTTAAGGCCGATTTAAAATCCACAAGGGAAGGGAGGGGTTTAAAATCTCATCTGCTTCTGTAACTGAAATAAAATAAATTATTTCGACATTGAAATAAGCATGTATATAATGAAGTGAAGGAGTAAGAGCCGGAACTATACTCAGATAATAAATACTGTATTTTGAGATATATAGTGACCTCAAAGTAGCATTCCAGTTGGTAATATTTTGGCAGAACACAAACGTCGTCTGTTTTAAAATCCCATTCATTATGCCTATGGTTTCAAGGAAGATTACTTGCAAAAACAAAAACAAACCCCCTTCCCTTGGGGTCCTAGCAGGAAAGGTGGGGTGTGCTCTTATCTTTCTCACTTGCTGAATGCTTCAGTGAGCTGGTCTAATGCCATTAGGCTGCATAGATCATGTGCATGCCAGACATGAATGCTTCCTTTGTCTTCCTACAGCAGCAAAACCTGATAGAACTGCTTTTCATTGCTGAGTACGGTTGCAGTAGCGGAAAGTCACCCTCAATTGAATGTCTTCTGATCTTGCTCTTATTGAGGAATAGTTAATAGAAGCTAAATATAACAACTGTTAAAAATCGTATTGTGCATGCCGTGGTTAAATTGCTTCACACATCAGGGGAAAGCAGAGATGCACAGAAGCTGTTCTGGCAATCATTGTGTACTTTTCTTTTTTTCAAAGAAGGTTGTGTGTATTTGTGCAGAGGGGAGGCAATCAAATGAAAATATATAACTTGTGAAGAGGCAATTGTGATCATGGTGAACAACTCTGGAAATTTTGAATCAAGCGGGTATAGAAATGTATTAAATGAATCAATAGATTAGATGGTTAGATGAGTTTGAATCTGACCCTGGAACACTTCTAGATAGCAATTTATCCTGGAAGACATTTAAACAACTTCACAACTGCTCCAGGAGAGGCAGATGGCGCTGTAGCTTGAATCCTGCAGCGTAAGAAGAAAGGCACCAGCTGCGTGATCCCTGTCTAGTTTGCATGGCTGACATCTACAACATGTAGAGTATCCATGCAAGGCAGGAATGGGGAACATGTGGTCATCCAGATGTCGTTGAGCTACAGAACCATAATCTCTGGCCCTGCTGGCTCTGGACTCCACCAGCATTTGGAAGGCTGCAAGTCCCCCATCCTTGCTGTAAGAAATTGCCTCTTCAGTTTCAGCAAAGGGAAATTAGGAACCTTTTGCTTCTTGTCATGATGAAGAGGCAACAGCAGATGAAATGCTTGCAGAGAGATGTTTGCTTCAATTGGATGGATTCCTCCTATCTGCCCAGCCCTGTCCAACTGGTTGCAGAAATCAAAGGTGGCAATATAAAAGTCTGGTCATGTAAGCCCCTCAGTTGTACCTAATCTGGGGTTGTGGGTGGCTTTAGTCAGGGACTGGCTGGATGAAGAGGAGTGGTGGGAGGCAGCAGCCAGGGAATCCCCAAGGGAACCCCCAGAGGAGGAAGGCTCAGAGCCAGGGGATTGGTGGTGGGACACTGAGGAGAGTTCAGAAGGGAAAGATGGGGAGGAGGAGCTGGATGCTGAAAGGGAAACAGGGTTTACTGAGCAGGAAGAGGTGGTGACAGGGAGCAGTTCAGACTCGGAGGATGAAGCAGAGGAAGAGGTGGTCAAGAGGCTGCTGAAGAATCCAGGCCCGGGGGCCGGATCCGGCCCAATCGTCTTCTAAATCTGGCCCATGGACGGTCTGGGAATCAGTGTGTTTTTACATGAGTAGAATGTGTCCTTTTATTTAAAATGTACCGTATCTCTGGGTTATTTGTGGGGCATAGGAATTCATCCTCCCCCCCCAAAAAAATATAGTCCGGCCCCCCACAAGATCTGAGGGACAGTGGATCGGCCCCCTGCTGAAAAAGTTTGCTGACCCCTGATCCAGGGTGTGTCCCTCTCCTACTGCGACAAGCTCTCCCCCCCCCCCCCCCCCGGTCTTCAAGAATGTGCAGAATAATGAGGAGAGCAGAATAGAGGCCCCAAACCTTCCTCATGCATTTCCCCCAAACTTTCAGATAACCCATCTAAGCTTTCCTGGCACCTCAGAGCTGAGCTGGACAGGAAGCCTTCACCCTTGAGCTCCTTAACTGCCACATCTGCCTGAAATGCAGGTATAGGATGTGATCTTCACTGGGCACCAGTCTTTCACTTTTGTGAAAACAATGACAGCTATTTATTGTTCTTCTTCCTTTCCAAGGGCTGGTGGCACCCCAGGTAGGTCTGACTTCCCCATCCTGCCTCTGCACATTTCTCAATGTGATCCAGGCTATGGCAACATCAGATCAAGGCCATGTGGTTTGTGTTCTCAATCTGTGGCTGTTTGTCTACAGCATTTGCCATGTCTCGGCCAAGTTCGTTTCACAGCCCTGCTGCAGTCTTGCTGGGTGAAAGGTGAGTGATTCTTTTATAAAACTGCTTTATCTTGTACTGAATGTCAATTGTGTGCTAGGTGTTGGTACACAAACGATTTATATATGAATACTGAGCACACACCCACACTCTAATAGCGCAGAAGCAATTTCTAACTAAACAGAAGCACAAACAGCTAAAGACTCTCCTCCCTGAAAGAGAGGGGAGTGGTTGTGGGCGGGAGCCCGAGCACCGCCCAGCAGGGGGCATTTGCCCCCTGCCTCCAGCTCACCTGGCTGGCGCTCACGCCCCCCCTGTGGCCATCCAACCAGGTGCCACGGAGGGGGCGTGTTCAGCAGCCTTTTGCTGCATCGCCAGCCTTTCCCTGGCCTCATTCCTCGTCGTCCCGTTGCGTGTCACCCACCCTCCACTCCCTTTTAGTTAGGGCCTAGGTCATTGGCCTTGCTATAGACCTTAGGTTGGTCGCCCTGGTTGTCCAGGGGGCCTGGTAGGAGTTTTTCCATTTGGCATTAGGCTTTTTGGTTTTTTCGCCTACCTCGTAGCAATCGTCACAACTTTTGTGGTATTGGTGGGTAGGTTAGGCATTGGAATAATGTGTTGTGGTGTGTCGAAGTGCTAGGTGTGGCCATCGCCTATACCTTCAATGTTTAGGGGTATTCCGTTAAAGGAATCTGGTGGTCGTGTATTCTGTCCGATGCCTGCTTGGCGGGAGGCCATGGCACGACCCTCGGTGACAGCAGGAGGTGAGCCTATAGTTGGATCAGCATCAACAGGCTCCACCTACTGGTGAATAAACCCTCTTGTTTCGATCCAATGCCTAAGCCAATACCTTTTCATTGCTGTAATCAATAAAGTTGTGGCCTTTTCTAGCCCATTAACCTTATATCACGTGTCCTTGTGTCTTCATTTCACTTTGCGGGGTCGGGTCCTCGAACCACAAACAAGCATTGCAATGTGAACTGGAAAACTTGCCTTTTTCTGAAAAACAAGCTTGAATGTGAGTTGCTCTCTGGAGTGTGCTTATGGGGGAGGAATAATCCTCCAAAAATAAAAATAGAAACCTCTGGCACCACTGCACACTAAAAAAACCATTTCCCAGTCAAGTGCACAATTGTGCATATAGGGATTAAGAAGTGGTTGACAATCTGGCTACAAGTTTATTTAAACTTGCTTCTGTCCTCCTAGTCTCCACTGAAAACTTTGTTGGTGTGGGGCACAGAATACGTTGGAGGCTGTAGAGCAAGGATAGGAAAACTGTGGCCATCCATATGCTTCTAGATGACAACTCACATTAGCACCAGCTAGCTTGGTCTACGTTCAGGGATAGTGGGAGTTCCACTCCAGCAACATCTGGAGGGCCACTGCTTCTCAATTTCTGGTGTAGCGACATTAGTGATAGGCAGCTTTCTGAAGGAGCCCTTCCCTCGCTTGAGTGCCTTCCCCATTTTATTTCACCCACTGTGGTCTCACACCAACCCTGCTTATATATTTTTGTTTATTTGCATGTGCCATTAAACCTTATAGTGTGGTGATTTCATTTAGCCCCGTGAAATATGTAAATTAGGAGCTCAGATCTGTGAGTTTTACAATTTCCACATCTTAAGATGCAAGCAGCGTGTTTTGACAAGGCACGCTGAACATTAGACACACTGTTTTCCTTTGCCTCAGCACACTACAAGAAAAGCAGTGTGTGAAATTAGTGCTTCAAAACAACAAGAAACGGAACAGGCAGGCTTGCAAATGTCAATTTCTCAAGGCTTTCATCACTATTTAGTACAGGATTGTAGTGTAGTTCTCATGGGCAACATGACTGTGGGTATGCTATAGGTGTGTAGAAAGCATCCAGACAGGCAGGGCATCTGCTCAGGCTATACCCTAAAAGACATATATCACACTCTTCCTACCAGCCTGTCCCCACCCAGATGGCTATTGGAAAAGCAAAGACAAAGTAGCCCCAAACAGTGAAACACCTGTTGGTCCTTCGCAGCTAATGTTTTATGCTCCCCATTTTACAAGGAGCAGGATGGTTCAAGAAGCAGATTTTTTCAACTTCCATTTCATTATGAGAAGAGAATACAGTGGTACCTCAGGTTAAGAACTCAATTCGTTCCAGAGGTCTGTTCTTAACCTGAGGTACCACTTTAGCTAATGGGGCCTCCCACTGCCACCACACGGCTGCCGTGTGATTTCTGTTCTCACCCTGAAGTAAAGTTCTTAACCCGAGGCACTATTTCAGGGTTAGTGGAGTCTGTAACCTGAAGCGTCTGTAACCTGAGGTACCACTGTACTGGAATACAATAGTGCTGTTTGTAACATCTGTTTATCTGGAAATATACAAGCTGAGCTCAGGGAAGGAGACAAGGATTAGCGGTGTAATGTTAAATCTTCAAACCAGTGTCAGTTTCTGCCAAAGCAAACAATAAGAGTGTGCACCAACCACACTGTAGGGTTTAGACTCAACTTTGTCACTTCATGGAGCACTCCACTTTGGTCTGAGGTGTTTTGAAGTCTGCCCAGGGCCTATCTGAGCCTACTTCATTTCTCAATACCACCTCTGCCACCTTTGGCTGTTGAGAAATCAAAAATAGTTATAATGTTTTTGCTTTTGGCAGAAGCTGATAAAATTTGCAGGCAGTGTCTCCCCTTCTAAATACTTGATTTTCCTTTAAGGGTAGTCAATGCAGTGTAAAAAAAAAGAGAGAGAGAGAGAAATAAAAGAAATAACTTAACCTCCCCATGTGTCTTGTGAGCAATTGGTCTGTAAGGTGCCCCTGGAAAAGAAATCTGCCAAATTGCAGGCAGATAGGTTCACAAGCATTTGAACTCAGTTTATTTGGGGTTAAGAGGAACTCAAAGAAATTCACAGTCTGGGTGAAGTCATCCCCCCTGGACTACAAGCCAGGGCTATTAGTTGCAAAGGAGTTCCCCCTCCTGCCTTCTGTTTTCTTGTGTTTTCCTTAAACTCCAGATGTAGGTATTAATTTTGCAAAGTTGCTTCCTCCTCCACCCCATCCACATTCTGGTCTTTTCCTCATACAATAAGCTTATAAACTTAGAGACATTGTTTCCCTTTTAGTAGACAGTTGTCTGTAGCTTTTTGGAAAAAAAACAAAACGGATTGCCTAAATCACCACAAAGTGCTTCAGGACTTTTCCTGCTTCAACAAGTGAAAAAGCAAAAAGATCCTGCTTTGTCTTGGGCCAGCCCAAAATTCCTCTGCCTCAGTGCAGGATTTATTTGAATCCTCTACACATCCCTAGTAAACAACATACCCTTGGATCTCCTCAGGCTTCTCCTTGATGGATAGTTGTAAAACACCCCCTGTTTCCTCCATCTTTGCTTTCAGAAACTATAAATTGTATTTCTCCAGCTTCCACTCAAGCAGCTAAGGTGTGCTTGGTAGCTATAAGCTAAAAGAAACCCACTATTGCTTGTTTAACCAAGCCTTTTGTAGTCGTCAGTTCCCCATGAACTGACCCTTTTAGCCAGTCAGATCTGCAGAAAGCCCAGAGAAAAGTTAATAGCCTCACTTCAGATGGCCATAGTAATCAAAGTCTTGAGCCTGGCTGAGAACAAAGTGACCCTAGTGGACAGACAGTTTATGGCGGGGGAGTGACGGGTGATAAGAAGTTCAACGCGCTCATCCTTGTCCCCATTTGTATTTTAAGCCACCTATCTCACCTTCCAGCCCTCCTGCCCTGCCCGCCCGCCTATGACTGGGGCAAAGCTGCATTTAAAGACATGGGTCTGCCACGGTCATGTGTCCCCTAACAACAACTCAGGGTGGGGGAGGGCAAGTATCGACAAAAATAAAGCAGGTCATTCACATGCCTATTCATTCCTAGAAATACAGTAACAGATTTGTGGTTTTGTGTTCTGCACTGGTCACACAGATGCTAACAACAATTAAACTATGTTTCCATAGTAGGTTTCTTTGCTTTGTTTTACAGATAAAGAAATTTTACAGACTAACATTTCACCCATTCATAATCTTGGCTAGCTTGGCAAAGTCTATCAGCACTATGATTACCCCACCACCCATTAAAGTTTGTCTGGTGTTTTTTTTTAAAAGAAAATGAGAGAGAGAGAGAGAGAGAGAGAGAGAGAGAGAGAGAGAGAGAGAATGCAGCAGAAAGAACACAGCTTCAGTGAACATTGCCATTTGTTATATTTGTGGCACATGGCTCTTTCTGCCTTTATATTCCTGTCTGTTTTACTGCATTGCCCTTCAGAAAGATAAGATTTCATTTCAAATTTGTCAACAAGAAGGTTTAATGTCACTTTGGAACTCTGTTCATTAGGGTTTTTAATATTACTTATAAATGCTGAGTACATTAATGTTTTGGAATATAACATCTCATCATCACACAGGCAAATGAAAAGAACCCAAATAAGACTCTCAGTACTTGCAGTTGCTCTAAATTTAAAGCCAGTTAACAAGCTAGAACATGAACAATTAATTATAAATGTTAGCAATAATATCCAGCACTTTAGTATTTTAGAGTGCTCAGAGGTACCCGACTAAAATGGAATTTTAACTGCTATACCAATTTACATTGTTAAAAATCGAAGAATTGAGGATTGAAGTATGAAGAAATGGTGTGCCAGACCAGCTGCAGGATATTCTGCCACCCTGTTCTACAATCTTCTGTTTAGCATTTTGAGTTGTGCAGAAGCAATTTGTGTTTCACTGATGAAGCAGATGGTCCTCTATAATGATGATCAGGTTCAGAAGTAACACTAAAACATGAATAGGAAACCTGTGGCTTTTCAGAAATTGGTTGATTACTGCTGCCATCATCCTTGACTATTGGGAATAACAGGAATTAGAGTCTGATAACACTTGGAATAGGTGGACTTGGGTAATCTTTAGTAATATGGGGCCCTAAAAAAGGTAAAGGACCCCTGACAGTTAAGTCCAGTCGCGAATGACTCTAGGGTTGCAGCGCTCATCTCACTTTATTGGGCAAGGGAGCCAACGTTTGTCTGCAGACAGTTTTTTGGGTCATGTGGCCAGCATGACTAAGCCGCTTCTGGCGAAACCAGAGCAGTGCATGGAAATGCCATTTACCTTTCCTCTGGAGCAGTACCTATTTATCTCCTTGCACTTTGATGTGCTTTTGAACTGCTAGGTTGGCAGGAGCTGGGACTGAACAACAGGAGCTCACCCTGTTGCGAGGATTCGAACCTCTGACCTTCTGATCAGCAAGCCCAAGGCTCAGTGGTTTAGACCACAGCGCCACCCGCATCCCTAATATGGGGCCCTATGTGAGACCAAAATTTGGTGCCCCCAAATGGATCTTCTCAGTTTTGTTCAGCACCCTGTGGGGGGGAACCGCCTGCACTGCCCTAAATCTGGCGCTGCACCTGAAGAACCACAGGTTCCCCAGCACTCAGCTAAACCATAGTTTAATGCTATATGTGTGAGCCTGCTCCCCAGTCCCATCTCCTTCAGTGTAGATGCAAAGAGGAGATGGGAAGCATCCACTTCTGTTTTAAACTAACCATTTTGTTGTTGTGTTCAAACTAAAATCTGTGGTTAGTTTTAACTGAGGTTTATCTGAACAAGGCAGGATCTTGGTTTGCTCTTGGCTTGTTCTAGCAAACCATAGTTCAGATGAAACAACATTTGCTAGCTTAAAATGGGAGCAGATGGTTCTGATCTCCTACATGCAGAGGAGGAAAAGAGTAGTGGGGAAAACAGAAGAGACTGAGGGTCATATACATAACATTAAACTGGTTTATCACTGCATATAACTATATGTCCAAGAGCAACTTTTGCACATTAGCAAACAGCCTGATGAGGCAGAAAATGATTCATTTCAGCTAGGTGGGCCTGATCAGCTTTATACATTACTGTGAAGCACATCATATCTCTATGCTCCCAAGTAACGTCTGAGGAAGCAGGCACCACTGTGAGCTAAATGTCTCCCAATGGAGAAGTGCAAGCCACAACCGGTTCTTACTCGGAAGCATGAAAAGTTGCGTTGCTTTTTGATGCTTCTGTGTTATGTCCTAATAAACAATATTTACTTGATGGGGTATCTTACGCTTGTTCTCACTACCTGTGTTATACCCAAAGTATTTTGCTCTCTTAATATGTTCAACAAGTGGGTTTCCTTCATTAAAAATGGTCAGAGACCAAGGCTGTTAAATAAATATTATGTAAACAGACAAAACAGGAGGCAGGCAAGGCAATAATTAATTCTAATATTTGAAATTCATTATTTCTTTGGTTTTAAAAAATTGCACTTATATTATGTGACCTTTTACTCCAGCCCTTGCTTGTTCACATGAATTTTTAGCTTCTCCCAGCTCACTCAGTTACTTTAGGTAATATTTAATTTCTGACCCCACCACAATAAATAAAAAGACCAACTGAAGCCAAGAATGTCCCAAATGACCTGATTAGTCTCCCTAATTCTTTCAGGAATCCCTTCTGGCTTTCAACCTGATTAAGATTAGGCGAATGATCTTTCAGGACCTCATGACGGCAGTTTTTGTTTAGAAAATCTCATTCTATTCCTTTTATTGAGTTTGAGTTTATGGTAAAGGCCATAGCTTAGTGATAGAGCACATGCTTTTATTGCAAAAAGATCTCCAGGTAGGACTGGTGACTCCTGTCTGAAACCCAGGGCAGGTGCTACCTCCAGACAGCATAGACAAGCTACGTGGACCAATGGTCTGATCTGGTACAAGGCAACTTTCTGCATCCTATGTTGCTGTGCATTTTGTATCCTGCATCTTTCCTACAAAGACATCATGGATGAAATTCAGCATCATGCTATGGCAGACATTCCATCTGCACTAGCATTTCAGTTTTCCAAACAGAATGATCCTCACTCTCCTCCCCCTGTGTGTCGTTCTGTGGTTTCTACTGACCCCCTGAGCCAATTAAGTGGAAGTCTCTGCACAGGGCTTCCACTGATGGAGTTTGTTTGGTTAATCCTGCTCCATATTGCTATTTCATACCCCTTGTTGTGTGTCACCCCCTTCCCTTGCTCTGCGTTACAAAGTTCTTGTTTCCTCTTTTGTTTTCCTCTTTGGCTAAATATTTTAGAAAGTCTTTTAACTATATTGCCAAACTGAATTTTGTTGTAGCTGTAATTTCCCCCCTCCCATAATGTTTTTCAGATTTAGCATTGCCTTAAACATGGAACTGAATCACTGCTTGTATATATGCATATTGGTAGGTTATCACACACACTATAAAGCAATGGATGTATCCTTCATATTTGATAGCCACCAGGATTACTAGCCTGAGTCTACTAACCAGCAGTCAAACAATGTAAAGATAGCCTAGGGGTGTGTAACAGATGCCCCCTTTTCCCCTTTAGAAAAGTAGCTTTGATCGACTGGGATCATGTGGGTCAAGCAGGGAAGATTCACAACCATATGTCTATTCCAAAACTTCCCCTAGTGACTCTCTACCCTTAATGTTCAAAATGAGTGCTTTGTGCAGGCAGTAACACTTCTGAAACCTCTTGGGAGAGCAAAAAAGGGCAATTTGGAGAAGGGTGTTGAGATAATTAAACACTGTTTCCCTCACATACGTAATTCCTCTACTCCCAACCATCTCCTCTCAGAGCTGCTTTTCTTAAAAACAAGTAAAAGTGATGGGTATCTACTATACATAAGTGTACACATTGTGTAACCCATGCTGGTGGGCAGTACAATAAAATTTCCCCTGAGTTCTGGCCCAGAGACAACCTTGAATAAGCAATGTTACCTTCTTTATTATGGAAAACCCCTATTATATAAGGTATGCATTTCTGTTTTTGTTTTTCTGAAAAGTTAATCTTTCCCCCAAGCTTTGTTTACACAGCCTCACTGCCCTTGTGGCCATGTAGACTTATAGTTGGGCACATCCTTGTTTAAAGCAAATGTAGAAAGATGAATAACCTTCTGGTCCCCAAAGGGTCAAATTAGATTCAGCACATTGACTCACTTCAGAGTCTTGCTTGTTGATCAAAGAACAAACAACAAAGGTCCTGCAAAAAGAAGCTTGTGTTGACATTTCTGTTTCAGGGTTTGGTGTTCTTTGTCTTCTTCCTCTTTGCACCTTCCTCTAATAAAAATGTACAAGCACAAAATGTAGTTCATAATTTGTTCTCATGTTTCTGAGCACCTTCTGCAGCTGTGTATAATGTGTCTACAATTTTCACTGCCAAGATGCACGCAAAGGGAAACTTTGGAAGTCACTCAGGACACTGAGTGCATCACTGCTACGAAACAGCCATGTTGAAATCCATTTTAAAATGATGTTTATGGCATGTGTAAAGAACTACAGGCAGGGCTTTTTGAAGGGTTCAGCTGGGCTTGTTCAGTACATCAGATTGTGTATGGCAAGCAATGTTGATCTGTTCCACAATAGGTTGACTAATCAGTGGCTTCAGGATAGGCCCACTACCTGCATAGCCTGATGTGAAGAGGCCCTACAGCACTGTATTTTATTTACTGTTGCTACTAGGAACTTCTCCTAAATTTCCAGTTTGGTTCCAAGGCATGCACAGCCTAAGATATGGTTGTTAAGGTGTTTTCTTATAAAATTAACCCGGGAAGTCATCCTGCTCTCCACAGTAATCATTACAGGCTGGAGGTTTAGGATAATTGGTACCTAAGTAAAGTCCTGTCAAATTGGACATGCATATGAGTGTGGCAATTGAGTTATAAGACAATGAGCATTTGTCTTCTTCATTCATCCTGATATGCTTGTAGGGCCTTTACACATGTCTTCCCACTAGTCATTCATTCACCTCACACTTTTTAGTGCATTTTCACCATCACTTTCCAAATGGCAAAAAGTCATGTTTTTTAAAAAATGAATTTGTTGCAGCAGGGTTTTAATCCGTTTTTATTACACAAACATAAACTTCAGAAATGTACTTGAACCCCTCCCTCAAAACAATGAGAGTCTGGAATGCTTAGTAATAGCATTCTAGGGCATGAAAAAGAAGTAGCCTTCTTTCTTAAAATGCAAGTGAGTCTAACTCAAGACAGATTGCTGGAGGCTCTCCAGCATACAGAGTAAACTTGCTACTCTGGAGTCATGTGGTCAGTGCTTTGGTCATTGTGCCCCGGGACTTTGCAACATATCTTTCACCAGTCTTTCCAGAAAGCAATACAGTGGTACCTCGGGTTACATACGCTTCAGGTTACACACTCCGCTAACCCAGAAATAGTGCTTCAGGTTAAGAACTTTGCTTCAGGATAAGAACAGAAATCGGGCTCCAGCGGCGCAGCAGCAGCAGCAGCAGCAGCAGGAGGCCCCATTAGCTAAAGTGGTGCTTCAGGTTAAAAACAGTTTCAGGTTAAGAATGGATGTCTGGAACGAATTAAGTATTTAACCCGAGGTACCACTGTACTTTGTTCTTTGAACAGATGCATTCTAACATGGGACAGTTCCTGCTCAAATGTTGTCGGCTTAGCTACAAGTCTAGACACAGCTGGACACACACGTCACAGTTCTTCAGTGAGTTGGTTTCAAACAGGGAAGTTGTGGCCCTTCAGATGTTGTTGGCTACAACTCCCATCCTCCCTTTCCATTGGCCATGCAGGCAGGGGCTGATTTGAGTTGAACTCCAACAACATTTGGGTCCTCACCCCTGTTTTAGAGGCTCTTGGAGGCAAACAAATCCCTTCACCTTGTAGAGCATCTATCTTTCTTCACAGCCTAATTGTTTGCCTTAAATGCCTGGATTTGATTGCTCCACCTACCCACCCATCCCTGTACTGTATTATATTTCATTAACCCATATCATACACTGACTAATAATACTATCACATTTCAGGATTCTCTAGAAATGCATATAAAAGTGACAGGGGCCAAACAAACATCAACCAAGCTTCCTGACTCTCGTATGTATTTGTCACACGCAGTCATAGACGAGCTGTTCTCCAGTGCAAGTCTCCAGCTCCTGCTTTGCGCGCGCGCGCGCGCGCACACACACACACACACACAGAGCCTGGCTGCCTGCGGAGAACAGACTTCCGCAAGGCAGCCTTCCAGAGACAGCCAGAGTGCTCAGAGGGACGGAGCTGCTGGAGAGCGCCTGGGAATGGCTGACAGCTACATTGAGGAATCGGATCTCTTTCCTGAGAAAGAGGAGACTTTGGAGTGGGGTTATGAAGAAGGTAAGGAGGCTGGGGCTTGAAACTGTGAGCTGTTAGGTGGGCTGAGCGAGTGAAGCATTTTCACTGTGTGCCTGAGTGTGCATGTGTGTGAGAGAAAACTTAAATATAAAGTTCACATTTACTCTTGTCACCAGTACGCCTTGGAAATACTGTTTGAAGATCAGGTGTCATTTTAGCACATTGAAAAAGGGTGTGTGTGCAAACTATCGGGTTAAGAAAACCATGTTATTTAATTTTAGGTTAAAAAAAAACCAACCAACACAAAACACAGAAACTCTAGAACTGCTTCAGCAGTAAGCCCTTCTCTTTCTGAAGGCAAAGATGCAGCATTTCCACAAATAAGTTGCACATTCCCTCGCTGTGTTTGAAAGCCAAACACTGTAGCTCTGACAGCGCCACTGGCTGTACACACAAAAAGCTGGATTGCTTTTGTTGCTTTTTACTGTCCAGTGAGCACAGACTGAGGGAAATCAAAAGGGATTTCTAATCTCCACACACATTTGATAATCCAAGCTGAATTTAATAACATGGGTACAGAAATGTTTGTGGCTAGGACTCACAAATGGCAGCAATGTGTAAATGAAGCACACAGTCACAGTTGTATATGAGTTGTGGAAATGATGGTCTTGTGACAGAAGGCTAAGAAAAACAAAAATTGCTGGTTAGATGTGTTAGCCCACTAGTGGGGGATCCTAAAAGTTAGCAGCTGGGTAATACCTCTTTATTGAAGCCAACTAAACCTTCACGAAGTAGTGGGTGAACTTTCAAGCTTACGGAGTGTGTGGGGGGTGGGTATGGGTATTACCTGCAATGTTGCTTGGATATGGTGAAAAGATCCAAGTCTACAGTTTCTATGATGAAGTGAAGATGTTATGAAAACTTAATGAGATTAGTAAAATCAAGATATTGGGTGCAAGCATAGTCTGACATTTTCTTCAATCCGAAGAAGCATTCTGGTGAACACAGATACTTGCTTATTTGCTTCATGATGTTTTATTTGAAACTGATTTTGTCCCAGCAAAGTTTCTCTTCAAAACCAGAACTGGGTTTCCATGATTTGGGCTTAACTGAATCAGATGCTGGATAAAAAGGCATTGCTGTCCAGAGAGTTTTGAGAAACTTGCATCAGCATAAGGATGTAGATGGAATATATTTTAGGGCTCATGATTCAAAGAGCATATAGAAATACTTTAATATTTAATTTCAAACAAGTATGTTTTCTTTTGTCCTAGGAGTTGAGTGGGGATTAGTCTTTCCTGATGCTAATGGAGAATACCAGTCTCCTATTAACCTGAATTCAAGAGAAGCAAAATTTGACCCCTTGCTGTTGGAAGTATGTTTATCACCAAACTATGTTGTGTGCCGTGACTGTGAGGTCATTAATGATGGACACTCGGTTCAGATCCTCTTAAAGTCCAAATCAGGTATGCTTTCCTATTCTTTATTGTTTGCTTGGGGATATGTCCAATCCATCATTACTGTCACATTTTTAAATTATCCTATCCTTATCAACAACAAAAAGCAGACAGTTTCATACACATTAACTCAATATTCTCACAAGCACCCTGTAAGGTCGGTGTTATTATCCCCATATTACAGGTGTGAAGACTGAGGCTGAGAATGGCTTGCCTAAGGCCACCTAGCAAGTCTACGGCTGAGGTGAGCATTGAACAAGGGACTGACTGACATGCTTCACACTCTTAGCTACTTCAGACACAGGCTCCCATTTCATTTTTCCCTTCATTGTGCAAGTCATAAACCCCCGACATACCCTTCTTTTTTCTTTATTGAAAAACTCTCAGAGAAAACTCTGTGGATGCTTGTTTGTAACATAAAAATAGTCAGATACAAGTCATAAGACCGCAAAGAAGGTCCCAGAAGTGTTCAGGCAAGGAGTGCAATGCTTCAAGCATATGTGCTTTCAGCCACTTTCTGGCTGCCTTCCTCTGGTTTAGACACATAAAATAGGGAAAAATAATGCTAGAATTGGCTTCTAACCAACAGAATTGTAATAATCTGTAACAGTGATGGGAACTGGCTTGGCAAAAATGGGCAACACTTAAGATGCCCTCTCCATAATCATGGGTCTTTGCGTGCCTCTCCCATCCCCAAATTTAAAACTGTCTCTATGGTTTGTTTGTTTTTACTTCTATTAAAAAGAGAATTCTCCAACTTGCCACTATATGCTGACATACGACACCAGCATCAAGAGTTAGCAATAGGAAGAAAGCCTTTTATTTATCATATTCTTGGCAGTCTCTAAATGCTACGAAGCAGCTGGGAGACCACAAGGAAAGTTCTCACTGTGTCTCTAGCTGGCTGGTCAGCAGGAAATATTTGTCAATGGACCCGTACCGGATGCTTGCAACTCTTAGGTTGGGAAGAACACAGGAAGGCGGCTCAGTCCTTTGGTCTATCCAGCTCAGTATTGTCTGCACTTACCAGAAGCAGTTATCCAGATTTTCAGGCAGGGGGCATTCAAGGACTGAACCCAATACCTTCTGCATAGCTCTACCTACTGCTGAGCTATGGCCCTTGCCCACCTGCAGTCCCTACCTGCAGGCTCACAATTGAATAGACATGATTCCAAGGGGAAAAGGAATGGGAGGGAAGAGGAAAACCTTTGGCGCAGCTGCTCCTTCAGTGGCCAATGGATAAAGCCAGTTCAGTCTCTCTTCCCCTTGCCAATTTTCTTCCTGAGAGGCAGAGGGTGCTGATGTTACAAGAGCCCTTTATCCCACAGTTGCTGGTGGGGGTGTTTGAGGGAGGCTCCCTTTCTGCTGCTCTTCTTAGAGCCACTTAAAATATTCTGCAGAAGTGACAGGAGAGGAAGTACAACTGACTTGTGCTTCATCTGTCTGCACTTGAAGGCCATGTCCAAATTGGAGAAAAGCATCTAACTTGTATGGGAAAATATCTTCAAATTCAAGGCAGAATGCACATCCTCAGGGATGCGCATAGATTTCCCCCCAGCAATATTATCTGGAAGCAAAGCAGATCCTCCTTCTCTTACCTTATGTGGAAAATGTCTGAAATGGTCCACGGTATTTCAATATCAGGAAGAGGGCTATAAAAATCCCTAACTTTTTCACTGCTGCTAGTATCTCATGAGAAAAAACCTAACATTTCAGACATTCCCCACTGAAAATGTCCTTACTGCACCTCTAGAACTGATCATTCATGTACAGTATATATCTACTTTTTCAGCAGAGAGCAAACCATGAATAGATAATATGGGTAGAGTTAACTTTTAATAGCAAAAGAGATGTGTTATATGGTTAAAGGTGGAAATGTGCATATTCTGTCTAGATATTCTATTCATGTTCTGGAGGAGCAGCCTTATTACAGTGAAGCAGATGAAGAGTCTTATAGCACCTAAAAGACTATCTGATTTGCTGCAACATAAGTATTTGACAACGAAAGCCAGTATTCAGCAGTTCCTGCTGCAATAAACGAGTTAGTCTTTGAGGTGCTATAGAACTTCCTTTACCAGTTTGGAAATTTGCATTCAGTTGTCAAAGGGAGAAAAACTATGAAGAGGAAGCTGACTGTCAGCCTTAAAGGTAGCAGTTTTATATACAGGATCCAAGAGAGTCTCGTGTTTTGCCACAGACTCTGCCAGTTTCTGTAACCAGGGGAACACAGGATCACTAATTGCTCATGTAATGGCTTTTCTATAGACCATCCTCTGAGTCTCAGCCCTGAATCTACCGGAAGCCATCCTGAAAGAAGTGCTTCTAGCATGGGACTCATAAAATACCCATTAGAATTGAGAGTAGTTCTTCAAAGCCCTGTGCCTACTGAGTTTACAGGCATGTGGCAAAATAATGTCTTTTGAAAAGTCAGCCTTGGGAGATCTTCCTTACTTTCTCTGCTCTGAAAGGACTGAATCAACTCTCTGAAGAACGTCATGGTTACTTTTCTATTGTCATCCATTCGTATCCCTTCCTTCTGCATATCTCATTACAATCTGTGTCAGTCAAACCTGGGTCACTTTGGTGCTTTTATGTAGACTGTAAAAAACCCCAGTGTTCTTGGCAATATTCCAAATATATAATGCTGTGACTTGCAGATCCAGGCCATATCACTGTAGATCATTCACTCAGTGTTCTAGTTCTTGTAGAAATTATATGCAGATATATATTTTGATTTTCTTCTTCTGGGCTCTGACATTTGGATATGCTGGGTTTGTGAAAGATTAGCAAGTTTATACTTTTTTAAAAGCGAGGCCATAGAATAATAGACAGTTTATTTCATGCATAAGATGATATTGCTGAGGATTCAAGCTTATCTTATCTATCTATGTCTGTCAGTTAGGACAAGCTGTTAGTTTGTTAGCCGTTATGGGCCCAATTCAGATGAGCATGGATGCAGCACCCATGTTCAGAGGGACCCTGCCAGGCTCAATAGACACATGTTTTCTCCCGACATGCTGGATGGGGAAAACAGGGCTCCATTAATCTCTTTAATGCATACAGGTGCTGTGCCTGCACTTGACTAGACTTGGCCCATATGTGACTAAAATGGTTGGGAATTTGTTTTGTTTTTTCATGTTCAGCTTCCTCACAACAAACGTAAGTTACATAGTATGCACAGAACTCCATCAGCTAGTAAAGATGCAGGCCTGATGTATGGATATATACACATTCACACCTAGAAGGGATAAATACAGACCAGAAAATTTATCTTCATGAAAACTGCTCTGCCTCATCAAATTAAGAACGCAACAAGAAGTGTGCAGCCATGGAGCACAGTTTGTCACATGTGACCTCTCTCTCATTCTCACTAACTAATGTTCTGTTGGCTGAGAAAATCTTCAGAAAATGGCAGGCTATGAATGTCACCTGCTATTATTTGTGTTCTTTTGCAGCGTTAGCAGGAGGACCCTTGCCTCGGGGGCATGAATTTGAACTGCACGATGTCCGGTTTCATTGGGGGAGAGAAAATCAGCGTGGCTCTGAACACACAGTTAATTTCAAAGCTTTCCCCATGGAGGTAAGAGTGGTCTTGCCCTTATCTAGCCTTACACTTTTCCTTTGAATTTGAAACCAATGTCTTAAAAACCTGTTGGTTTGATTTTAACCCTGCAGCTTATTGATTTATAGTAACTTTTAAAGGCTGTCATCTTAAGTATGCATTGGGAACTTATAATTAACATGTATAGCATTGTGCCTCTGGTGCAAATTCTACTGCATGATTAATCGGTCATAAAGTTAACCTTCAGCACTATTAACTTCTGCATTAATAATATTCTAACAACATCTGCTAAACTTAGCATTTCCTTGACTACTAGCTGGAACATGGGCAGAGGCACACCTGACTTCCTGTTTTTTTATTGACAAATAAACATAAACCAAGCCAAAATCATCAATGGATTTGTTCGTAAACAGCTTTCATCACTTAAAAGCAAGGTCTTGAATGGTACTGATCCACAGTTGGTTTCCAGTTTTTAGTGAAATGCAACTTTTAAAAACAGGTATAGGGTTACTACAGTCCACAATGTGAGCTATGCGTGGTAGTCCAACTCCATGCGTGCATTTATGGTGCTAGTTGGTGATATTGAAGTGTTTCCTCATGCTATGCAGTTAATCTTTTTATATTATAAAAGCTCTTTCAGTGCATATTTGTTTGGCTTTAAATATTTTCATGCTATTTATCTTAATCCCCTTAGAAGCTTGAAAACAAATTTCCTTGCTATTTTAATTCTTTGTGGGATTTGTTACGAAGCACTGAGCTGCTGTGATAAAGGCTTGTTTTTAAGTACTATGCCAAAAGGATTTTGGGCCCACTTCAGACATTAGCTCTGCTCTGTCACTAAAAGGGAAACATTAAAACAGTTGAAAATCTGCACAAAACCTCGAGCAGTTAATTGAGAAAATTAAAAGTAGGAAGGGCCAGTTCTGTTCCTTTAGAACGTCAGGAATTTCATCATCATTGTTCTGAAAATGAGCATAAATCACAGTGCAGAGGTCTACTCAGGTGTAAATCCCATCGAGGTCTAGGTAAGTGTGCCTACTCAGAAGTAAGTCTTATAGAATTCAGTGGTGCTTACTTCCAGGTATGTGGTGTTAAGATCACATCCTTGATGTATGAACTCCCTGGGAGCCCATGTGGTGTAGTGGTTAAGAGCGGTAGACTCGTAATCTGGTGAACCGGGTTTGCTTCCCCTCTCCTCCACATGCAGCTGCTGGGTCACCTTGGGCTAGTCACACTTCTCTGACGTTTCTCAGCCTCACTCAGCTCACAGAGTGTTTATTTTGGGGGAGGAAGGGAAAGGAGATTGTTAGCTGCTTTGAGACTCCTTAAGGGGAGTGAAAGCCAGGATATCAAGTCCAAACTCCTCCTTCTCCTCCTCTTCTAAACATGCATTTTAGGGGGGAACTTTTCTACTGGAACTAAGGAAGTTAAACACAATTTTAATCTTTGTATGATTGTTGTGCAACAATCTGAAAGCACAAGGAAGGCATTCTCTTACAGAGTCAAGTTCAGAACTGTTTTGTCTGCTCTTGAGCCACAGGTTGCTTCCAGGTGACCTGTTTATTGAGCTTCATCCTGAGTTGCTTGTGTGGAAGCTACACAACTTCCCATCAATCGTTATCCCACGTTTACTAGTCGTGTATGTTCCATTGTTTTCCTTACCACAGACAGTCAGTTTTTGAGAAACAAGCGGATCTGATGCACAATAGCACTTTAATCTACTGTAATTGCACAAAACTGAATTTGCTGGTATTCAGCTGAATCTTTCATGCAAAATTCTCATAGTCTGGAGGCAATCCTAGTGAGAGGCAGGGAAAGACAACCTGGAGGTGATATTGCAGCAGGAAAAAGTAGGGATGAGTAATCACCCCTGCCTCCTCCTCCCCCCCTGAAAATCATTCCTTTCCATACAAAACAGCCCCCATGGTTTAAAAACAAGCATTTGAATGTAACCGCTAGTTTGGCTCTATGTGTATGTTGGGTTGCTTCTCCCAACCAGATCCTATGCATCCGGTTATTAACATGGAAACAAAGTCTCATGTTACATCACCCGCATAAAACTTGGGACCAATTTACCTAAGGAACCACCTTGCCTCATCAATCCCTGCCCAGTAACTGCACTCCTCAGATGGGGCATTGCTGAGAGTGTCACATGTCCCAATGGTATGCTTAGTTTATACTAGAAAAAGGACATTTAATGTTGCAGCTGCAGCCCTCTGCAATCAATTCATATCTGAAAACAGCCTCAATGCCAGCTTCCTCCAACTATTCCCAGTTTAGTCTCAATCTGAGGGCCTGTTGAAGCTTGCTGGTTTTCATAAAGATCATACAAATGAAATAGGTCTGCCTCACTCCCCCTTTTGAAAATCAAAAGCCCTGTCCTGATTTTTAAAAAGTAGGATGAAATATCAATGGGAGAGGATGCTATTTCTTTTGGCCCAAACATTCTGAATCTTGTGGAGCACATGAGATCTTGCCTCAGATTGGCCGTGATGCTAATGCTGCTTCTCAACTGGTGGTGGAGGTGGTGGGGCTGGCAGTGCAGGCAGCAGTGGCAAGATGACATTTCCTGTTTCGGCTCAAGTGGTGAAACAGGATGCCCTGCTGATCTCAATGGGCACCAGCCCCCATTGCCTAATAATATGATAGAGGAAACGTGCCCTTTAAAAACTGCATGCTGAAGGTGGAGTAGCACGATTGGCTTTGAATCTCTGCAACCTATATACACAGATGAAATTGCATGTTAGCATCACCCACCTTTGGGTGTATACAGTAAATATACAGTGGTACCTAGGGATGCGAACGGGATCTGTTCCGGAGCCCCGTTCGCATCCTGAAGTGAACGCAACCTGCATCTGTGCGTGCGCATGTCGCGTTTTGCTGCTTCCCTGCATGCGCGTGACGTCATTTTGACCGTCTGCGCATGCGCGCATGGTGAAACCCGGAAGTAACGCGCTTTGTTACTTCTGGGTCGCCACGGAGCGCAACCCGAAAATACTTAACTTGAAGCACATTTATCCCGAGGTATGACTGTACTCATAATATACATGTAGGTGTGTACTCATTAATTTCATAACTTGTGAACCTCAGGTCTTCATGTATCTCTGTCTCCTCTAGTTGTACAAAAATTAAAAAGAACATTAGCTTAATTTACAGAATTATTGGCCCTAAAATTCCTAGCTAATACAGCATAATGTTAAAATACATTTTTAAAATACTTTTTTTTTTTTGCCTTCGAAACCTGGAATATATTTTAAAGATTGACAATGAATAATCTGGATAAAGTTTTGAGGAGAAAGCTAATCATGTGGTACAAAAAGAGATTTAGCTAAATCTGTGAACAGCTTTAAGACGGGAACCACAGGCTTTAGCTACTGAATGATGTTAGATATCTAAATCTACTGAAGCCAATGGAGCAAATGACAAAAGATTCTAGCTTTGCATATTCACTTGCTTTTTCATTTTAGTTTCTGCCAGAAAGCTGCAGAATACCAACAATATATCCATATAGAAACATTGAGAAGAATGTTATTATTATTTTTTCCAAAACTTGGATAAGCTCAATATTGCCAAGTTCCATGTTATTTTTCATTTTAAAAATGAGAATAAAACAACATCCTGTATCTTTAAGTGAAACAATGTAATTTCATTCTTCCTGCATATCTGGGAAACTGGTACTCAAGGTTAGGACTTTTTGGTTCATGGCTTAACAGATTAGCTAACTAGAGGTTTCCAGTATGACCTCTGGAAACTGACATGCTCAAAATTAATTATTGCGTTGTCTATTGACCAACTCTCCTTATGAAATTCAGAAGTTGTTCTTGGTTGTATTTGTTAACCTTCAGTAAAATCTTCACAAAAATGCTCTGGACAGCTGCAGCCAGGCATGGTAGACCAAGGGTCGGCTGAAGGTAGATTGGAATCTCCTGGTAGACCTCTGGATGACTTGCAGTAGATAGTCAAGGGTATCTGCTTCCCAGTTGCTTACTCATAGCCACAACTAAAAAAGCTCAGCCCTCTCTCACAAAAATTAGCACGCTGAGAAAGAATGCTTTACTCCTTTGCCCCACCATGGTCCCAATCAAAACTAGGACCCCCCAGTGCCTGCTAGTTGCTCCAGGAGGAAAGCTTCCATTCAATGAAAGCTTCCCACCTGGAAAAATAGCAAAAGCTTGGTGTCCAAATTCAGATTAGAACTGGGTGGGGGCAAAGGGTTAAAGCTCCTCTCCTCCCCAGGCCATTGTCCCTTTCCCATCCCCCCCCCCCGAAAGGCATTTTTAAAGTCACTAATTTAAGGGCTCATGACACACTTAATACCCCATCTTATTTGACCCTTAGAGCAGGCATAGAGAACAGCGCAACAGCAGATGTTTCACAGTCTTCCGTTCACAGTTGTTAAATGCATTCAATGTTTTCCTAGTAGCAGATTGTAGAGAATGGTAAATTTGTATGCTTTATAAAATTGAAGTCTTATCCTTAACCTTCTGTCACAGAATGAAAAGTGTGTGTGTGGGGGGGGGGAAGCAGTTGATACCACCTTTAAATACAAAGAAGAGGCATGAGAGCGTAGCAGTTATTTTATTATCTGTTGATAAGGTCTTCAGAATATTGGGTTTGTTTGATCAGGTTTTATTTGATGCAAGTGGTACATTCGCAGGGCCTGAGATGGACTTTGGTTTCAGGTAATTGAGTAATGAGGGTACTGAATACTGCAGCTGCTAATTAACTAAGACATATTAACGACACATATTACTTGCAGATAGAACACTTAACAACTTGGCACTGCACTGCTGTCGGGGCTGCCCTGGGGCATTTTCAAAAACTGGTCTCCTTTCCTGGGAAATGTTGCAGGAAAAGCTAGGGTGGCCTCAAAAGCTAAGTCATCATCCAAAGAAGAGGACAAGGAGTATACAGATATGTATAACATGCATATATACATATATATATATGCTAATTTATATGCATTGATGCTAATTTAAAATACTTCAAATAATATTTTAAATAGCAATATAATAGCATAGTGAAAAAGGCCATGAATTAGGAACCCATCTGCACTATACATTTAAAGCAGTATTATACCACTCAAAGCAGTATCGAACCCTATGGAAGTAAGCAGATCACAGAAGAGCTGAAAGTGAAAATACATATCATTTTAAGGCTCCATGTTCTCCATATTTTCCAGAGCTATTTCTTTGCATAGATAAAGACAGATGCTGCAAACCTACAGAGGCACACAGAACAAACAACAGATCCTTCTAACTGCTCTACGGCTACTTTTGAAACAATAACATTAGAATTTTGATCAGAAGTGGTGTGTTTTTCTTTCGATCTGTTCTGCACATAAAATTTAAGACGAGAGAGTGAGAATGATGCAATTTAAATCTAACACAGCAATATTGCCACAGCTACGCTGCTGAAATATTGCAGGGAATTGCAGAGCAGAGATTTATGGTGGTACCCTCACTGCCCCTCTTTCCCCTCTTCTCAACTTTTTGTGGCACCTTGGGTTTCTAAGCAAAACCAGAATAAAAGGGTTTGTGTGGAGGGATTAAAAGGGGCTTGTGGATGAATGAGTCATCTATCCTTCCTTCCTCCAAGTCAGGGCAGCAGGGCAACGGGGATATGTGAATGCAGCTAGTGAAGTGTGCAGACTGGCATGAAAGCATAACCTCTCTGTGCTGCACATTCAAAGAGGAAGCCTTTGGTGGTTGGCTGCCCTTCCAGAGGGACTGATTGTTAGGAGTAGGCTTCGTATCCTATCGCCATGCTCAGTGTTATTCCTCTTACATCAGCTGAGGCAGCAATGGGTCTGAAGATAAAGAAAGCAGTGGTGTGTAGCTTCTCATAAGAAGCCACACGGCTTCTGATTGCTTTCCAGAAGTGGATAAGGTGACATGAGACGTTTCATGCTTTGCTGAAAATTAACAGTGTGCTACAAAAGTAGCCGGAACAGATCTAGCCCAGGGTGCTTTATTCATTAGACCATGTTGCCTAAGTCAAAAGCATGGTCTCTAATCTCATATTCATGAAAAATAAAATTTCCTCCTGCCACATAGTATGCTAGGCTGAAAATTCCTTTCCAGCATTACATGGCAGTCCCATTAGGTGTGCGTTGTACAAATTAAGCTGATCCACCCTCAGGAAATGGGAGCTGAGGAAAGGAAACAGATCTTAGGTAGTGCCAAAGAACCGAGACTGTGGAAACCTGTTCCCTGAAAAGGTCTAGCCTGGACTAGCATAAAACAGCTTACCATATTAAATCTCTGCCCTTGTGGGAAGTTCTTTTGATAATGCCATACTACTTAAAAAAAATATTTATTCTGTTTGGTTTGAGATGAAGTTACTAACATGTACACTCTTTGATTAAAGTAAAGATATCCCACTTCTACTTTATCTTCCACAATTGTTTCCCTGCACCAGAACTTTTGTTGTTGCTGTTGCAGTTGTTAACATTGTACATAGAACTTTTCCTGAAATGTTAAGAAGAGCGAATGGATCAGGTCAGTTTATTTCTTGAAATCTTTTGAATTTCAGGCAAGCATTCTGTCTGACCATTTGCTCCAAATTCACAACAAATCTTAACTTCATTGCCTGTAAAACTGTTGCAGCTGCTCTGTGGATAGGAATGGTGTAAAATCTGTGCTATGTGTGATGCTTAATGCCCCATTCAATTAAGCACAAAATAATTCCAGTGGTCTCTGAGATTTCCATATCATTAACTATTCATCGTTTCCCTAAAACCAATGTTCTGAACAAACACTGATTTGGCACTATCCCATCAACAAATCCATTCTCTCAAACTGGCCATTTCTCCTATTCAGAGCTTTCCTGCTTTTGCCCACTTTATCATTCCAGACATATAATCAGCTTCATCTCACCGAGTTGCTGCTATGTTTACTGCAATAACATTTCACTGTTAGTTTGAGGCTTGTCTATTGTATTTGCTTGCTATCTCCCATTTCAAGTTGTAAGCTCACTCATGCCTGGCATTTCTGGGTGTGCGCTGCTAATTTGGCATGTCATGGGTTTAGATCATTATACACGGCTGGGCTTACTTTTCAAGGGGATTTACTCCCAGGTTGGTGGCCACATGACCCAGAAGCTGTCTTCGGACAAACGCCGGCTCCCTTGGCCTATAGAGTAAGATGAGCGTGCAATGCCAGAGTCATCCGTGACTGGACCTAATGTTCAGGGGTAGCTTTACCTTTACCTTTAAGTGGGTATATAGAACTGCAGCCGAAACAGAGTGATCTTTAGCAGGATTTCGTTATAAGTCCTTTGAAAACGGATAGCTTTTATATTCAATGGGATCCTTTTCCTGCAAAGCTTTCAGTGAGTCAGGAGGCTGAGAACTTGTGGTTCTTTAAGGCAATTAATGGAAAGGGTTTTTATGGGAGGGGATGGCGGCAACCTAGGGGCCATCCCCTCTCCTTACTGCATAGTTGGCACTGAAGCTCGATGCTGCCATGCCAGAGAAGAACTGGCTGTGAAGCATGCTGCTCAGTCAGCTCCAAACTGGCAAGACACTGTATGCATCTGCTTTATTGTAATGTTTAACTTTTTGTGAGCTGTCCTGGGAGACAAAGTATAAATAAACTGAATAAAATGCATAGTTCTGAGGATGGCCCCAAAGTGCTGTAGGCTGGCAGGACTGATTGCACAGTAAGCTAGCCATCAACATGAGCAGTAGAGTTTTATCAGAGTTACTTGATCCATCTCTAAGGATGGGGGGAGAAAGTGAAGCACACTGCCTTTCTTCTGCATCAATATTTTTAACTGTTTCTAATATTCCATTCTTTTGGGAAGGCTTTGTTCATGTGCATTCCTCATGACAGTTTGGGGGAAGGTTTGTCTATCCTTTTTTTAAAAAAAATCTATTTTTTTAAGGTATGAACAATTTTTTGTTTATAATAGCTATTGATCAACAGATATAGCTTCCCACCATTGCTTCTATTAGGCTAAATAGCAAAGGCTAAATAGCACTGTAGCACTTGTAGGTTCAAGAGGTCATCTAGGTATTACTACTATGCTGAAGTCAACTCCTATATTTAGCTCAATAAGCCCCAAAGGTCTCCAAGAGATTTACTTACAATTAAAAACATACCATAGAAAAAATACTGTAATAGAAAACACTAACAGTTCATACAACAAACAATACAACCCCCCCCCCAAGCAATGAGAAGCTCTGACAGCACACTAACAATAAAACAAAAACGACAGCATTTCAAAGTCCTGGGGAAAAGGTAAGATTTTATTTGGCACCAAAAAGCTGTTTAAGGTAAAGGACCCCTGACAGCTAAGTCCAGTTGCAGATGACTCTGGGGTTGCGGCGCTCATCTCACTTTATAGGCTGAGGCAGCCGGCACTTGTCCGCAGACAGTTTTTCTGGGTCATGTGGCTAGCATGACTAAGCCGCTTCTGGTGAACCAGAGCAGCACACAGAAATGCTGTTTACCTTCCCGCCAGAGTGGTACCTATTTATCTACTTGCACTTTGACGTGCTTTCGAACTGCTAGGGTGGCAGGAGCAGGGACTGAGCAACGGGAGCTCACCCCATCATGGGGATTCAAACCGCCGATCTTCTGATCGGCAAGCCCTAGGCTCTGTGGTTTAGACCATGGTGCATCCCCTGTGAGGATCAAACTCACAACCCCTCGTTTACAAGACCAGTGCTCTAACCACTGAGCTATGGAGCCACCCATACATGCTGTTAGTGCCCTGCAAATCTCACTGGGGAAAGCATTCCACAGACAGGGAGCTACAGCTGAGGTGGGACCTCCAATGACAATCTAAGGGTTTAGGTAGGTCCATATTAGCACACCATTAAAGTCACTTGTTTGCAATGTATTCCCAATTCAACACCTTAACTTGCAAGAAACCCAGCCTTATTAGCTCAAATAATAATGCTTATAGTATTAGCATTTATGCATCTACTTAAAATTTATCTGTTCACATAAGCTTTCCCTGAGGGGTGATCTAGTTATGTTGCTGTATTAATCTGATCTAGTGTTTACATATCTTGTATATGTTTTATGAATGCAATTGATTTTATGCTGTTCACTGCCACAATTCCCCCCCTTAATGTTGGCAGCACAGAATTTTAAATAAAGAAGTTAGAAAACAGAGTGTAAGGCAGGAATGGTGAACCTGTGGCCCTCCAGCTGTTGTTGGACTCCGACTCTAATAAACAAAGCTGGCTGGGGCTGATGGGAGTTGTCAGAACAACATCTGAAGAGCCACAATGTGTCTATCCCTGTTGTAATGATATCTACCACAGAATAAATTTACAAACATATTTGTCCAGGTGTGTTTCAGATCCTCCCTATACATTAAAGCACATCCAAGAATCCTGGGGACTGTAGTTCTTTAAGTTTGTTAAGGGTGCTGGCAAATGTATTTCTGTAAGGAGAAAACTACAGTTCCCAGGATTCTTTGAGGATTGTCATGTGTTTTAAAAGTGCATTGGATGATCTTTGAATTTTTGGTGTGGATCTACCCATCATTTAACCGTATGATGCAAAAGGCAGAAAAATGTTTTGGAGCATCCAGAATTTTGTCATCCTACTTCACAATGGTGTATTTCTCAATAGCTGCTTCTTCCTACACCTATAGCACCAAGGCTATAAGTGTAAGTAGGCATACGCAAACTCGGCCCTCCAGATGTCTTGGGACTACAACTCCCATCATCCCTAGCTAACAGGAGCAGTGATCAGGGATGATGGGAATTGTAGTCTCAAAACATCTGGAGGGTCGAGTTTGCCTATGCCTGGTTTAAGTGTACCACACGTTTAAAGCACATCACTTCCCCCAAAGAACCCTGGGAACCATAGTTCCAAACACCCTTAACAAACTACTGCTTCCAGGACTTGGGGGGGGGGGAGTAATGTGCTTTAAAATGAATGCTGAAGGAAATGTGCTTCTAGGAAGAGGAAGGACCTACGATCTGAATCCCTCTACTAGTCTTGGTTTAGTGCAATGGGTGCTGAAACCGCTGCATTAAGCCTCTTCAGTCCATCTGGACTAATGGCGTGGAATTGCCACAGACTTCCTGTGATGTGCTGGTGTCTGGTGCCCAGATCCAGGGTCAGTGTGTCCTTACCAGTTTCTTATACTTCTAGCAAATGATGTGAACCGACCTTTCAAAGGGGGTGGGAGAGAAACAGCTGAACTTATTGAGTCAGCTTCCTACCATAGTTTCTGTTTCATGTCCTGCTCATATACCATAAATGTGACGAAAACTCCTTGAGCTTGGGCCTGAATATTTATACCTCTGGGATTCTTAAAGAAGAGGTAGGCACCAGGACCCCCTGGAGAAGCACCCCCAGCTTCTTGTCTTCTACTTGCCTTTCCTCCAATACTCATTGCCTCCACGCAGTGTCTCTTTCCTCCATTCCCTTCAAATTCCAGGAAAGGAAAAGGAAGAAGCAAACTAATGAGAAGCAAATGTCTACCCAGGTCTCTCTTTTTTTGGCCAGGGGCTCCTTGGTGGTGGTGGGCTTTGTGTCTTCTACCTGTGGTTTTTCTTTCCTTTTGTGTTTTTGCCAGCAGCAAATTTGATTCAACTGTCTCCATTTGAATTGCATCAATGGAAAAAAATCTGCACCCCTTAAAACCATTGTCAGGGACAAATGCCCACACCTAGCGAAAGGGATCGTGAGCCTTTGTCCCACACAGTGTGGTTTTCTTTGCGGTAGTCCCTTTCTGTGACTATTCTGAGCAATCCAGTGTCAAAGCTTTTGAAAGAGAGACCTTATTCGGCTGTACTAACTTGTCCAAAGCTCCCATGAACTCTGGCTGCCTGCATATTACTCTGCACCAGGCCCGTGCAAAGCTTGTCTGAGGCCCAAGGAAGGAGTCTTGTTTGAATGCAGTTATAAACTCAAACAGAAAAGCAGCCGGTTCCTGGCAGGACCCCCCTGGGCTTAGCCCTCTGAGGCCCAGGACAAGTGTACCTGGTTGTGTCCCACTCTGCACAGGCCTGCTTTGCACTGCTAGGAGACTTTAATCTCCTGCTTGGTGAAGCTGTCCTTTGAGGTGGTAGATCAAATTCAGATTGGCCTGGAAAGGAAGCAAGCTTTTTCCTGCATTCAGGGAAGAAATGCTTCCACTTGCTTCCAGTCCAATGAAGTGAGAGATGAGTGGCTCATCTTTCCCTGGGTACAATCCCTAATTGCAGAGCTAAGTATCAACGTTCTTGCCTTAGTGTGCAAATTGCAATATGCTTACATTTGTTTGGGGTGCTGTAGTAAGAGGAAACAAGCTGTGGCTTTTTCATAGGGCATTGCTACATAGAAGCTTGTCACAAATGATGTACTTTTCAAGAATGACGGAAGGAAATGAGAGAGGTGGGGTTCATATTGACCTCATTGCTCTTTGGAGGATATGGTCAGCTAGGAACAGTTTGGAGGAACAAGAGAGCTACATTTCAACCTTCAGTTTGTATTCCTGGATGTCTGAGTTCAGGCACCTGAGCTAGTATTTCCTGGCTGGGCTTCTTGGTGTGTATTCTGGTAACAGGTTTAAAGTGCATGCTCTTAGATCTTAATATAATATTTCTGTTTTCTGAACTCACAACCTTTGCAAGCCCCACATTAAAAAAAAAAAGAAACTTATTTTTCAAAAGCAAATACTGTCTAAATACCGTAAGCTTTGTTTTTAAATGAGAAAAACTTCCCCTGAAACTTCATCAGTAGTACTGAGAGTCCATTTAAAGAACTGCTTTTCCCCAGGCCATTTTCTTTTGATATTGAAAATATGGTAATTGTTCTGGTATTCCAAAATAAAGAGCACTTCTAAATGGCTCATTGGATATTGCAAGCAGGTAAGTGGGAGCAGCATTTTTAAACTTGCCATCTTTTCAGAGGGTAAATCCAGATTAAATGGAGGGGGGGAATGCAGGCTGGCATTTTGATGCCAATGCACCCACAGAAATTCTGCCAAAATACACACACAAAAAACCCCCTTTCATGCATGAGCAGCACTGATCCTACAATAAATCCTCATGTGGAAGCACCCATAAAAGTCTGAAGTCATAGAACTGTAGAGCTGGAAGAGCCCCCAAGGGTCATCTAGTCCAACCCCCTGCAACTAAAGCATCCATGGCAAATGGCCGTCCAACCTTAAAAGGAAGGATTAAAAACCTTCAAGGAGGGAGAGTCCATAATCTCCCCAGGGAACTATGCTATTTGCATGTAATTTTTCTAAAGAAGAAATATCCCCCCCCTACATTTCCAATTTTGTACCAGCCACAACTTGGATATTTAGTCGCTTAAATTTTCTTATTTCCCTGTATTTTAAACACAAACCACTGTATGGCATAGAAGACCCTCTCTCAAATATTGTAACCATTTTCTGTAAATGTTTGCTGATTCAGCCAAATATTTTTTTCAGAACCCAATCCACTTCTACTTGAAATAATTCAGTAGCACAATAGCTGTGTGGCTTTTTGTGTATGTTTTTGTTCCCTAGTAACTTTGGAGCTACTGTAAATCAAAGTCTTAGATTGAGCAACTTGTACATAACCTTCTCTTGTTTTCCTGGTATCTCTGGCTTGTTTGTACTGTGAATGATGGATGACCCAGTGCAACATAATGGCAAATTCCTGGAATCTGAGTCTGCTATTTGAAAAGATGCATGTTCATATTCACATCAGTTATTGATGTTTACTAGCCATATAGTCAAATCAGTGCAATATGTATATGTGTGTATTATATGTGTATAATATATGTGTATTATATCTCCATGCATCCATGTTGCTCCCCGCATCTATTCAAAGATGAATTGGATGATTTCATGAACAGCTGCAACAGGTTAAATATTGCTGTGAATTTCAGAAGGGTTGTACAGCTTAATTATCTAACAGACCCACTATCTAAAAAGAGGTGTTAGGCTAAGCTGTAGTGTCTGACAACCCCTAGAGCTGGTAGGGTGGCCTGTGCTCAAAGTGGCCATGTAGGCAGGGCCAATGTGGTCACATGGGCAGGCCAAAGTTCTGGTTTTCTTCCCATTCTCATTCTATGCAAAGGTGTAGACAAAACAGCCCTTAGTGCCTAACTCACCTGAAAAATGTCCAACCTTAACTATTTGAAAATGATTCATAGATGGTACCTAACTCCAAGTAGGTTGGCTATGATATATAAAGTACAACCAGATATGTGTTGGACATGTAAAGAAAAGGAGGGGGCCTTTTTCATATGTGGTGGACATGTAAAAAAGTAAAAGAATATTGGGAAATGATTTATAATGAGTTGGAAAAAATGTTTACAATTACCTTCCCCAAAAGACCAGAGTCTTTTTTATTAGGAATAACCCAGACAGAAATTCCTAGGTGTCAGAAAAGCTTATTTATGTATGTAATAACAGTGGTCTGTGTTTCGTTAGCCCCCAAATGTAAAACAAGCGAGGTCCCAGACAAAGAGGATTGGCAACTTAAGATGTTAGAATATGCACAACTTGCAGGTTTAACACATAGAATAAGAGAACAATAAGAACTTATATTTAAAGAAGAGTGGAAAACACTTATTGAATATATGGAAAATAACTGTACACAATTGAAAACGCTGGTTGCATTAAGATAAATTCAACAGTGTAATTAATGTTTGAATGGTATAAAAATGCAAAACTGACTTGAATAGTTATAGTAAAATATGCAGGAATGGAAGATATATAAAATGATCTCTCTCTCTCTCTCTCTCTCTCTCTCTCTCTGTGTCCAACCTTGGTTTAGAAGTGGTCCCTGCTGTCACAATGTCTAGTACAGTGGTGCCCCGCAAGACGAACGCCTTGCAAGACGGAAAACCCGCTAGACGAAAGGGTTTTCTGTTTTGGAGGCGCTTCGCAAAACGAATTTCCCTATGGGCTTGCTTCGCAAGATGAAAATGTCTTGCGAGTTCCTGCGGGTTTTTTTCCCCTCCCCCCCTTTTTCTAAGCAGCTAAGCCGCTTATCAGCTGATCCGCTAAGCTGATAAACCGCTAAAAGCCGCTAAACCGCTAATAGCGCTAATCCGCTAAGCTGTCAATGGTCTTGCTTCGCAAGACGAAAAAACCGCTAGACGAAGAGACTCACGGAACGGATTAATTTCGTCTTGCGAGGCACCACTGTATGGGATAATGGAATAATGTTGCAATAACCATATATTACTCAGAAGTAAGCCCCATTAAATTCCATGGGGATAGCTCCCAGATAGGACTGGAGCCTGAACTGGTTAGTCTTAAAGCTGCCACACAGAACTATTAACAAAGTCCCCTCTAAACTTTTATTCCTCCTGCCACCAACTTACTCACTTCTATGCCTTCTTTCCAGAATGTGGGGTGATAGTAAATGGATTAGAGTGCAGGAGGACAGGGTTATGAAATCTCCCTGGGTGACCTTGGGCTATTCCCTGTCAGCCTAGGTCTCAGGGTTGTGAGGGTAAAATGTGGAAGAAGAGAGTCATGAATGCAACGTAAGTTCCTTGTAGGACAGAAATGAAATGGTTTAATTGGAGAACATATGTCCTCAAAAAATATTGCCTTACTGGCAAAATGAGGAATTAGGGAGGGGCCAAGTGCTCTGCTGGAGTTAGCAGTAGACCTCTCAAGGCCACGGATGACAAGAAAGACGTAGCAGAATTAATATCAGTAGGAAGAGGACCAAATGTTCTAAGTATGATTGGGTATGCACACACCCACCCAACAGAACTTTATGTGCATGAAAGGAAACCAGACTTGCTTGTTTTTAGTTGGTTCAATGCGGAATTTCTGGCCGTGGGAGGGTAGCAACATGGACAAGCCAGTTACATTGGGTCTGTTCATGTATTAACTACATTTATATCACTTCCCTAAACAGGAATTCTCTGGGTGTGTCCCAAAGCAAAGCAAAACAGTTAAAACTGTAAATTAAAATCAAAGCAACAACCAGTGCCCATCTCAGTACAACGTTACCTGCTTAAAGCAAAGCTAAGAAACAACAGGATCGATATGGTGACTAGCGCTTCCCAAACCAGCAGCAGGAGTGCCCCGGATGCAGATTAAACAGGACAGTGTATACAGAGCCTTACTCTCAAGTTTTTGGGGAGTATTATAAGTAAGTTTTGTGTTTCAGGTTAAAAGATAAAATGTGATTGCCCTGCACAAAATAGTTAGGCTCTTTTTAATGGGGAGTACAATATTTTCTCTCATTTATGGAGCACACAAACAAACATACTTTTCTTTTAAGAATCCTAAAATAACTTAGTTTTGGGGACTTCGGTGCGGGAGTGGGGAGGGAGTCTGTTTCAGATCCTTACCTCTCAAATGTGACCCGTCAAGAAAGTTGTGGTAGCTCCATCCAAGAGGTGACAATGAGACTCAGGAAAGTGGTCACTCTAAACTTGGATGTCAGGGACGCAGCGGGAGCGCAGGGAGGGGAGGAGATGGAGAGCGAAGGGGAGCAATCCGAGGGCAGCGTAGGAGAAGATGACAGTAGCCTGAGAGATTCCATGAGCCTCTCCAGCGAATCGGAAGATTCACAGAAGGGGGCGCCGGTGGCCAGGGCAAGGGGGGCCACAAGGGGGACACCCCAGAAGCAAGGGGCCAGCAGGGACTCCCAGAGCAGCAGTTGGAAATCAGGACCAGCTTCCCCACCAGAGCGCAGTGGGGGGGAGGAGTCCCAGGTATCGGGACCAGCGTATTCACCACCAGCGAGAGGAGATGAGTCAGGATTGACCACGCCTCCATCGGAGAGCGGGGGAACGGTCAAGAGGAAGGTTGCCGGCTGGGCGCGCGCGCCAAGTTCAAATGTACAGGCGAGCGGCACAGCAGGTAGCCCGGATAGGGAACCAGGTCCTAAAGCCCGCCGGAAGGAGGGGGAAGAATCAGGGGGGTCAGCGTCAGAAGAGTCCAGAAAGGAGGAAACCCCAGCGGGCAGGAGGGCCCAGAGGAGGAAGGAGCTAAGGAAGAGGTGGAGCACGGCTAGAGTCTTAAACTGGTGTGGAAGGGGAGGAGACTCAGATGGAGCTTCGCCGGTCTAGAGTTTAAGACGTAGAGTTGCACGCTGCGGCTTTGAAATGGAAACCGAACTTCAATAAAGACTTTTGTACATAACGACAGCCTGGCGTTGGTCCTCTGTGAGCTGGGACCTAGGGGCAGCTCTGACATTGGTTATTGTCCATTGGAGCATTGTTACAGCCGCTGGTGGCAAGGTATATGTTGACCTTAACAAGATAACAATAGGAGTGGAACTGAGCATTGTTTTCCCAATAGGGTCAGTAGCTAAAACGTTAACTCTTTAATTCAACGAGTTTCTTTCCATACATGGAGTTTCTTTTTCGCGCTGTATATATTATGCTCATCAGGCGGCATGAGTGCCCTCTTGTGGCGATCAAGAGCAAAAGCAATCGATAAAAGGCACAATCCTAGACAATCCATTCATTCAGCATTAATCTTGATTTCTTTGCACAAAGTTTTCCAGGAGATTAGATGCAGGTTGCTTCCAGATGGACCTGCTTATTAAGCATGCATCCTGATTTCTTTTTGACTATTTAATAAGCATTCCTTCCGAATCATTTGCAGAGAGGTCAGATGACGGTCACTCCCACCTCTTAGGCCACATGCACACCATACAATTAAAACACTATGATACCACTTTAAAGAGTCATGGCTTCCACCAAATTATACTGGGAATTACAAATCCCAGAATTCTCTGTGAAGAGAGTTAAATCGCTCTGCACATTGCTCTGGAATGGGAATTGTAGCTTTGTGTGATCAGCACCTTTAAACTGCAGTTTGTAGGATTCCCTATGACACTGAAAGCAGGATAATCGTTCTTTAAATGTGTAGTGCAGATGTGACTGACACTGCATATCCTACACTTTCAAGTTCATTTCCCCATTACTTTCCTTGTCTGATTTGGGAGCAGAGGAGAAACTGGGTTTGTTCTGCAAGAGACCAAATCAACCGTAATTGTGCAACCTAAATTTGCCATTTTGTCTTGGGGCACCCATTACACATAGACTTCAATATCCCGTCTGAATAATGTCGTTTCATTTCTATTGCTTTTCCTGTAGAAGAGACTGGGGCTGAAATGTCAACATAGGATCTGGTATTTAAATGGATAATTTAACATTAGTCAAAGGTAGAATTAAGCATGCTTGTAAAATTGACAAACAATTGAAAAGAGCAAAGTATAACAGCATAATTTGCTTCTTCATATTCATTCAACATGCCACACTTTCTGAATACCAAGCTGGGTAATAAGTACCTGATGTTTAATTGTATATTGTTTAATCTGAAGATATATATATATATATAACAAAAGGAAAGCATACTATGATTACAGGTGAAGATTTTTCAATGTCCAGCACTTAACTAGCTGGTGGTGAGCCCAAGACATTTTGGTGCCTGAGGTGAACCACAAAATGGCGTCCCTCTCTCTGCCAGGAAAGTAGGGGCAAGTAAAGAAATACACCAGGAACGGAGGAGGCGGGAGAGGGGGGAATAATGATCTATACAGTGGTACCTCAGGTTACATACAATTCAGACTTCACTGACCCAGAAATAGTACCTCGGGTTAAGAACTTTACCTCAGGATGAGAACAGAAATCGTGCTCCGGCGGCGCGGTGGCAGTGGGAGGCCCCATTAGCTAAAGTGGTGCTTCAGGTTAAGAACAGTTTCAGGTTAAGAACAGACCTCCAGAACGAATTAAGTTCTTAACCCGAGGCACCACTGTACTGGGATCTGTGGCCCCTGTTGCCTAAGGTGGTTGCCTGAGGCAGTTGCCTCACCTTGCCTTTATGGGTGGATCGGCCCTGGTGGCACTTAAATTTTGGAAGCTTGGGTTTCACTATTCATTTTTCATCTTGTAACATATACTTGATTAAGACAATTACACACCTTTATCACATGTTAACAAGACTTGCAAAAGATTATTGCAAATTCTGAGAGTGGATGCAGTGATATACTCTTCCTTCACACCTAGCAGGCAATTCCGGCCTCTGGTAGGCGGCAGCAGCATGGCTTAATGGCACAAGGGAGCCATTCCTGCATATGGACGCTTGCCTTTCACCCTGGGCAAAGCTCAAGGAGGAATGGGGCAGATAAGATCTGCACGTTAGCTGCCAGCTACTGTCGGTGGGACTACAACTGAGAAAGCCCTAAACACTCCAGGGCTGGATCTATGCTCACTCTTTAAATGTTCTTAGAACATTTTTTTTTATCACTTTAAAACATAAGGTCTACCCACTTATTTTACAGGGCAAGCTCTGCAGCACCCTCTGGTGTCACATTCTGATAACACATCATTAACATTTTAAAGAACATTACAGTGGTACCTCAGGTTACATACACTTCAGGTTACATACACTTCAGGTTACAGACTCCACTAACCCAGAAATAGTACCTCGGGTTAAGAACTTTGCTTCAGGATAAGAACAGAAATCGCACGGTGGCGTCGCGGCGGCAGCGGGAGGCCCCATTAGCTAAAGTGGTGCTTCAGGTTAAGAACAGTTTCAGGTTAAGAACGGACTTCCAGAACGATTTAAGTACTTAACCCGAGGTACCACTGTATATGGCTATATCAGGGGCCAGCAAACTTTTTCAGCAGGGGGCCGGTCCACTGTCCCTCAGACCTTGTGGGGGGCCGGAATATATTTTGAAAAATATATATGAATGAATTCCTATGCCCCACAAATAACCCAGAGATGCATTTTAAATAAAAGCACACATTCTACTCATGTAAAAATACCAGGCAGGCCCCACAAATAGCCCAGAGATGCATTTTAAATAAAAGGACACATTCTACTCATGTAAAAACACGCCGATTCCCAGACAATCCGTGGGCTGGATTTAGAAAGTGTTTGGGCCGGATCCAGCCCCGGGGCCTTAGTTTGCCTACCCACGGGCTATTATCATAACCCTTTAAAACTCAGTTTTAGCGTTAAAAACCATGAGTGTAGAGGAGTCCCAGGGCTAGGGTATCTGAAGGGTGTCCTTTTTCTATGTAAAGGTAAAGGTAAAGGTACCCCTGCCCGTACGGGCCAGTCTTGCCAGACTCTAGGGTTGTGCGCCCATCTCACTTAAGGGGCCGGGGGCCAGCGCTGTCCGAAGACACTTCCGGGTCACGTGGCCAGCGTGACAAGCTGCATCTGATGAGCCAGCGCAGTACACGGAACGCCGTTTACCTTCCCGCTAGTAAGCGGTCCCTATTTATCTACTTGCACCCTGAGGTGCTTTCGAACTGCTAGGTTGGCAGGCCCTGGGACCGAGCAACGGGAGCGCGCCCCGCCATGGGGATTTGAACCGCCGACCATGCAATCAGCAAGTCCTAGGCGCTGAGGTTTTACCCACAGCATCACCCACGTCCCTTCTATGTAAACTTGGCCAAATTTACTGATATTATTAGATATCAGTATAGCTTCCCGTTCCCTTTTGTGCTTAGGTGGGTGGCTACTAGACAAGGATTTTTCTGATGCAGCATCCCAAATTCCAAAAGAGTAATCAGGCGCAATTTCGGTTTTTTCAGGTGGAGTGGGGAAAAAAATATTTTCTCGTAAGGAGCATGCTGATTTATTATGGCTTTTACAATGTTTGCTTGGTTTTTTTTTAGTATATTTGATGATGCTATATTACTGTTCCTGTGTAATAGTTTTAAAATTTGTTTTGTGAACCATTTTGGAAATTCCTCTGCTAAGATAGGACAAAAATATTGTAACTCCTTCTCTGTTTCTCTCTCTAGCTCCATCTAGTTCACTGGAACTCCACAATGTACCACAACATTGATGAAGCAGTGGGGAAGAAGAACGGCATAGCCATTATTGCTTTATTTGTGCAGGTAACTTTCTGCTGTCTTTGTCATAATCATAATCATCATTAAATCCATTAGTTGCTTTTTTGCCACAGGCAGCTCATGACCATTTATCATGACTATTTCTTTTAAACGGTGTGTTCAAAAAAATGTCATAATGTGTGCAGTAGAATATTATGAAATACTAGGTTTAAGAGAAGAAAGAGAAGGGCATTCTGAACACAGTCAAACTTAGGTTATAAATTTTCCCTGGAAATGAAAATGATTGTGTGGGGGTTATTAGTGGGCTGGTGAGAAAATAACATTATTTTTTATTTTGTAGTGGGCATTAGAACAATTCTACACTTTAGAAAGATCAAAATGGATCAGATTTAATAACTTGGTTAAAGAAACATAGGATTTGCAGTGATAATATTTCAAATAAGGACAGCTGCAAATGGACTTATTTTTTATGATATGGCAGAGCTTATCTCTTTGCAGAAGAGCATGAATATGGTTTTCAAAGTTCAGCTTTGTGGCTTATTTGAGTTTGTAGATGACATACAGCAATCAGAACAGGAATAATGCAATGAATGAATGAATAAATGAAGGCAGCAATTCCCATTCTGATCTGTTTCCATTCCACTGCACTTTGGTTTCTGCCAAATACTGTGTTAATCATCTTGCTGTCTGCTATTTAATGTAAGTTGGATGATTTGTGTAACTATTTATGTAACTTCCTTTCATTTCCACGTTGATGCTGGTTGGTGGGAGTTGTAGTCTCAAATATCCAGGGGGCACCAGGTTGGTGAAGGCTGCCTTTTCATAACTAGTTGTGCCGTTTCAATATTGTATGGATGGGGTGGGGAAAGTTGTCCTTTATGTTTCAAATTGATTCTGGGTTAGGTTATATTTTTTTTTGCTTCTATTAATTTGTCATGTTTTATAATATGATTATAAATGCCTCCAAGACTGTTTGAATGTAAAAGTGTATTGATTATGGTCTTGATGCAGAAATAGGACCGTTAAAAATAATGGAAGCAGCTCTCAGTTCACTCGGTTTTGTATCCTAGAGGACTCTTCCATAATTGCTTCTGAAGCGGCCTTCCAATTTCAGCAGAACTAACCTTGGAGTTACTCAGAAAGTTATGTAAAATTGTTAAATAAAACTCTTTAGCTTAATAATCTCTCTCCACTTTTTCAATTCAATTTAATCAAGGGGCTCCCACCCATCCCTTTTCTCTTTTTTGCATTGCTCAGTATTTTTATTTTAATTGAAAATGTTTCTGCACTGCATCCTTAAACTTGATGGAGAGTTGGGTGCCCTTTGCTTAATGGCCTACTAGAAGAAAGCCAACTTTACTCAGTGGATTTCATCCAGCTGTAGTTGTCCTGTTTCAGTCCCCAGCATCTCCAGGCAGACATCTTTGCCTGAAATCCTGGGGAGCTGCTGCTGTCAGTCAGTGCCAGACAGAACTTGAGCAAGATGAAGCAGTGGTGTCACTCAGTATGAGACAGTTTCCTACATTACATTGAAATATTCAAGGAATAGCTTTCTTATCAAGCAGTTGAAAAATGAGGAATATTGGTCAACACTGCACAAAATTAGAATTTCTTCTGGCCAATGAAAACAAAGGCATTCCTGGCACCATGGCTACTTTTGCCTTGACAGCCACAAAACAATGACAGATCCATTACAATTCTCGTAAATGGATTGTAATCAAGAAGCAAGCTCTTAAAGAACTTTCTGTGTACGTTTCAAAGTTGCTGTTTGTGTCTCTGTTCCCTGATAGCTGAGATTTATTTATTGCTTAAGTGGTTACTTTTGTCTGACATTTTTCTTGTTATGGCCTATGGCTTAAAGCAAATCTGATGCTAAGCTGAACGGATGGCAATCTGCATTGGTACGTCTGCACTGGCAACACATGTATAAGGTTGTTTAACCACACGGATCCCTCTTGCTGGGTTGGGGTGAATGTTTTGACACTTGAAATGCTTCTAAACATGTTGTTTGCATTTGGCATCTGAAACAAATTTATCCAAAGTAAGAGAAATCTTCTCCTGGCCTGACAAGAGTCCCGTGTACCCTGCAATGTTGAGACGGGAGTGTCCTCCATTTGCTTTACCATGTGAATGCATCCCTTCATCCTCCTGAGGGGTGAGGGAAGGCTTGGTACATTTGAGTTTTCTTAGTTTCTAATTTTTTATCAATCTTAAATTCAGTTCTCCACATTTGTCCAGCAAGTTGTGAATTTTTCTTTTTTAAAAATCCTGGAGGATTTCTCCTAAAAACCACAGTTCTGGATGCAGTTTTGACCAACATACACATTTTTGCAAGCAATTTCCCCTAACATAACACATTTCTGTAAGTTATTTTCACCAATGCATTCATTTTTATTTACATTTCCCCTGATTTACACATGTTCATAAGTGTTGTTGGGTTGGAGAATTACCCTGCAATATTCTGATAAGTGCAACTTCTGACGAATGTCTTTGATATGGTTCTCATATTATTATTATTTTGGAAAGTGCAAATTGGACAAATTCAATTTTAAATGTGAACTGATTGAATTTCTCCTCCAGCCCTACTCATGAGTTATGGAAGCCCCATATGTACACAGGACCCGCCCCCCCCCCGAACATGATTGAGGTGACTGAAATGCTGGCTTCCTGACCTTCTCTGGATACATGGTATAAGGCAGCTTTCAGTGAAACCATGCTGACTTCTTCAGCCACAATGAACCAGCTCTCTGTATAGACTTCTAGCTCTCAAAAACCCGAGTGAGGTGTATGGTGTTGGCATGCACATTATCCTCACGGTTCATAGCATATGGTCTTCAGCTACCTGTGTAGTAGTTAGTTGTGCTAGTTGTGTAGTAGGTTATATCAGATTTGAACTGGGGCTCAAACTCTGCAATGAGGCTCCCTAGGGTTGACCTTGGGCTAGTCACCTAAGGTGGTTGTGAGGATAAGATGGGGGCGGGGAGAGGATATATATATATATAGAGAGAGAGAGAGAGAGAGAGAGAGAGAGGCCACCTTGAACTGCTCAGAGGAAGGGCAGGATACAGTGCCAGGAGTAAAATAATTTACTCTTGCCCTCATTGTAATGTGCAGATCCACTCAGAACAAGAGGAGCCAAAGATCTGAACTTTATCTGTGTACTTTTCAGAGCTGAGCAAACGATAACCTTGCTCTCTATGTCACACAATGATGCTTGATTATGACATGACATATGATAATTACTGAAACATTCAGGCAAAAATAGGCAAGTTGGCTTATCCTGAAGTTTGATACCTTGGTACTCTTGTTTTTATCTTGTCCACTCCATTTACCTTTCTGAAAGTTACTTAATTCTGCATCTTTGCTTGAACTTCATGCAAAAGGTCATCCAATTTGGTGGAAATGAGTACGGAACTGACTTCACTTGTTGAAACCTGTGTTTCATCAGAGGAGGGAATACTGTGTGTTTATCTTTATTTATTGTGCATTATGTTTCAGATAGGAAAAGAGCATTCAGGCCTGAAGGCTGTTACTGAAATTCTGCAAGACATCCAATATAAGGTAAAGCTGTTAATTCTCCTTTCTAAAAATGTTTTGAAATGAATTAAGTATGATAGCTGCAGGCTGCGGACGCAGGTGGCGCTGTGGGTTAAAGCCTCAGCGCCTAGGACTTGCCGATCGAAAGGTCGGCGGTTCGAATCCCTGCGGCGGGGTGCGCTCCCGCTGCTCGGTCCCAGCGCCTGCCAACCTAGCAGTTTGAAAGCACCTCCGGGTGCAAGTAGATAAATAGGGACCGCTTACCAGCGGGAAGGTAAACGGCGTTTCCGTGTGCGGCTCTGGCTCACCAGAGCAGCGATGTCACGCTGGCCACGTGACCCGGAAGTGTCTCCGGACAGCGCTGGCCCCCGGCCTCTTGAGTGAGATGGGCGCACAACCCCAGAGTCTGTCAAGACTGGCCCGTACGGGCAGGGGTACCTTTACCTTTACCTTTAGCTGCAGGCTGCATTTGAGTTTTCTGATTTATTAAGTAGCTTAGCTATATCCAACATAGGTGGCATCATTTTGTAAAAATAGAAACTTTTTTTTTTAAAAAAAGAGAGAGTTTGATAAATAATTTATCGTATAATCTGATATTTTTATTAGATAGTCAATTGTTTCAAAATCTGCTCTCTCTTAAAAACTAGAGAGACAAGACTGATTTCTGTTAAATTTTCAGGGAAAGTCCAAGACAATACCGTGTTTTAATCCCAACACATTATTACCAGGTAAGTGCTTATTTGTATGCCACAAAACCATGCATGCACAAAAGACTATAGAGGCCAAGAGTGGTGCTGCCAGTGCCTGCAGCCAGACCCTGAAAGCTTTGATAGAGGCAAACCCATGGCTGTACCATGGCTGCTCTAGGCATGATTCCTCTTTTGACCTGGCCATGGAATGCACCTTGCACAATGATGGCAGCAAGTGAGAAGCACAGGCTGACCTTCATATTTGACATGCTTAGACTGCCTGTATTTGGGGAAATCTGGGCTTTACTGAGAAAGCCCTTGTTATGGTGTTGCACAGAGAGACACATAAACTGAGAAGGGGCATGCTAGTGAAAGCCCTTGCTGGTAGTCCGTGACGAGAGGAGAGTATCCCACACCAGTGGGGATTGCAGCCCATCTTAGACCCTTCTTGGGAAAAGCATTCAGATGCAGTTTGCTGCAGTCTGATGTTCCATTCAACATCTCTTTGCAGGGATGTAGTTTGGGGATGAAGTGCCTGCGGCTAAGACTTGTTTTCCAACATGCTCCCCTCCGGCTGCACCTGGCACAGCTCTAGATAGACTGAAGACAGGATTGTGCCCTTGATTTTGAAAAGAAAGATGGAGCATAATGGCAGGTTTTCAAACCAATCTCTTCCATTTAATTTCAGACCCCCTGCTACGAGATTACTGGGTGTACGAAGGCTCTCTCACGGTTCCCCCCTGCAGCGAAGGTGTTACATGGATCTTATTTAGATATCCTTTAACTGTATCCCAACTTCAGGTAATGGCTGTGCTTATAATGACCTTAGAATGTAATTCCGAGCGAAAGGTTATAGCGTGCAAAATATATTGCAGGGCAGGATACCTGCTTCATCTTGAAGATCTCATTAGATCAGTTGGAGCATGGCTTTTAAAATAAAGGTTAAATCTTTTGTGTCACTGAAAGCAATAGAAAGGTCAGAAATGGAAAAAAGAACTCTGTTGACTTTTATCCTATGCGCCAAATATATATATATATATATATATATATATATATATATATATGGGAAAGACAAAATAAAAATAAAAATCACAGAGTAAAAAAGAAATGTAGCCCCTTGTCATTGTCTGCCTTTAAATAATTACTGCTAGTTGTTTGAACAAAGGCACACAATAACTCTGTTTGTGCAGTGAGGGTTCCTGTGGGTACTGAACATGCCCGCCTGCTTATGTCTGACCCCCCCCCCCCGCAGACACAGGGCTTCTGTTCTATTGGGGATGCATTATGCAACATAGTATTGACAAAATAACAGTGCATTAGTGGTAGATTCCTTCAGCTTTACTTTGTTCTTCAACACTTCCGCAATGCTACCACGTTAATGGTATCCAGAGGGGCTGTAGCGCAACAAAACCAAAATTAAACCAGGATATTTGTGGTATAAAAAGCTATGGGATTTCAGCAGGGTGCTACAAGAGATGAGCTAATGTGAAACGAAGCAATGTAACCACCGCAAAATCTTTGCTGGCATGTGTGTGTGAGAGAGTGCTTCTACATTAAGCATTTAACTTCCAATGGTATCCTGCAACCTGCTGCACTTTGGGTGGGTGCAGCAGAGGCCCCCATGGGGGTGGCCAGTGTGGTCACTGGACTAAGGGGACTAGGCTAGTCCCCTAAATGTTCCCCTGGTGTCTCCTTTCCAAAGCCTGGGAAGCTTCTGCCCAGCTTAGGGAGGCAGGCGCAAGTCTCTGATAGGTCCAAGAGCTGTCCTGTCATCTTCCCAAAGCCCATCTGGCTTTTGGAAGGAGGCAGGGGGGTTCAGTCATCCTGTCAGAGCCCTGGCAGCTCCTTCACGAAGCCTGGGAAGCTTCTGCCTGGCTTAGGGAGGGAGGCACGATGCTCACGTGCACAACGTCAGGACGTCACAACATCCCACGCATGACACTGACCCCCCCCATGCCCCTTGCAAGCTGGCACCTCTGGCCCTAACTGTTCCCCTATGAAAAATTTCACCGCATGCCACTGGTGGTGGAGTCACCTCATCAGAAGAACCCAGTGAAGGGGCACCTCTGCCAGATCCTCCCCCTGCTAACCACCTTAGGATTTCTCTGCCCATTTATGTTCTGTTAGGTTTGTCTAGAGTTAACAGTTAAATATATCTGGTATTCACTTCTCCTACTGAAGTAAGGACTGAGAAGTGCTTCCCACTGAATGATGTTGAGTCTCTCTCTTATCAAAAACATCATTAAAATAAAGCTTTTGTTACAAGTGTGAGGCACTCTATTCAACATGCATTTATTTGAAGGTCTCCTAGTACTACTCAGAAGTACTGCAACTGTGATGGAGCTTTTTTCTCATCTCATTTTTGTTTGCTTTATCTCTCCAAGACTCCAAAGATTGAAACTTTTGAAGTGTGTTGGAGAAATCACTTTTTCCTAAACTGCAATGACATCAAACTATCTTAGTGAAGTTTCAGTTCAGGTTTCATTTGAAGCATGTTACCTCTCTGTAAGATACTCAAAATCTTACTATTCTTCTGTAAGATACTTACGTTTTCAGAGAAACTTATTTTTTTTCTTAATCCACTTAAATAGACATAAAATCAACGAACATCTTCACAATCTGAACTTTTCCTTTTAAGTATCTCCCAAGAACCTCCACCATGTTCCTTCCTTTCATCTCTTCTATGAAAGCTGCTCCATTCTGCCTTTCAAAGCTAAAAAGAAACAATATGGATTTCAAAAGCACTAGTCTGAGGAAAAATAATCTTAGCAACCCACCTGTTCATCAAATAAACAAGTGTATTGAAAGAAGTCAGTTTTGAAGTAGATGGCAACCATAATTATAGTTATCTTCTGAAATGTCATTGTCCTTCCACTGTACCGATGTGAAGATAAATCTTGAGTTGAATCTGATCCTACACTGACTTGCACACAGAGAAGCCTCCTTTCCCCATTCTTAAACCTTGGCAATATTTTCTATGAGGAGTAAAATTTGTAATCTGGGTAAGGGCAAGAATAGATTGTTGTTGTTGTTGTTGTTGTTGTTGTTAAAGCATGGGGGTGTGAACGTACCTCCTGTGGAATATATGATACACCTAATGCAAATGCTATCTATTTTAGGGGTGATTTTTCCCCTTAACTTTGGGTTCAGAAAAATAGGGGTTGTCTTATATGTGGGGAGTTCTTATACATGGAAAAATACGGTACAGTCGTACCTTGGTTATTAAACAGAATCCATTCCGGAAGTCCATTCGACTTCCGAAAACGTTTGACAACCAAGGCGCAGTTTCCGATTGGCTGCAGGAGCTTCATGTATTCAATCAGAAGCTGCCTAAGCTGCATTAGACATTCGGGTTCCAAAGAACGTTCACAGACTGGAACACTCGCTTCTGGGTTTGCAGCGTTCAGGAGCCAAAATGTTCGAGTTGCAAGGCGTTCGAGATCCAAGGTACGCCTGTACTTGCTTAGCATATAACCCACATTTTCATAAAAATATATCAAGAAGGTGTAAACCTAATAAGAATAAAATCAGAAAAAACTGCATTAAAATATAATTGAAAACATTAATAAGAACCAAGTGCTTAAAAAGAGAAAATTCATATTGCAGAGGTTTGTCTAAGCAATATATATTTAACATATCAGCTATTTTGTGGATCCCAAAGCAAATGGCTCATTATGGAGTGGGAGCTTTGGGAGAAAGAAGCTTAAGGAAGAGCTTAGTAGCAAATCACATCTTTGTATGGCGAAAGTGCCAGGTTCATTTCCAAGCAAAGTGTGGAAGGGAAACACATCTGAAGCCCTGGCAAGCTGCTGCTCATCAATGTAAAGAAGTTGTTGTGGTTGTTCCTGTTGCTTCTATACAACCTGGCTTCCCATAGGAACCCAGGGCAGTGAACATCATAAAAACAATCCATGAAAATGTGTTACAATACAGTGGTGCCTCGCAAGACGAAATTAATCCATTCCGTGAGGCTCTTCGTATAGCGGTTTTTTCGTCTTGCGAAGCAAGCCCATTGACAGCTTAGTGAATTAGCGCTATTAGCGGTTTAGCGGCTTTTAGCGGATCAGCTGATAAGCGGCTTAGGGCTTAGGAAAAGGGGGAAAAAAGGGAAAAAACCCCGCAGGAACTCGCAAGACATTTTCGTCTAGCGGGTTTTCTGTCTTGCGAGGCGTTCGTCTTGCGGGGCACCACTGTACCACAAAAACAGAAAAAAACCCATATGCTAAAAGAATACCACCAGCTGAAATTGCAGTCAACACTCATGTGTCAAAGACCCAGGAGAACAGATATGTTTTTCATTTGTGTTTAAAAGCCTGTATGGGGACAGACGTACCTTCCCAGGGAGGGAGTTCCACAAGCTGGGCATTATCACAAAGAATGCCCCGTCAAAATGCGGCAAGGCAACTTGTGGGATCTACTTTGTTTTTTTTAGAACCCTGAGATTTGCCAACCACAGTCTGGAGCAAAAGACACAAGGCACTTAAAGAATTCTGGGCCTAGGAATTAGTACCAGCACTGAACTGGTGTCACAGTCCTTGAAAACTCACTTGTAAACAAAACCCTGTTTTCTGCAGGATTTGGAGTAGGAATGTGTAGGGATTATAATAAAATTCCTGATTTTATAAGGTTTTCTAAGAAAAAAAAAGCCATAGCACAAATGGTAGAATGGTGGGATATATCGTATTTTTTGCTCTATAAAACACACTTTTTCCCTCCTAAAAAGTAAGGGGAAATGTGTGTACGTCTTATGGAGCGAATGCAGGCTGCGCAGCTATCCCAGAAGCCAGAACAGCAAGAGGGATCGTTGCTTTCGCTGCGCAGCAATCCCTCTTGCTGTTCTGGCTTCTGGGATTCAGAATCCCCCCCCCCTTGTTTTCCTCCTCCAAAAGCTAGGTGCGTCTTATGGTCTAGTGCGTCTTATAGAGCGAAAAATACGATAGTTTAGGGAGAGGAGAAAAATAAACAGTATTTACATTTCCTTACAATGGAGCTGATGTATAAAACAACAACTGTTTTCTTGTTTTTATTAGATAGAAGAGTTTCGAAGACTGAGGACACATGTTAAAGGGGCAGAACTGCTAGAAGGCAGCGATGGAACACTAGGAGATAACTTTAGACCCACACAGCCACTAAGTGACAGAGTCATAAGGGCTGCCTTCCAGTAGCAAAGACAAATAATGGAAATAATCATAATGTAAGTAAAAACAAAATAGAAAGGGACATGTGGGAGTGGAGACCAAATGCAAAGGGGGCAGAACTCTTTAAGGTTTGTGTCCAACTTAGATTTTGGGTAGGTGTAGTTTGCCTCCATCCTTACAGGACAAGCTGCACCTGTCAGAATTCACTCTTTCACACAACTGTTGATGGCCTACAGATAGAGGAGTGCTGTCTCCCTTATCATGAGCATAGAAGAAAAGAGAGAGTCATGCATGTCATAGAAATAGCAGTGTTTCTTGCATTGGCACTCAGTTAAATGTGAGTCCCACATCTGAAAACTTTGCAGATGACTGCATAAGCCAAGGAACCACTGCCCTCTCTTCCTGAATTTTTGCTTCTTCTCCTGTTGTGTGCCTGCCCTTCACCATATTGGAATTTCAATTATATAGTACTCTTCTGCAGTTCCACAATGTAATTACTTTGTTTTTGGAAGGAGTGATTTCAAATGCATCTGGATTCCAGCATAGAGATTACTTGAGGGGGAAGTCACAGACATACTCATGTAAATTTTATTTGTGAGAGAATGAATAATGTCCTAAGGCCACTGCCGGTAATTCAAATATCAGTAGCATCAAAGTTATTTGACAAGATGACTTTGAATTTTAAGCATGGAAGAATTACTTCTAAAAAATATTGATCTGAAATGGCAAAGCTCTTTCAATACATTTAACAGCATCTAAAAATAATTCTTGGGAACAACTTTGTCAACCTGCCCATAACTTACAAGGTAATACTTAGATCCAAAACAATATAAGTGGGTATTCACTGGAAAGTTGAGCCAATTAAATAATTTAGGAATTTAGAATCAAAAGAATGTGTTTTGCCACACATTATTTTATCCCACGCAGCAATTTAGTATCCTTCAGATCCTGTTAATCTTTGGTTCCCTTCATGCCTGACTGACCACAATAAGCACCACATTGACAAACGCATTGTGGTCAGCTTCCCAAACCAGGTAGAGATTAAATAATACAGGACACAGGTGTGGGTGGAAACAGGCCACAATATTTGTTGACCAAAGTGAGGTAAATGGGGGTTGGCATGGCATTGGGTCAGGATTCATTAACCCCCTAAGATCTGTGCAAGTTGACCAGCATATAGGGGCCCAATGTGGTGCACATCATGTGACTGGAATCCTGCTGGTAACCTGAGATGAATGGCGCTGGCTTTGGCCTAGACAGAGCTCAAGTGCAGAGCTGTCTGCCCAACTTAAGAGGGCCTTGAGATCCTACTCAATGCCATTTAAGCCCAAGTTATGATCAACAGCTATGTAGATGATGCCTAACAGTCACCTGCTATCCATTGAAAGAAACCTCTCAACTTGAAGGCTAATTCTGGTTAAAGAGTAATATTACTTTCCAGCTCTGTAAAGTAGCAGCCACTCAATGCCTCAATGGAAGACCTAGGACGTCTGTGTGTGTGTGTGTGTAGAGGCTAGGAAAACCTCCAGTCACAAGGTGAGAGAGGACTAGAATGCCCCCAAGATCTTGCTGGGCCATGCAAGAGGAGGAAGCCCCACAAGATCCCAGGGAGTATTGGTCCTTCCCTTGGCCATAGCTATGTCACAATGCTGGGCCAACATTAATGCTGAGAAACTGGTAAAAAGTGTGCACCAATAGTAATAAATGCAATATTAAAGTATTCATGTTGTGTCATGACTGAGCTCTTCATAGTGATCTTGAGTTAGGGGATCCTGCCCTGGGGATTCTGTACCCCCTAGACTTACCTAAACAGATCAGTGGGCAGTACACCCCAAAGGCAGCACTTTCCAGGAGGACATGCTGCTGCACTCTGTTCTTAAGAGCAGTCAACCAGATCTTTCCAGCAGGGATTTTGAATCAACACACCGACTCACCTATTACTGTTTGTTCCCCTGTAGGCTCTTCAGTAAAGATGACTGGATGTGGAACATTAGGCCATTTATCAATGTCACAGAGCTAGGATGCAATCTGGAACACACTGTTCCTTTCAACCTCAGCTTAGACAGCCTTCAGATTGCACTGAACTCTGATGAATTTTATCCTTTATCGGAGTAACTTCTGTTACCTGTGAAGCTGTTCTAAGTTTGGCAGACCTTTGGTACCCTTCTACACTACCTGCTCAGTTCCAATTACAAATTTTCACCAGCTGCTGATAACCTCAAGCACCTGAGTCAGTCATCCATGGCCTAGCCCAGGATCTAGAAGTTGTCCACGGCATCTGGAATAGGACATCTTGTGCCTGGTTGAATACATGCTTATTACTTTTGCTGGAGGAGAGCTGAAGGAAAATGTATCTTGGAATCTGTTCCCATATAGGAAAAGTCCAAGTAGTTATTGTATCCTTCTCAAGTGTTATTTCATTTATGTTACTGTCTATTTTACTTCTGCAATCAAAGAATGGAAGAATAGACCTGAAGGTAATTTGAGGCATCTACAGGTATGCAGAAAGCGAGGCGTCACTACACCCCAGAAAAACATTTGCCATTTTTTTGTCACACATAGCTAACCCATTCTAGGGCCCATCTGCACTATACATTTAAAGCAGTACTGTACCACTTTATGGCTTTCCCCAAAGAATCCTTGAAACTGTAAGGTTGCTAAGGGTTCTAAGAGTTGCTAGGAAACCCCTATTCCCCTCAGAGAGCAACAATCCCCAGAAGTCCCTGGGGAAGAGAGGGTTGATTGTTACCGTATTTTTCCATGCATAACACAACCCCATGTATAAGACTATTTTTGGGAGCCCAAAATTTAAAAAATTAAAAATTAAGGAAGTTGTTGAATATAAGATGAACCCCAATCTATTACTAAAAATTTTAGGAAAAAAGGTTGTCTTATACATGGAAAAATACAGTAAACCACTTTGAAATTTCAGCTCTGTGAGGGGAACGGGAATCTCTAACAACTCTCACCACCCGTAATAAACTACAGTCATGACTGTTTAGGTGGTATAATACATCTTTTAAAGTATTTTGCAGATGGGACCCTAACATCCTCTTGAAAATAAGAGTTGAAAAGTGCATAGTAAAACCTGTGTAATGCTGGTAAATATATGACTCCCTCTGTATCCTACACATTTTGTTTTACGATTCATATGCTTTGATAAACAATTATACATGATACAGTATATCCCTGTGAAATAAGATTGAATTAAATAAGTTGATTTCTGCTGGCTTGATGTTTTCTAAGAGTCCTTGATGTTTCGCGTCGATATGTATTTATTCTACCCTGATTACTAGAAGCTTTTGTGGATTTCTGAGCCATACTAAGGAGTGGCCTGAGGGAGAGAAACATAACATTTTAGAATTCTGTCCTTTTCCAATATGTTAACTCAGTAGCTGGAGTGGTTTTCCATAAGTCATTCTTCTCTCTTTCCTGTTTTTTATTTAATAAACATAAGCCTATTTGAAAGTATGAATATTAATTTATTGAAAGTAATGAAGAAATAACAATACGGGAAAGTCAGTATTTCTTTATTTTCGGAATCTAGAGATCAGACGGTCTCTACCAAGGGGATCAGATGTGCTCCTGCCAATATGAAGAGGCCTGACGGGAAAGATAAGAGACAGAGAATAAAGAATTCTCTAACACGAAGAAGAGAAAAATGGGACTTAGGAAGTAACAAATCTCACTCTCAGAATATTGAAAAAACATGAGCCCCTTTGAACTTGCTTCAATGTAATCTGTCCACAATATGTATTAGTACTAATTATTTGAAATATTGTTTACTGATCAGCACGCACTATAGCAAGAAGAGTATGCATCTCTATGTCAACCAAATCATAATTACATTTAAACAGCATTGCAAATGATGAGTACTGTCTTTCCCTCAATTAAACTTATTAATAACAAATTCATTGGTTTTCCGGAAAATTCATGGGTTTTCAGCCAATAGTTTCACAATTACATTTTTGGAAGCTGTAGAATAATCTCCAGTTAAAAGTAAAACAGACAATACAGTGGTACCTCAGGTTAAGTACTTAATTCGTTCTGGAGGTCCGGTTCTTAACCTGAAACTGTTCTTAACCTGAAGCACCACTTTAGCTAATGGGGCCTCCTGCTGCTGCCGCTCTGCCACTGCACGATTTCTGTTCTCATCCTGAAGCAAAGTTATTAACCTGAAGCACTATTTCTGGGTTAGCGGAGTCTGTAACCTGAAGCATAAGTAACCTGAAGCGTATGTAACCTGAGGTACCACTGTATATGTAATGTATTGATGGAACCCTGAGCTTCCAATATTCTGTAAGCTTTTTCTGACAGGGTTATGCTAATATCTAATTCAAATTAATGTCATTCAAGTCAGGACATCACACAGGCCTTTAATATTTATTTATTTATTTATTGTATTTATATGTTACCTTTTCTCTAAAGGTGCATACATACACAGTTTTCTTCCCCTTCTGTTATATTCTCACAACAACCCTTTGAGGTAGTTACAAAGAAAGAACAGAGCAGGCCTAATATCACCCAGGAGTGGGAATTTGAACCCGGGTCTTCTCTGTCCTAGTTCAACACTCTAATCATTACACCACACTGGTTCTCATCAAATATAACATGTGCTATAATATAGGTGGAACATAAATAAACAAACCAACAAAAATAAATAACATGAATATATGAAAAAGGGATATAAATCCATATCCAAAATCAACACCTAATGTCGGGATGTGTTTATTTGATAATTTCCAATAAAACCTTTTCCTAAAGCATTTCTAATTTTCATATTAAGTTTGTTTTTATATCGAGACTTTTACCTTTATGGAAAACTATAGGTCACACATTTCTTTTCAATTAACCTAATTTATAATTAACACGAAAAGCTGTTTGTGTCGCCTCCTGTTCAACACAGCTATAATAAATGAAATAAAACACGCTTTCACGTGGTTCCTTATAGTTATGTTTCATTTCTTTAATACAGTGGGTATATTTCACATGCTGGTACAGCTTAATTTCATTTCTGAACGAATATTCTGCTTGAACAAGTGAAAAGGGTATAATGTGTAAATTCAATTAAAGAGTAATTAGCTACTCAATCACTCTTACATCACACTTGGGACTGGCTAAGAAAGAAAAAAGCCACTGTTCACAAGTATATGGGAGAGCAGTGTGTTAATTAGTTTAGTGCTAATTGAAGCTGAGAAAGTATGTGACTGCCATGAGATAGATTTTAGCAAAAGCTGTCATAACAACAGTGCTTCAGTTTATTTCTGCATATTGTAACATGGAACTTTCACAGTAAGCCACAGCCCAAATTAAACTATGTTTTCATCTTCTCTGAGGAGTGCTTGCTTGGTGTGTGTGTGTGTGTGTGTGTGTGTGTAAACTGTGCTCTCTTAAATCAGTACTGTACTAATTTTCTCATTTAGTCAATAGCCAAACAATGAGCCAAAGATTCCTGTAATTGTATCATTCTATTATTTACAAGAGATGAGCCTGAGTCACTGAAGGTGACTTGTGATTTATGCAACTGAGATCCAACACAGCTCAGAATTTTAACTTCTATTAATATGACCCTTAATACAGTTCATTCTTATTATTTATTAGACTTATTAGCTGCCTGTTATCTAAAATGTTTCAAAGCAACTTGTAATATACCATGGCGAGGGGGAATAATATATAATATCAACATTTTCATGCAGCACCGACAATTCATTCACAAACACCACATATCTACCCCCTATAACAGTCACACGAAGCTTTGGAAGCTAACAGCAGAACAAAACCAGCTTAGTCCCTCAAAGGCCTGGGAAGTGGTTAAATGGTTCTTTATCTTAATGTTTGACTGGTAATTCTTTGAGGACCGCAGGTGTGATTCTGTTTGACTTAGTCAAGTGCCTAGCAATGGCCTGTGATGCAATCACCTATTTGGCTACATGGGTAGAGGGGAAAAATCGCCCACACTGAAAGGTGGTTTGCACTTTCAAAGCAAATTTTGCCAATCATCTGTTGGGTGGCTACATAGGTGCAGTTGCACCCAGTTGTACCTTGTCAAAATATTATAGTATAGACTTGTTTTGGACATTGTTATGGAAAACTGATACATGAGTCATTTAGCTGGGGAAACCCAGCCAGATGGGTGGGGTATAAATACCGTAATAAAATTATTATTATGATTATAGCTGAAGTGCTGTTAGTAAAGTCTGAAGCCAGTATGTAAACTATGCCAAAACTGATATATTATCAATATTCTAGCTCAGGACCTGGTGAAAGTACCCACAGCTGATTATTCAGAGCATGGAGAAGACTGCGATAGTAATGTGGAAAGTACAATGTAAGTTTGATATAGAAGAATAATTTATAAATCTAAGAGCTTGATCCAGTCCATGTCCTACAGGTGTAGGGAGGAAGAAATCAACAGTAGGGGAATATCACACATGGAAAAGCTACGAGCACGAGTGGGAAGTAATTGGTTAGTGATGGATCATTCTGTAGGTTTGGATATAACACAGGACACTGGAGGTTATAATTAGAGGCTAGCAGAAAAAAGCAAAACTAGACTTCTGATCATGGAAGCAATCAAGAACTTCTAGAATGTGAGCTACTGAAGAGATCCTGTAAGGTATAGAGAGGAACTGGTGGGGCAACAACCATCAGACATACACAAATTAATACTTGTGAGATGCTCAGGAAAAAGAGTTTAGGCAATCAGTGAGCTCACAGGTGACCTTGAAGGCAGTGCAAGCAAGTGTGAAACATCTATTCAGTAAAAGCGAGAGCTGCAGTAAAAGTCAGTGAACAACAAACATCTTCACAGTTCTGACGATAAAAAATAGCAATTAGCAAAAACTCTGTGCAAGACTGAAAATAAAAGACATCAGTTGATAAGACATCTGTGGAAATCTGACTACATGTGCAAAATGCAAGGCTGCTTTCTCCATAATGCTAATTAACCATTCCATAATCATTAGAGTTTGGTGCAGCTTTCCAATTATAAGCTAGGATGGTTTTTTGTGTGTGTGCAGCAACTAAGAAAATCTGCAACAATAGCTTCAGCTTCCAAATAATTCAGAAGTAAAGTTAACACGTCAAATCAAAGCCTTATACCAGTTTGACTATGTAGACTATGTGTGCCATGAAAGGCTGACTTTTTTTCAGCTACTCAGTCCACCCCACCTCTACCCCACTGCTGTTTTGAACGTGCTGCTGGAGGAGAGAGATTGAAGAAGCATGGAGCCCTGCAAAGGAGAGGAGGGGAAGGGGAAGTTCTACTGTGTAAATGGAAGTCTGCTTCAGGTGTGGAACAGCAGTGTTGGAGGCAGTGAAGTCCCACTTCATTCTGGGACTTACTCCCAAGAGTAACTTCTTGTGAAAGGAGAGCACGCTGCTTAAGATAATCTCTGTGCATTTGCTCTTACATGCTTATAGTATTCTTGGCGCAAAATTAATATCAGTAAAGAACACTATTAAACAGACTTATATAATCTATAGTTGCAGCTGGGCAGTTGACAAGAAATTATGGGTGGCTATTCCTGACTCACCCCAGGAGTGATAGATCATTTGCTTTAGGAGCTGTGGGGATCTCATTGCCCTCTATGTACACACCAAAAGGAACTAAATGTATCATATTCAATGGGAACTTTAAACAACTGGACTCCTATTAGCTTTTTCCTTTTTAGTTCAGGAAGGGAAACTTGGTATTATAGTTGTATACAGAGGATTTGTTCAAAGCAAAAACTGTGGGAATTTCCAAAGTTCTGTGCACCATTCAAGACATTGCTGTTTTCTGTTTCTGTACAAAACATAAGGCTTTTAGGTTACATTTGGAAAGAAGGTACATAACTGATTGAAAGTAATAAAATCCACTGTGCACAGAGTGGGGCAACTCGATGAAAATGTCAGGGATAAGTGAGACTTGTTCTAACTAGTTCCACTCCATTAGCATTAGTGGATTTTCTCCTGATTTACACTGCTGAGAGAGAGAAGAGTCAGGCCCACCATACTATTGAAGAATATATCGAGAAACCTCCACCCCTGCTGTCATGAAACTCCTTTCAGTTTTCACTGTCTCCCTGGCTGGACATAAACAGTCTTTCAGGCTCACTGTGGAATTTCAGTAACATAATTGTTCCATTCTCTTTTCAGAGAGGGGGAAGACAATGCCCCCACAGTGCCTTTGGATGAGAAATGGAAACGTTTGAGGCTGCAGCTTCAGTCTCGCCACAAAGCCTGCTTTGTCTGCCTTCATCTAATTCAGCCTTGATAGACAGCTATGACAGTTGCCCTGTCCACACGGTCCAGTGAAATTCTGGGAATGAGCTTTATATTACAAGGAGAAAACACATTAAAACTCCCAACTAGCTAGTCTTAACTTTTTATTGCTCATGACAACCAGGTTTTGCACTGCACTACTCTATAGTAGTCTGCAACTCCCAGCATGTTTGGTGGGAAAATGATGAGTGAAAACAACACACCTCAAAGGGATTGTATAAATAATGGCAGCTCTCAACATCTTTTTTTTAGTATTTATTCTCCTCTCTTGCATCATTCTAGTATAAAAGGCGCAGATGCTCCATCATCATCATCATCATCATCTTCATCTTCATTATCATCAGCCCACCTTTTCTCCTGACAGGACCCCCATTAATGGAAGGCAACTTGGACTCATTGACGTGATCTAAATGGAAGCCCCTTCTGCAAACAGAGCAAAAGTGACAGATCCAAACCACTGACTGCTTTTATATCCAGTGAAAAGTGATGCTGCAAAAAAGGAAGCGCTAACCACCAGAAAGAGATTTAAAATGCTGGCTAGGCAAAAACCTTATAGCAGGCCATATTTGCCCAGATTTGTCCCCCACAGAGAGAGCCAATGGGGTGCCTTTTAGAAGCTGGTCTTCAACTTTCAACATCCCAGACCATAGCTGGGACTGATGGGAGTTGTAGTGCAACAGTATCTGGTGAGTACCATAGTGGCTATCCTTAGCCTACTCTGCCTGACAGTGGCTTTCCTGAGTCTCAGACTAAAATCTTTCCCAGCACCTGTAGCCTATTCCTTTTAACCAGAGATGCCAGGAATTGAACCTGGAAACTTTTGCAGCTGAATCACTGAACTAGGGTCCTTTCTCAAATGAGAACAAAATTTATTTACAGTTTAGATCTTGACTTATATATCTGGGTACATAGTTCAGTTCACTGCTATTCTTTGCCACACTGCACAGATTTGACTGCACAACTGCAAAATATTAGTGCAGAACTTGCACCTCCTCTTTTGAAGCAGCTAGGCTGTTGGGTAGGGGATGAAGTCAAAGGCCTGGATATAGTGGCCAAAGCTGTTTCAGCAACAACAATGCAATCCTCTACATATTTACACAGACACAAGACTACAGTCGTACCTTGGTTTACGAACAGCTTAGTTCTCAAATGTTTTGGCTTCTGAACATCACAAACCCAGAAGTGACTGTTCTGGTTTGTGAACTATTTTTGGAAGTCAAACATCTGATGTGGCTTCTGCAGCTTCCGATTGAGTGCAGGAAGCGCCTGTAGATAATCAGAAACCGTGTCTTGGTTTTCAAACATTCTTGGATGTCGGATTCCATTCAAGAAGCAAGGTACAACTGTACTGAGTTCAATTGGACTTAACTTCCAGGCAAGAGCATATAAGATTGTAGCCAAAAACATTATAGGAGTTGGCCAGAGATATCCCCTTCATCACAGGGAATATTAAGATTATATTATTGAGATTGGAAACCATATAAATCATATTTTTGTGATTGCGAAACAAAGGGATAGCTGGTAAGACCAGGTTATTATGAAATGCAAAAATAATAAAAATATCCTGAGGCTCACCATTCATGAAGACATCTGTAATGGTTATATATCTCCCACCTTTGCAATAGTCATTGATGCTAAACATCATATGACCTGCAAGTATGACATGTGCATTCAGTAACACACACCAAGCTCTCTTCCTGTGCAAACAGTCCTATTTATTTAATGCAGCAGAGCTGCTTGGTATAATAGTGTAAATGTAAACATCAGAGTCCAGATGAAACAGAGTTGCAGCAAATGCAACTATATATCTAGCAGTTATTTGGATTCTAGCACGGACCAGTAAACACACACACACACACACACACACACACACACACACGGTTCGGTCAGGTCCAGAGATCTGTGAACAGTTCCTCTTCCGGAATGGGTGCTTTCAGCTCCCGCAAATGGAAGGAGGAAAATAATTTCTGCTGATTCCCTTGCACTGTCTGAAAATTTGCACATACCCTATTGGAGAAAAGCATGGGAGGTGATGTGTATGTGTGGGTGGGTTTTTACAGGATGAGAGGGGAATAAACTAAAACAGCCCCTCCCCTTCCACTCACGGTAGTCTATACTGGATAGCACCCATTCTATGAATGGAAGGAAAATTTACATGAAAATAAGGACTCTTCCATCTGCTGTATACACTTTTACATTTATATTTATGTAAATGTATATAACATGTAGAAACAGGTAACAGTATAAGGATGGCAACATTTTTCTTTATTTCTGCTGTGTTCTTTGAAATGTAGTTCTGAAGACAGATCCAAAGCACCCCACCCCCCAGCTATGCTTTGGGCAACCAGAGGTTTTTTACACTTGCAGTAATCTTACCTAATCAAGTTTTCTTGACACCACTTCCATTTAATCTTGAAGCCTATTACAAAAATGGAAGACTGGGACTTTTATCCAGCAACATCTTTCTCTGTCCCTGACCCCATCCCTTTGTTTTGTTTCCAGTTAACATGAAGCCTGACAAAGAGTTCTGACTTTTCAGTTAATCCCAATAAAAGGTGTTTAGGAAGTTTATTGTGGTAATAAATCAAGACGGAATAAGGTAGCCACAGTGACAAAGTCATGCAAATGTAAGAAAATTCTGTTGCATTTTCCACAAACGTAGAAAGCTTGCCTTGTACCAGGGTTGAGCTAAGCCTAGGATTGTAGGTTCAGGCTCTTTGGCATCTTAGGCCAACACCATCATTTGCTCCATCATACTTTCAACTGGGTTTGCGAGGCATTGAACCCGGGACCTGTTGTTGTTGTTTTTTGGAGTATTTATTCTGCCTATTAACTGAAGTTCTTGAAGTAGCTTATAATGTAGTTTAAATGCAATATAATAGGCAATGACACAATAGTATCTGGAGTTGGACAAAGGTGTCTATAAGTTCCACCTTAGGCTTTAGATGTTCCAGCTGCCACTCTGCACCTGAATCTCAGGGCCTGGAACAGAGTCTTGAAGCAGCCTGGGGTTAGCTCTCCATAGGCCAATGTTTCTCTCCCTGGGCTACTGCTGATGTCTCCCATAGCCTCTGAACCTGGGGGCAGATGCAGGGAGTTCTGGGGCAGCAAAGATGTTAGAAGTTCCCATCTCAGTCCTTAGATGTCCCAGCTGCCATTCTGTTGCAGGATTTTTGGCCTCAGTAGGTCAACAAGGAAATAAATCAAGCTCAGACATGGCTGCCTAAGCAGCTGCATGTTAATTCTTCACAGGCTCCTCTCTTGTAGGGGCCTCTTTAAGCATCCAAATGCCCCATTATTATTTTCTCATTTTTTAAAAAGAGACAATTTGTACTCCTGAAACCTTCAGGATATTCTTGTAAATAGGCTAGGACATTATTCTTTTAATATAAATATGGTCATTTCAATTCAGGAAGGAAGATCCATAGACAGGGCTAGGCTGCCAGGGTTACAAGTGATGCAGCGGCAAATGTCTATCTGGATATGTACCTGGCTAGCACAAGATTCATAAGGGTCTAGCATTTGTTGACTCAAAAAAATTTACCGTATTTTTCGCCCCATAGGACACACTTTTCCCCCTCCAAAAATGAAGGGGAAAAGTGTGTGCGTCCTATGGGGCGAATGCAGGCTTTCGCTGAAGCCTGGAGAGCGAGAGGCATCAGTGCGCACCGACCCCTCTCGCTCTCCAGGCTTCAGGAAGCTATCGCAAGCCTTGCAAGCCCGGCGGGAGTTCCTGCGGGCTCACAAGGCTTGCTGGCAGCAGCCTGCAGCCCCGGCGAGTGTCTGCAAGCCTTGTGCGCCCGGCAGGAGCTCCCGCCGAGGGCGCGAGGCTTGGGGCGGCAGCCTGTTGCCCGAAGCACAGGGAGCCCTCCGGAGGGCTCCCCGTGCTTCGGCTGAGTGTCTGCAAGCCTTGCGCGCCCGGCAGGAGCTCCCGCAGGGCGCGTGAGGCTTGGGGCGGCAGCCTGCCGCCCGAAGCACACGAAGCCCTCCGGAGGGTGCCCCGTGCTTCGGGTGAGTGTCTGCAAGCCTTGCGCGCCCGGCAGGAGCTCCCGCAGGGCGCGTGAGGCTTGGGGCGGCAGCCTGCCGCCCGAAGCACACGGAGCCCTCCGGAGGGTGCCCCGTGCTTCGGGCAGGCGTGTGCAAGGCTTGGGGTGGCAGCCGCGGCTGGGGGGAAATTTTTTTTAAATTATTCATTCCCCACCCCAAAAAACGAGGTGCGTCCTATGGACCGGTGCGCCCTATAGGACGAAAAATACGGGAGCCGCCCAGAGTGGCTGGGGAAACTCAGCCAGATGGGCGGGGTATAAATAATAAATTATTATTATTATTATTATTATTATTATTATTATGGAGAGAACCACACCCACTGTAGGGTGGTCATATGTCCACATTTTCGTCAACATAACCGAAAAATCTCAGCTTTGGGAATTTTCTTTAAAAAGCTCTGGATTTTCAGTACTTGAAATATGGCAACCCAAGTTACAGACCAAGCATGCTTCTTAAAGAGGCAGGCCATTTACCAGCTGAACTGTGGTGACATTTAACTAGCCATTTTTATGCTAACTTCACATGGCCTTTATTCTAGAAATGAATTTGGTTTTTTCATGTGGAGGAACATTTGAAGAATTCTTTTAACTGGTAGGTTTTGTTTTTTATGAGGATATTTTTTACCTGAAGGGCTGGAAATAAACAATCTGTCAGGGCCCTGTTAAAATCACTTGATTTGATGTGGATCCTTGTCCCAGGAGCTTCTTATTATCATGCATGACTAGCACTGGATCCGGGCCAATGTGCTCAAAATCAATGCTTGGGTAGTGATTGTCGGTTGTTGTTTTTTAAATACACATGTTGATCAACTACCTTTTCTCACTGTGCAGCTTTCAGCATTGGAAATTACAGTGTTAAGGTAATAACTGAAACTACAATAAACACAGGAAAGGAGCACAGGAAAGGGAAATAATGGTTTCTTTAAAGGGGAGACGTTACGTCATTTACTCTGCAACATATTCTCCATCTCATAGCCAAGATACTCTAGTGCAGTCTTAGATAAGAAACATGTTTTATTTGGGGAATAAATATCTATTTAAATTATTTAACACAATTCTATACTACCCTCCATTAAAATAAATAAACGAGTTCCAGGGTAGTTTACAGGCAATGTAATCCAATCTCCATAAGATCAATACATGAAAACCACAATATTGGCAGGATCTAAAACAAGAGACTAAGAGCTTTTTATTCATAAACAGCAAGTGTGTTGGTAAATAAGTAGGTCTTTTAACAGGAACCTGGCATGTGAGTATCCTACATGTGCAATTTTAATTTATTTGTTTTTCACATAGCTATACTACTGTTTTGGGAAAGATTGAGGGCACAAGGAGAAGGCGACGACAGAGGATGAGATGGTTGGATGGTGTTCTCGAAGCTACCAGCATGAGTTTGACCAAACTGCGGGAGGCAGTGGAAGACAGGAGTGCCTGGCGTGCTCTGGTCCATGGGGTCACGAAGAGTCGGACACGACTAAACGACTAAACAACAACATACTACTGTTGTCCTATCCATGCCACTAAGCGTTCTTGCCCCTCATCTCAATAATTCCTCTTTCATCCTCCACTATCTTTTCCTGTTCAGAGTCTGCATGCCGATATTTCTGAGTCTGAGCCATGGACATTTAAGCTATTTCTTTTTTACAGGAAGTATGCAAGAGCAAACATTAATAGCCCTTAGTTATCATGTTTCAAATTGGGCACAATGGAAGATACAGAGGTATTGTACAACAGTTATATTTAGCTTGCGCAAGACCTCTGTATTAAAACCCTCTATACCTGGGTTCTGAGGGGACTGCATCAAAGGAAAAAACCCCTCTATAGCTTCAAATGTATCAAGGTGCATGTTTACTTTCTTACAACTAAATATAGGGCACACTCTCCAGCAGATCCAGTTTTTATAATGATGGAAGATTTAAATTTTGGAGCACAACATGACTGCTGGAAAATAAAAAATATGTTACTTATTTCCACAGTTAAAGAAATCAGATTCCTGTTTCATGTCTCCTGGATCTTATGGTTCTTTTAAGCCTTTCATACACATGGAAGAAGGCATCCGAAAGGATGCTTGTGTTGGATTAAGCCACTTCTTCAACTAAATATCCAGGAAACGGGGTATATATAGAAGCCAATCACCAGCACAGAATATATTTTATGAGAGTTTCTTAAACCCTGCCTTCTTCAGTGCATTCCTTTGCTGTGATATCTTTACACCCACACACCCACACACACCCTGTAATTACTGTGAGTGGATGAGTGACTTTAAACGAACATAGAAAGTTTCCTAATCCTTGACTCACAGCAGTGGATTTAAGATTCACAGAAATGGAAACTGAAAAGACATACTGATTCCTCTTCTGTTTAAAGGTGATACTCAATTATTTGAGAACAAACAACCCAGACAGCTAATGCATTTGATTCCTGTTGACATTAATGGAAGTCAGTGGGAGCAGGATCCAATGGGAAGTTTTCTACACAAACCTGGTTACAGCAACCAAAGGGTATAAATGTGCAGAAAAACATGTGTTGCTTCTGTTCAGTTCAGTAGTGCTTGTGATATGTTCCTGAGATTATTTGAGGAATTGGAACCAAGCTTCTACTTTCTGTCATCAACATTTGCTATGCATGCAGGAGCATGCAGGTGTACGGACTTCAAACATGACCTTAGACACACACTCATAAGAGGCGGGAACATTTGCAGGAGAAGCAATCAAGTACTGTTCTAAAGTGGGCCTACATAACCCTTATTTAGTCCCCCAAACATATAATCATACAAGGCTTATTTAAAAAGTGATATTTTTCATTACAAGAAAGCAAGCATTTATTAAAGGAGTGGCAACCAATGTGGAACAGCATGTAGAAATACATTGAAATCATGAGTGCCTAACACACTCACCATTTATTTAAATGAAATACTCTAATCTACAAGAAAAGAGAGTGAGTGAGCATAATGTGAGTTCTGAACTCTAAAAATAGGGACAGCAGCAAGGTTATACCTTTCTCAGCTTGTATTAGAGTGATCCTGCACTTGGATGAATAAAAACAACCAGGACGTTAAATTCTCCTTCTAAACCTGCAGACAGCAAATAGAGCCTTTACCCATTTATTGGTCTGATGTCCAGGGAAGCATTAAAGTTGTTCCTGAGAGCGGTGTGGAGAAAGTGGAAAATGTTAGAGGCACAATGTGATTAACTGAAGCCTTAAATGGGATTTTAGATTTCATAGCTATGCATGTAAAATGGGAGGGGGAGAGTTTAATTCATACATTGCAGGTGATGTGATATTGCACCTGCAAAGAGGCTTCCAGTCGTCTGTGCAGACCAACCACATCATGTGCTTGCAGCAGCCATGTGAACTAGCTAGTCCTTGCTTATTTAGTCAGTGCTTGACCATGGCACCTGCTGGAGATCCATCCCAACATTTACCTTCCCCCATGGGCTGAAGTAAAAGTGCCATGGGCACACCCTACACCACCTTGTCCTGGTCACTAGAAGTAAGCCATCAGCCTCCTTCTTTGTGGTCAAGAAAACCTGTCCCAGAACTTGCTTTAGCCCTTGGCATGGGAGTAGGTGAGTGCAGGGAAGGACCCTCCCTGGCAGCCTCAACCAGCCTCTGAAAAATATCTGCCTGCTGCTTTCTTTTATGCTCAAGACATGTAGCAGAATAGAACCATTTGCTCAATCAATGGGTCATGTATAAATTGTTCTTAAGGAGCTCTTCATTAACGTCCACCTCCTGGTCGGCTTAAAATACATAAAACTGGCCTAAGGGAGGGGAGCCCACACTTTCCTTAGCAAATCATTAGTTGCATTTTCACTGGGCTTTCTGCTTTGCAACTTATTTTTGGGTGGAATAAATTGGTGTTTGTTGCAAATTGTCTTTTCTTATGCAAATTACTCAAAAAAAGTTGTCTGGCTGGATGTATAGAAATGTAGCAAATGAACAGTAAACCAAACAAACTCCAAAGACCTATTCTCATTTTTGACAAGTATGGGTCTATTACAAACACAGAGAATACACCACATTTACTGTAACAGCACTGTAAAATGAAATATGTTGGAGAGGACACACAAAGACTCTTCTTGCCAAGGACAACTCCATTAAGCTTAACTGAGCATTTATATCGTGTGTTGATTTCAGTGAGATATAAGTATGCCTATCTTGCTCTGGATAGTGTCTGTTGTCTTCAGCAGAAGAGAGTAGGCATAACTGAAAGGTTGGTGCCAAAAGTGATTAGTAGATCATATCCATAACTCATCTTAACACAATAATACTACTGACTGTTGACATGTCCCATGGGTCAGGGGGCTGCTGGGCAATGCGTGTAATGTGTACACAGATACTCAGAGGCGCATGGAGAATCAAGCCTGCTATCTTGGCATTTGACTGCTCCAGGTGTGAGGCGTATATTTTAGAAAAGAATGTCCGTGACTCTCCCAAATGCCATCTGTTAGAAACAAAAGAGAGATCTGTTCTATTTCATTGCAGTGTGTACTGCTGGTATCTTTTTGGATTATTTCTTCTAGCTCTGAATTTCCAGTCACCCCTCGTACCCTGTTCTTTGTCTGGCCCAATTCCAACTGACTCCAGCTATAGAAGCTGGCAAGGCTGCCCCAAACCCTTTCTCTGCCTGATGCAAAATACAAGTTTCCTACTTCCCACCCCTTCAGTTTCATGTACAGCAGTCAGCCAGACTTGACAGATGACTTCAGTAGAGGGAATGACCAGGGAGCTCAAGGAAATGGCTGGAGTGGTGGTTGCTGCTTTCCCCCTGCACCTGCTACCTGAGGACATTGCCTCCCTCTGCCTAATGGTGTGGTCAATTCTGGAGGTGCTCAACATTCCTGGAAACCACCTGCTACTTCCTTGAAAGCCAGATTTCTTACTTTCTCTGGTCCATTTCCACCTGGTTTGGGGACTATAGCTACCAATGATGCAGCCAATTAATTAATGAATTTCATTTATTTATTCAATGCAATTGCGTGCATTTTTCAAAAATACAAATTGCTTGTGCAGGGCCCCTTGATCCAGATTGGGGCACAAAATCTCGCCCCCATGGTTCCTACCCAGATTGGGGACCCTGCACCTGTAATTTGCATGGAAAAAATACCCGCCACTGAAGTAAACAAGATGATGATGATTTTTTCTCATGCACTGACTGGATTGGGGTGTTGAGCTGGATCATAACCACTGCAGGGATGTGGTAAATGCTTTTAAAAAAATTTACAAGATGCACTTTAATGTAACTACTTTGCCAAGCTGGCTTTGATACAAAATTAAATTACAAAACAAGCTCCCTACACTGATTTCTCAATCTGGATCAGGCCCTTTGCGTTGGCCATTTGTGTGTGAAAGAAAAATAACCTGTGCATTTAAAGACACAGAGACATAGCTAACTAAACATGTGATTTGGCCCTAAGACAGTGCCACCTTACCTACTTAGATGATGTAACTCGTTTCAAAATTATGTTCACATATGACATGAGATTGCTCATGTCAGTAAAAGTATATTTACAATTCAAGCCCATAAAAGTCTTTTATGTTTTAAAGAGGATATACTTGCCACTTTTGCTTCCGCCATTATCTTTAAAACATATAAATATATATACTTTTACTGACATGAGCAGTCTCACTGCTGACCTGCACCTGGTGATGACAATATTACGTTTAAGAAAATACCTGAGTCTCTTTTCCAATTTAGAATGCAGATTTCTTGGTTACTCAGTTGCTAATAGAGGTTGACCCAAGAACTTGCCAATGTTTTTTCTCTCTATGAAACAGCAGCATGCAATATCAGACCTGTGGAGTGATAGTGCCATCAGCTGTCCTGAAACTACATAGCAAACAAACACTTGTATATCTGCTGAAAGCATTCCTGTGTGTTGTAGGGCAGCTGTCCTTCTGGCGCTTTGGGTTGCTTGTGAAATCTTTGTTTCCCATGCACACGGCAAAGCCAATGTTAAAGAAAAGGTAACACAAATGCATTTAGAGCATTAGGTCAGCAAACAGAAAGACAGGCATTTCCATATGTTGCCACCAGAGGATGTACAAAGCACACACATTGCTGGACCAACATCTAAACAAAAATTAAGCCTGATCTCCCAGAGGTACTATATTTCTAAAGGGAAGAAAAATGTCTAAAATAGTCCATAAAAAAAGAACATGCTGGGGAGAGATATTTACTAAGTTAATTTACTAATGCATTTATCCCACAGTTTCTGTTAGCCAAAGAGTAAATAAGTATTAGTTAAGCTGTTTTGATGAGATACACTGCTAATGGAGATCAGAAGCAGTCCACCTTTAACTATATTCCTGGTAAACAGAGCAGTCATATTGTTCTAATACAGAAGACAGATGAAAAAGCTGTAGCAAATTAAGAAGACATGTGAATAAAGAGATATGTACAGGATAACGTATTTATTTTCCTCTTCCATTCCTTTCCTTCTCCTTTTGTTGGTTGTTACTCTTCTCTCTCCCTTCCATTGGCTCCTTTGTTGTGGAAGCACCAGTGTGGAAACTTAGGGTGATACCTAACATTGTGCCAGCAAATGGGGCAGGATTTCCCCCTTCTTGCCCCTGCAGCTGCCTGTGTGCATCTAAAACCTGCTCTAAAAGGGTTCCTCAGCTAGGGGTGGATGAATCTGTCAATTTTGGTTTCTCCCAAGTCCTCATTTTTCCATTCTTAAGTTTGGTTCTCTAAATTTCCACATCCTTTTATAATTGTTTTTAAGAAAACCTTCTCACAAAATGTGTTAGCATTTCAGGTCCCTTCTTCACTTCAACCAGTACTTCAACCAGGGCCATGTCATTTTAAGCAGCCATGGCTCCCCTCCCCACAAGAACCCTGAGAACTTTACTTCCTTAAGGGCTCTGAGAGTTGTTAGGGTACTCCTATTCCACTCCCAGAGATACAATTCTCAAATTGGTTTAACAACCAATTCCTCTTCCCAAAGAACTCTGGGAACTGAAGCTGTTAACCTTTTCAACACATTTGTTGTTGTTTAGTCATTTAGTTGTGTCCGACTCTTCGTGACCCCATGGACCAGAGCATGCCAGGCACTTCTGTCTTCCACTGCCTTCCACAGTTTGGTCAGACTCATGTTGGTATCTTTGATAACACTGTCCATCCATCCCCTTCTCCTTGTGACCTCAATCTTTCCCAACATCAGGGTCTTTTTCAGGGTCTTCTACACATATTTTTATGCAATATCCCCATTCACACCCAAGTTTGCCGGGAAATTTGCCCTAACATAATACAGTGAACGCTCAGGTTGCAAATGTGATCCGTGCGGGAAGCACGTTCGCAACCCGCAGTGCCGCATTTGTGCATGCGCAGGTTGCGATTTGGCGCTTCTGCACATGCACAAGCACCAAAACCCAGAAGTAACCCATTCCGGTACTTCCGGGTTTGGCAAGGTGCGTAACCCGAAATTGCTCTACCCGAAGCGTCTGTAACCTGAGGTATGACTGTACATTATCAAAATAATAAATACATGTTTTATACACACCTCAACCCAGTACATGCAGTTTTGGACACTATTTGACCAGAGAACTGTGTTGCAGAATTCAGAGAAGTGAAAATTTCAAAGGATGGCTGTGCTTTGTTCCTAGGTAGCTTTGCCTTTAAATGAAAACTGGGCCAAATTCCTCCCCAATCCCTACACTCCACCTTCCACCCTTCACAGTAGATGTTAGTTGTACAGCGAAGGGCTTCAGAAGCAGGATAACACCTAGAGAGCGTAAGAACTCAGGGAGAGAGTCTTTTTAAAACTGAGTGTGCACTCTCTCCCCTCTGGTCCCGCCAATGTGTGTGCATGCAAACAGTGTTGAAAGACCTGTATAATACCAGATTGCAAAAAAAATGACTCTCCAATCTTTGCAAAATGGCTTTTTGAAAAGAGCAAGTGTGTTTATTGTAGATTTCATGGTAATAGTTAAAACATGTATCTCACACTATGGGGATAGCTAATGTCCTCCAGATTTCTGGACTACAGTACAAGTTCCATCAGGCAGCATGACTAACTGGAGTTGTAATGCAACAACTTATGAAGGGAACCATGTTGGATATCGCTATTTCTACAAAGAGAAACATCAAAAAATACTGAATGGGCTGCTCCTGTGTCAGCAAGGTTGACTTCCTTTGAAAAGCTACTAAGATGGTCAAGTTTTCTTAAGAGAATTGCATGTTTTATGTGGAGGTTGTGCATATATATTATAGAAACATATAATTTCTTCTCTTATTTTACCGCATGTACCTGCTTGTATGTTTTGTTCAGTATGACTGAACGAAGACATATTACTATTGCGCTGCATGATCTAAGTGGTGTCATCTCTTGCAGTACCACTGAAGATGATGGGTCATGTTTTTGCATCATCAGTTGTTTCACCAGTGCCCCTAAAGGAGATCACCAAAAACAACTTGTTGTTTGTGTATTTGGTTTCCATTCCAAACCCTATTGCAGAATGAATCAAAGACACAAAAAACCACTCAGCCACCTCAAAAGTAAGCTATGTGCAGTGAAAACACTGTATCCAACCCATTAAAAACCACAAATTTTCCCTCTGCTCTTTGAATAACATTTTTTTTTTTTTTGCACAGCTGAGCTTCAAACACTCCTCATATTTAATTTGGAAAGGTGAAGATATGGTGTCAATGACATTATGATCAGTCTGGAAGACAATCTTACTCAGCTATGAGTGATTGCCGAAAAAGAAGAAAGAATATCAGTCTCAAATCTGCTTCATCATAGCCACCATGGCAGAGCTGGAGAAACAGTTGCCCTCTAGATGTTGCTAGGCTACAACTACCATCATCCCCACTATTGACCATGCTGGATGGGGCTGATGGGAATTGGAGTCCAACAGCATCTGGAGGGCTGCAGGGTCCCCGCGCTTGCACTATGCTTATCATCTATTCTATGCAGTTCTCTGACTTCCCTGCTTCCCTGTCCTTAGAGTAGATCTATGCAGCCACTGCTTTAGTTTTGTTGTTGGAGACTTACATAAATATGAGAAACTGTTCCACTCAGTGTTGTGAGTAACGTGGCTGAGAGACATGAAGTGAGTATTAAGGTGTATTGAGGTATACTGAGGGTGAAGGCCAGATCATAAAAAGGGAAATCAATGTGGCAATTCACATGTTGGAGTGAATGTGTGTAAAAGAAAAGAACTGGGTTGTGATTGCTGCCCAGCAATGTTTTGGAAAGAAATCAACAATATATATTTCAGCTAATACAGGCACAATTCATGGTCCTTTCTGTATGTTGTGATGCAAACACAAAGAAAGTTATGCAGGGATTGTGAGGCTTTCTACAACAGAGACTCCTCATCGTGTAAACAGTTAATAAAGTATATCTTATGTTTATCTTATGTTATCCTGTATTCTGTATGTTATTAATCTAAGAATAATTCATGATACCAGATGTGGTCAGGTGCGAGTTGGACAGACTGCACTGAGCAACAAGGAAGATGGAAAAGATACAAAAGACCAGGAATAGAGGATGCTAAAGAAAAATAGATGGAACAACCCAGAACTCCAACACCTCTTTCTCTCTCCAGAAATGCAGCAGAAAGCTGGAAAAAGGTTCAGACAAGAATTTGACCTCTTTATGAAAGCAAATGGAGCTACAAAGAAAGATGGTGAGCAGAAAGTAGCTATTTTTCTAAATATTGCTGGGTCAGAGCATTAGATGTATTTAACAGTTTGCAACTGAGTGAAGAACAACAAACGAATTATGAGACTGCGTTACTTACAGAGATTTCAGGAATATTGCACTCCTAAATTAAATGAAACCTTTGAGAGATACCAGCTTCATATGAGAGCACAGAAGGATAGGGAAACATTTGAATCCTTTATTACAGATCTTAGACTGTTAAGCAAGACATGTAATTTTGGAGGACTTGCAGATTCACTCATTAGGGAGCAAGTTGCCATTGGAATTCAGGCTTCAGATCTAAGAAAAAGATTGCTTGAAGAATCTGACTTAACTTTGGAAAAAAAAATCAGAATTTGACACACAGAGGGCCAGGTCCTGGAAGGAAAGCAAGTAAATGCAACTGTGTGCGGAATCAGACAATATTCGAACCAAAGGGGCAAAATGGACTATTCCAGTGTGAACTGTTGTTTGGGAGAAAGCTAAGAACCAAATTGCCTGGTTACCTGGACACAGACTTGAGGCACAAAGATTATGTAAATTCATGGAGGGGGGGGGGAAGAGAGAATTCCAGACAGAAATTCTATTTTGATAGAGGCTCCAGTGACCTCAAATCTTTGCAACAGAGTGACAGTATATGTATATACAATGGAAAAATGTGGGCATAGAAGGCTGTGGTCACTTGAGAAATAGCTTCTTGGTTTCATGAGGTGATGACTGAAGGAGGCCAAACACAAAGAAGAAGAAGAAGAGTTTGGACTTGATATCCTGGCTTTCACTCCCCTTAAGGAGTCTCAAAGCGGCTAACAATCTCCTTTCCCTTCCTCCCCCACAACAAACACTCTGTGAGGTGAGTGGGGCTGAGAGACTTCAAAGAAGTGTGACTGGCCCAAGGTCACCCAGCAGCTGCATGTGGAGGAGCGGAGACGCGAACCTGGTTCCCCAGATTGCGAGTCTATCGCTCTTAACCACTACACCACACTGGCTCTCAGTGTGAGAAACAGAAGAGATTTTAAACTGATTTGTAAACAGGAGCAAAAAACAGTGTTGGCTGCAGATACAGCAAAATCAAAAGAGCTTGGTGGTAATCAAAGGCATCAGGCAGCAGACGTGACCAACTGCAAGCAAGAAGCTGAAATACTAACTACAGTGGTACCTCGGGTTAAGTACTTAATTCATTCCGGAGGTCCGTACTTAACCTGAAACTGTTCTTAATCTGAAGCACCACTTTAGCTAATGGGGCCTCCTGCTGCTGCCGCGCTGCAGGAGCACGATTTCTGTTCTCATCCTGAAGCACTATTTCTGGGTTAGCGGAGTCTGTAACCTGAAGCGTATGTAACCTGAAGCGTATGTAACCCGAGGTACCACTGTATACCTCATAGATCTACAAGGCTGAGGAAGCCAACCTAGAGGCTAATAGAGAACTGTTGACTGACACATTCCTTTTTGGAGGAAGTGGGTGTCAAGGAAGGGATCACTTTCCCAAGTCCTCCCTCCAGGCTACTAATCAATCACATGCAGGCACTGAACAGGTTATCAGACTTTATTGGCTTCTTCTCTGGCACCCAGCTATAGAACATCAAACAGCAAGTCTAATACATTGTGTGTTCTCTCCCTCCCCCTACAGGTTAACTCAAAGATTTATAGGGGCTGGGGAATGCTGGCAGCCAGTCAGCCCCAATGCATGCTCCCACTTTGGGGACTAATTGTTACCACCTGCCTGAGAGGCCGCACCCAGTGATACTTGCTCACAGGATCACTACTTCATGATAGTGGGTTCCTCACTTTAAGTGGGTTTTGCCTAAGTCCCTCACATGAGATGAGAAGGGGCCTCTGGGTAGCAGATTGATTCAGCAACAGAGAAGCTCTGGCTTTCTATAACAGAGACTCCTCATCTTGTAAACAGTTAATAAGTCTTACATTTAAACAGTCTTACATTTATGGACATCCTGTACTCTGCAAGTTATTACTCTAACAATAACACAGGGATTTTGTCTATTGTGATTAAAACTGCAAAGATCATGGAGGCCAGAACTGAACCATGTTATTGAAATAATCAAACAACTTCCCAAAAGTGTTTCCGACAAATTGCTAAATTAAAGACATACTTATGATATCATCAGGAACATCATATTTTATTTTGTAACATCTACACAGTTTGCCTCATTCATAAGTCTGCTTAATCATAATAATTGGAACTGCCCAATGCAATTAGCCCGAAGTGAAAGTGTTGTCATTATATTAGGCTGTTTAACTTTGAATGTCCCTGCATGAATAGGTAAACACCGAACAATTCAGTGGGTTGGAAAGCTAGAGGTTTCAGGTGAAACAAAGCAGGCTTTGGCAAAGGGAGCTGCTTTCTTGCAGCAAATGAATGGCCTTTATACTAAAATGAACTTTCACAGATTTTACTTATTCACTTTCAATTCCTAACTAATCAACTTGATCAATGTAAGCAATGTATTCATTTATCTTCTTCATCATCATTAAGCCCACTTGTGGTGCTTATATCGTATTTTTGTTTTAACAATATTTTAGTTAACTATTCTGAGTTGCTAGATAAAAAGATAAGCTATGTAGAAGCAAGCAAGCAAGCAAACAAACAAGCAAACAAACCAACCAAATAAAAAAGCAACAGCCTTTTTAGAGGCCTCTTATGTTACAATCTTAGGGACGCAGGTGGCGCTGTGGGTAAAAGCCTCAGCGCCTAGGGCTTGCCGATCGAAAGGTCGGCGGTTCGAATCCCTGCGGCGGGGTGCGCTCCTGCTGCTCGGTCCCAGCGCCTGCCAACCTAGCAGTTCGAAAGCACCCCTGGGTGCAAGTGGATAAATAGGGACCGCTTACTAGCGGGAAGGTAAACGGCGTTTCCGTGTGCGGCTCTGGCTCTGGCTCTGGCTCTGGCCAGAGCAGCGATGTCACGCTGGCCACGTGACCCGGAAGTGTCTCCGGACAGCGCTGGCCCCCGGCCTCTTGAGTGAGATGGGCGCACCAACCCCAGAGTCTGGCAACACTGGCCTGTACAGGCAGGGGTACCTTTACCTTTACCTTTACCTATGTTACAATCTTATATAAACTTACCTGGGAGGAAGTCCCACAGAACAGAGTAAGGGCTTGTCCACACTTCCTCTTGTCCTGCTGCTTCTCTCCAGGAAATTCTTCAAAGGTCAGATGCATATGCTTTTCCACACAACAGTAACAAAACACAAGCAATAAAACTTAGGTTCCAAAATGGTAAATGTTTCTAAATTATTTCTATAGAAACACAAAGATGGCTTGCTTAAATCACAGAGTCTAAGCTTAGAGCATTCAGCTTAGACCTTCTTACTGGTAGGGTTCACATGGTGGAATGGGAAGAACAAAGGCTTGATAACTCTTCCTTCCAAGGCGAGTCAAAAGCATTTGATCAGTGAACCCAATAATAATAATAATTCATGCATCTGATCAACTAATATTTCTTTAGTCAAGTGATCACCCTAATATACCCTAGCAGCACGCAAGTTAATCCATACATCATGGCAGTTGCCATGAAATGTTTGATCTGATGTTTTTCTGTTTTTGTGTAATAACAGAGAAATACCTTCCTTCCCCTCCCCCTTCTCCTATTCTCGAAGTCCCTGAAAAATTTGTTACACATGGCAGCTTTCAATTATAGTTATAGCATTCTGCTTTCTGTAATGGACATCTCCCCAGCCAATTTCTGGGGAGTAACTTAATCCACAAGTTTCCTTATTTGACTAGGACTTTTTGAGCTTTTTCTCAGCACAGGGCTGACAGAAACCTGTCTTGTTACTTGAGTCTTTGTAGCACATTTCCCAGTTAAGTTGTAAATCCAAATGAGATTTTATGACAGAACTCTGGAGCATCAGGTTGATCTAAGATACAGTACTTGCTTGAAGACTTTCAAAATATAAAACAATGGAATATAAAGCAATATCCATTTCTGGTCTGGGCAGGAAAAAGTTCTATTCCAAAAAATGTTCATGGTACTCTTTAATATAAAGCAGCTCTCTTCTGCTCAACCTAGCAATTTGAAAATTTAAGAGATAAGAAGAGCATTTATGTCAAGCGTGTTTAAAAATAAGATGCTCAGTCATTATGGCCACCCAAAATCTACTGCCTTAGATTTGTGGTCTGAAAGTCACAAACCCAGTAATGTTCCAACCTTGAAAACTGGGCTCATCCTGCTTCCAGTAAAGTCGATTAGAGTTTCCGCATTGAAATAAATAGGATTTCAGTAAGTTTTTTATGGTAGCTTCATAGGAGTTTTTATAAGCCAAAAACCTTCTGCTTTCAAGAGACTAAATATTTCCATCTGCACTCAGCTGTCCGCCACATCTCCAGGAAAGAATTATAAGGAAAACTCAAGCATGTCAATAAATGTATCTCCATAGTGGGACCTGGTTCTGAAAATGTGAAGGAAGGGTTTTACTGAATTGCATGTGCTCTTTATAATAAGCATCTTATTTCAAAGTCTTATGTCCTAGTTATGAATTTTACTGCTGATGAGTGGACTCCAGAGAAATGTTGGTGCCTTACTGACTACATGAGTGGAGGGGTCTTCTTGCACAGTTATTTGTGGTATCAGGGTCTCCAGGCTGGATTAGCCATTAAGCAATTTGTGCTTAATACAAGTATGAACACAGCCCATTTAGAGCCTTCTTTTAGAGTAATTGGGATGCGGGTGGTGCTGTGGTCTAAACCACTGAGCCTCTTGGGCTTGCTGATCAGAAGGTCAGTGGTTCGAATCCCTGCGATGGGGTGAGCTCTGTTGTTCGGTCCCTGCTTCTGCCAACCTAGCAGTTCAAAAGCACGTCAAAGTGCAAGTAGATAAATAGGTACCACTCCGGTGGGAAGGTAAATGGTGTTTCCGTGTGCTGCTCTGGTTTTGGTGCTATGTTGCACCAGAAGCAGCTTAGTCATGCTGGCCACATGACCTGGAAAAACTGTCTGCAGGCAAACGCCGGCTCCATTGGCCTGTAAATTGAGATGAGCACTGCAACCCCAGAGTCATCTGCGACTGGACTTAACTGTCGGGGTCCTCTACCTTTACCTTTTTTTTAAGCGTAATTATCTTTGAATGGCTGTGACTGGAGATAATTATTCATCTATCACAGAATTTTATTATAAAAAGTCAGGATGATATCTACATCGTATATTATACAGCTATGAGAAATATAAAGTCACACCAATTCTGGGCAGGACAAACTTAACAAAACAAGAGTATATTTTATTTATTTTTTGTTTGTTTTACATATAGGAAATCAAGGTTGTCAAAATGATGGAAGAACAAAACTCTTACATGCTCATTCATAAGTAAGCTACACTGTGTTCAATAGGACCTGCACCCTGGATCAGGTTTTATTATTGTGGTCTGAGGATGTAGACAAGAAGTGCAGTCAACCACCTATCCTCTTGACCCTTGCCCATCTTGGCTTCTTAAAGCTTGCTGTAGGGGAGTGTCTGTGTGGGTCTAGGGAGTGATCAAAGTTTCATTGGAGGATGGAGAGGTACTATCCACTTTGAAGGCGGTGATGGTTCATTGCCTCCATAAGAAGGTATCCCTGGACCCAGAAGAGTTGAACAACTATTATCAAGTGGCTAATATCCCCATTTTGGGGGCGGGGATTGAGAGGGTAGTGGTGGCGGTCCAGTTTCAGGCAAAACTGATCCAGGATAGAGTTTTTCTCTTTTTCTTTTGCTGGGATACGTTCCCCCCCCCAAGACATTTGTTTTGCTTTTAAGACTGAAACTAACTATTGTGTGCAATTTCATACCTAGATTTAAAATAAAACTTAATCACGGATTTGTGCACCCCATATAATCCCATCTTCACACTACATCTCAGAACTGTAACTGTAGAGCTATGATGATGATGATGATGATAATACCCTCAAATATAGTGTCCATTATGGGTTAATATTTATAACTGGAAAAAGATCTTTTGACTTTTCTCTCAGTTTCTACCCAATGTATTTCAGCAATAAACAGATATTTTCTTATTCCACGATAAAAGTGAGTCAGAGACATACCCAGAGGTTTTGCTTTAGGAACAACTGCTATGCGAAAATTCACTTATCCGAACATGAGGAATTAGCATTTTTTACTTCCTTGATTGCCTTTTGCTAGTTGGCTGAGGAATGGAGGCAGGGAGGGTGTCAGGCACTGGCAAAGAGCAGCCTGAAAATATTTCAGACCATCATTTTATTCTGCAAGATGCAGCAATCAAACTGCAGTATCACACATAGAAATACCGCATCCACAAAAACATTGGGTGTTTTTGCAAGTGTGCACACTGCAAAGGCAGTGTGGACGGCTCCAGGAGAACGGTGGGAAGACAGGAGGTTTGCTGAAAGAACTGTACTGATAAATGCATAATAACTTTAAAGCACTTTGCATACTGAGAAGCAATATAAAATGCTAAAATAACAATAATGAATATATAGGAAAGTATGAAGAGCCAAAGCATTTTATACTAAATTTAGACAGATCTTTACGGTCTAGGAACTGGTATTTCCATTGTGAAATTTTAAGTTAATTTTGCCAGCAAATCCATAGTTTCAAATGGGCTTCTGGGCATTCAGCCCTTCTAGATTAAAATAAGAGATCCGAACAGTGTGTATTTAGAATTCTGCAGTATATTAAGTATCTTCCAAGCACAACTTAAAGCTTATTATGCCCTTTACATTTTCCTATGAAGTTCATTGTTGTCATAGTAATTCTGTCTCACTTTGGATGAAGAATGTATTTCATTTATTTGGGAATTACTAAGGTTTGAGGTACAGTGAAGTGGTTAAATAATTGCCAAGTCACCATAAAGACATGACTCTGTTTAATGTGCACAATCTTAAATCCATTCAACTACAAGCCAAGCAGAACTAATCAAAATATTGAAGATAGGTCCTTACTGCCAAGCATCTCTTCAGCATTTGCCATTCCAGGCATTTATAAGACCAGAATACGAGTTATTTTATAGCAAGGGAATTGGATTTTTGTGTGTGTGCGTGTGCATGAAATAAGCCATAGCTTAAATGAAACAAAATAAAAATCTTCTAATATAATACTACAGAGTTAGAGGCTTGAGTTCTTTTTATTAAAAAGTTAATATAGCCAAAAGGAAGAGCTACTCTAATCTTGAAGCTCTCCACCATTCTATATTTCATGTTAACTATACTGTTACACCTTAAGTACCACATTCTGCTAGACCTAGTCTAGGATGAATATGAAACAGAGAGATAAAGAAATGCTTGTTCAAAATTTGGAAATTTCATAATCACAATTAGATTTTTCTCATTTGGAATGATAGTATCTGTGTGTCTGTTTATTTGTGTTTTTGTGTTTATTTGCATTACTTGGGAATAATCTATGACAATTGTGATTGTTCCGGGGAAGATAATGATCAGCATGAATGTATGACAGGGGCAGCCAATATGGACTCCACACCCATCACCCCTGACCTTTGGCTATGCTGGCTGGGGCTGATGCTGTTCAACAGCATCAGAAGGACACCATATTGGCTACTTCTAAAATGCCACACAAATATTCCAGAATTTTCTCCACAGCATGTCTAGAAAATTGTTGTTAGCCCTTAGCCCAGAAATATGGGGTTGCCAGTCTTGGAAAGCTAGAATGATTAGGAAAGTGATGGGTATGAGGATGAGAAAGCATCCTTTTGGTCACCGAGTAAATAGTATCTGCTAAGAGCACAGCCTTTTCAGTGGTGGTCCTGCAATGTCTGAATGTCCTTCCCCAGGAAATCTACCTTCCTTCTTTTGTTGTCATTTTCATTTCATCAGGCCTTGGGGCTCAGCCTTTTGATTGGCTCATACCATTCCTTTCCGGTTTGATTTTAAGGATGGGTTTTGTTTCGTTTTTACATTCATTTTGATCCATCATTGGTATATAAATATTGTTACTAAATAAATTATAGGGTTCTGGCTTCTTTTTAAAATGAAGAACAGGGCCTTAGATGAAGAGTGTACTTTCCTAGCTGTTCCAGACAGCTGTTCCAGTAAAACTCAACTCTTGTGCATCTGACGCAAAACAGAAACAAAGGAAGAGAATGATGGTTTAGATCTTATAATGGTCCATATCTGGCTTCCCTCTTATGGTAGATGACCCCAAGTCAACAGGTTCTACCTGCTTCAAAGTAGGTAGAGAACCCTGACAAACAGCTGATATTCAGCCACCTTCACTTCGGCCAAGAAAGCATTGTCCTAGAAGCGGAATATCTGTAGCCATGAAGAGACTTAATGATATTGCTGCTGGGGGAGGTTGGCCCTAAAACATGACTCATCTGTATAATTCTATGGAATATTTTAACTTTCTGCCCTGTGTCTCTTAACTGTTAAAACAAATTTTGGATTGCATGTCTTTCCAACTACTGTAACCTCACATGTGGATTTCATTTGCTGTCAGTGATGCCTTGCCATTATGTGGCCCTTCTAATAAAGATTTCTTTGGGCACTTTAACATTTCCCCATAATACATGTATGTCAGAATCCACAATGATGCCCCTTTATTTTGCTTCTAATAAAAACATGAAACGTTGAAAGCACAGCTGATGGCTGGAGATCCATGCTCTCCTAACTGCTGCTCTTATTTAACTCCCTTCTTCAGAGGTTTCCTATGAATGCTCTTTCTCCTAAATGAGAAGTCTCTGAATATGTCTTCTTCTTCTTCTTTGGTGATCGCTCATAGCTGAGTAAGATTGTCTTCCATAAACACGGTTTTAACAATGAGTCTGTAAGTGACTGTGGAGGCCAATTCTGGATCCACATGTCCTTCCATAGTGGGGACATTGGTTTCTGGGTGGGAGTTGATCACGGTGTGGATTTGCCAATATGTAAATGCTGCTTGTTTAGAATGCTAATCAAAACATAATGGAAGAAGCTACTTTCTTGGCTTGTTGGGCAAAATGTGCTGCTTCCTTAAGAATGGGCTCCTTTGGCATCATATTGAAAGGCAAAAACATATCACTAAGAAAAAGGCCTGTATCTCCTTCTCATCATAAGCTTCATTAGTGTGGAATAAATAGTTGATTCATAAGAGATGGATCACATTTCGATAGGATCAGAGTCATAGTGGAATATGCATAAACAACCTTTCCCTCAGAAGCAGTTCCGTGACCGGAAGTAACTTTGGTGTTATCGGACTTGTAAGCTGTGGCATTGTTTGATGGAGCTCTACTCTGTTAATAACGGGATCAACACTGAAAAGCATCAATATTGCTGCCATTCCTGGCAGGCACTGGAGTATTATGCACCCAGATTGGAGTTGCTATCTCATTGTGCAGATGCAGAGACCCGGATAATGTCCAGTTATTGAGACCCTGCAGTAGGAGGACAATGTTCTATTCATGGGCTCTGCAGAGCAAGGTCAGAGAATGAAACCTGAACTAAGTGTAAAGCTCAAATTAGTTTTGATGAGGACCTCCCTGTGATGAAGGGTTTGGAAAGATGGGCCCTTTCCCAGAGCTGCCTGCCAAAAATGTGGCTGACTCACCTGAATACACGTAACAGGATTATTACAGACAATATACTTGGAGAGTCAGTGTAAAGAAGGATTTTTTTTTTTTTAAATGTTGATCAGGCTCAATTTCCTATTTCTGGAAACACAGTAGCAGCTCTATCAGTCCTTTTATAGCAGGACCACTATTTTAGGAGATCTTTTGGAGGCTGGCGATAGAAAGAGACACAATAATATTTATGCATGGTTGGCTGGCTAAAACTATATTTACATGAATTTAAAAGTTGGAGCTGACAGATATAATCACGTACACACACCCTCCTTAACATTGCTGACACCCTGTGGTCCTTCTTAATAGCTCTTCTTTATGTAACCGCAGCTTGCAGAACAAATTTAGAAAACTCTTTTTTATTATTATTTTGCAGAAGGCATAAAATAGAAACCATGTCATCAGCATTGGTTATCAGGAATAATACTAGACAACCATTCTGTACCATTAGGCTTCTGCAAAATTTTCATATAAATTGAAAATAAACCTATTCTAAACCATTTCTGAAAACATTCTTATTTCATGGGAAGGCCAGTCCCAGAGCTACTATAGTTTTGCATAATAATATTATCACATTGTGAAGAAAGTGTGACTTGGATAGACTTTTGTCACTCAGGGGAAAAACTGTCTGCATTTCCTCAATACATGATGGTCATACTTAGAGAGAGGTAGCCAGGTGGGAGAGAGAATCAGAAAAAGGCCTAAATACAAATTTCTAAATATAAAGTTGCATATCTAGGTGACCTTACCTATAACACAATTTCAATGTTATTAGTGGTGGTGGGGACCCTCAATTTCAATGTTGTTAGTGAGGTTAGAAGTGCTTGTTTATTATGGTTGATGTCTGTAGGCTACGCAGCTTCATTTATAGTCTCTCAGACAGAAATGTGCTGAACTCTGTTTTCAATATGCAACTTTTGGATAATGTTATTGGTAATTGCTTTTTAATACAGAGCCTGCTTTGCACTAAAACAGTCACCAAGATCCAGATGGAAGCAACCTCAGTCTAATTCACCTTTTCTTTCTTTCCCCTGGATTTTCCTTTAAAATAACTCTTCACTGGCTTTAGATTATATATTAATACACACTTACTTTCATCCCCTCCCCATAATATACCTTTTCCATGCATACAAATGCCAGGCATCAAATTTGCAGATGCAGTTTGTGCTTTCAAATGCCCTGGATATAAAAGTGGAGAGGCTACATGGAAGAGGAGGCCATCCTTGACTTTCAGCACTTGTGTTGCGTGTCAAGACCCCGCAGCCACCCCCTCATTGGGAAATAACTCACACAAGGACACGGCTATTAACTTTATGTTATTGGGCAAATTTTGGCCACAACTTTATTGAAATTACAGAATGTGAGTGGTATTGGCTTAGGCATTGATTGGACTTGACTATATCTGACTCCTGCCCATTGTGCAGGAAGTCCAGTAAGGGTAAGCCACCGGTAGGGGGAGCCCTGTCGAAGTGAACCAACTCAAGCTCTCCCTGGCATTCCCGTCGGGGTCGTGTCAAGGCCTTAGCCCCCCAGCTGGGTTTCAGACTAGATCAACACCCCCGGGTTCCTTTAACGGAATACCCTTAAGCATGGAGGGGCAGGTGATGGCCACATCTCCCCTCCCCCACACAAGGTCAAACAATGCCTAACCGCCACAAGAGCCCCAAAGGCTCGCTGCCAAATACCCTCACATCTGTAACCAAAGCCTCAGGCCCTCTGCAATGTCAGCCAGCCATATATCATTCCCCCAGTCGGAAAGGTGCACACCATCGTCACGAAATAAGGCCATTTTACTGAAAACAATGGAAGGGTACTCCTCTGCCAGTTTTCACACCACTTCAAGAAGGTACACAGGCATTATTTCATCAGCACCATCACCTTCACCATCACAACCAGTATCATGTTTCTTGAAGATTGTAGCACTTTTCTGATCCAGATAAGCAAATATATATTGCCCCCCCATCTGTCCGCCCTCAACACCACACCAACCTCATTTTCAACCTGAAGCATTTTAACAAGGGCACTTACAAATATAAACATAGCCATGTTCTTGGTGCTACCTTTCTCTCTAGTTTCAGCCTGCATTTATTTTAACATTTTCAATGCTGCTTTTCATTTGTGACAGTAGCAAAGCAGTTCACAATACAAAAAACCCAAAAAAATTAACAACTCTATAACACCAAAATTAACAGTTAAACTGTCACAAAAACTGAAGCACCCAGGACCCAGCAAACTCAGGTAAAGAGATGGATTGGCAAAAGTACCCCTAAGTAGGTGCCCATCTAATTTCCAGTATCCACGTATTATATTCATTTCATAATTGGCAGCTTCATAACTGGTGCAGAAGATTATTGGAGGGGAGGGGGAACCCTACTTAACCACAGAGAGTGCCACACAAATTGTCCCAATAGCAAAAATACACCAACTTGAGAGTTTTATGTATTTATTTCCATTTATTTATTGAATTTATATACTGCCCTATACTCAGAGGTCTCAGGGCGGTTCACAGAAAAGATCACAAAATATAAAATCAAAATAAGAACAATAATACTCCCCCCCCCAACAGCCACATTTTAAAAGGGTATAGGATGTCAATCAAGTCAACCAAAGGCCTGGTTAAAAAGGAACATTTTTGCCTGGCGCCTAAAGGTATATAATGAAGGCACCAAGCAAACTTCCCTGGGGAGAGCATTCCACAGACAGGGAGCCACAGAAGAAAAGGCCCTTTCTCGTGCTTCCACCCTCTGGACCTTTTGAGGAAGAGGCACACGAAGAAGGGCCTCAGAAGATGACCTCAGGGTCTGGGTGGGTTCATATGGAAAGAGGCGGTCCTTGAGGTATTGCAGTCCTGAGCCATTTAAGGCTTTATAGGTCAAAAGCAGCACTGTGAATTGGGCCCAGAAGCTAACTGGTAGCCGGACTTCCGGTCGGCGCCAGCGCTTAATGGCGGTCCTCCCTTCGATCTCTGGAGGAGGACTGCTTCACGAGTTTCGGTCTGACCGCTACGGCGAAGCGGGGACCCCTAAAATCACAGGCGCGGAAGCCTGTGAACAAGGAGACTCGGCGGGCACCATTTGCGCCCCCCTTTACTGTAAAGGAGCCTTTTTAAAGGCTCCGGAGTGGCATCGGGGGTGCGCGGTGCTGAGAGTCGTTACCCAGCCCGTGGAGTGAAGCCGCGTCGCCATAAGCGGAGAGCGCCGATTCCTTCCTGAAATTTGGATGAAATTGAACACCCGTAAGTAGGATTGGAAAACTTACTGGGACTTCTAAAAAAACTTTCTTTGAAATTTGGCCGAAAACAGGAAAGGCAAAAATAAAGGAAGTCTGCCTTCTCCGGACTGCATGATAACTAAAGCAACGGAACTACAAAGCTGTAATTGGAAGAAAAGTAAATTTGAACTGTCTAACTTTGACATTGAACTTAAATTTCCCCCTAGCAAGCAGGAGCAAGGGGGAAGAGAGGTGGATTTGGTTTAACCTGCATGAAAGAAAAAAGTAAGGGAGAAAAGCTTTCTGCTGTCTTTGACTTTTGGGAACGGACTGCCTGAGTGAAGCACGGAGACGGTGAACTGTCAGACAAGATTTGTTGCAAAGCTGAGACTTTATTAGTTACAAGTTCGGGACTTTATTGAAACTACAAATTGATAGTTTGTATATATTGGAAAACTGTTGCTAAACTTTCTCTCCTTGGGGATTTCTTGTTTCTTTGTTTTTCCTGCAATGGATACATTGAATTACTCCCTCTAGAGGGTTGAAGGGTAACAGTTGCAATACAGACTGTAAAAAAACAAGTCAGTGGATTTTTCCATGCCTTGGGACATGAGTGGCTCAGCAGAAGAGATAGCAACAAGATCTAAAGCCAAAGCTGCACAAAAGAAAAGGGGCTCAATATCAAGCATACTGCCAACAGGTGCAGCTGGGCAGGAAAAAGTGACAAATATATCTATGGATCCAGTGACACAAGCACTACTTAAAATAAATGAATCTTTAGAAAATTTGACAAAGCAGAGCACAGAAAATACCAAACAGTTGACAGAACTTTCAACAAAATTAGATTTGAATACTAAAAGCATTACATCTAACACAGAAACTATAAATAAATTGATTGAAGAAAACGCTACAACTAGAAAAATTGCTGAGGAAGCTAAAACTACTGCAGAAACTACACAGGGAAAATTAGCACCAGTCTGTAAAAAGTTGGATGAACATGAGGCGGCCTTGTCTTTGTGGGAGATGCAGAGGAAGGAGAGGAACTTGAGATTAAGACTGGTCCCTGAAAGTGAAGAGGACAACCTAGTGGACTTTCTCACAAAAGAATTTTCAGAATTTTGGCAGGTAAACTCAGAGGGAGAAGAATTTAAGATAACAGCTGCCTTCAGATTGGGCAGGAGGCAAAACAGAAAGAACTCAAGGGATTGCCTGATAACTTTGAGATCTAAAGAGGAAAGAGATAAAATATTGAATCTACATTATCAGAGAACCTTGGAGATTGAAGATACATACGTGCAAATTTACAAGGACATTCCCAAATACATTCTGGAGGCAAGAACTCACTACAAGAATCTGGTTTACTTGCTGAAAAAGAACAATTTACCTTTCAGGTGGGAATTCCCACAAGGTTTGTCTTTTAATTACAAAGGAAAGAAAGTTAAAATAAGAACAGTACAAGATAAAGAACAATTCCTGGAAAGAAACGAGGAGGACCTTCAGAAAGGAGTGGTGGAACTGACTTCTGAAGCAGATCTTGCGAATTTAACATTTGGACTTAAATCACCAACGGAAGAAGAACAGCTGCAGGGAGCAGCTGGAACTAACTAAATAACAATGGCTCTGCAATTTCTAAGTTGGAACTGTAATGGATTGAACCTTCCCAGAAAAAGGCGTGAGGTTTTTCATATTTTGAAAAGAGAACAATTGGACTTGATTTGTTTACAAGAGACTCATGTGACAAGGGCACATAGAAAATTGCTTATAAATAGAAGATTAGGACAGGAATTTATTTCATCAGATAAAGTCAAGAAAAGAGGAGTGGTGATCTATGCAAAGGAGAAGTTGGCCCCCAAATTGATTTTTAAAGATGAACAAGGAAGATTTTTGGCAATCGAGATACAAATTCAAGGAGAAAAATTTTTGACAGTTGGGATATATGTGTTGAATGGTTTCTTTAAATGTAAAGGTTCATCATTGTTCCACCTAATGTGTATGTCTTTAAGGGGCCAGAGCAAGGGCCAGAGCAAGATAACGAGACCCAGCTTTACAGCTGTGAAACATAGCAGGTGCTGCTGAGTTGCATTGATTAAGGGGTGTCAGCATTTGCATGTAGTATATAAGGAGCAGCACCTAGCTCTCCCTTTACCCTGGGGGTTGGGTTGGTGGTTGGGTCTGGTTTGTTGTTAATGTATTTAGTGTATAAGGAGTTTTTGCTTTATGTAATTAAAACCTTGCTTAAGTTATTTTTGAGTCCCTTTCTTTTTAATGCATGGTCTCCCCAGCAAGCTCTCTGCAGCGCTATCATACTGCAAATAGCCAACAATATGCACCTAATGAAGGGAAGGCAGAATTTTTTAAGAAGTTGCATGAGACCTTAATGGATTATTTGGATTACAATGTAATTTTGTTAGGAGATATGAATGGTGTGGTTTCTACAAACATGGACAAAGCACAAAGACAGGTGGTCTCTAAGGATGGGAGATTACCTAAGACCTTCTTTGAAATGACTGAAAATATGGACTTGATTGATATTTGGAGAACAAGGAACCCTCTGGAGAGAGAGAGGGAACCTTTTTCTCTGAAGCACAAATGACATGGACAAGAATAGACCAAATATGGGTTACTAGTGGAATGGCTCCAAAGAGAAGAAAAGTAGAAATCTGCCCAAAGACATGCTCCGACCATAACGCTGTAAAGATGGAGATGAAACTAACAACAGCTGGCTCCTTTAGATGGAGAATGAATGACACCCTATTCAGAGATGATGAGATTTACAAAAAGGCCCAAAAAACTTTGAAGGACTACTTTGAGATAAATCTGAAGACAGACATCGAGAAAAGAGTGATTTAGGACGCAAGTAAGGCCATGATGCGAGGTTTCCTAATACAACAGAACTCTTTAAAGAGGAAGAAACAGAATGAGAAGAAAGATAAGATCTTGGAAAAAATAAAAGAAGGAGAAAAGAAATTGAGGTCTAAACCAAAGTCTCATGAAATTTTGAGAGAAATTAAGTTTTATCAGATGCAGTATATGGAACTGATGAACCAAGAGATAGAATGGAAAATTAAGCAAATGAGACAAAGGACATTTGAATCAGCAGATAAATGTGGGAAACTTCTAGCATGGCAATTGAAGAAGAGACAAAAACTGAATACAGTTACAAGTTTGGAGGTGGAAGGAAAGAACATCTATAAACCAAATGAGATTAGTAATTGTTTTCAGAGTTATTTCAGAAGACTATATGCACGAGGGCCGGAAAAAGAAGGAGAAATAGAAGCTTTTCTTAAGAAATATGGACTACAAAAAATCTCGCAACAAAGTATGATGGCTTTGAATGAGAAAATAACAGAACAAGAAATAGAGGGTGCCATCCAAAATATGCAATTAGGTAAATCTCCAGGACCAGATGGACTAACCTCCAGATATTATAAAGCTTTGAAGGAATGGTTAGTACAACCGTTGAAGGAGGTTTGCAATGAAATTTTAGAGGGGAAAAAGGCACCCGAATCGTGGAAAGAAGCATTTATTACACTTATACCAAAGACTGAGACAGAAAAAAATCAGATTAAGAACTACCGCCCTATATCATTACTTAATGTGGATTACAAAATATTTGCTGACATTTTAGCAAAAAGATTGAAGAATATGCTGGTGGAGGAGATTCATAAGGACCAAGCAGGTTTTCTCCCAGGGAGACGTATGTCAGATAATGTAAGGAATATAATTGACATTATGGAATTATTAACAGTTAATATCAATACGAAGGCGGTTTTAATATTTGTGGATGCAGAGAAAGCTTTTGACAATATTTCTTGGAGTTTTATGAAGAAGAATCTCCATGGGATGGGGGTAGGTCAAAGGTTTGAAAATGGTATAGGTGCAATATACTCTGAACAAAAAGCAAAGTTAATTGTAAATAATGTGGTTACTGAAGAACTTCTTATAGAAAAAGGGACACGACAGGGGTGCCCAATATCCCCATTACTTTTTATATCAGTCCTGGAGGTTTTGTTGAATATGATTAGGGGGGATCAGCTGGTTAAAGGAATTCAGGTCGGAGCCAAACAATATAAACTGAGGGCATTTGCAGATGACTTAGTATTAACTTTACAAGAGCCAGATACTAGTACGAAAAGAGTTTTGGAATTAATTCAAGTTTTTGGTCAGGTAGCAGGATTCAAGCTGAATAAGCAAAAAACCAAAGTCTTGGAGAAAAATTGACAAATGTGGAAAGAGAGAGGTTTCAAAGTGAAACTGGGTTAATGGTGGCGAAGAAAGTGAAATATTTGGGGATTAACATGACATCTAAAAATGTGAATTTATTTAAAGATTACTATGATAAATGTTGGACAGAGGTAAAGAAAGATCTAGAAATATGGTCAAATTTGAAACTTTCCTTGTTAGGTCGAATTGCTGTTATTAAGATGAATGTATTGCCTAGAATGTTATTTTTGTTTCAGACTTTACAGGTTGTGGACAGATTGGACTGTTTCAAGAAGTGGCAGAAAGATATATCTAAATTTGTCTGGCAGGGCAAAAAGCCCAGAATAAAATTTAAGATATTAACTGATGCAAAAGATAGAGGGGGGTTTGCCCTGCTGGACTTAAGATTGTACTATGAATCGGCAGCATTCTGCTGGTTGAAAGACTGGCTACTTCTTGAGAATACAGACATTCTGGATTTGGAAGGATTTGATAACAGATTTGGTTGGCATGCATATATATGGTATGACAAGGTTAAAGTTCATAAAGGATTCAAAAACCATATTGTTAGGAAAGCATTATACAATGTTTGGATTCGATACAAGGATTTGTTGGAAAATAAAACTCCTAGGTGGTTATCACCAATGGAGACTAAGGGGGTGAAGAAGCTTAATATGGAAGCTAAATGGCCAAAATATTGGGAAATTTTAGAGCAAGAGAGTGGAAAAATTAAATTACAGAGTTTTGAGAAAATAAAGTCCAAGGTACGAGATTGGCTTCATTATTATCAAATATTGGAGGTGTTTAATCAAGACAGGAAAATTGGCTTCCAAGTGGAGAAATCAAAATTAGAAACAGAATTGTTAGAACCCAATACTAAGAACTTATCAAGAATGTATAACCTGTTGTTGAAGTGGAATACACTAGATGAGACAGTTAAATCAGCTATGATTAAGTGGGCACAAGACATTGGTCATGATATTATGTTTGCTGACTGGGAACAGTTATGGACCACCGGAATAAAATTTACGGCATGTAATGCCTTAAGAGAAAATATTATGAAAATGATTTATAGGTGGTACATGACCCCAGTCAAGCTTGCGAAAATTTATCATTTGCCCAATAACAAATGCTGGAAATGTAATGAGACTGAAGGTACCTTCTTTCACTTTTGGTGGACTTGCCCAAAGATTAAGGCCTTTTGGGAAATGATTTATAATGAAATTAAGAAGGTACTTAAATGTACTTTTCATAAGAAACCAGAGGCATTTCTTTTGGGCATGGTCGGCCAACTGGTGTTAAGGAAGGATAGGACTTTTTTATGTACTCCACCACAGCAGCAAGGATTCTTTTAGCAAAGTATTGGAAGACACAAGAATTACCCACATTGGAAGAATGGCAAACGAAAGTGATTGACTTTATGGGACTGGCGGAAATGACTGGCAGAATCTGTGACCAAGAGAAAGAGACGGTGGAAGAAGATTGGAAGAAATTTAAAGTATATCTTAAGAACTGTTGTAAAATTGATGAGTGCTAAAATGTCAAAGGAAAGGAAAAGATAGAATTATAGCTGTATTTGGTTGATGAATTAGGAGAAAAAATTGAAAAAGAAAATAAGTTATTATTTAATTGGAACGAAGGGTTGTTGAAAAAATTTAAAATAAGGATGCAGAGAGGGGGAGGTAAGGGGAAGTCCGAGAAAGAAGGTTTATGAAAAGAGGATCTGAAATTATACTTGTTTATATGTTTTTGTATGTCTATGTGTGTATGCTATTTTGTTTTAAATCTATGCTGGAAAATTAATAAAAATTATATTAAAAAAAAACAAAAAACAGAAGCTAACTGGTAGCCATGGCAGTCAGACAAAGATCGGTGTAATATGCTCAAACCGTCTTGCACCAGAGCAATCTGGTGAGTCCATAACAGATAAACACCTGAACAAGATGTACACCATAACATTCCCATCTCCAGTGACAGCTGCAACTGGGATGGACTACAGCTCAGTTGTTGGGCATCCAACTTTGCATATAGAAAGTCCTAGGTTCCAGATAGGACTGGGAATGTCCTCAGTCTGAAACCCTGGAGAGCTGCTGCCAGTCGGTGTAGACAATACTGAGCTAGATAGACCAGTGGTCTGATTATGTATAAAGCTGCATCCTGTGATCCCAACTCCAGCTGTGCTATCAGGATATGCTCCAGCTCACCTAAATGTCCCTGGATGTTGTGGTCGGCCCCATTTATACATGTCCCTACAGCAACGCTTCCAAGCCTGACCAGTAACAGTCATGCACATCATGCTGATAAACTTGTATTTTTCTTTCAGAGGTGCTCTGTTCTCCCTCCCATTCTCCTGGACAAAGAGAATGAAAATATTAACAAGAGGCAAATAAAACAAGGGTTTTATACAGATCTGTACAAAAGTATGCAGACATGATTCATAACCAGGAAGTAACCTGCCTGCCTGCCATTATTTTAGGAAGGTTTCTCAGTAGGTATTTAATGAGCCTTAAATGCTATCTCCAACCATCTTGAACAGGAAGAGGAATTATGTCTGAAACAGGTGATCGCAAAAGCTGTGGCCTAGCGATGATACTGACATGCACGGAACATGGATGCCTGTTGATCTCTGTATATGTACACAGTACAGTAATGTCTGCAGCAGCAATCTGTTCTTCCCCAGTAGCTATTTAGTTGTGGTAGCCAACACGTACATAGGCCCATCCTATATGGATGTTGTTTGATGATGGCAGCTGTGGATTGCAGCTTCCTTGGCCACCTTTTACCTTGCATTTTGGTAAAACAAAAGGTAACAAAAATGCTCACAAAGCAAATATCAATAATAAGACAGTCTTTGTCCTTGGACTTACAATCTAAAAGTCATGGCATGAAAGGAAGAGGGAGCAGGTTAGAAGAGGGGGAAAGCAAACTCAGACAGTAGTTCTTAGTTACAGAATTCTTGTAATGACCAGTTGGAATGGAATAATGTTCAAGGAAAGGAGGAGCCAAAAGCTGCTGATCTTTCAGAATAACCATTGGAGAGACCCTGCAGTCTGTCCATCTGCTAGTGTTTTGTGCAATTAAATCATGAACATAATAATAATAATAATAATAATAATAATAATAATTTATTATTTATACCCCGCCCATCTGGCTGGGTTTCCCCAGCCACTCTGGGCGGCTTCCAACAGAGATGAAAAATACACTAAAATATCACATATTAAAAACTTCCCTGAAGAGGGCTGCCTTCAGATGTTTTCTGAATGTCAGGTAGTTGTCCATCGCCTTGACATCCGATGGGAGGGCATTCCACAGGGCGGGCGCCACCACCGAGAAGGCCCTCTGCCTGGTTCCCTGCAACTTGGCCTCTCGCAGTGAGGGAACCGCCAGAAGGCCCTCGGAGCTGGACCTCAGTGTCCGGGCAGACCGATGGGGGTGGAGACGCTCCTTCAGATATACTGGACCGAGGCCATTTAGGGCTTTAAAGGTCAGCACCAACACTTTGAATTGTGCTCGGAAACGTACTGGGAGCCAATGTAGGTCTTTCAAGACCGGTGTTATATGGTCTCGGCGGCCGCTCCCAGTCACCAGTCTAGCTGCCGCATTCTGGATTAGTTGTAGTTTCCGGGTCACCTTCAAAGGTAGCCCCACGTAGAGCGCATTGCAGTAGTCCAAGCGGGAGATAACCAGAGCATGTACCACTCTGGCGAGACAGTCTGCAGGCAGATAGGGTCTCAGCCTACGTACCAGATGGAGCTGGTAAACAGCTGCCCTGGATACAGATTTGACTTGTGCCTCCATGGACAGCTGTGAGTCCAAAATGACTCCCAGGCTGCGCACCTGGTCCTTCAGGGGCACTGTTACCCCATTCAGGACCAGGGAATCCTCCACACCTGCCCGCCTCCTGTCCCCCAAAAACAGTACTTCTGTCTTGTCAGGATTCAACCTCAATCTGTTAGCCGCCATCCATCCTCCAACCGCTTCCAGACACTCACACAGGACCTTTACCGCCTTCACTGGTTCTGATTTAAAAGAGAGGTAGAGCTGGGTATCATCTGCATACTGATGAACACCCAGCCCAAACCTCCTGATGATCCCTCCCAGCGGCTGCATGTAGATGTTGAAAAGCATGGGGGAGAGGACAGAACCCTGAGGCACCCCACAAGTGAGAGCCCAGGGGTCTGAACACTCATCCCCCACCACCACTTTCTGAACACGGCCCAGGAGGAAGGAGCGGAACCCCTGTATGACAGTGCCCCCAGCTCCCAGCCCCTCAAGACGGTCCAGAAGGATGTCATGGTCGATGGTATCAAAGGCCGCTGAGAGATCCAGCAGAACTAGGAAACAGCTCTCACCTTTGTCCCTAGCCCGCCGGAGATCATCAACCAGTGCGACCAAGGCAGTTTCAGTCCCATGATGAGGCCTGAATCCCGACTGGAAGGGATCCAAATGGTCCGCTTCTTCCAGGCGTGCCTGGAGTTGTTCAGCAACCACTCGCTCAATCACCTTGCCCAAGAATGGAAGGTTTGAGACTGGGCGATAATTGGCCATCGTGGCCGCATCTAGAGATGGTTTTTTAAGAAGCGGTTTAATAACCGCCTCTTTCAGCGGGTCTGGGAAGGCTCCCTCACGGAGGGAAGCATTCACCACCCCACGAAGCCCATCGCCCAGTCCTTCCCGGCTAGCTTTTATAAGCCAGGATGGGCAAGGATCCAGGAGACAGGTGGTTGGCTTCACTCGTCCAAGCAGCCTGTCCACATCCTCGGAGGTAACAGATTGGAATTGATCCCACACAACTTGACCAGACAGGACTCTAGCACTCTCCCGCCCCGGCCCTGCTCCCACGGTGGAGTCTACTTCTTCCCGAATCTGAGCGATTTTATCTGCAAAAAAATTTGCAAAATCATTGCAGGAGAACATGTGGCCCGTACTGGGCCCCGATGTTACAGGTGGTTCCGCTAAATTGTGAACCACCTGAAAGAGTCTCCTGCTGCTGTTTTCTGCAGATGCAATAGAGGCGGTGAAGAAAGTCTTCTTCGCCGTCGCTATCGCCACTTGGTAGGCTCGACGTTGAGCTCTAACCTGTGTCCGGTCAGATTCAGAATGGGTTATCCGCCACCGGCGCTCTAGCCGTCTCAACGATTGTTTCATTGCCCTCAGATCCGTGGAAAACCACGGGGCTCTCCGGGCTCCATGCAATCGGAGAGGGCGCTTCGGAGCCAAACAGGCAATAGCCCTGGTTAACTCCACATTCCAGCGGGCCACCAGGGAATCGGCTGAAAGGCCATCAACATGGGATAAAGCATCCCCTACCACTCTCTGGAAACCATTTGGATCCATTAAGTGGCGGGGGCGGACCATCCGAATCGGTCCCACCTCCCTGCAGAGGGGATGGGTCGCAGAGAAGTCCAGTTGCACCAGGAAGTGGTCTGACCATGGCACTTCTTTCGTTTCACTTTTACTTAGTGTCAGATCACCAACATCCGTAGAGGTAAACACCAGGTCCAAGGCATGTCCGCGGCTATGGGTTGGGCCAGACTTATTCAGGGACAGCCCCATGGAGGCCATGCTTTCCACGAAGTCCCGAGCGGCCCCTTGTAAGGTCGTGTCGGCATGGATGTTAAAATCCCCTAGGACGACCAAGCTAGGTGTCTCCAGGAGAACATCCGCCACGACCTGAAGCAGCTCGGGCAGGGAATCCTTGGTGCAGCGGGGAGGTCGGTACACCAAAAGGAATCCTGTACTGCCCCTATTGCCCAACTTCCAGAACATGCACTCAGAAAACTGGGTCTTCCCAATAGGACGCCTGGTGCAAACTAATGACTTCCTAAAAATCACTGCAACCCCCCCTCCCCGCCCACATGACCTGGGTTGCTGTGCGTAAGAGAAACCTGGTGGACAAGCAGCAGCAAGGACAGGCCCATCTGCTTCATCCAACCAAGTCTCTGTTACACATGCCAGGTCAAGTCCTCCATCCATGATCAAGTCATGGATGGCAGTGGTCTTATGAATCATTGACCTGGCATTGCACAGCAACACTTTCAGGTCATGTGGGTATCCCTTGCTGATTCTAGTATTCATCTGGTCAGGACCAGACCCGGAGGCAGGAATAGTCCTCAGACAACGACTAAACCTGCCTCCTCTGTAATGACATGGTCTGGTCTTAGCGTAACTCCTCCTCCTACCCGTGATCACTGAGATCGGTTGTCCCAGTGCATTCCCCCCTGTGAAACATATCCCAGCCATTTTGTGGGCTGGGGCCCATTCCCCGGCAGCCCTGACCCCTCCCATTAAGAACAAAATAACCCCTTTAAAAAACAAAAAAACAACAACAACACAAATAAAACAATACAAACAAAAAACAATAAAAATTACAAAAAATACAAAAACATAAAATCAAACAAATTCCCAGGCCCAATAAACATCCACCCCACCCCCACCCCCACATACAAAAAATTCAAAATAAAAATTTTAAAACATTTTAAAAGCACTCTGCACCCCTCCAGCAGTAACAGCAACTGTCCTAGTGAGGCCCGTCAGGCCCTGCCCTGGGCCAGGTGGTAAGTGGCAGGAAGGAGCAGGTACCCATACACTCACATACAGGAGAGTCCTCCTGGGCAGCCGAGTCCAGCAGTCCTTATGAGGCTTCAGGCCCCGCCCCAGGCCAGATGGTGAGTGGCAGGAAGGAGCAGGGCCCTCAGACACTCACATACAGGAGAGTCCTCCTGGGCAGCCGAGTCCAGCAGTCCTTATGAGGCTTCAGGCCCCACCCCAGGCCAGATGGTGAGTGGCAGGAAGGAGCAGGGCCCTCAGACACTCACATACAGGAGAGTCCTCCTGGGCAGCCGAGTCCAGCAGTCCTTATGAGGCTTCAGGCCCCACCCCAGGCCAGATGGTGAGTGGCAGGAAGGAGCAGGGCCCTCAGACACTCACATACAGGAGAGTCCTCCTGGGCAGCCGAGTCCAGCAGTCCTTATGAGGCTTCAGGCCCCGCCCCAGGCCAGATGGTGAGTGGCAAGAAGGAGCAGGGCCCTCAGACACTCACATACAGGAGAGTCCTCCTGGGCAGCCGAGTCCAGCAGTCCTTATGAGGCTTCAGGCCCCGCCCCAGGCCAGATGGTGAGTGGCAGGAAGGAGCAGGGCCCTCAGACACTCACATACAGGAGAGTCCTCCTGGGCAGCCGAGTCCAGCAGTCCTTATGAGGCTTCAGGCCCCGCCCCAGGCCAGATGGTGAGTGGCAGGAAGGAGCAGGGCCCTCAGACACTCACATACAGGAGAGTCCTCCTGGGCAGCCGAGTCCAGCAGTCCTTATGAGGCTTCAGGCCCCGCCCCAGGCCAGATGGTGAGTGGCAGGAAGGAGCAGGGCCCTCAGACACTCACATACAGGAGAGTCCTCCTGGGCAGCAGAGTCCAGCAGTCCCTGTGAGGCTTCAGGCCCTGCCCTGGGCCAGGTGGTAAGTGGCAGGAAGGAGCAGGGCCCTCAGACACCCACGCAGGAGAGTCCTCCTGGGCAGCAGAGTCCAGCAGTCCCTGTGAGGCTTCAGGCCCTGCCCCAGGCCAGATGGTGAGTGGCAGGCCAGATGGTGAGTGGCAGGAAGGAGCAGGGCCCTCAGACACTCACATACAGGAGAGTCCTCCTTACCTTAACAAAGGTAAGCTATTTGAACCTTGCTGTGAGTTTCTTTGCCCCAACTGATATCTGAAAGAGCTCTCCTTCTGACCACTGCTGAATTTAAAGAATTATATGGATGTGTGTAACATGTTAGAGACTGTACACCAGAGCTTTCTTAATGATTGATAGAAATGCATTAATCTATCATTTCTCTATTGGCTTCAGTATTTCATTTTCTTTCTTTTTAGACATTTTGAATACAAATGTATGCTAGAGCATTACTTTATTATTTACTTGAATATTTATGTACCATATTTTTCGCTCTATAACACGCACCCAACCATAACACGCACGTAGTTTTTAGAGAAGGAAAATCCGTAGGCATGCCACCCGTAGGCATTCCCTCCATAACACGCACAGACATTTCCCCTTACTTTCTAGGAGGAAAAAAGTGAGTGTTATGGGAAAAGAGAATCTGGCTCACAGTTGATGTAAACGTATTTGTAACCCTTTCTGTGAAGTTATTTCAACTGGTATCAGCTGAAGGTTCAGATGAGAAAAAGACCTCCAAACCTGAGCATCCATTGACTGGCCCCTCTGTATTTTCTAGAGTAGGTAATCCAATTTATTTGCCTTATTGGTCTTAATATTTTAGTAGATCTGAAGGAGACATGCAGAATCAAAACATAGTGTTTCAGACATATGTGTTTCCTTTCCACAGAGTACAAACAGAATACAATACCTAATTAAATTTTGTTCAGTGATAATGGGTACTAGCAACAGCAAGAATATAATCATTATTAGCTAAAGGGAACTAGTGAGAAAGAAGTGCTATCATGTACACTATGGTTGAGCCCTTGAAAAGAGTTGTGGCTGTAAAATCAATCTAACATACCAGCAAGCAAATAGACTGCCAAAGTATCCTTTGTCCATTTAATTTGGCATTACAGACAAACCTTGGTTCTCAAAGGGCTCCGTTTTTTAGCGTTTCAGCTCCTGAATGACGAAAACCTGGAGGTAAATGCTCCAGTTTCCAAATGTTTTTCGGAACCCGAAAGTCCGACGCGGCTTCTGCTTGAGTGCAAGAAGCTCTTGTAACCAATCGGAAGCCACGCCTCGGTTGTTGAATGTTTCAGAATGGTCTTCCGGAATGGATTACGTTCGACAACTGAGGTTTGACTGTATATGAGAATCTGCCCTTCTCCACCTGAGGTTGCTGAAAATAAGGTGGTAGCTAGGGATGAGATTCAGTCCCACAGTCCAAACAAATGATCAATGACATCAGTAATAGTGTCACTCTGTGTTGTGGTAGTTGTGTGTGTGCATGTGCGTAGATGCTAGATGCAGATTCACCCCCAGCACCATTTTGAGAGCACTGTGGTACATTGAGAAGGGCAAGACCTTGCATAGAATTTCTGAGTTCAGTCTGCCCCTCCACTGAACACTCATCTCCATTGTAGAGTATCATGCTTTAAGTTTCTGACATTCCAATGAAAGGGACCTGGAATTTCTTGTATGAACTGGAGCTTCAGTGCCAGAGGTACCTGAGCATCTCTACTACACTGTGCAATTCCTTTATTTTACTCTGAATCCAGTTTCACTTCATTTACATTAGAATGCAATGTGAAAATGGCATTCATTCAGCAGGTATTTTTTTAAAAAAATAGTACTCCTAAAACTTTTAAACCTTGTAGATCAATAAAAAAGGGCTATGTGAACATAGCTTCCTAAAATTCTCAATACTATTTGCAGAGAGCGAGATTCAGGGGTGGGAAGGCATTTTGCCAAATATTCTCTGGAGTGGACAGAAATTGTTCAAAGACTTGGGAGCAGCATGAAGAAAGAAAAAGTTCAAAATTTTGTATGTGTGTGTGGGGGATTCAAAGTAATTTTGGCTGAGACTTAAAAGAAAACCCACTCTAACCCCCTTGATATGAGGAGCAAAAGTCCCCCAACTACTCTCAAAATACGAACAAATGGCAATATTGTCCTATGGGGAAGAACTTTCTGTATTGATCAATTATTTCTCAGCTTGAAATGTGCTGCTACTGTACATCTACTTGATTATGAGCCTTGTTAGCACATCCCCAGTTGATTCAACTTGAGTGCTTCTGACATTAGCAAAGTTACTCACATATTCCACCAAGCAGCAGGGAAAAGCTTGCTAATGAAGAAATAACAAGTTGAAGATTTGAATAAATATATAGCTGATTGCAGGGAGGCAGAGTTAATTTTTTGTTTTTATGCTGGCAACTAAGAAAACACGGTTAAGATGGTCGCTCGCACCCTCTGAAAATATGTTCTTGTAGTGTTACTTTTCCTGTGCCACAGGGCAGTTTCATTTCCTGATTCTATTATATACTAAGTGGCCACCTGAACCTGCCAATGAACTTGTTCCATTGTGTTTTTCTATTTTTAATCCTGAAAGAGTAAACACATTTCTCATCAGATGTGTTACAGACTGCTATACATTGCCGAGATTTATGAAGGTGCCACTGGGTTATTACAGAGCCATTCATTTATAAATAAGTGTCCATTCGGAAAGGAAGCCAGAAATGATAGCAGCATTTTCCATCATTTCAAAAATCTATATTAAAAAAATGATGCACTTTTTACGGTGGCAACAGCTCTATTGCTGTAATTTGGACTTCATGCTTTTCGACGTCTGTATGCTTCCAGACCTAATGTATGATTCAGGTACAAAAAAAAGAAAAAGGGTGAAAAAGATGATACATTAGATCCTTAAGAACACAGGCGGCAAAAATGAATGTAACGGCTGTTTCAATATTCATTTATGAAAGATGGAATGCATTCAGCAAGCCTTGCTCACTCCCCATCATCCAAGCTGCAAATAAATACTGTATTTTGGATTTCAGGAAGCCTTTGTGAACTTCTCTGTGAAATAACTTCTTTCACATGTTTTTCAGATGACACGCTGGTTTTTTTTCCTGGGAATAGTAGCAGCTTTCCATAGAGATGACAATGATTCCCCACCCTTCACCAGAATGCTACTGCAAGGTGGGTTACTGCAATGTGAAACACAACATTAAGGGTGTATCATCGTGAGTGTATCCAACCCACTTGTGGGAGTGCCCACTTGCTTGCCCAATCCCATTGCTTGGGATGAGAGCAAAGCAAATGACTGTGCCCGCCCCACTCCTCAAAAGAGGAGCCCAGGGTGTTTGTCAGGTGTTGATACAATGTTTTAGCTTGTGCTTAGTCGTGTATTTTTGGGGATGCGGGTGGCGCTGTGGGTTAAACCACAGAGCCTAGGGCTTGCCAATCAGAAGGTCGGCGGTTCGAATCCCCAAAAGGGGTGAGCTCCCGTTGCTCGGTCCCTGCTCCTGCCAACCTAGCAGTTCGAAAGCACATCAAAGTGCAAGTAGATAAATAGGTTCTGCTCTGGCAGGAAAGTAAACGGTGTTTCCATGCGCTGCTCTGGTTTGCCAGAAGCGGCTTAGTCATGCTGGCCACATGACTCGGAAGCTGTACGCCGGCTCCATTGGCCAATAAGGCGAGATGAGCGCCGCAACCCCAGAGTCGGTCACGACTGGACCTAATGGTCAGGGGTCCCTTTACCTTTACCTTAGTTATGTATTTTAGAACTCTGCTTTTGAACTTATGGACTGTAACCTGATCTGTGTTTAAGAAGTAGATTTGGAAATCCCCCAACCCACTCTGCTGTACTTACTGTAATTGTAAGTGATAAAGGTTATGACAGTATTATTCACAATACTAGTGTTAGTCTCTTTCTTCCCATATGTAGTTGTTTGCCCTGAGAAAAATGCACCATGGGAATCCATGAAAATACAGTGTTGGCATGCAACTGATCCAGCAAAAGCTGCAGTACAGGCAGGATTTTATTTCTTTGTTGAAGTGCATCCTACAGGTGTAAAACTGTGCTACAAACTTCTGCATGAGGGACCCGAATCCATGTTGGATCAGCTCCCAAATATGATACCAAATAGATAAATGTCAGCTTCATGCAAGATCCAGTTCCATGGCTTCCTTCACAGATGTTTAACACCAATCTGTTTAACAAGTACCTGTATTCAGATCGCCATGCATATCTATGGGTTGAGTTCCTAGTTACAGAAGTCAAGCAAACACAGGATAATTACTGTTGTAAGCTTCATGTACTTTATTTAATCTGAGCATCAGATGAATGCATGTGCTATTTTGTACCTTCGAGATTGCTCTTTAATAAAAAGCCAGATGTCATATTTTTGACAGGTGTTTGGGTCTTTATTTTGCCTTGAATCCAGTGAAAGGGTCAAAAAGAAGACCTGGATGCATTAGTCATCACTGCAGAGTTTCTTGTTTCCATTCAAAAATAATTTAATGGGATGTCTGGAAGGTTTGTAGTCTTTTGTTTTCCAAATGATATTAAACACTTGAGATGGTATCTTGGAGTAGTAGATGACTGCATACATAGATTAGGGAGGATGCCTAGCCCTGCTTAAATAAGATATTGTTCATTCTTGATCTGCAAGTTTAAAATAAAATTGCTTATTCCCCAAACACACAGCTGAAAAATTCTGTAGGCTGCAATCCTATGCATACTTGTATGAGAGTAAGTCCAAAGGAACTCAATCTGGTGATGCGAGACACCCTGAATTCTTAATTAAGGTTGGGATGTATTAGGATATGTATTATGGTGTAATCAGAGGTGTGGTGGATCCCCAATAAGCCTCTGTTGTTAGCAGATATGACAGCTAATTAAGTCAGGCAGAAGTCTTAAATTATGACCCCTCCTTAATCCTAGAAAATGAATATGAGTTAGGTGCTAATTAAGTCAGGAGAGCTTCCTGGAGATGGTAGTATGGGCTAACAATTAGGAAGTTCAGAGCATCAAAGGGGCTAAGTGTGAAAGGTGTAAATTGAATAGAATTCCTCCCTCAGGGGATAAAAAGCCAAGGATTTAGACCAGTGTGCTTGACTTAACAGGGATGTAAGCTGGATAGGGCTCAGGGCCTGATGCTTGCTGTCTGGATGCAAGGCTACGGCTATGGAAGAAGCAGGGACCTTTTGGGGTGCCCATGCTGTGAGCCCCTCCATCTAAGTTCAGGTTGCATATGTATGTGTGTGTCAATAAACCATATATCATAAAGACAATACAGTCTCCGCTGTGCCTCATTTGTCGAAAAGGAACACAGACCCTTCGTTAAGGCATGCTTGCAAGTCCTGGAATCTCGCCCCGCTTGTGGAGATTGGGATGGCAAATAACAGTAGGATGTACTTTCAAGTAGACATGCCTAAGAATGTGTTGGTAGTTATAAGAATGTCCAAAAAGAAGATCTTTCTTTATTTCCATTGACATCTTAGGCTTAGTAAGGCAAAACTTGCTTACTGCAAATGCAAGAATTTACACCAGGCATCACAAGTAAAAAAGTTGACAATATAGAAACCGTTGTTTTCCCTTTCATGTCATTACCCCCACTCCCGTTTTGCATGGGTTAATGTCCATACACCTTCACGTTGCTCTCAAAAAGCAGATTTAATGCTTTGTTGGAGATCAGACCAATGAATAGATAATTTCTCTATTGCAGGGCTGCCTACTGGATTAGGAGAACTGAACTCTCATGGGCAGTGAAATCTTGATCCTAATTTTGGGTCCTGATCTCCTTTCATTCATCCAAGCACAGGATTGCTCTAATGAGGAACTGAGAAAAGTATGTTTGTTCCCATCCTCTTTTTCAGAATTCCTTGCTAACATTATGCTCATTCACTTTGTTTCCTTGTAGATTTGGATCTTTCCTGTATTTCCCGCTGCCTGCTGAGTTCTACAAGGGCAGCACAGTGAGATCCATGAGGAGGAAGCAGACAGACAGGGCCACTCTTTGCACTGGTTGAAAGTAAGAAGGTAGACAGGTGAGGGATGGCTGATGGAAGATGGAGGTTTGGTCTAACATACCAGTCTCCACTGAATGGGCTAGATGAAATACATATCAGTGACAGGTGTGGATAGCTCATCCGGTAGAGCACAAGCTTCTTAATGTCATGGTCATGAGTTCAAGCCCCACATTGGACAAAAGTTTCCAGCAATGCAGGGGTTGGACTAAATGACCCTCATGGTGCCTTCCAATTCTACAATTCTATGATTCTAAACAAAAAACAAGTTTGTATTATGGAAAATCAGACTAACCAGAAATAAAAAACAGCTTATGAACTGGAAATAACAGCTGATCTGTAAAAACTGTGCGGTTCCTGGTTGTACTTAACTTGTACTCAGATTGGTGGATCAGACTCTTTCTGGGGCTGCCTTCCCCAAGTTGGCACCCTCCATCAGCCCCAGTCAGCTTGGCCAATGGCCAAGGATGATGGGAGTTGTAGTCCAAAATTTCTGGAGAACATCAGGTTAGGGAATGCTATATACTCATTTAAGTATCTGACTTTGCTGGTAGCAACATTGATCATGTAGGTCTGGAAGTTGGTGCTGTTTGGGGACAACTGACAAGGCTAGGTTCCAGTGCCAGAGCAAGGGGACAAGAGGTAACTTTGAGATGACTTTCATGTTCTGTTGCTTACAAAGCAGAATGCATAACCAGGCTCAAAGCCCACCCTTTTAGCTCCCTTGGAGTACTTTATATACAAAGTTAGTACAGGTGCTAGTAAGAAGATAACATGATGGAACTCACTATTCTACCTAAGCTGCATATTTCTATTTACTTTGACATACTCCCTTTGATTCCTGAATAAATGATAAAACTATCAAAGCTGGTCAGATACCAGAATGCATTGTGTACCAGGGCCATATTTTATTGTACTTGGAGACACCATAGTTTTCAAAGTCTGTCTTTCTCTGGATCTGCAATCTTTGCTATTATCCCACAACAGCCTGCAAATGGTTATTTGCCTGTATTCAGTGATCCAACCCTCACACACTTGAAATTGCAACCAGCTAGCTCTAGCTCTGTTCATTTAACTCCCATTACCTAATACTTCCATTAAAAGGACATACTTAATAAGATTAGCAGTACAATCTGTGACTTTAAATCCACTGGGGAGTAAATAACAAAGACCCCAGCCAATGTAATGGCTCTTCTACATACTCGACTCTTCGATGTCTGCGTCTCTTCTGAAGTGGCATAAACAAAGAGCAGAAACATGGCCACAGCTGCCCGAAAGCAGGAGCATTTACTGTGCCTTGAAAGTTGGCCCCAGATGTTTCCAAGCATTGGCTCAAAAACTACACGGCACCTGGAATTTATTTAGTTTGTAATGTCCATAAAATTAAACCAATTAAATTAGTTGTAATTTACTGTAGTAGTTTTTTAAGTACATGAAGCAAAAGCGTGCCTCTGTTGAGGTCAATGGAATCCTTGCTGCTGAACGCAGGATTTATTGTGGTACGAGGACCCGACCACCGCGATGTGAAAAGAAGACACAGGGACACGTGATATAAGGTTAATGGGCTAGAAAAGGCCACAACTTTATTGATTACAGCAATGAAAAGGTATTGGCTTAGGCATTGGATCGCGAAACAAGTGGGTTTATTCACCAGGGGTTCATCACCTGTTGATGCTAATCCAACTATAGGCTCACCCCTGCTGTCACCGAGGGTCGGTGTTCAGGCTCCCGCCCACAACCACTCCCCTCTCTTTCAGGGAGGAGAGTCTTTGTGGAAAGGCATTTGGTGTAGAACCTACATGATTACAGGATTGGAGCTCCATCCATCTGAAACCCAAGCTACCTACAGCTCAGTTCTGATAACTATGGGTGGGTCTTCTCATGTGGAGCTTGCTCATCAGCTACCAGTCCACTGGAAGAAAATGTGCCTTCTGGGTGCAAATGACCTCCATGGGCTGTACAGTCTTAAGCAGTTGAACTTTTCACAGAAGCCTCGTTCAGGAATTCAAAGGAACAGATGGGGGTGCAAACTGTGTAGAAGCACAAGGATATGCAGGTTGGTTGCACCTGATTGTCATCACCTGCTTCTCCATGCCCTCTCTTGAGCTTTCATACAGTGAGCACAAAGGTCTGCAGGAGATTCTAATATCGGAATCTACAACCAGGAACATGCAGAATTCATGATGAAAGGGAGGGTTCTAACCATGTCTGACTGAATATGGTCAGAATCTCACTGCAGATCTTTGTTCTCAATGTGCAAAACTTTTGGAGAGGATGAAGCAGAATCAGTGGACATAGGGTTGTTTGTTATAGGGACAGCATGCCCTACATGGTTTGAGCCCTCACAATTTCTTTTGAGTGCCTTAAGACATTTGAGCTATTAGCCCCCCCCCTTTTTAAAGAGTGTTATACTGTTGGGATACAGAATAAAATCCGCATCACCTCATATATAAATCAAAACAGGTACACACACACACAGTTATACACACATACTTTACTATCACAATATTCTTAGTTGTCCATCTTGGAAAGGTACAGAGGAACTACACCCACCCACACACCAAAGCTCAGAGCTTCCTTCCTTAACATATATTTTAAAGGTGCAAAACAAAGAAAACAGAATGATATTAATCAGGGTAGTGATTTTCATATAGAGTAGGAAACAATGTTTATACTGCAAGATGGGAGGAGCGACCCATGGAACAAAGGACTACTATTTCATTCATAGATGATAAATACTGGAGTCTGGGAAAAGAAAGGGAGGTTTACTTCTCACTGTCTATCCTTCAGATTTACAAGGTCGTAACATATGGATAAGAGTGAACTGTTACTTTCTTGTTAATTGCTTCTCAACAGGGAAGAGGGGCCTCATCAGGGAAAGTCAATGTGAGTCCCTCAGCAAAAATGGCACACAGATTCCTATAAAATGTTCATATTCTAATTTATGTGCATGAAACACATTTATAAAAAATTACCATAATCTAAATAAACTTATTAGAGTAGGTAAGACTCAACAGGTGTTCTGTGTGGCTGCTCAGTTTGCTGTCCAAGTGCTGATTGTTGAGTGACAACTTCAAGGCCTCTGCTGTTAATTCTTATGGATATCCTTAAACTGAACTCGAACCAGAAAACTGCAGACCTTCAGACACAGAGAACTGTCCTTTGACAGCCAATGAAATAGAGGGCTGCCTCTGTAAAGTAGGACACAGGGCCACCCTATTGGTGGGAGCCTTTTGAGCAGTGACAGTGTCCCTACATTCAATCATATCAAGTTCTTACTCTTTCACTGAAGAAATGAGTTGTGCATCAATCATATATGTGAGAGTTATAATTGTAAAGAAAGGCAGTGGCTGTGTAATCATCCCTCAGATGATGTGTGTGGGTGAGTAATGCAGTTCTGAAAGCAAAAACCTCATAGAAACCTCATCGTATTTAAAATTATACGAACTGTAACCACACAGCTTGTTTATTTTTCACCTGTCACTAAGAAGCTTCTCAACCAACCACATGTTTCAGGAGGCATTGACGGGACTACATATGATCAGCTTTTGTCATCTTATTATTTTGTGATATAGCACAGAAAGGCCAAGAGAGGTGCCAGCATCTGGAGTCAGGCATGGGTCAGCAACAAAACACTAAAGCACCTCATTGTTCTGCTCGGACACTGAAGTCTAGCGCTTTCTGGCAGTTCCCTTGCTGCAAGAAGCCAAGTTACAGGGAACCAGGCAGAGGGCCTTCTCGGTGGTGGCACCCGCCCTGTGGAACGCCCTCTCACCAGATGTCAAAGAGAAAAACAACTACCAGACTTTTAGAAGACATCTGAAGGCAGCCCTGTTTAGGGAAACTTTTAATGTTTGACGGACTATTGTATTTTAATATTTTGTTGGAAGCCGCCACCCAGAGTAACAAAACAGCTCGGTCCTAGTGGTCACAGCAACTCTTCCCAGTAGATCTTGCCCCAATGAAGCTGTTGTGAGGACTGAAGGTCCCCACCTTCCCACTGCTCTTTAAGGCTCCTCCCCCTGGTTCCTTCCCCAGCAGCCCAAGGCTTTGTCGTCTTGCCTCTTATCGCTCCACCCTCTTCATTTCTCTGCGTGTTCTGGGAGAAGAAGAAGAGAAGAAGAGTTTGGATTTGATATCCCACTTTATCACTACCTGAACATTCTCCTTTCCCTTCCTCCCCCACAAGAAACACTCTGCGAGGTGAGTGGGGCTGAGAGACTTCAGAGAAGCGTGACTAGCCCAAGGTCACCCAGCAGCTGCATGTAGAGGAGCGGAGATGTGAACCCAGTTCACCAGATTATGAATCTACCGCTCTTAACCACTACACCACACTGGCTCTCCAGACTGGGGGGAGAGGAGCTAGTTGCAGCAGGAGGGGAAGATTCCCTAGATTCTTCAGCAGACTGTCTCATCTCTGTCTCCTGGCCCCCTTCCTCTCCTGCCTCTGAGTCTGGAGTGGCCTCTTCCATCTCACTAAAGCCTCACTAAATCTCTTCAGCTTCCAACACCTCATCCTCCCTGTCTGCCCCCTTTTCTCCCTCTGACCACTCATCATCATCATCCCACCACCAGTTCCCTGGCTCTGAGCTTTCTTCACTGGGGGTTCCCCAGCTGGTGCCTCCTACTAGTCCTCTGCATCCAGCCAGTCCATGACATTATGACTATTTCCATCAAAAGAATATAAATCATGTCTTTTAAAAACATATGACTGTTTGACTGTTCCACTTTTCAGAAATCCATTTGGTGACAATTGAAGGAATATATTTCATTGTCAATTGCAATTTATCAGCAGCCAGATTTCTGAATGTAAGCACAAGAAATATTTGAATAAGGAATATATGAAAAACATCTTTTTTCAGCTAACAATGAAGACCTATCCCTTCAGCATATTACTGATCAGTAGTACCGTTCCAGAGTAATTTGAACCCATTTTTGCATTAAGGTAAAGGTAAAGGTACCCCTGCCCGTACGGGCCAGTCTTGACAGACTCTGGGGTTGTGCGCCCATCTCACTTAAGAGGCCAGGGGCCAGCGCTGTCCGGAGACACTTCCGGGTCACGTGGCCAGCGTGACATCGCTGCTCTGGCCAGAGCCAGAGCCAGAGCCGCACACGGAAACGCCGTTTACCTTCCCGCTGGTAAGCGGTCCCTATTTATCTACTTGCACCTGGAGGTGCTTTCGAACTGCTAGGTTGGCAGGCGCTGGGACCGAGCAGCGGGAGCGCACCCCGCCGCAGGGATTCGAACCGCCGACCTTTCGATCGGCAAGTCCTAGGCGCTGTGGCTTTAACCCACAGCACCACCTGCGTCCCTCATTTTTGCATTATTTGTACAAATAACATGCATTTTCTCACCATGCCATCTGGTGTCTGGTGGTAAGATACTCATGGATCTTTGGTCTATTTGGAGCAAAGGACAATAATTATTGTCTTTATATTATGGAAACAGTAGCATGGGCACAAATTATATAGGATGCACAGAAATAGTTAATGGCCCTTCTTTAGTGTTTATGTTACTAAGGAATGGTAACGAGTAGACACATTGAAATTAATGAGCATGATTCAGCTAGTGGCATTAATCTGGCCTTGACCCAAATTAAATTTCAATATCTAAAACTTCATTTGGCCAGATAAGTGCAATCTTCATGTCGTCTGAACTGGACACAGAATTGCTCAAGAACTTCCACTTCTGGTTTGCTTTTTGCATGAGAAGCCTATAGAACTACAACATTCTGAAGTTGTTCCTATTAATAACCTAACCAGATATGGAGGCCTGGTCTGTGACCATGAATGGCCACAAATCTTTCCTCTCAAATCAGCCCACATGGCCTAGTAATAGACATCACTGGGGGAGCTAAGGCAATTTCTGGAAAACACTGCAGGGACAAGACATTTCTCTTCTGAATATAATAATAGATACACCCATTTTGTATCTTTCTTAGAAAATAATATCATAGTTATGTTCAGTCCCATAAAAAGCCTCTCCATTTTATGGCACTATCTGCACAAAACAAGTCATTTAGATATTATAACAGTATTTTATATTATACCTTATACCAAAGGCTCTTTTGCCATAATAGCAGAAAAGCACAATATCGGGTTCATGAAATAAATACTGGTTTTAAAAAAATCTGCACCCTTGTTGTATTGTTGATGGTAACCAAAGCCCCCCATTTCTGTTCCTGGAATTGTTGCAAATTACTTTTAACATACTATATATTTCAATAATATCTAGTTAAGATTTTATGGTGACATTTTAGTCTAAAATATGATGTACTGTTTTTTCCATGTTTTCATAAAACATTACCGTGGGTGAGATTTTCACATTAACTACAATTGCAGGAATGACTGATGTTCAAATCTAAAGACAATTTCTGTCATTATTAAACTTCATTATAAAATAACGTACGTGGGTGGAATTGCGGTTTGATGCTTTTGTAATTTGCTCTACCTTTCCCAATGTACTTTTCAGTTACATTAACTGAATCATTTCATCTTACGAATGCAAAGATGAAGGAGAAGAACAAAAACATACCCATTAACTGAAGCAGTGCAAATGTGCATCGTTAATGGAAACCATTTTGACATATTGTGTTTGATTCCATGGTGTATCTACTCAAACAATTTCAATGGCATATTAAAACAAAATGCTACATTGTGCTCTTCACTAAGAATGCAAGTAATAGACTTCAAAAATTACTTTTCAGCTGAAACTGTTGGAAATGAAGAAATGTTTTACATTATGAAAAGCTAATGCTAGCAAAGGGGGAAAATGGGCTGGAATGAAAATTTGGGCTTGGAGGGTTTTGTAGTTGTTGTTTTCGCAAAGAACAAACGCTACATACAGTGGCAGAGTTTGCTTCAGAAGGAACACACTAGCATCTATTCAGTAATAATTAATTCATTGATTTTCTTACAATTAAAGCTTTCTTGGTGGGAGGCCACACTGAGTAATTTGACAGTATTCGCTCTGGCAGAGCCAAAAGCTAATTGCATTTAAGCATCATGATGTTTCAGAACCGCTGTTTCAAGCATGTCTCCACCGTAATCTGGCAGCGTAGCACATATAACGAGACAGTGCATAAATAAGGTTGATGGTGAAAGTATTTTCAGCTGAAAGCTCCTGTTGCTGAAGTTTCACATTTGACATTTCATAGAGCTGCCATTCTTCCAGTCCCTTAAAAAAAGTCACCACTCCTCTGTGATATAAGTAGAGCTCTTGAGGCAGCTAACACTGGAATGCATTTGGGGAAGGGGGTAGTTCTACATATATGTTTCAGCTAAAGGCTAGTTTTGGCATTTCGATGAGATCTGGGCTAGGGAATTTTATTTTAGATTTGCAACTGAGTGTTCATTTGATGGATGAACTGCAACCTTCTCTGGGCTGATCCAGTGCAACAAAGAGCTTAAGCTAGACTTGCTTGTGCTGTTTGTCTGTCTGAATTGCTGGAACAGCCTGTTAGCCCAGGGGATGTCTGTCATGATACTATGATTAATATGCAACCACCAGTGAAAAACTAGCTGTAATATCCCTAAATGTAGCCCTTGAGGAGCTCTGCACAAAAATGATGCTTACGGACTTTTATTTTACAAGGACAAGGAAGAAGTAAATAAGTTGTCATCTTTTTCTCTATCTTCCAAAATACTTGAGTCCAAACATACCATTTCAAGCAAATCAAACACTATCAATAAAACATACTTATTACAGACCACAACAACTTCTTTTGTTGTTAAGCTGATACAGCTCTGCTGGTTTGTAGTCTATAGAAAAACAGCTTGAACAATACAGAAGCACATTCATTCCTCAGGCTTCAAACTTGTGCACACCCGTTAAGGAGCAAAGGTGCCTCTACACTAGGTATTTTGTGGGGAATTGCCATGCTTCATTCAATCACTTTTTATGTGACGTCCATATGATACCATCATCCATGTATTGTCATCCTGTATTTTGCCTGTGGTTCTTCCATCTCTTTTTTTCAGATTGCAGAAAGTCCAACTTTTTTCACTGGAACAGGAGACTAGCATAATATCTGCAGTTGTAGATGCTTTTAGTGCTACTCCTCAATCTTTTCAAAGGGGTGGAACTTTGACATCAAGAAAGTGGACCTGTCCCAGCTCATCACACATTCATTATACTGTAACAATTGTGATGAGCAGCATTTCATGACCTTGTTTTTGGTTTTTTCCAATCAATTTTTAAATGATTGTTAAAATGTTTCCCCGGCCATTTAAGTAAAAGAGAAAAGAGATGTACAATATTCAAACACCATAATGCTGTAACATCTTTGGAGTATGGTGTTACAGCGCAATTGCACCTTAATAAACAAATATTATAGCAGTTACAGCACTATAGCAGACTATAGCCATAAAATGCTTCAGCAATATTTGAAAACAATATAAAATGACACCCACAAGTGTTATAATGACTATGTGCTGAGCATGGGCCCACCCAGTATGGACAAAATACAGTGGGATGCACACAGAGATAAACAGACAATAACATTGATGATAGTGTAGAAAGTCACCTGGATCCTATGGTTTATAACAACTATACACAATCTGGTCACGAATACCCTTTTCTTGGGTAAGGTGGTGGAGGGGGTAGTACCCAGGCAGCTCCTGGAGAATATGAATTACTTGGATCTGTTTCAATCTGCATTCAGGTGCAGTTTTGGAACTGAATGGAAGACCTGTATAGCAGGACGGGGGAAATGCGAGTCTGCTTCTTCTAGGAGCACTTTTTACCAACTACTGCTGGAATATCAATTATTGTTGTTCTTGCACTGGTAACCTCAAGACTCAATTATTGCAATGTACTCTATTTGGCGCGACTCTTGGGCCTCGTCCCGCTGATACAAAACACTGCAGCTAGACTGTTAATGGGCACAGACTATCACTAGAACATAACTCCAGTGCTCCACAGACTGCACTGGCTGTCCATAGATTACTGGGTCATGTTCAATTATTTGTATTATTTTGTATTAATTTATAAGGCCCTTCTTTGGGTGTATGGGGTGTTAGGGGAAGGGTAGTAACTCGGTTGGGGGAAATGTCATGCTCCTTCTGGGGTAGTTTGTCCACCTTTGCTCCCCACCCTGCACTCAACTCTCACCTGCAGCTCCTAGAAGCTGTCAGCATGTGACAGCGGCCACAGGCTGGGAATGGCTTTGACTGGCTGGGTAGTCGTTGGGTTTCAAACCCTTGCAGGTGAAGACAAGCTCCAGCAGATTGAGTGGATAAGATCAATAGTGGGTCCAATGGTCAAGAAGAGGGTTACAGCACATGCTGTAGAGGGAAATGAGGGGCAGATGGGACTTATCAATCTGGGAAGGCAGCCCATGATGGAGAAGAACTCTGGTCGTAAACCTTGACTGCCTTGTGGCTATACTCATTCATGAGAAAGGCTTCAGGAGTAAACCCTGAGGAAAATTCCATGTCTGCTGCTTCAGGAGAAGAAAAGGCTTATTGTCTGGGCAGCCCAGGACCTTCAACACACTGCCCAGGCTTACACTCCAGAGAAGTCACTATGGTGCTAACACAGCAAAAACAATGTGTGAGGCAGCAGTTATGAGTTACTGACCTCTGCAGCCACAGCAGTCACTGTGATTCTCCAGTAGGGTAAAGGAAAAGGGACCCCTGACCATTAGGTCCAGTCGTGACCAACTCTGGGGTTGCGCGCTCATCTCGCTCAATAGGCTGAGGGAGCCGGCGTTTGTCCGCAGACAGCTTCCGAGTCATGTGGCCAGCATGACTAAGCCACTTCTGGCGAACCAGAGCAGCGCACGGAAACGCTGTTTACCTTCCCACCAGAGCGGTACCTATTTATCTACTTGCACTTTGATGTGCTTTCGAACTGCCAGGTTAGCAGGAGCTGGGATCGAGCAACGGGAGCTCACCCCGTTATGGAGATTCGAACCACTGACCTTCTGATTGGCAAGTCCTAGGCTCTGTGGTTTAACCCACAGCACCACCCGCGTCCCTGATTCTCCAGTAGTTTGACTTAAACCACTCTGGAGGCACACTTCATTGTCTCTCAAAACAGACTGATGCCAACAACAAAATACTTCAAGGACTGCCTAACCCCTTATATTCCTTCCCAGTCACAGACATCTTTGAGGGGAGTCACTGTTAATGGTCCCCCACGACTTGGATTCATGGCTGGTACCAATCAGGATCCATGCATTTAGTATTATGAAGCTCCCTTCTAGTTGAGGTCAGACTGGTTCCCTCCCAACAGAACTTCAAGCAGTCATTTTAACTGAAATTTGATTTTGTAGTGTTAACTGATTTTTGTTTTTTTGTGTTGTATCTTTCTAAACCACTGAGAGACTACTTTATTTAGGTACTATATAATATCAATCAATTATTTAATCATGGAAACATCTAACATTTTGAGATATACAATCACAGCTGACTTTAGCAACGCACTACACCGTTGTGTAGTAGTGGGTGCCTGTCCTGGCTCCCGACTGATCATCTGGAATTGGAGGATAGGGAGTTGGAGGAGGTGGATTTGAGTGTCAGTGGAGATCGGGACAGGGTTGACAGAATGTATGAGGTAAGTGTTATGATGGGAGGAAAGTGAGGTGTGGACAGGAGAATGGTGAAGACAGGAGGCAATTTTATTTGTATAGTTTATTGTGCTGTGCATGTTGAGAAGACTGTATAAACATAATATGTTACAATGTGAATAGAATCTGGAGTTCCCGATCAGAATTAGTGTTGGTTTTCTGTACCTCAATGTTTCCATGGTTTCAGTGCAGAAAAATTCTCTGCAGATACCAAATGAAGTTACATGTCACAGGGCTGAAGGGATAATTTCTGTCTAAATACATTTTTGATGAAGCTGTTAGTGACCTGGAACAGAGTTAAGAAATAAATATGCCATCCTCAGATTTGTGGGATAATGAGTGGCCTTTGAATGCTAAAAGAAATATAAACATTAATATAGTCCCTGGAGGAAAGAATTAAAATAAATCAATTAACCTTTTGATATAGCGGACAAATGATCTGTTGGATCCTTCAGACTATTAGAGTGTAACTTATGGTTTTAGCAGTAATTAGGAAAATCATTAGCAACACCTAGATTATGTAAAGGCAAATAGGAACAACAACAACAACCCCTACCCATTGCCAATTTTACAAACTACTTGTTTCCTTAGACAAACATTCAAATTCAGATCACCATGCCAATACAGAAGACTGGGCACATTAATTCAGTGCAAATATTAGTTTAGTTCTACCAAGCATAGCTCAGAAAATCACAGACATTTTCTCCAGACCCTCATTGTTGTTGTTGTTTATTCATTTAGTCGTGTCCGACTCTTTGTGACCCCATGGACCAGAGCATGCCAGGCACTCCTGTCTTCCACTGCCTCTCACAGTTTGGTTAAACTCATGTTCATAGCTTCGAAAACACTGTCCAACCATCTCATCCTCTGTCGCTCCCTTCTCCTTGCGCCCTCAATATTTCCCAATATCAGGGTCTTTTCCAGGGAGTCTTCTCTTCTCATGTGGTGGCCAAAGTATTGGAGCCTCAGCTTCATGATCTGTCCTTCCAGTGAGCACTCAGGGCTGATTTCCTTAAGAATGGATAGGTTTGATCTTCTTGCAGTCCATGGGACTCAAGAGTCTCCTCCAGCATCATAATTCAAAAGCATCAATTCTTCGGCGATCAACCTTCTCCAGACTCTCATATTCAACTCCAAAGAAACAATTCCCTCACCAGACCTTGACCCACATAGCACCAGTTCCAGCCATAGGGAGCCTCAGCAGTATTTGGTCCATCATCCTTATCCTACTCAACTACATTGCCCTGCACCATATGTACCTGTCCAAATCAGGCGGGGCTAGATTGCCACCTGTGGCAATTAGGGCTCCTAATCTGGTCAATCAAGCCACTGCTGGGCCACCCTCAAGGGCAGGAGTGCTCCTGTGAGGACTCACAGGAAGGGTTGGCTGCTCAAGGCCAAAGCTACACCTCAATCTTTCTTGCGCGTTTTCCACCACATTAGGAATGGGGAAGGCATTTGATTAATGTCACATTTAAAGGCTAACCTACTAAATTCACACTTTCTGAAACAATGTGTGAACTGAACTTCTCCTAATTTTGCAGTGCAAGTTCTCTAGCATGGTAATGTGTATAAAATGCACACACTGCGGTAAAAGGTATATATTCGGCAAAATTGCATACAAAGATATTTGCAAAAATGCATTGCATTAGAGTAAAGCTGGTTGGCAAAAAACATGCATATTAGGCAAAATTGCTTACCAAAATGTACTTATAAGGAGAAATTTGCACTAAGAAACTGGTGAATATTCTTGAGTATTTTTTTTTAATTGCAGAATGCTGCAGAAAGGTGGAAAGCTGACTGGGAAAATGAGATACAGAGAGAACCAAAAGTGACATATCCACCCATCCCTATCTGCTCAGCCCAGTAATTTGCTTTCATTACCAGAACTGAATGTTCAGCTTCTTACACAACAATGCCTTTTCCCTTTCTACACTTGCTGGGTCTCATTCCACCTAAAGCTCCTTCCTCAACGGTACCCTTTTTTTCAAAGGTTGAAGAGAGTTTGGTTCCAAGGAGGACTCCTCACCTCCAGGGTATCTTAGCTACTCTCCACTTTCCACTGAATAGCGATCAAATAGGTTCTTCCACAGAGGTTGGAAAGTTTCAAATGGTAAAAGAACACCATGTTAACCACATCGCTAACTCTTCATGGCTGTTGTTTTTAAGATAGCAGCCTGGGGAGGGGGACACACAAAATGGTTCAGGCTGTTACATGAGGTTAGGAAGGGCTTTAACCCTTCAGTGGTGTCATAGTCCCAAGCAAGGGTGCCAATTTGATTAAAATTTGGGGGGAGGGGGGAGGCCCAGGGAAGCCACCCTCTGCATAATCTATCAGAAGATGCAGTACACACACACCATTTGAATGGTAGACCCCATTATCTTTGGGGACTCTCAGCCCCCTCAAATATTTTATTAGAGGGGGTGATGGGACCTTGGCCCCTAGGAGCTGGCTCCTATGGTTCCAAGCCAAAATCACCCCCTGCACCTGCTATTTGTCCTGGAAGGAAAGCTTTCGTTAGTACCATTGTCAAATTTCCACCCAGGGGAAGGAGCAGACTCATCTTCCCTGTACCTGATTAGTATCAGGAGCATAGCTGGGGCAAAGGATAAATAATGATGATGATGATGATGATGGTGTTGATGATTTATATTTGTTAGTCACTTTATCTTGCCCAGAGTGACACAAAGCGACAACCAACCAACCAACCAACCAACCAACCAGACAACCAGACAACGAATTCAACATAGATACATTAAAACCAAGAGGAAAGAGAAATACCCCAGAGCCAATTCCTCACGTCTCTAGAAAAAGAACCCTGTCTGAAACACTGGACAGTTGTGTCCAGACTGTGTAGGCAATACAGAGCTCGATAGTTTGAGTAGGAATAGGGTAGCTTCCTATGTTCTTAGCTTGAAGTTCAGGCATGCTTCCCATGGCCCCTTGTAAAGTCTACCTCCCCCCCACCCACTTGCCCCCTGTACAGCAGGGATAGGTAGAAGGTAGATCATGATTTATGTAGACCTTTGGGTGATTTGCAGGGGCTCAGCAAGGGTTTCTGACTGCCAGTCATTTAATAACAGCAACAGCAAAACAACTTTCCCCACTTGAATTAGGCTGATGAACTGAACTGTGAGCTCACTCCAGATCTGATTCTGAAAACAAAGTCCTTCAGGCATCCTGCTTATCCATTCTAACTGGGTGTCCCTTGCAGCTGGCTGTGACTGGTAGAACTTGGTGGGTGGATCTTGGGGTTCTACTAAAGGTAATAATCTAGATCCAGCAACTCTGAAGTCTGCCTGCCTCTGCCATATTGGATTCCCCCCTATGGTGCTGATATCTAATTTCCATCTGCAGCACGGGATGAGAACAGCAATCGATGGGATTTGCTTAGGAGAAGTAAGTCCAACTGAAGACAGTGAGAGTTACTTGCAAATAAAGGTGCCAAGGATTGGGCTGTTTTAAGTACTGCCATCTGAACGCTCTGAAGTAGTATATAAATGTTAAGTGTTATTAAGTGAGCAAACTAGAAGCAGAATTTATTTGCTCTGTTTCTTTCCATACTTCATCATGATCAGTGCAGGAATGATGTTGCACTAAATGTACTGCAACAAGAGTAGAAAGAGAGGGCTTTTTCCATTTAATAAAAGGACTGTTGAAGTCAGTGTAATGGCTTATTTAAAAGAAGCGTTCATACAATATAAGTGAAGAGCAATTACAGAGAAATGCTTATTTTCTTGCAAGTTAGAATGTTTGTGGAGCACCACAAAGTACAAAATAGGGCTCTTAATCTTGTTGGTTATCTTGGAAGCTTCGGTATTTTTTTAAAAGTATATAAATATGTAAGTACTATTCATTTTAGAGGGGAATATTAGAATGCTGTAAAATTCCCTTTTCATTTCAGCCTGTTGTAAATAAACTGAACCTTTACAGTAGGTTTTTGTCAGGCTCCCAGAAAGACAATTTTATTTTATAGCACATCCTAGACTGACAGCCAGAAACTGTTCTGCACCACCTCAGTACAAACAAAATTAGCTTCTCACAATATTTTTGCAGATGTTAAAGGTCATTAATAGAATGAAACCAGATGACTAAAGCAATACATTTGGAATGATTGGGTTTTATTTTTCTCCCTAGCTTAAAGACACAGAGTCCCCTTTTCATGACTACTTGGCTGCATTTCAATTTTTTTTTATTAAAAAAAAGCCATTTAATGGTTTCCAAAACCATAAAAGTAAAAGTGTTGGTATATGTATATCTTGGCTTATATAGTCTTCCTTGTGTGACAGTTCAGGGATTTTTACAGGGATGGATATAATATTAACTGTTCAGACAACACACTGCTTTAACAATTGCTCAATCTCTATATTCTTACCAAGGTCAAATGTTCTTCAGTGTTCCAATCAAACAGTATGATGCCTGGGATACTATTCAATGTAAAATTAAAGGAGAAAATCTATTTCAAAACAAGGAATTTCTATTTATGTAATTGTGCAATTGGGTTAATTATTGCAGTTGTAATGACTTAAGGCTTTCACAGAAATTCCAGATTCAAAACCTGCAGTGTCAGTTATTTTAACTATATTTGCTAATGCGATCTGAAGCAAAAATAAAAAAATAAAAAATAAACAAAAATAAACAAAAAACATTTCCCCTGCTCTAGTGATTTCTTGTGTGGCTTCTAATAAACGTATAAGGTGCCGTCACAAGGTCTTTCAACTAAGATGGGTGCAAGGCATGTGGTTGTCTTCTCAGGTGATCCCTTCAGGTACCCTGGACCCAAGTTGTTCTGGGCTTTGTATATCAATATAAGAACCTTGAATGTGGCCCAGTAGCACATGAGAAGCTGGTGTTGTTGGTTTTGAAGAGGCATTACATGCTGTTGGCTGTTTGCCTCCAACAGCAGGTTCAAATTCAGTTTACTGGCACTCACTCAGCCCACCACTGCATTAAGGCACTTGTCTAGGATGTGTGCAGCCACTGCTGATTCAGAGGTCAAGAAAAAACAGAGCAGTGCATGTCAGTGGTATACTGGTGGCACCATGCTCCAAAACTTCCAGTGACTGCTCCCAGCAGCTTGATGTTGATGTTAAATAGCATTGGGTGCAAAAGGGTGCCCTGCGGAACATGGGGAAGCATGACCCTACTATTTCTATTACAGTTTTTCCTGCTCCTCCCTATATAACCGGTTCCTGAAAGCAACAACTGGAGATGTTTGCTTGGTCCCTTGCCAGTTGTGCCACTGAAATGAAGAAAGTTAACCAAGAGTGGGCTTTTGTGTGAAATTACTATGAGCTCCATTCAGTTCTCATTCTGAAAACAAATTCGGTATGTTCAAAATGTGCTTACAGATACCCCTCAGAAGTTGTGGTTTGTAGATGTAAAAAAGCAAAGTAGATCCAACAAGGCTGAAGTCTGCCCATGCCTGGGATGATTCCATTTTCTCAAAAGGAATAAGGCCAGCATTCTATGTTCTATATTGTCTATGTACAACAACTGGAGAGAATTATTCCAATAATATTAAGATACTTTTGTACTCAAGTGTGACTGACTAGATAGGACAGCTTTTGTAGGGGGGGAAATTCTAGTCTCTAATTATCCAGATCAGTGGATATTAAAATTGGGAAGAGGGAAAGGGCTCCTGGAATAATTGAAAGTGATTTCCCTTTTTGCTTTGCTTTCTCTTTACATTTATCTGGAAGGACTGTGTAATGTTTGAATTCTGAGTAGCTCTGACAAACATCTGGGTTTTAGTGTAGATTTCACAATGGATGGAAAAACCAGGGAAAGATACATCAATTTAAAAGACTGGCAGCCAAATTCTACACAATGGTACCTGGGTGTAAGCCCTGCTGAGTCTAATGAGACATATTTGGAAGTATGTATGTATGTGTAGGACTGCAGACATGATTACAGCATGGAAGCAGAGAATTGTAGAGTTGGAAGGGACCTCAAGGGTCATCTAGTCCAACCCCCTCCAATGAAGGAATCTCAGCTAAAGCATCCGTGACAGATGGCATCCAACATCTGATTAAAAACCTCCAAGGTAGGAGAGTCCACAACCTCCTGAGGGGCCATGTAACATTTACAAAGAAAAAGATATACAAAATATATGCAATATATACAATGTGTTGCAAAATTCCTACCCCCATACAAAAACATTTTGTAAACTACAGTGGTACCTCGGTTTTAAAATGTCTCGGAAGTCAAACATTTTGGTTTTCGAATGCCGAAAACCTGGAAGTAACTGCTTCGGTTTTCAAATGCTTTTCGGATGTTGAACATGCCGCACTGCTTCCATATTGAGTTTTCTGTGTTTCCAGAAGTAAATGCTTTGGTTTTCAAACATTTCGGAAATTGAATGGTCTTCCGGAACAGATTACGTTCAAAAACCGAGGTACCACTCTATTTTGTAACAAGTCAGGAACACCACACCTTAAAGAGGTACCAAGTCTGTTGTGGTAGCACTATGCACCAATGTATCCTGCAGCAAGCATGTGAAATGTGAAGATAATCATGTACATGCATCAGGGGGCAAGCCAATTAGGCCTGGCAGTGGTGTGTTGTAGTGTTGCTTGTTTTGATAAATGTAAGCTGTCCAAAGAAACTTATATCATGCAGTACAAAACATAAGTAATATAATCACATTCAACCATACATAAAATGAATAGCAGCATTAAAAAGCTGAGTCAAAATTTATTAGCAGACAACTGAAATAAGTATGTCTTAATCACTCTGTGAAAGACAAATGACAATGGAGCCGGGGAGATCTTCCTTGGAAGAACCCCATAGCTTAGGTGCCTCTACGGAGAAGGCCTGATCTGTTACACTTGTCTGCCTGCCAAACTTTGGTGGTGACAAGCAGGTTGAAACTTCCTAGATATTCTTCGTTTTAGAAAAGCTATGGAAATGTATGTCAGACAATTACCTCTTATTATTTTCAAAGCAAAGGGATTTGTGACTTTGGCATGCATGCAGAGCCAGACCACCTGTGAGGTGGGGTGAGGCAGCCATACCCTCCAGCATTTCTCTGATGAAAATAGGGATGTCCTATTCAATAATAATAATAATAATAATAATAATAATAATAATAATTTTAATTTCATTATTTATGTCCCACCTATCTGACTGGGTGGTCCCAGCCACTCTGGGCGGCTTCCAACCTATATAAAAACATAATAAAATTATGCCAGGCTGCCTTCTGATGTCTTCTAAAGGTTGTATAGGTGCTTCTCTCTTTGGCCCAGGTGTCACATAACTCATTTCTCCAATGAAAATAGGGATGTCCTGAGAAAAATTAGGACATTCTGGGATCAAATCAGAAACCGGGATGGCTTCTGTAAATCTGGGATTGTCCCTGGAGCATAGGGACATTTGGAGGGTCTGGGCAACTGCCACAGGTGGCAGACCCACAAGAGGGGCACCCCGCCCATGCCACCATTTCCACTGCTGTCAGAATGCTCACCTCTTACCAAGTTTCAGCAAGGCCTTGCGGATTGCTCTTCCTCTTGCCAAGTTCTGCAAAAGGTGGGGGAAGTGGTGGGGGGGGCGGTATAAGTCCCCCCCCCCCCGAGGAACAGTCACAAGGGATCTAAAACAGGAAAGAGAGTGATTTGGCCCCCCTTGCCATTTTTCTTAAATAGCATCCCTTAGCATGCAAAACGTCTGATAATAACTTCACAAAAGACTTCCAGATGTTTTCCTGCTTTTTAATTTATTATGTATTCCATTTTCATTGCTATGATAAATATATGTTAAAAACCAAGTTTACTAATTTGTCAATAATAATTTGTTTTGCTTCCCTTATTCTCAAGACAACAATTTGTATCCCAAATGATAGGTGTTGCATACTTTACAAACAGATTGTGGCTAATACGTATATTATAGATGTATGAACAGGACTCCACTAATGAATTGTCAAATGAAGAAATAGCTGGATGTAGACAGACCGAATATACCTCATTTCCTTAGATGGTTCATTGCATATTACTTTGTGAGGGATATACCAATTATTATTTTGTTAGTGTCAGGATTATTTAGCTTACAAAGGAGATCAGTGTGAACTCATTCAGCAAATATAGTAGAAAGAAAATGTTTACACATTGTGATGAGTTCCAATTAAAGAACATGCAAATAATTGAGATAATTCAGAATTAAAACACTATGTGAATAATCCAGGAATTACATGGGAAAGTATATTATGTGTGATTGGAAACTTAATTGAATACAAGGTGCGAACTACTTCACGGCAATCTTGATTGAACTAGGAGGCAAATATCCTTGTATTTATGAATAAATATTTTAAGGCAAAAAGATGCAAGTAGTTTCCTTTAGTTAGCAATAGCATAATTTTACACGATTAGCCCAATCCAAACCCAAGATCTGGTACCTGAAATAGGCAAATCTTGGGCTGTCCTGGCTGAGCTGGGGCAGAACTCTCTCATCGCAGATCAGCTGGGGCATTGCTCCTGTAATTTCCTGAACCTGGCTCAGCTATCTGAAACTTCTTTTGGGTCAGTCACAGGACCTGACAACTGGGCAGAATGTACACTGACAAAAACAGTGCTCTAAGTCAAACTCTGCCAGGCTGAGGCCAGCTCAGCAGTAGCCCCACTTCTGAATGGAGTTTGGACTAGGGCATATTCCACCTGCGCAGTTTACCCTGGCATAAATTATACTGGCTTCCTATATTTAGGATTGATCTGTATGAGCTTGAAATCTTGTGGAACGTAGTGGAGGTTGAACAGAAACAAGCTAGAAAATTTGCTCCCCCCAATGCTCTGATCCCTGTGGCAGATAGCTTCTTGAAATGCATGTTTTGATGGTGAAGTTAAGCATGCTACATTTTGCTTCCCCAGTCTGATACCCTCTAGATCAGTGGTGTCCAATTTTTTTCCAAAGAGGGCCAGATTTGATGAAGTGAACATGTGTGAGGGCTGGCCAAGGTTGTTGAGCTTTTTTTTCGCCAGAAATTGCTTTTTCAAAATTGCCTGGCAGGGGGGCCATTTGAAACCAGCCCAGGGACCGCAAGTGGCCCCCGGGCCAGACTTTGGACATGCCTGCTCTAGATATTTTGGACTACAATTTCCATCACCCCTGACCATTGACCATACTCGCTTGGACTGATGGGTGTTGTAATTCCCCAAATCTGGAGGTCAACAGGATGGGGGAAGGCTGTATTACATCATCAAGGATGCTCCAAAGAATCCTTCTCTTGCCTATTGCTCCTCTTGTCTGAAATACATTCTGACACTTAACCTGGGTTTGAACCCCTCCTTCTTGTTTCCCTACTCTTATGACCATTAGGCTATTCCACATTACAGTTTCCTAGAAGCTACAGAAATCCACTTCCTAGACATGGCAAAATGGCTACATCATGCTTGTATGGTGGATGGCTCTTGTAGTAGGGCATGAGACTCTTAATCTCAGGATTGGGGGTTCGAACCCCACATTGGGCAAAAAAGATTCCTGCATTACAGGGGTTGGACGAGATGGTCCCTTCCAACTCTAGAATTCAGTGATTCAATGAAACTGCTTCTGCATGTTTGCCTGAAGAAGAAAGCTTCCACTGATGTCAATGGGACATTCCCTGCCAGGGCTAATAGCAGCCAAAGGAGAGGGGGCTTCATTGAGGTTCCAGCAGTGGGGAAGGGTTAAATGTTCCCTCATTGCAAACTGCAATCTTTGGGCTCCCCTACAGTGGAGGAATTTATACAAAAATATTTTATATTATTAATAAAAAAATACCATACATGTCAACTGCTTTCACGCAGTTGACATCCCAGCTGGACCTTAGAGTAAAAGCCACACCTGTCCTATTGAATGGCCAAGGAAATGCTGTATTGCAGAAAGTGACCTGTATATCATCTCAACAGTTAACCTATATTCTACAGAGCTGAAACTTGCATGTTTCCAATATTTAAAGATGCTATTTATTCTGAGAGTTAACAAGAATGTTTTTCATCAATACACATGACTTTCCATGTAACTTGCTCAATAATATATATGCTTTTCAAACAGACTGTCAACAGCTTTACTGTGGAGACTTTTTTTCAATTGATTCTAGCACAAATCCTTCAGAATCACAAGCAAAGCAGCTGGAATCACCATCTGAGCATCCCTTCGTTTGCATTCAAAGCGTTTATTCACTTAAGAGCTTGGAAGGAGCTAAAAGAGAAGAGGAGGGAAAATCTAATAAAGAAAACACAGTAGTGGGCTTGGTCACAGCACTACACTTTGTCCATTAGCACTGTATGCTACTAGTGGTACTGGAATGATGTCTGGTAGCAGTGGATCTCTGTTTTCCAGGAATACTTACTTTTCACTTGTTGAAGGTGGATAAAGGAAAAACCTCACTTCCTGTTATGCTGCACTGCAACCTCAAAATGAGTTGCATCAGGAGTTCTTATAAGGAGAAAACATTTGACAACTCGAAGGGCTGTAACTGACTGGTGACCACCAGCTGGGAAGACATTTCATTCATTCATTCAAGAAATTTCTGTGTTGCCATTCAAGTCTGTGGAACCAAGATGGAATCTCAGGGGAACGCATAGCTGTGAAATTTGCTTGTGTTTTGAGTAAGCTGGTCTGTTTATGGAAGATATCCATTAGTGGAGGAGGTGAGAGTCAATTCTCAGCAATTCTCTTTTCCTCTGGATTCCTTAGATGAGAAATGGTTTTTTTTGTGTGTGTTTTTTTGGCAGGTGGGGGTTTACTGGAAATTGTCTTTTTCCCATTTCCATTCCTCCCATCATCATAGGAGAGAGCTCTGAATACCACCCATTATCTTTTCCTCTCTGCTTCCATGACTCATCTGAGTTCAGCCACGAATTACCTAATCATCACAACACATGTGATTGCAACTGTCTTTAAACATATTGTTTTGGACAAGCAAAAAGAAAAGAAAAGAGAGTAACCACTGTACTAAATCAAGACTGCGCAACACAACACATGCACACAGCACTTACAGTGCAAATACATGCACTGTAAATGTTGGTTAGTGTTTGGAAGAGGCTAATGCAACATGTCAGTGTTCCTGGAAACAGCAGACAACAAGGCAGAGTGCTTTCACACTTCCTTGATAGGATTTATGAAGGCCTTAACCAACATAACAGCAGTGACTCTGAATGCTGCTTGCTGACTTTCATCATACACTGTACCCCATACAAATAAAGACAATGAACCTGGCTCTGGCTAACTGATCCTCTCTTCAAGTGAGCAAACACAGCACTCAGCAAGGGTTGTATCAGAAACAGTGTCTGTTCCGCAGCAGATTATAGAAGCAAAAAATAATTCTGCTCTCAGCATGAGGCAGCTGGAAAAGAAGTGGTGTTGGAAATGCTCAGGACAGGGGGAGGGAGGGGAGGGCACAAAATTTGGTCCGGAAAGTAGCTACTTCTCCAGATAACGTCTAACTGATTGATTGATTGATTGATTGGCTGCATTTATGTACCACCTTCCTGCCAAGACAACCAAGGCATCTCGCAATTTTAACATCCTAAAGCAAACAGATTAATAAAGCAAATCTAGAGCAGTGGAGTCCTCTCAGGCCAACTATTGACACAAGTGCCGAGGTATGGGGTCTCTTTCTTCTGCCTCCCCTCAGGATGCACAGGTCTTAAGTAGTCCATGGGAAGGTGGGGTGGGCCTGGCCCTCCAGTTCCGTCGGGCCTTGGCACAGTGACAGGAAATAATTGAATAAATAGAATCATACCAGGAAATGGCAGGAGAGAGCTGAAGAATCCTTGTGACTCATGATGAGACCCTGAAGCCCGAAGAGGGCATCAGCATGGGCAGAAGAAGCCCTGAACAGACCTGAGGCACAGTGTGGCTTTCTTTAGGCTGCTCAGCCTCCCTGCCTAACAGCTGATGTGTGGGGTACTGCAGCAGCCACCACCACCACTTTCTTCCACATTCTCCAGCTTCCTGCTAGCCCCAGAAGTTGAATTCTAGTCAAAGAGCAGGTGTGCAGAGTGGGGCAGGGGGCAGGGGCTCTGCCCCCCTCCAATCAGGGAAGAGCCTGGGCACCCTCAAAATTCCTCAGCAGCCATTCGTACACACTGCAGGGCATGTTCGCATCATGCACGCCATCCACACATCCCAGAGGGTACACCTGTGACAGCAGCATGCCGTGGGACATATGTACACAGCGTGAGCACACCACGAGGCATGTTGATGTCATGCACACACATTGTGGCCCTGGGTCCCCTCAATCCCAGGGGCAAAGCAGCACTCATGTTGAAGAGACAGTTGTATGGAGAGAGAGCTGGAGAGCAGAAAAAAGGGTGTTTAGAGGTTTTTTAGAGGGGGCTCCCCATTTTACATGATTTCACTTATGTGCACTGGGGCTGCAATGTAACCCCCTTGCAAATGTGGAAACACCTGCACTTAACTCCCAGACCTTTTATCGCCTCTGCATATGTCATTCATCTAAAGATTTATGGGCAAGAGTCACAAACCTCATAAGTCCACCTTAATTTCCTCGCTGAATTTTTCCCACCAGCTCTATTCCCTTCTCCTCAATTTTCTGCCATTCCTGATACAATTGTTATACAGTGTACTGTGATTCTGTGAGTGGAACAGGCATATGGAGCTGTGGAAGGCAGGAGTAAGTACTAAGGAGAGGGCATGGTGTATAGGAATAACAACAATATTACATAAACAATATTACATAACAATATTACATAAACAATGGTGTATAGGAATAACAACAATATTAATTTTGGCTGTGAGATCCTGCTTTAGGGTTTGTGGGCCCATGCCCCATTTTAAGCACCTTATCTGCTGGCACAGCAATTCTTAGGATGAAGCAGTAATTACTTAAATAAATCATAAGACAGAGAAAGAGAGAGAGAGAAAGAGTCTATAAGTAGCCAATGTGCCTTCTCCCAGAACCCACATTTGTGCAATGAAAACAAAAAGCAATACCAGAACGTTCCCATTAAGGTAGCATTTGTGCAACATGAGTCTTAATGAATGCTTTCAATAAAAGGTCTTATTTGCTCGCTCTGTAAGTGAACAGTATTCCACTTTGCTAGGATTAGGAATAAAACCCAAATAAATACTCCTTTTCTCTCTTGCTCTATCCACATATATATATGCTACAAGACAGGCCATCTTGCCAAATGTCATCCTGCCAAAAAAACAAGTTAATGCTACAACATCAGAGTGATCAAGTTGTCAGTTTGTATGAAATGGAGCTTCATGCAAAAGGCACTGTTTGGAAATAACTCTGTACCAATTAGAAAAGACTGAATCAGAGTGCTGTCGTTTCACATTTCTAAATGTTAATGATTTAACTCCAGGAATATGAGGAGGGGGGTTTAATAAAAGAAAAAGATTGAAATTCTTCATATCATTTATATAACTCATGATCAAAATGAGACCAAAATGGTTTCCTGTACCCCATTTCAGATGAACTGAAATGCAAAAGGTAATTGACAATGCTACCTCTGAAAAGATCAAAGGTACAGTTATCTGTGTGCAGCGATTCAATTTGATATAGCAAGATTGCTAGTCAAAAAAGATCATTAATTTTTTTTATTGGCAAACTTCTCTGTTAAAGGAAGAAAAAAAAAAGCCTCCAGAACATACTTTGATAATTCTATGTTTCTCAGTCTCAGGAAGGTTGGAAATTATTATATTGATTTAATTTCCTTTGAATAATTTTGCTATTTGGTGGGTATTATTTGAAATTTGAGTTGTGGAGTAAAAACAGAAGCCTCAAACCATATAAAGTTTTAAGACCCCTTCATACATATATAAAAAAAGAACATGTGAGGACTTCAACTGAGCAAGGGATGGGAGCAGATCCAACCCATCTTCCTTCACTGAGTGGAAGGGTTGGATAATGCAGCTTTCATGATTCTTGGGAGGTGTCCATGAACAGTCCGCTGAATACACTTAAAAGTACTTTACAGACTTTCCGTCTCAACATAGAAAATTTGGGAGAGAGCAGGTGCATGCAAATATATTGTGGGCAGGGGCAGTGCATTTGACCCCATTCTTGTCACAGTTTCAGACCCCAATGCATTGCTTTAGAATCCAGTGTGGTGTAGTGGTTAAGAGCGGTAGTCTCGTAATCTGGGGAACCGGGTTCGCGTCTCCGCTCCTCCACATGCAGCTGCTAGTTGCCCTTGGACTAGTCACACTTCTTTGAAGTCTCTCAGCCCCACTCACCTCACAGAGTGTTTGTTGTGGGGGAGGAAGGGAAAGGAGAATGTTAGCCGCTTTGAGACTCCTTCAGGTAGTGATAAAGCAGGATATCAAATCCAAACTCTTCTTTTTTAGAATCCCTGAGAAAGGATTTTGTCCTGACTAATTTAAGCCCTATTGCTTCAGAAGGGACTTTAAACTTACTGAATTTGGCTGCATCGAGCCCAAAATATTTTGTATGTTCAGAAAAAACACCTGTTATTATTCTTAATTTGATTTATTGCCTGCCCTTTGCCATAAGGGTATAGCCAGGGTGGGATAGAACAATGTAAATATACAACATTAAACTAACTTAAACAAACAATTGATAGTCAAGATGGATAGATATATAATGTCAATAGCCAGGGTAAATTATTTCAAAGTATAGTGGTACCTTGAGTTACAGACGCTTCAGGTTACAGACGCTTCAGGTTACAGACTCCGCTAACCCAGAAATAGTACCTCGGGTTAAGAACTTTGCTTCAGGATGAGAACAGAAATCGCATGGCGGCAGTGGGGGGGCCCATTAGCTACAGTGGCACCTCAGGTTAAGAACAGTTTCAGGTTAAGAACGGACCTCCAGAACGAATTAAGTTCTTAACCCCAGGTACCACTGTATAGGATCTGCAAAATGTTTTTCAAGTGTCACACTTCATTGTGCTATAATTTTTGTTATCCAGACAGCTCAATAAAATGTAAAACCTTCACATTTATTTGCTGTAAAGATATATATATGTGTGTGTGGGGGGGAATCAGAGGCCCTTCAGATGTTGCTGGACTACAGTTCCTATCATCCCTGACCATTGACGGTGCGGACCAGGGCTGATGGGAGTTGGAGTGCAACAGCATTTGGAGGGCCAAACATTCCACAGCCATGCTGTACATACCACAACTTTTTTTATCTTCCAAATTGTAATTGTGTCAGAACTGTGAAGCTTTTTTCTTGCAATAGCTCATTAACAACTGAAATGAGTGAAAGAAACAGAAAGTAACACCTCAGTTCTAAATGCTATATGTTAGATCCTCTTGACAACTCTGTGTAAACCTATAATAACCTCATATTTTTCAGATGTGTCATTGTTGGTACAGTCATTAGCAGTGCTTTCCCCCCCTAAGTGCCTAATATTCACCATGTTCCTTTCTCCCCACCTTTTCTCTCTCTCATACACACAATCTCTCCTGTCCCCCCTCAATTAATTAAAGCCCCTCTTTGCGCCCCTCCCCCTTCTTCAACCTCGCCCCCACCCTGCCCTGTCTGCTCTTCACACCCACCCAGGATCCTACCCTCCCTCATCTCCTTCTCCCCCCCTTCCAGCTCCTCCCAGCCACCAGCAACACCACCTGCGCTTGCCTCTATGGCTTGCTCCAGCCACAAAATGGAGGACAGTGGCGCTAGCAGCAGAGGCAGCTGCTTCCTCCCCCTTCTCTCTCTCCCTCCCTCCTCTTCCTCTCCCCCTCCTTTTAGGCATGAAAAGAGCAAGCAGAGATGAAAGGGAAGTGGTGCTTGCACCCGCCCGGCCACTCATGCAGCAGTGAGGCAGTGGCATAACAGCATGTCCAGGGGGAGAGCGCGTACTGCAGGCAGCCGAGGGGGAGCGGTGCAACCTGTTGCCTGGGAGTGGCTACTGCAGCCCTGAAAAGGGGTTTCCTTTTCCTCACCGCCACCTCAGCCTGCTGCTTTTCGCAAACCCCCTTTGCTTGCTTGCTCTCCCAGTCCTCCGTTTACCTTATCACAAGATTTGAAAAGAAAAATAAGGCACTTTGTACCCTTGAGTACCGCCAGAAAAAAAAAGCACTGGACATTATACAGTAAGCTGGCTTTACTTGGAGTCCAGTTTGTATGGTACTAGCCTCTCATTTCATAAGAAGGAAAAATCTTAAATCTTGACATTTCCAAAACACACTGTAAAAATGGATGAAGATCCCAGTTTTAAAAATTCACTCTGGTTTTGTTGGGCAATGTTTCTTGGAAATGCTCAGTTGATGGATCTGCCGCACACCAGAAAATGACACCTTTTCAAAACACTGTATTTTATTTTGGGAAAACAGAGAAGTACAAGGTTATGGCTCTGTAATCTGGTATTAAACTAGAGCATCAAACCCAGTGCGCAAGAAAAGACTACTGGGAGATGTCTACAACTGATCTCCCCACCTTGTGAGGCTTAAGATTACATAAACACGTTCTCTTTCATTTAACCTCCTCAAAGCCTGTCTCTTTGAATCAGAACTCATGTTGGCCACTCCAAATTATTGAGACACAACTTATCTACAATAGACTGCTCCAAAGATTACTGACAAATTATAAGCAATTTCAGCTGCCTGTAAATGTTTCCTGTGGATCATTTTGACTGACCTTGAGATCAACCTTAAGCAACATGGATATTTGTCTTTTCATATATTTCCCCAGTGGATATGAATATCAGTTGTATTAAAAATGATGGATGGTGGCAATTTCCTATTAATTTCGATTAAAAAAAAACCTTTAACACTTTTGATGTTGACCACCAAAAAAGAATGACTGTACTTCAGGTGAATGTTTTGTCTGGCAGACTTTGTGTAAACAAGGTTTGAATGATCCCTTTGAATAGTTAGGGAGGTGGGGAGCACCATTGGCAATTGTCCTAGAATCACAAATAGTTTGAGAAGGCAATGAAATCACCTATTCAACAGAAGCGATTGGCAGACACTAGGAGGAAAAAGAAATGCCTTCTTTCTTTCCCCTAAAAAGAGTGAACCCAATTGATACATCCTCCTAAGAAACCTGAGTTTGCAACATGTGTATGATAGAATTGATGCTATTTGAAAATAAAATGGCATTCACAATTTTTTTCAGTGCTCTTCAGCTTTGTTCACACACTGGACAAAGGGATGTGGCAGGAGAGTTGCAGTTCTTTATCCCTAACACACCTGATCTACCTACTCGCAGCGCTACCTTGCCTCAACATGTACATAACGTGAACTGATATGCATTCATTAAATGAATATCATATATGCTGGCCCAGCCCAGACCTCATTCAGGGGCAGAAAGGATAGAGTTCAAGATTGTGCTATGAAAAACAGTTCCCTATGTTCAAGCTTTTCATTTTGCCAAATGGAACAACACCCCCCCCCCCCCCCCGTTCTCCTTCTGTACAGTTCTGGGGATTCTCCTGACCTGTACCAGAGCCAATTGATCAGAAGGCTCCACAGGCCAAGTCTGGCTGGTGGCTCATCTGAAAACAGAGCATGTCATGGCTATGTCATGGAGACATGGTGGAGGATGCCTAGGATTCATTGGACAAACACAGTAACAAGCATGGTGGGAGTATACTGACCACACTGAGAACCAGTGTGGCATAGTGGTTAGAGTGGCAGACTAGGACCTTAGAGAGCAGAATTCAAATCCTCACTCAGCCAAAAAGAGTACAGGGTGACATTGGACCAGTCAGTGTCTCTCAGTTTAATCTATCTCACATGGTTGTGAGCTCAATAGGGAAGTAGACCCATGCATACCACTTTGGGCCCCTTGGACAAAATCTGAGGTGTCAATTTAATCAGAAATAACAGTAAAATAAATTTTTCTCCATTGAATCCAGTGGGATTGAACAAGGGCAGGGCCTGATGCTGAGAGCTGGAGGATCCCTGCCTGTATGCAAATACTTCTTGATTGTTTTGGGTACATTTATATTGAAGACTAAACTGAGTATTATTATGCAGAACTAAAATATTCAATCTATGCTTTATATTTCCACCCCTCCTGGGGTTGATTTACAGTGCATTTATTATTTCAGAGGTTAATGACAACTGATGCTCCAAGCTTGTCATGGATCTTTGTAGTTTTATGCAGCTAATAGCAATGGCTATGAAATAAGCTCTCTCTCTCTCTCTCTCTCTCTCTTTCATAAAAAGCTTCTTTTAAGCCTGAAGGCACAGTCTGTGATAAAATAAATGTTACAGACATAAAGCCCCAATAGGCAGGCCCAGAGTCATTGTGATGTATCTTGATAGTCTCTCAGTTACCTCTAATTCAGATATATTCATATACAAATATAAATGTACCACCTTCCCCAGAGCTTCAACCAGATATCGGAGAGTCAAGCTGGGTTCCTTCCCTTCTATGCATCATCATCAGTAATAAACTCTCTGCAGGCCAGATGAAGGCCTCAGGCCAGGTAATTGGAATATAACATTTTTGATAGCACATAAAAATGAATAGTATCTAGCTCATTTTCTCCTACCTGGGTTACTCAGCAACTAAGAAGACAAACCTCTTAAATGAAAGGGAGGGGGGCACACAATGCAGAAGGAAAAAGGGGTCCAATTTAAGAAATTGTGCTGCCTCTGAGGTCCAAATCATTTCTATATGATATACTATAGCATGGCATAGTGTAATAGTACCAAATGCCTTTTTCTAAGTTTCTCTGACTTGTGGGACTTTTGCCACACTGCACCCCATTCCCCAGCCACACTACATCTCCCCAGGCCACACCTCTAATCAATTCTGCTTTTCACCATTCTTGGGTGCTTTTATTCGGCTGGGGTATGTCCCTAACTCTGACAGTGTTTGCCTGGTCCAAGTGAGGGGTATGTGAGAGAGTGTGTAGAAACCAGCCTACCATACAAAAGTAAGCTTTACAACTGTTGCTCTGCCCACTTTTGCCTGGGGGCCCCTACACCTGTAAATGCAGCCTCTGGACGCTTGTCCAGAAGTAATGAAACCTCAGGATTCCCCACCCCATAAGAGCAGCAAATAGTATGCTACAGTATGAGAACTTCCTTTCCATTGCATGATCCAGAAATTTCATGCCCTGCATCACCAAGCTGCAAGTGATCCATTCAAAAGTGGCAAGGTGCTATGACAGGTAGAAGTGTGAGCAATTTAAGAGTGCCTCATCCAGAATACTATTACCGCACATAAACACTTGTGTGAGACTTGGAATTTACTAAAGTTATAAAGAATCCTGACTACTAGTATGTATTCAACTTCCATGTTGTACCTCTGCACTCCTGACCTTTTGATACTGCTAACTGTGTTAATCTTTATGGCTATAGTTATACTAGAAGAATAATGGGAATAATGTCTTTACTAGATGTCTTTTTCCTTGGGCAGCTGCGTACTGACTTAGCAGCTATCCAGGCTTTCCAAATACCATGATTGTTTCAAGCTCAATGAGACAAGTTACAATGAGACAGAGGATGAAGCCTTAGCATGAAGACACGTTAATATATTTTAAACCATTGCAGAAGTGGCTTTGAGCCCTGAAAACAAGCACAGACATTCTTCCTGAAACAAGTTCTGGGGTAAAATTATATGATTTTTCATGTTTCATGCTTGTTGGGCATGATGGTACCTATTGGCTACCTCCTCTGAGATCACCAACATGCTACAAGTACCAATTCCTGGAGCAGTTTTCCTCCAGTTTTTTGTTTTTAATTATCATAGCCTATATCTGTGTTGGATTTGAAATGGTTTTTATATAAGAAATTATTGTACTGTATCCAACGCGATTGCTCTGCTAACCTACAGTTGTTAAGTCGCTTTGAGTTGTTTCATAGAAAGTAATTCATAAATGGGAGTAAATAATTAATTAAAACAAATATTTTTGCAACTTTCAAGGGTTTGTGATCCCCACCTTTCCGAATATGAAGGTGAATGTGTATGCAAAGAAATGCCTCTTAGGCTGCATTGCCATCATTTCACATCACATGCTAGCAAGACATGCAGGTATAGAAGAAGCACAAGAGTCGCTGGACATTTTGGGGAAGCTTTGCCATTTACTCAGTGGAATAGGTGTATACCTTTTCATTTGAAACCAGCTTTCTTGTTCAGCCTAGTAATCCATTTCAGTAAACACTTCTCTCCAGCTGTGTCAGGTTTTGACCCCACCCTCACAGGTGCTTGCATGCTTACTGAGTTGTAGAGAGAGGTCTAGGTACTGAATCCCATGTGCCAAACTCAGAATTTGCTTGTAATACCAAAACACACAAAGGCTTAAACCTGTCTACTTGATTGCAGTTACATTACATGCATCTGCATTCTAAATAAGGGTTTTTAATATAGGAGTCTGATGCAATAAAGTGCCATTCATGTTTGTAATTTAGTTCTAACAACATTAATATTTATAGCAAGAAATATAGCTAATATACATTTACCCAGAATTACATGCTACACTTTTCTTCACAGTCAGAGAAACCACAAATCAACCAGTATTTTCCCCCCCCCCAACGCCCTCTGAGCAGCTTCCTCACAATTCTTCCATAGGCCATGCTAAGTTAATATATCAGAAGAACAAAGCTGGGCTTTATGATGCTATCCAGACACATAGAGTCTTTTGGAACAAAACAGAAATGAAGCCTGGTGTGTTATCTGGCAGCAACTCATAGTAACTGTTCAGTTTTCAGCGGACATAATTTTTTTGACAGAGCCAAAGAAATCTTATGAAAATAAAATCCTGCCATATTCTCGTTAGAATGTAACACAGCAGCCTCTGAGAGTTCAAACATAATGTTGCACGCCACCCCAATCTCTGAGCAGTGTGAGATTTCAGGGGTACTAGGCACACTTAACCAGGGTCTATGTTTCCTTTAGGACAATGAGGCACAGCAGAGACCGTGTTGTCTTTATGACATGTGGTTTATTAACACATATATACAATCTAAGGCCTACATGGAGAAGTCCACATCATTACTCCCCAAGAGGTTTCTGTTCCTCTCTGAACTGCAGCCTTGCAGCTTAACAGCAAAAAGTACCATAATGTCTCTCTTGTTAAGTGCAGTTGTTTAATTGTACATTGAAATGGAAAACAACTCTGTGTATGTCTGTACACATATTGCTGAAAGCATGGTATGGAAAGTTCCACCGAGCTAAACAAAAGTTCAATACTTAGTTGAGAATGTAGGTATCTTTGCTAGCTCTCACAGGGCTACTTAGATCACATTGCAGATCTTCATTTTGGGTGTGTTAGTTGGTCTTTGTTCTGAAGCATCCGAGAAGAAAGGACGTGTGCTTAATCTCTCTCCAGGAAAACAGCCCTCAGGCTAATGGAGGCTGTTTGGAGAGACAGAGCTCTTGCTTTTTACCTCTGGATTGAAGAAATTAATATTTCTAAGATGTTTTGCCTGTGCATGGTATTACACAACTATTTGGCTGTAACATTATTTGTTTTATATCTGTTTTGAAGCAAGTTCTGACATTTCATTTTAACATACAAGTTATAATTATATCCCAACTTTAACTAAACCCAGGCATTTAGCACCCTCAAACTTATAACAATATATACAATAAAGGGAGGTTGAATATTATTATTTTGCTGAACAAATGTGAGAAAATTAAATGGATTGTACCTATGAAAGCTGTTTGAACATCTATCCTGTTCACATTACTAACTTATTTAGAGCAAATATTCTGGAACCAATAAAACTCTAGTTATAGAAGACAAGGTAGTGATTGGACCAGCTATCCCTAATATTACAATGCAACCCTTTAATTACCTAAACCTGCTTCCACTTATCCAGATAATATTTTGGAAGAATTGGGAGTTGCCAAATACTGCGAGATAGATAGATACCTGGTTGGCTGTTGTATGTAAAGCAGGATCAAATGTCTTGGGAAGGCAGGATAAGCTGTAGCTGAACATTAAACAAATATACATTCTTCTAGTGCTCATTCCCCCCCCCCCCCGAGTTTATATTGGACTTCAGCTTACGTGCTCATGCAATAATAAGCAATAGTACCATTTTTAAAATAACATTTTGTAATAAGCAAGGAGCCAAGGATTAAATGCTGGTTACTGAAAATTTCATAACAATTTTTATATTGCCTATTTCCACACATGTACACCATGCAGTAATGTGTGTGTGTTTAAAGTTATTGCGTGGACAGGCGGAGTCCCCAGATCCCGAGTGGTCCCCCCCGTCATGTGGAATAACGACTCTAGACAACGTGCTATGGGATTAAATTGGCCACAACTTTATTAAATTTCAAATGTGGGTAGACCTTGGCTCAGGCATTGGGCGTTCTCCATCCCTAGTCCCCAGCCAGGGACCTAGGGAGCATCAGGGTTATCCAGTGTGTGTGTGGGGGATGGGCCGGCTCTGGAGAACATATGTTCAAGCAGAGATAGCCGCCCCCGTTACGCCGCCGCAGGGGAGAGCAATGACGACCTTTCGGCGTACGGCCAAAGCCTCCCTTCAAAAACCCCTTTAACGGGGAACCCTGGTATCGCCGCCGCAAAGAGGAAGATGGACTAAAGGATTCCGCCCAAGGCCTGATACCGCCAAAGTTGTGACGTTTTGCTACGGGAAAGGCGAAACCTGCCAATGCAGGGAAATTCCTTTCCGGCCCTTTAACAGCGACCTTATCGTAGCAGCGCCCGCATACCTGTGGAGAGGTTAACCTGCAAAACCTATGAAGAAAAGTTAACCTGCAAAAGAAGACATTAACTGGGGGTGGGTAGGGTGGGAGAAGCTCTGGAGCCAAGTGAGGATTAACAAGTAAGATCCACCCTCTATTGTGTGGGCAGGTAATCCCTCCCCTTACCTGGCCTGGTTTCCCTGGCAACGCTTCCCCCAGGTGGGATTGGACAACTCACTGGGGTAGGCGGGGACCTCCAGGTATCCCACCTGAGGGAAGGCAAAGCCTATGCTGATGGGGCCACTCCAGATCCAGGGCTGCATGCGTCCACGCAAAAGGCGCCCCCCGTTTTAAGTGGGGAGCGGTCATTACCTTATGAAAAGAAACATTTCTTTGCATACCCAGAGGATAGAAGGAGGAAGGCAATATTTTGTGTGGCCCAACTACCTTGCGCACGTCAACATTTGCCACTTAGTACTGGCTCAGACATTATAGTCTTGGTCCAATAAACCTTCTATCAGAACAGATTTCAGGGCAGTGCAAAACTAATGTAAAATGCAAAAGCGTGCAATGTACACTGAGATATTGCATTCGCTTTAGCATGCCTGGGTAAATAAGTATTTCTTAACCTAGTGTCTGGGTTCTTGGTTTTTTGGGGTTTGTTTTTTTTTGTAAAGTAGGCACCAGATGCACCTCTCCTGGGAGGATATTCAAAAGTCAGGACACCATCACTGGGAAAGCCTAACACACTTACATTAAAGAAAGCACTGTTGGATCTCCTGGCTTGAATCTTCTGACTTGCAGATGGAGCTACAGAGAATGGTGGAGTGCAAAAGTAAGAAGCCCTGTGAATCTCTCCTGATGCTATGAAGGGGCACCTGCTGTTTCTTATCTGTGGAGAAACTTCACTTGAAGTGAGACATCCGGGGTAGGAATGTGTGTTGTGGGTTGGATGCACTCAACACTGTGCATCCAACCACTGTGAAAGTGGATTGGTGGATCCTAGCCACCCTTCCAATGTGTCACTGATGCCAATGATTTCTCTCCAGATGCTCCCTTGGTTCTCCTAACATCCAGTTTATGCTTCCATGCCTTTATCAGAGGCAGCAGGACTCAGGATCAGAGTAATTACCAGAGTTCCTTTGAGCTTTTCCAGAGAGACAGGGTCAGTGTTTCTTTCCTCTGGAGACACCAGACCAAAATTACCTCACCTTGGCATCCACCTAATTTGTGATCTGTTTGTGGTGGTGTCTTCCTACCCTCACCCTTGACCCCTGGACTTTGAATCACCTGCAGGTGTGTGTTTGCTGTTATTATTAATAACTGAGCACTGATATATGTTTTTGTATGTATGTGGGTTTTTTTGAACTGATGCCCTATACTTCGAGCACCTGCCCATACATTTCAGGTTTCAGCCTGTGACAGGAAAGTAGCTCTCTTTCCCTATGCCAAAATGTAGGATGAGCATTAAGGTTTGCATTGATAAAAGTACAAATTTTTTAGCCACAGATTGTATGTTTATTTCAACAAAGACTAGAAGGAATGATGGTTTGTATGAGGAGTTGCTGTAGCTTAGTATTGGAGTGAATAGTTCTTATGGTTAAATTCCAGTTCAGTCCCTAGCAGCACAAGATCTAAAGGAAACCCTACCCATATCTATAGCCTGATTACCCATATAAAACTTTGGAGGTGGGGCTGCAGAGGTGACAGGACCAGATAAACAGTAAATAGATAAATAGTAGAGGAGGGGAACCCACCCCCACCTACCTTTTCTCTGCTCTAAATGGCTTCCCTCAAGTAGCTTGAACCCATATGAGGTTTCAGACATGTCCTTGCCTTTGTCAGCATAGACCTGGAACCCCACAGAGAAGAAAGCAGCTGGTGAAGTCATATGGAGCAGAAGAACAGGAAGTGGGGAAAGGGTTAAGCACTACCTACCCCCTCTGCCTCTTAAGCTCTGAATAAAGATCCTGACCTTACTCCTATGTTGTTGTGTTTGGGATCTAAGTATTTGCTCTCTCCCTTGCTTTTTTGTAAATTGTAACCTTTTCTCCATAGAATATTAGATTTGACATTTATTATTTTCAGAATCAAAATGTCTCTTTGTCATTATCCAAGTAATATCCGTTTCCCATCAAACAGCAGGCCTATATATATATAGAGAGAGAGATCATGTTCTTTTTCTGACTCCATGGTGAGTCACTGCTATCATTAGTTGTACATGAACATTTATCAATCTATATTCCTGAGTCATGAATATTGCAAAACAGCAAAGTCAAATATAGCCAAAGAGTGGCTGGGGAAACCCAGTCAGATGGGTGGGGTGTGTGTGTGTGTGTGTGTGTGTGTGTGTGTGTGTTATTGTTATTAATGCTCAGAGGAAACGTGACTGAACATGAGCTAGAACCCAGTTGAAGGCCTATTCCATGGTAATGGAAGCAGCAAAGAAATAATTCTTCTCTGCCACCCTTGCAACTGCACAAAGTCATCTAATGGAGATATTATGGGTGGTCAATGGCCTATTGTCCATAATATTACAATTCAGACAACTGGATAGCAAAGAATTTGCATGACACTTCACAGACAAAATCTGACTTGTGTGGTAAGAATTCAATTCTACGCCACCTTGTTTGTTACCCACCTTTTAAATAAACCACAGAACCAAATATACTATTTCAAGTCCAGTATCCAGATTTAGGGACCTGACATTTATTATAGCGATTGCAATAAGACAGAGCTCACTCAACTCAACGTGCCGGTTAAAGTGCCTCAAGGCACTTCAGAACAAAAGCTTATATAGTTGTTCAAACACAGCAAACAAAGAGTCATAAAACATCTTCACATACATTAAGAAAGGCTACAGACCATGGAATAGAAGACATGTATGTCGTCTTCCTCCACTATCACCTTGGGGTTGACCAGAAGTGTGTAAGCCTTTTGCCCATTTTAGGTGTCAGATGTCCCACGTTGTCCTGGCAACCTAGACGATGTCTTTACTGACATTCCTGCCATTTGTGCCACTTTCAGCATTAGAGAAAGATGGATGGAATGCAACGTATGTTGGGGTTCCTGGATGAGACAGATTAGTTAGATTTATCTCAGGTCTGGTTATGGAATAGACGCTACTTTGGTCACCTTGGTAGATGATCTACACTGGGAATTGGACAGAGGGAGTGTACCTCTGTTGGTTCTGCTGGACCTCTTAGCAGCTTTTGATACTATCAATCATGGCATGCTTCTGGACTGCATGTCTAGGATGAGGCTCGGGGGCAGTATTTTACAGTGGCTTTGGTTGGTCTTGGAGAGGCGAGTGTGGTGCCAGTAGTCTCCTTTTTAACTCTGTGGCCATTGACAAGTGGGGTCCCCCAGGGCTCCATCTTCTCCCCCATGCTAATTAACATATACTTGAAAGCACTGAGAAAAGTCATCCTGATTTAGGGGGTTTGGTGCCATCAGTATGTTGATGATACACTGCTCTATCAAAATTTCCCTTTCACATATATTTTATTTTTATTTGTAAACATTTTTGGGGGAGGGATTCCCTATAGTTTGTAAGGGGCGGGGGGGGGAAGGTAAGAGATTTCAGGGTAACAAGATTTGTGGGTGAAGCAATAATCCTTATTTGCACAAAACTGTTCACCAGAACTTTCCTGTGAAATGAGCAGTTCTACATAGGTCAAAATTATGCCTAGTGTTACAGACACAAAAGTTGACTAAATGATATATAATCCATTTGTCAATCTTTTTAGTACAGTATTTTTCATTTCATGATCAAGAACTTTGGGATCTAAGATGAACTAGAATACAGGATTACTGTATTTGAAATGTGGAATGTAATTTCACACTTGTTCACTTTAGCTCATTTCATATGGAACTGTATCCCATAGCACTTTTTCTCAACCATGCCAAATTCCCAGTAAAAGTGAATAATGGGTAGTTAGTGGGGTTCTTCTTCTTCTTCTTGATCCACTTTTGGAGATGTTTTCATTTGAGCCAGTTAGTGCATTCAGGAATCCTGCTTTCTCTCTCCCAGGTCTTGATAATACCTGCAGGTCACTTATTATCCATTATCTCATCCATGATCAAGCTTTGCTTCCATTGATAGGGTATGTTAGGTGAATCTTACCCAGAAGGTTAAACTCAGTATTCCTCCCATCTGCAACTTCTCAAGAATCTGTGAAAGTGGAGGCGTTATAATGCTTACTGTGTTCATGCGAGGTTACTGATCACTACCTACCCACATGGGTACAGATATGATAGGATATGATATGGTAAACTTTTATGCATCTGTTGATTTGACTCCCAGCTATGTGTATCAACCCTACACCATTCAGATTTGGGGGGAGGGGGCAAAAAAGAAAGGGAAATAAAACAAAATTTAAAAATGATGTACCATGAATTTTAATTTTTTTAAAATAATCAAAAGGTGATGCAAAAATGATAAATTAAATAAAGGTATAGAAAATAATGATGTGATGGAGTAGAATGAGCACAACCATGGATTGTAGTTTGCCTTGGGCAGTTAAAAGGCTTGGAGCCAGCTCAGGGTATAAAGTCGCATTAGCATTAGATGGCAACTTGCAGGTGCTCACATCATATATTTTCATTATCTTAGCCTTTAGCTCTTGTATTCCAGAACTGCCACGTCTTTTGAAATGTGTTTACGACTTAGGAAGTACATCCTACTGTTGGTTACAGTACTTTTTATAATAAGCACATTTCTGATAACTGGCTATTTTTGTTTGTTTGTTTGTTTACTGGAATGAATACTAATAAGAGGGCCATCTTATCCAGTTGTCTAAATAATGAGCATGACTGAAAAGTAATTTATAACAATGTGTAGTAGTAGCCCAGATTGGATGGGATTATAACATGTTTTTATTATGTGACTTGATGACGTGACTGAAAGGTAGTAACTAAAATACCCATATTAAAAAAAACCAAACACATGTCTGCACTCTCTTCTCTTTCTCAAAAGTGCAGCCCTTTCTATTGTTGCATGCCACCACCATCTCTGAGTGGTGCAAGATTCTGGGAGTTCCAGATGCTTACACAGGATTTGAGTTTCCTTTTGGAAATGAGGCACGGCAGAGACTGTGGCGTCTTTAGGATAAATGGTATATTTACACATATATACAACCTGAGCTTTTGATAGAAGGATTCACAGCATCAATGCCCCAAGACAGCCTTGCTACCCTGATAGCCACAGCCTTTGGTTAAAGCAGAAATTAGCCATGGCTTTTTCTCTGTTTTTCCAGCCTGCAGCTTCTTCCTGTAGGTCACATCACAGCCAACTTTGTCCTCAAAACTCCTGCTTTGTCCTACTAACTATCTAAGAGAGGGAAGGGGGACACCCATTTATTATCTGGCACAGATACCCCTTTCCTTGGTTTTCTTAATGGCTCGTCACCCAGGCTAGACTGGCTATTCCAGCAGTTGAATCCACACTGGATCCAGGAATTAGAAGGGGGTCCAGGCATTCTGCCTACCACCACCCCCCCATCAAAACAAGATCATGCCATTCTGAGACATTAGTCTGAAAGTCGGTAAAGGGAAATTTTACAGAAAAAATTGTTTGTGTGTATGTTTGCCTTTGTGTCATTATTCAATGCTCACCAAGTTGTTCATTTTACATGAAAGAATGTCAAATCTGTTTTAAATATTGTTATAGGATTGGTGGGGACGGGTTGGATGATGTCTGAGAGTCCCAACCAAACCCGTGATTGTGTTTCCATAAGATTGTGGTTGAAGAAACAGGTAGATGGCAAACTTTCATGTAATATTGCGGGAGAGCAGTCTGTACAGTTTAGAAATCATTTACATTTATGAGTTGCCTTTTAACCTAACCCTCTAGTAGTCAAAATACAGCAATTCAGTCAGCCAAATTAAAAATGTGAATCAAAGAATACAATGAAATATCAAAACAGATAAAATACAATATCAGCATGAAAAATGTGAATACATCAAATGGGGGTATAGTGATCCCACAGGGGTAAAAAAACCCAAAAAAACCCAGAGTGCTCAGACACTGTCAGACTAGACTAAATTCATAATGTCAGCTTTTAAAGAAAATTTAGATGCCCAATATTAAAAATGGGGAAAGGGCCTGCATGAATGAAAAAAATGGTCTTCACTTGCTGCCCCAGAGATGTCAATATAGGTGTCAGACAGGCCTCTTCAGGCCCTCTCTCTCCTTGTCACCCTTTGTACTTCAGTTGGACGGAGCCCTCATAGCAGGGTCTCCACTAAAGATCTTAGGCTAGGGGGGAAGGGACATTCTTTGGAACACTGAGGTCCCAAGCTATGAAGGACTTCATATGCCCAAACCAGCACTTTGAATTGGTCCCATTTTTATAGGATTGCACTCCAGTTCTTAAACTTCAACTAAAAAACTGTGAAACAGCTCTAAACGAAAACATGAAATGTGCCAGGTGGGGCTGGGGAAGATGTAATGAGTATATTGTTTTGACACATTTGTTTTCCTGTTACAAAAGGCATTCATAATTTCCTGTTTGACGTGATCTCAGCATCCAGTAAAAAGCTGAGGATTTTTCATCCTTCTGACAGGACTCCATTAATAAAACAACAATCTTTTGTGTGTAGTAATCTTTAATCTTATTTTGTCACACACTTCTCAGTAGCATTTCCCCTCGTTTTACAGTATAATTTATGGCACTGAAACAACTCCCTGCCCTGAAAAAGGTCAGTCTGTCAAGGTTTGCTTGTCTTTGAGGAAAAGTAATAGAGCATTATTTATGAAGCAAAAAATACGCTTCAATACTTTAATCAATCAGAAAGATCCTTGGACTATTGTATCTTTTGCACACACACACACATGCACACACACAAATAAGCAAAGGATACATCAACCTTGCGTTCTGTTTTATGTTACAAAGGGTCTTTACCTTTTATGTCTCCTTCACCTTTTGTATTTGCTGCAATATGAAAAATAGAAAGCTGATGATGTCTGATATATGGGAGCAATTTGTAAATTATGAGTGCACAGCCAATCTTTTTCAAAGATCACACAGTCTTTGGACAGATTAACTAGACCTTTCGAGAAAGCTCAGCATATTAAATTCAACACTGGGGAGCAGGGTGGGAGTGGGGGGTAGGAAGGGGAAATGAGGAGGACAATGCAACTGAAACAACAGCAAACGGAGGAAACTGCAAAAGGCTCAAAGACTATTATCTTAGAAGGTTGCTCACAACATTCAGAAACATTGGGTAGATTTAAGACATGCTCATCATGAGCACAAGATGCTATATGGGGAAACAAATTGCTAGTCAATTAGCAGAAACAATCACACTTAATGGGTAGACAAATCCTACACTTGCATTATGCTAGAGCTATAGATAATGGCAGTGGAACTCCTGCAAAAGCATAGGAGGGGAGGGGAGGGGAGGGGAGGGGAGGGAAAAACATTCAGCCAGAAAATACAAAAAGAGTGGGGAAATGACAGGCACTTCTCCCCGCCCCATGTACCTGGAAATACTACTGGTGGCCACCAATGAGAGACTTCTGTGGAATTTCCCACACACTGAGGGAGCCAATCCACATAAACCGACCTGGGCACAAATCTGTCACATTGCCTCCCTGACAACACAGAAGAAACACAGAAAACAACGCAGCAGCCACAGCTGAGAGAGTCCTGTGGTGCAGTTTGTTAAAGCAGCCCAAAGCACATTCTGGAGGTGGCTGGTTTGCATCCTCCAACTGGCAAAACCTTTCCCCCTTCCACAACGTTAGACATAAACCTAAGTAGCATAAACAAGCAGCCACATGCTTGAGAAGCTCTTGCTCAACTCCACACAGAGAAAAACAAATTTTCTCCCCCCATCCTGTCAATGGAAGAACAACATACAACCAGAAAGCAGCCACAAGAACATGAATTCTGTGGTGCAGTCTCCTTCAGTATGCTTCAGTTCAAGTCTGTTTGCTCTCTGGTCAAACAATCAAGGAACTAGCCTTCATATAAAGTTCTTTTAATATCTAACAATTATGATTGATAGCTAGGGAATGTAATCTGGATTTTAGTGTTCCGGATTACCAGATCTTGTTTCTGGAGTGGCACCAATTCATTAGTGATTCCTACTAACACTTCCTTTTTTTAGTTTCTGGACATTGTTCAGAGTGCTGGACATCATTCTGAGGTTTCCTGCAATATTCACTAGGCATTTTTATTCTCACAGGTTGCATATGTTCAGACCATTGGTTGCAGAAAGGTTGTGTTCAGCAAGCGCAAGTGGAATCCCTCGTTCTCCTCGTCCCTCCCATTGCAGCATTCAAAGGAATCCCAATGTGATCTCATCAAAATTCCCTTTTCTCCAGGTGTTTACAATCAACAGGCAGATGCACTCTATTATTATTATTATTATTATTATTATTATTATTATTTACCTAGCCTTCGCCCTAAGATCCCAGGATGAGTTACAACCTTAAAACATAACATCAAACATCAAACATCAACATTTGGTAATCGTAAAAGAAAAGGAGGTGGGAGGAAAAACTGGAAATTGTAGCAAATTAGAGACATTGCAGTTGGAAATAGAGGATAAACTCTGTTCACTGAGCATTTCAATGTGGACCTACCCAATCTGCAGTTCACAAAACAAGATGTGAATCAAAATGCAGCTATCCTAAAAGGGACACGGCAGGGGTGCCCGATATCCCCATTACTTTTTATATCAGTCCTGGAGGTTTTGTTGAACATGATCAGGGGGGACCAGCTGATAAAAGGAGTTCAGGTCGGAGCTAAACATTATAAATTGAAGGCATTTGCAGATGACCTAGTATTGACGTTACAAGAGCCAGACACTAGTACAAAAAGAGTTTTAGAGTTAATTCAATTCTTTGGCCAGGTGGCAGGATTCAAGCTGAATAAACAAAAAACTAAAGTTCTGGAAAAAAACTTAACAAATGTTGAAAGAGAGAGATTCCAAAATGAAAGTGGGTTAATGGTGGCAAAGAAAGTAAAATATTTGGGGATTAACATGACATCTAAAAATGTGAATTTATTTAAGGATAATTATGACAAATGTTGGACAGAGGTAAAGAAAGATCTAGAAATATGGTCGAATTTGAAGCTTTCCTTGTTAGGCCGAATTGCAGTGATTAAAATGAATGTATTGCCTAGAATGTTATTTTTGTTTCAGACATTACAAATTGAGGATAAACTGGATTGCTTCAAGAAGTGGCAGAAAGATATATCTAAATTTATCTGGCAGGGCAAAAAGCCCAGAATAAAATTTAAGATACTTACTGACGTTAAAGAAAGAGGGGGGTTTGCCCTGCCGGATTTGAGACTGTACTATGAATCGGCAGCTTTCTGCTGGTTGAAAGATTGGCTACTTCTTGAGAATGCAGATATTCTGGATTTGGAAGGATTTGATAATAGGTTTGGTTGGCATGCATATTTATGGTACGACAAGGTTAAAGTTCATAAGGGTTTTAAAAACCATATTGTTAGGAAAGCATTATATAATGTTTGGATTCGGTACAAGGATTTGTTGGAAAATAAAACTCCTAGGTGGTTATCACCTATGGAGGCTAAGGAGGTGAAGAAACTGAATATGGAATCCAAATGGCCAAAATACTCTGAAATTTTAGAACAAGAAAGCGGTGAATTTAAACTACAGAGTTTTGAGAAATTAAAGCCCAAGGTGCGAGATTGGCTTCATTATTATCAAATAATGGAAACTTTTAAACAAGACAGGAAAATTGGCTTCCAGGTGGAGAAATTGAAATTGGAAACAGAATTGCTAGAACCCAATACTAAGAATGTATCAAGAATGTATAATTTGTTGCTGAAGTGGAATACAATAGATGAGACAGTTAAATCAGCTATGATTAAATGGGCACAGGACGTTGGACATGACATTATGTTTGCTGACTGGGAACAGTTATGGACCACCGGTATTAAATTCACGGCATGTAATGCCCTAAGAGAAAATATTATGAAAATGATTTACAGGTGGTACATGACCCCAGTTAAGCTTGCGAAGATTTATCATCTGCCCAATAATAAATGTTGGAAATGTAATGAGACTGAAGGAACCTTCTTTCACCTTTGGTGGACCTGCCCAAAGATTAAATTAAATGAAATTAAGAAGGTACTTAAATGTACTTTTCACAAGAAACCAGAGGCATTCCTCTTGGGCATGGTCGGCCAATTGGTGTTAAGGAAGGATAGGACTTTTTTTATGTACGCCACTACAGCAGCAAGGATTCTTCTAGCAAAGTATTGGAAGACACAAGAACTCCCCACACTGGAAGAATGGCAGACGAAAGTGATTGACTTTATGGGACTGGCAGAAATGACTGGCAGAATCCGTGACCAAGAGAAGGAGACGGTGGAGGAAGACTGGAAGAAGTTCAAAGCTTATCTTAAGAACTGTTATAATATTGAAGAGTGCTAAAATGTCAAGGGGAAGGAAGATGCAGAATTGCAGCTGAAAATGTTATTTAAGGTGAAATTGAGAAAGATAACAAATTTAAATTTAATTGGCTAAAAGGGTTGCTGAAAAACTGTAAAATAAGGATGCAAAAAAGGTGAGGTATGGGGAAGTCCGAGAAAGGAGGCTTATGAAAATGAGGTTAAGAATTTATATTTGTGTGTTTGTTTGTATTGGTGGATGTTTTTATGTCGTTGTTATTGTTTTGTTTTGAAATTGGAAAACTAATAAAAATTATTATAAAAAAAAACAAAATGCAGCTATCCTTAGAAATTCTCCAGATTTTGCAATGCACCAAAAATGACCAAAAAGGTATATATTAAGGGAATGTGTAGATAAAATGCACATTGTAGTAAAATTCAAAATATTTATATGATCTGAAAACAGTGAAAACAACATACAAAAATGCATTGTTTCAGGCAAGATTGCTTGCTGAAATTTGTATTTTGGGAGAAATATGCACTACAATGTGGGTGAATTTTCACGAGAACCTTAAAAAAGAAGCAAACTGAAGATTGGAAAAATGAGAAACTGAGAGAAGTCAACACTGACATATCTGTCCACCCTTCGTTGCAACTGCAAAAATGATTTTATAAGTATTCAAAGTTGGAAGGGGGCTAAGAATGTGGAATAGAAGCAGGATGGGAAATATGCTCATCTCCACTAATTCCTTTGCCAAACCAAAATAAACGCCCCACAATTGAGTAAGAACATTTTTCTTGATTTGCTTGTAAGAAAATTTGTTTTATCTAGTGGAATTGGGTTTTTTAAAGATCCATTTCAGCTGTAATAGGAACTTTGCCATTCCAGATTTTATATCACCATGCCAGGTGACTGTGGAAAGGAGGGTTGTTGTTTTTTTTTACAAAAAAGTCCCTCTCTTTAGTGATAAAGGGGATCTAACAAGAAAGGAGCAGTTGGCTTATACAGTTTCTACTTCTTGCTGCAATCATTGTCTCAGGGATAGATTCATATCCCGCATCATTTTCTGTTACCTTTATGTTTTTTCTTTCAAGAATGAGAAATGAAAATTTTAATGCCTCATATATTTTGTGAATTACTGTAGATGTGTATGCTGTACTGCTTTGATCTTTCCTATATTCTACAGTTTGATTGGATTGTGATGTGAATAGAAAACAGCACAAAACAAATCAGTTTCTGAAAGAAGGATTGTAACAAGGAGTGCGGTGGTGCTGGCCTCCCGAGAGAAATTGTGCTTCTGAGAGATGTCACTGCAGACGGCCTCCCCTCCCCTCCCTGACATGCTCAGCGAAAGAGAGAGAGCCTGAAAAGCTTTCAAGGTGCTGGGTGCTGGGTTGCAGCAGGATCTCAGGCAGCGCCTTCTGTGTGATCTTCCCTCTTGCCCTGCTCTGCAGAAGAAGCAGAACCTCCCAGGTATATGGCCGGTCTCAGGAAACCTTCCCTGTAGTGTACTCTGTGGTAATTGTGGGCAACGGGCAGAGAAAGTGCCAGTTCACCCAAGTACCTTAGTTTTTTTTAAAAAAAAAAACATTAACCAGCATCACCAATACCTTCATCATGTCCTATTTGGACATGCACTCAATGCAATTGAGTAGTGACTGGAGGGGGAGACAGGGACTGTGCCTGATAGCCTTCTTTGCATTTCTGTTGGTCACGTGTCGAGGTCCCCAAGCCTCGGGGTCCCAAATAAAACACAAATTCACACAGAATTTTTGTTTAAGGTTTTTGGCATAATTTTTAAACCATTTTTTTAACCAATGCCTAACCGCAACCTTACAAGTTGTGACGATTTGCTACGCAGTAGGCAAAAACCAAATGGCACCAGCCAATCAACCAAATGGACAAAATTCCTACCAGGCCCCTGCCCCAATGGCAGATGACCCCATCACAGGCATAGCAAGGTCAACACACAAGACCTGAAATTAGGGAGGGTGGGCGGGCGCAGCAAAAGAGGAAGCCCCAAGCTGCATGCCCTGCATATGAAACCTCTTATCCCTCCCCCAAATTGGCAACATCGAATTTACCCCAGCAACTCAATAGACCAATCACTGCCAAAGATCATCTATACTTTCCCGCCCGGCAACAGAGGGGTGGCCTGGCAGACCCCACCACAACACGTGCTCTCTTTGAATGAGAACACGCTCTCTCCTGCCAACATCTGTAGAGGCGCGTTTGCTGTATCTGAGTAGGTTCCCATTGCAATGGTGAAGCCTGATCTGCCTGCAACAGGCTTTCCTCTGCAAGGATTTCTCTTTGTGTGGACAGCAGAGTTGATGGAAAATGCAGGAAGCTGCCTTGTACAGGCTGAGACCATTGGTCAATCTAGCTGAGTAATTGTCTACACTGACCAGAAGCAGATCTCCAGGGTTTCAGGCAGCGAGGTTCTCCCAGCCCCACCTGGAAATGCCAGGGATTGAAGCTGGGACCTTCTGCATGCAATGCAGATGCTGTAATACTGAGCCATGGCCATTCACTATAACACAACAGGGGGGGAGTGAAGCCAGTTGGTGCAGCTCCACTCTCCCTTCCTCATGGTTGTTAATGTAAATCATGTGGATTGTTGATCATTGGAGTGGACATCCAAATAAGACTTCATTCTCAGAAAATTAAGTAAGTGGGATTGCAGCAAGATGTCTTCCCCCCCCCTTTTTTTTTACGTTTAACCTGAGGCCCTCCAGATGTTGCTGGAGAACTTCCATCATCCCTAACTATTGGCCATGCTGCTGGAGCTGAGGAGATTTGCAGTCTAACAACATCTGGAGGGCTATAGGCTTCCCCCTCCTGCTTTAAGTTGTCTGAATAGTGGACATCTAAAGGAACATCACCTTCAACATATCCTTTCTCATCCCTTAACTTCTTCAGTATATCCTTTCCCATTCCTTAATCTCTCCAAGATAGGCCTTATTGTTGATGCCATTTCCTCTGAAGAGTCACAGCTGACCAGGCAGAGGGATTTATCTCTTCTTATAGCCACTGTTTGGAACACCCTCCCAAGTAAGGTCCCACTAGATTCCATGTCACTTTCTGTGCTTATAGGGCAGCCTTTGCCCTTCAATTTTAGGGAGACTTTTGTGTTCTAGTTGTTTAGTGCAGGGACCAACATGCTGCCCTAGAAATGATGCCAACAACAGCTTCCTTCTGTTGCAGCCAGCATGCTTAATAGTCAAGTTTTAGTCCCAAATACCTGGATGGTACTACATCCAAGTTTAATGGAACTGATCCCCCCACCCGCATCCCTTGCTTATCCCTAGGAGCTATTTTTTGTTGTATTTTGCTTTTTTTGTAATTTATTTCATGCGTTTTATCTTGTAAGATGTTTGGGGATTTTGGCTGGGAAATAAATGAATGAATTGCAAAATGAATAATAAATGAATTATATGAACACTTTTGAGTGATGATTTATTGTCACAATTCTAATGGGAATCTGGTAATATAATAGCTGGTAGTATCCAAATGAATATTGGTAATAGCTAAAAATGGGAAAATGTAAAAATATTGATTGGGGAGGCTGCATAAGGAAAATCTGGCAAACAGCACAATTATCTAAATTAACTGAAAGAAGTTTTTTTAAAAAAAACACCAAGATTTTTGGAACTGTGCTGTCCATTTATTGGAGGTACAAGGAAACAGGAAGCCGGGGAGAGAGTTTTGAAAAAAAATACAAGTAATGGGAAAATGAAATATTGCTTAAAATATTTTAGGTAGACCTATCAACTGATTAGAGTCCCCTCTCCCCAGTTTTACATTGAATAGTTAATCATATTATTTAAATATTTATCATTCACAAACATCAACTTTCATGGACCAGAGTTGCCTAGAGCATGGAAGGAAAAGGAAGAGATAAAAATAACTGCATGATGGACAACACCGTCTTACTTATCATATTCCCTGGGAGAACAACATGTAAAAGGAAAAACATTTCTATGTTTTGCTTCAGATTTATACAAGTATATGTAGCTTTTTTGTGTCATATTGCTCTTACTTTTATTACTATTATTTGTATCTCGTCTTTCAGGAAACAATTCCTTCCAAGGCAGCTTACAAATGCTAAAGCTAATATCGCAATAGGTTAGGCAAGGTTGTGGGCTCTTTATGTCTTCATAAATCGTGCCCTTACCCATGAGGCAAAGCCGGAGGGGAGAGATCTGAGGGTTTGACTGTGGATATTTGTGTATGCTGTCGGTTACAATCCAGAAAAAAATGTGTATCCTGCTTGTTAAAATTTTGAGGAACAGGTGTTTTGTGAAAGTGCCATAAACGTTTTGCCCTCTGTCATCTTTTTGTAACTTCAGCCATTTATTTACTTTTCTGAGGGGGCTGTGTTAAAGTTAGATCTATTGGGATTCATCTGAGCTCTGAAAAGCATACGGAGCTGAAAGAGTAAGTTGGAAAGAACATTACTCTTCCAACTTCCTCCTTCAGTTCTACCTCCTCTTTAAGGGAGAAGAATTGTAACCACACATGACCGTGGGGCAGTGAGATGGGACCTCAATGTGCTTCATGCATGCCAGAGAAAGATTCAAGGGCACCATCTCACTCACAGGCACCATGTTGGCAATCTATGCTTGGGGTCTTGTTCTTGCTCATTTAAGACCACTGGCTTTGATCCTAAGATTAGCTAATTTAAGGAAGCTCACAGAAGAAAACTTTCCCTTTCCCTTTCCCTTCCCCATAAATAGTCACCTACAAACCCTGGAAAGCCTCTTGTGGGGTTGAGAAGCCCTTCTGAACAGGGTGAGGAGTAGAAGACTGATGATGGACGGGAGAAACAGCAAAAATTAGCTGAGGTCTTCTCTTCCCAGTTTTGAATGGTCATTCCCCTTCTGTGAAATTCCTTAAGTTAATTAGTTTTAGAATCAAATATAATCTGTTTGGGGGAAATACTTCACTTAGCATTCAGCCTGCCTGGGCTGGTTACACTTACACTGCTAACAAGCTTGCTAGAGCTACATAGATTTGTTACCACATTTGTGCACATAATCTTCAGCTAATGTCACTATAAGAACCTGTTTTCACACATGTCAATTATTTCCAAATTAGTCATCACAGACGAATTATTGCTGGGAGTGGGGAAGACGCTAGTGTCATCTGTTGCCCCTCAAAGCACAGTTCTTTTTGATGGAGGCTAGTCAATCAGCTAAGAGCCATCAAATGTTGAACATGCATGTGCGAATTAGCCTTAAGTTAATGCCAGGTCATGCACAATTGAGGACATGTGGTTTGTTAAATATACTGGCCCATGAGTCATTTACTGCCTACTAACCTACTGCTCAGATTTACCCAGGGAGATGACATTCCTGGAAACCTGTGTGTATTGTTAATAAACTGGTTCTCTTTTTATCAGGCTGCCAGTGCTGAGATAGGAATGTGAATGTTCAAGGAATGAATTACACCTCAAGTATGCTGTCAGCCTTCTCTTCATCCCTGCAGAATTTTGTTGCACCGTCGCTGCAGTGTAAACCTTCCCCCACTCTTTTTTGTATTTTCTGCACCTGTCATTCTGAAACTGTTCATTTCGTTTTCTGTTGTCTGAAGCAGCAAAACTGATGCTTGGCTTTTGCTTTGTACCATTCCCTAGCATATTTTGTCTTTAATTAAACAATTTCAGGTTAGACTCTCATCAAAAGGCCTTGTTTTATTTTTATTTTTTAATGCTGATGTACATAAGCTGCCTTTTAGCTGAACTGCTAACAACTCTGCCTTTGGAACTTAGGAAGACACTTTTGATTTTGTATAGAAAATCAAACAGAGCAACTTTGATTAAAAATATCTTCCCCCCCCTCCACTGCCAGTACAGAATGTTGAACCCTGCTTGTCAGCACATCTCTAGGTTTTCCTCCATCTAATAAGCTAGCTAGGCCTGTGCTGCAAAAGAACATTATAATATTAACAATGCTGCTGGAAAGCTCTCTGCTTTAGAATGAATTAACTTTCACTGCAGTGCAGAAAAACACCAAGTAAAATTGGCTCAGCTCTGAATAGTAAGTTTAACCCCTTAGATGCAGCACCAGCTCATAGAAAAAACCTGAATACTAAGTTTAACCCCTTAGATGCAACACAAACTCATGGAAAAAATCTGGAAGAGAGAGGGGATCCCAGCAGATGTTAGGGATGCCAAAATTATCAACCTTTTTAAGAAAGGTGATAGAACAGATTGCAGAAACTACTGAGGCATCTCTTTATTAGCTGCAGCCAGCAAAATTCTTGCAAGGATCTTAGCAAGCCATCTTCTAACTATATCCGAGGCTACCCTTCCTCAATCCCAAAATGGTTTTCGACCTTCTAGGGGGACTGTGGACATGATTTTCACTGCTTGACAGCTTCAAGGAAAATGCAGAGAGCCAAACCAACCCCTGTATATGGCGTTAATTGACCTGACTAAGGCCTTCAACACTGTAAATCATGTCAACTTCACCATGATCAACTCCCGCACAGAAACCTTTGTCCTCACTGTGGAAGGAAGTGTGGATCCAGAATTGGCCTCCACAATCACCTACGGGCACACTATTAAGACCGTGTTCATGGAAGACAATCTTACTCGGCTGTGAGTGATCGCCGAAGAGAGAGTTCAACAGTTCTCAACAGTTCTTGTCAAGCAGCTATTTAAATGTATGGAAATCATGGAATAAGCTCAGTCACAATTTAAAACATTCTGAGCTTTGCGTTTGAAACTTGAGCAGTTTGAAAAGCTGCACAGATACATTGATGCCTTCTTAAAGGCTTTTCTGGATCCACTATTGATTCAGTATTTCCTCTTGAATCTTTTTCTCTGAAACTCTTATTTTGAAATGGAATAGCCATACAGACTTTTCGGTGAATACGCTTTTGATCCCTACCCCCAAAGTTAAACTTCAGAAATATCTACCTCTTCAGTATTGAAGTTTTGAAGGCTATAAGCTAGAGATGGATTTAAAGGCACCAACCAGTAAATGCTAGTTATTGGGCCTCAGTTATTTGGTTACACTGCTTTCTGTGGGAGCAAATTGCATAGTTTAACCAATGTCATGAGGGAGGAAGTCCTTTCTTCTGTCTGTCCAGAATCTTCCAACATTCTCCTTCATTGGATGCCCATGAGTTATAGGGTCATGAGACTGGGGTGGGGATTTTCTCTAACTACTTTCACCATGCCAAGCATAATTTTATAAATTTCCATTTTGTCACCTCTTACTTACTTTTTACCTAAGCTAAAAAGTTGCAAATGCTGCCACCTGTCTTCCTGGGGGAGTCGCTCCAACCCCTTCATCCTTTTGGTTGCCCTTTTCTGAATCTTTTCCGAGTCTACAATATCCTTTTTGAAGTGAAGTGACCAGAACAGGACACAGTATTCCAAATGAGCTTGTATGATAGATTTGTATAACCACATTATGATATTGGCGGTTTTATTTCATGTTCGTTTCCTAACAACCCCCAGCATGGTTCGATTGAGAGATGGTGACTGGCCAGTTAACATTAAAAAAACCAATGACCCATAGCCACAGTGGATTTGTTTTATTTTTCTTGCCTCCTATCATCGTAAGTTGTTGAGCCCCCTCAGCAAGCTTTCCACATTGCAGGGGTTTGGACTATATGACTCTTTGGGTCCCTTCCAGCTCTGTAAGTCTATGATTCTATAATTCGATAAGCTCATGTACTGTCACACAATGATTAATTCAATAATAATAATAATAATAATAATAATAATAATAATAATAATTTATTTATACCCTGCCCATCTGGCTGGGTTTTGCCAGCCACTCTGGGCAGCTCCCAACAGAATATTAATAATAAAAAAATGACAACATCAAACATTAAAAACTTCCCTAAACATGGCTGCCTTCAAATGTCTTCTAAAAGTCAGATAGTTGTTTATTTCCTTGACATCTGGCAGGAGGGCGTTCCACACGGCAGGCACCACTATGGAGAAGGCCTTCTGCCTGGTTCCCTGTAGCTTCACTTCTCGCAATGAGGGAACTGCCAGAAGGCCCTCGGAGCTGGACATTTCTACCCCAACCTTCACCGTGAATAAACCCAGAGTGGAGTACAGCAAGATACAAATATACAGTAGTTCCTTATAACAAATTAAAACACAGTAAGATCTCAAAGCCGTCAACTAGCTATTGCAAAGCCAAACCACTAAAAAATATTAATGCAGGATATCAGGACTGTCTATTGTGCTATATTATCCAAGCATCTCAAATACATATAAGCTCAAAAACTCTTCAGTTTAATATCTCCTCAAGTTTGTTAGATTTTTTTACCATTCCAAATCCCTATCTCCTCCATTTTTCAAATTCACTCCCATTGTCAGGGTAATCGGGAAAAGGTGCTTTGTCTACTTTTAAAGCTACATTTCCCTGCTCTTCTATCTAAACTGTGCTCTCTATATATCAAATGCTCGAGGAGGGAAACACGTCTTCTAAAGTGCTTCTTTCCACTTGATCTATGCTTTGTTGTTAAATTTTATTAACTCAAGTCAATTAAATCAGAAAAGAGTGAAGAGGATACGCTAGGTATAGACATGATTGAAAAACTCACTGCATATAGCGAGTTAAATGGTTCCAAAAGAAACTCTGCTTTAGTAATGAATAAACAAATAGAAGAAAAGTAATTCTTTTCTTCGGGGGCATTGTTAGCAGGTTGTCTAGGGGCCAAGCCGAGGCCTTTCTGCATCGAACCTGGGACCTTCTGCCCCTTCCTCACCCTTCCCCCTCTTAAATGTAAAAGCGTTTTCTTTTGCTTAAAGTGAAATTTTCACTCTGAATGTTGTCCTAAATGTTCATTATATGTATAAATTAGCACATGCAAGTTTTATGGAATTTTGTGACATGGGCCTATGTCCTGGGTCTTTTAAGGGCTGAACAATGCCTCTGCTTTCTCCCATGCATCTCAGTCTTTTTACCATGGTACACACAATCTGAGGATCTAACTGCTGAGGTCTCTCTGATCCATTCTTGCACTTGCAGTGTTTACAGGTGGAGTTCATAGCTACACCGTGAAGCAAATACAAAGGGGGAAAATTAGTGAGACATTCTTAATGTTGTGCTAATTTGCTTATTCATTTATGGCACTATCAGCCTGGGAGTTCTGCTGTATAAGCCCACTGAAATGAACGCCTCCCAACAGAGGTTGCTGAGGAGAGCTTCCACAAAGATTATGCTTCTGTGGTCTCTCTTTATGTATTCTTTTCCTTATTAATAAGCGCTCAGTCTTACCAAGCTTCAGAATTCAAAAATCATCACAACATTAAAGGTTGATAAAAGTTTAAATAGAAATTAAATTGCATTTGGGTAATATCTCAGTAAAACAGCTTAATCAACTCAACACGCCCCCCCCCCGAAAAGGACATTTTAGAGCCTTCTTAAAATATACATCTTCCACATAGCTGAAGCCACATCTCAGAAAGCCCTGACTGTACTATTTGCTGATGTAACACCTGCTGAGCTTTAAATGTGGTCTCATCTTCTCGGGTTGATACTGGGGGAGAGACTTCAAGAACATTGTTGAACTCAAGCTATGTATGAGTTGGAGTTCTAGATCAGTATTTACCAACCTGGTGTCATCTAGATGTTTTCGACAACAATTTCTATCAACTGCAGCCAGCATGGCTGCTTGGATAATATGGGAATCAAATAATTTAATTAGAAATCTACCTCAGTTTTGTCTACAGATGATAAAATTTGATGGTTTGATCAAAGTTTCTTCTCCACCTATTCAAGTCAATCATGCCGTCTGACAATATACTAATGAAAGGAATGTGATTTCAACTCAGGCTTGGTTTATAATGTAAAATGTTTCTTGCCCTAGCATTTTTCTCAGTATGGAGTGACTGGTTCAGACATAACACCAAGCCATGCTACAAGAATAACTGTTCAGGGCATTTCCCATTCCCTCATTTATGACAATTTCCTCTCTGTTTTGGTTTGAGGGAAATCATGGCTTGCCCATTCACTCAAACCATGGTTTGCACTTGCTCTGCAGTCCAAGATTAGAAATCAAGATCAAACCATTATTTCTAAACCTGGTTTGAAGGACAAGTGAAACTCACTTCCGGAGGCGGCGCGAACGGTAATGGCGGCCCCTTTACTTCTGTGAAGGGGAAGCTCCGTGGAAAAGGGTCGTCCACTACGGCGAAGCGGAGACCCACATCGGAAACCCACAGGCAGCAAGAGCCTGTGGTCTTGAGACTCGGCGGGCGCTAGAAGCGGCCCCCGAAACGCAGAAGGAACCCCGTAAGGAGCTCCGGAACGTGGAGGGGGTAGCGGCGCTGTGAGTCGTTTCGCAATCTACGGAGTGAAGCTGCGTTGCTGCTGCCGGTGAGCGCTGACCTCTTTTCCTGGAAATTTTGGATTCGGGAAAGCAACAACCCGTGAGTAAAGAAGGACTTTAAAAAAAAATTTGAGACTAAATTATTGAATTTGGCTGAAAGCGGAGCGACGCAAAACAGGAAGTCCGTCTTCCGCTGTCACTGAACTTCAAAGCAAAGAGCTGGAGGAGTGGAGGCTTAAAAAGAATTTCCAGCCTATTTGATCTGAGCACCCATTGAATTTTTTTTTAAACAAAATCAGGACTTTAAGCATTTGATTATCTGACTTATATTTGTACTGTGATACCTATCTTCTATTGGACTACAATTTGAATGAGAAACCCAGGTGCTGGAGCTGCCTGAGCAACTTGAGCTGTCAGTTCTGCAGATCTGGCTATTGTGTATTAGAACTTGCAACAATCTGAGGGGGTTTGGACTTGTTACTTTGAAACATCAACTGAAGTACCAGTATGCACTGTTTGATACAATGTGGCTGTTAATACCAACTCTGCTTAAAATCTGCTATTGAAGGTCCCTGGACATTAAATTTGATTCTAGTAAAGTTATTAGAATCGGATTCTTCCCTTGAGACTTTTCAAGCTCCCCCTAGAGGATTTGGGATTTACAGCAGTGACATTATTTCACTTTCCTTTTCCCCGACCTCCTGTCTGATTGTTTTTCTCTGGGCCGCTGCTTTCTCATGGGAACAACTCAGCTTGACCTTGACTTTTAGATAACTTTGGAATGAGTGGCGCAAGAAGGAGGGGAAGAACTAGACAAGCAACTTTGACAACTTTAACCTCAGTCTCGCAGGCACGTAGATCATCTGTACCTACTTTGCCTTCAGAGGAAGAAGCTGCTTCTCTGCCAAGGGCAGGAGAGGGAGAAACTGAACAGCTACAACTGGAAGATATGGCCTCAGGAGCAACTGCCTCTATTCTAGAGAAAATCTATGAAAAATTGGAATCTCTGGACAAGAGAGGGGAATCTTTGGACAAGAAAGTTGATGAACAAACAGCCAAAATTGAACAAAACACAGAATGTCTAAATAGATTAACTGGACAAGTATCACAGAACGCACAGGCAATTGGGCAGTTGACGGAGGCCACAGTAGAAAATCGGAAATTGGCCTAGGACACTAGTCAAAAATTAGAAAATTTTGAAAAAGAGGTAAGACCATTCTGCAAACAAGTAGGTGAACATCAGACTTATCTATCTATGATAGAACTGCGGAACCGGGAGAGTAATTTAAGGATAAGGTCGATACCAGAAGTGGAAGAAGGCAATCTAGCTGAGTTTCTGACTAAAGAATTCTCCAAGTTCTGGAACTTAGAGGAAAAGGACTTTAAAATTGTGTCTGCTTTCAGACTTGGAAGACTTGTAAAGAAAGAAAAGCCCAGAGACTGTTTGATAATATTGAGATCAAAGGAGGAATGGGATAAGATTTTGGGCCTACATTACGGAAAGTCACTGGACATCTTGGATAGAAGAATTGAGTTCTACAAAGATATCCCTAAACAACTGCTGGACCTTAGATCCGCCTACCTTGAATTAGCTAAACTGCTTAGGAGCAATTCAATCATCTTTAGGTGGGAATTTCCCCAAGGATTATCTTTCACCTTCAGAGGGAAGAAAGTTAAAATTAGAACACTGGAAGATAGAGACAAATTTCTGACCACATACGGAGAGGACCTTCAAAAAGGAATTGAACTACCCTTTGGGCCTGGAGCACCGGCGGTACCGGCACCCTTGGAACCTGAAGACCCAGCGAACAAGATACCACCCCTGGAAAAATAACCAGATTATTTCAGGATGTCTCTGCAACTTCTGAGCTGGAATATAAATGGCTGTAACATTCCGGAAAAAAGGAGGAAAATATTTCATATATTAAAAAAGGAACAATTGGACATTATTTGCCTGCAAGAAACACATGTGACTAGGCTCCATAGAAAAGTGCTAACAAATAAAAGATTGGGCCAGGAATTTATATCTTCGGACAGAGTAAAGAAGAGAGGTGTGGTCATTTATGCAAAAGAGAGCCTGTCACCTAAATTCCTATTTAAAGATGAACATGGAAGAATTTTGGCAATTGAGATACAACATCAAGGAGAGAAATTGTTGATATTAGGAATTTACGCGCCAAATGAGGGGAAATCGGAATTTTATAAGAAGCTGCACGAGACCATGCTGGACTATCTGGACTACAACAACATCATTTTGATGGGAGATATGAACGGGGTCGTATCAACCAACATGGATAAGTCACAAAGTCAAAATGTTACAAAGGACGGCAGACTACCAAAGACCTTTTTCGAAATGACAGACAATATGGATTTGATTGATATTTGGAGGATAAAGAACCCCTTGGGAAGAGAGGGAACATTCTTCTCTGAAGCCCAACTGACTTGGACAAGAATCGACCAAATATGGATATCTAGAGGTCTGGCACCTAAGGTTAGAAAGGTGGAAATCTGCCCAAAGACCTGCTCCGACCATAATGCAGTAAAAATGGACATGACACTAATACCAACCGGCTCCTTTAGATGGAAGATGAATGACAATTTGTTCAGAGATCAGGAGATTGTTGAGAAGGCCCAAAAAGCCTTGAAGGACTATTTCGAGATAAACATGAACACTACGGTGGAAAAAAGAACTATCTGGGATGCAAGTAAGGCTGTAATGAGGGGGTTCTTGATACAACAGAATGCTGTAAAGAAAAGGAGACAAAATGAGAGGAAAGATAAGATATTGGAGAAAATTAAAGAATTGGAGAAGAAGTTAAGATCAAATCCAAAGTCACAGCCGATCCTGAGAGAAATCAAACTTCATCAAGCACAATATTCTAAATTGATAAACCAGGAAATAGAGTGGAAGATTAAATTAATGAAACAAAAAACTTTTGAATCGGCAAATAAATGTGGGAAACTGCTAGCTTGGCAGTTGAAGAGGAGACAAAAATTAAATACAGTTACAAATTTAGAAATTGAAGGAAGAAATATTCAGAACCCGGTGGAGATCAGAAAGTGCTTCCAGAGATATTTCAAAAGGGCCGCAAGATGAGGTTGAGATCAAACAATTTTTGGAAAAAAATGGACTACCTAAATTGTCACAAGAAAATAGATCAATCCTGAATTGCAAAATAACACGACAAGAGATTGAACAAGCCATTCAGAACATGCAATTGGGCAAATCTCCAGGGCCAGATGGGCTGACCTCCAAGTATTACAAGATATTAAAAGACTATCTGATACAACCACTGATGGAGGTCAGCAATGAAATTATGGAGGGGAAGAAGGCGCCGGAATCGTGGAAAGAAGCTTTTATCACATTGATACCAAAATCGGAAGCTGAAAAGACACAACTTAAGAACTATCGTCCCATCTCTCTTTTAAATGTGGATTATAAAATATTTGCAGACATCTTGGCAAATAGACTCAAAAAAGTATTAAATGAAGTAATTCATAAAGACCAGGCAGGCTTTCTCCCAGGTAGACACTTGTTTGCTAACACAAGGAATATCATTGACATTTTGGAACTTTTGCAAATAGATATAAATACAAAAGCAGTGTTAATTTTTATAGACGCGGAGAAGGCCTTTGACAATATTTCTTGGAAATTTATGAAGGGAAATTTAAAAGAAATGGGAGTGGGATGGGGTTTTGAGAATGGGATTGATGCAATATATTCAGAACAAAAAGCTAAATTGATAGTTAACAATGTGGTTACAGAAGAGTTTAAAATTGAAAAAGGAACACGACAAGGTTGCCCCATTTCCCCTCTGCTATTTATTTCGGTTCTGGAGGTGCTCTTGAACATGATCAGAGGGGACCGGTTGGTGGAAGGAATTCAGGTCGGAACGAAACAATACAAACTTAAAGCTTTTGCAGATGACCTAGTTTTGACTCTGCAGGAGCCAGAATCCAGTACGAAAAGAGTGTTACAATTGATTCAAGACTTTGGTCGGGTGGCGGGATTTAAATTAAACAAACAGAAAACTAAGGTGTTGGGAAAAAATTTGACAGATACAGAGTCGGAACGGTTTCAGAGAGAGACAGAACTAACTGTGGTTAAAAAAGTAAAGTACCTAGGGGTAAATACAACAGCAAAAAATCTGAGTCTTTTTAAGGATAACTATGAAAAATGTTGGTCTGAAATTAAAAGAGACTTAGACAGTTGGACAAAATTGAAACTTTCTTTGTTAGGCCGAATTGCTGCTATTAAGATGAATGTATTGCCAAAAATGTTGTTTTTGTTTCAAACATTGCAGATTGTGGACAAGACGGAGTGCTTCCGGAAGTGGCAGAGAGACATCTCTAAGTTTGTCTGGCAGGGCAAAAAGCCCAGAATTAAGTTTAAGATATTAACTGACGCGAAAGAAAGAGGGGGCTTTGCCCTGCCAGACTTAAAGTTGTACTATGAGGCCGCAGCTTTCTGCTGGCTAAAAGACTGGCTACTTCTCGAGGACACTGACGTTCTGGATTTGGAAGGTTTTAACAATGCTTTTGGATGGCATGCATACTTATGGTATGATAAAGTTAAGATCAATGAGGCCTTTAAGAATCATATTGTCAGAAAAGCAGTGTTTAATGTCTGGACAAAATATAAAGACTTATTGGAAAATAAAACTCCAAGGTGGCTTTCACCGCTGGAAGCTAAGGCCCGAAAAAACCCCAATATGGAGGCCAAATGGCCAAAATATTGGGAAATACTAGAAAAAGATGGAGACAATTGGAAATTGCAGAGTTTGGAGAAAATGAAGGATAAAGTGTGAGACTGGTTACACTACGCTCAGATTAAAGAAGTTTTTAAAAATGACAAAAAGTTAGGGTTCCAGGTGGAGAAATCGAAATTGGAAACAGAACTGTTAGAACCTAAGACTAAGGTACTTTCAAGAATGTATAACTTGCTGTTAAAATGGAACACACAAGATGAAATGGTTAAATCAGCTATGATAAAGTGGGCACAGGATATTGGGTACAACATTATGTTTGAGGACTGGGAAAGGTTGTGGACCACTGGGTTGAACTTCACTGCATGTAATGCTTTGAAGGAAAATGTAATGAAAATGATATATAGATGGTACATGACCCCAGTCAAGCTTGCAAAGATATACCATGTGTCTGATAATAAATGTTGGAAGTGTAAAGAAGCTGAAGGAACATTCTTTCACCTCTGGTGGACTTGCCCTAGAGTGAAGGTTTTCTGGGAAATGATTTATAATGAACTGAAAAAGGTATTTAAGTATACTTTCCTCAAGAAACCAGAGGCCTTCCTCCTGGGTATTGTCGGCCAGAGGGTGATAAAGAAGGACAGAACTTTTTTTCTGTATGCAACAACGGCAGCAAGGATACTCATCGCTAAGCATTGGAAAACCCAAGATCTACCCACACTGGAAGAATGGCAGATGCAACTGATAGACTATATGGAATTGGCTGAGATGACCGGCAGAATCCGAGACCTGGGAGAGGAGAGGGTTGAAGAAGACTGGAAGAAATTTAGGATTTATCTACAAAAACACTGTAATTTAGTTGGATGTTAAGAAGGATGCCAGATCATAAACAATTGAGCACCATTAAATTAGATGTAATCTGGATGATAAATGAGATTGAGGAAATATAATTTTTTTGGAGAATTATTAGACTAAACTAAATGAATGAGATTTAAGAATGTAAACAAGTTGATAAATTGCTGGAAAAAGTTTTACAATGATGTAAGTGGGAGCGGGGGACGTGAGGGAGTCCAAAGAAGTTTTGAAAATATGTTATGATACATGTCATATTGTCTATTATTTTTGCATTTTTTGTATCTAAAAAATCTCAATAAATATTTAAAAAAAAAAATGAAGGACAAGTGAAACTCATAATCTGCAGGTTTAGATCAGCCACACAAACATATACCGGTACATGCTACAATTTGTCTCAAAGCAGGAACAGAAGAACAGGGAGAATTGCTTTGCATGAGCACAAGGCTTCTTGAAGTCTCCTTCTTGTAACCCTAAACCATAGCTTGGTTATACATCTGAACTAGGCCAGTATTTACACAAACATCAAAAAGTTAATAGTTAAAAGCAAGTGTGTAGAACCTGTAGCCCTTCAGATGTTGTTGGATTCTTACTCACATCAGCCCCGGCAAGCTTGGCTAATGGGCAGGGATGAAAGAGGTTGTAGTCTAACAACATCTGCACTGAAAGAAAAGTCTGCACTGGTGTAGATCCAGTAGCATAACATTTCCAATGGGATCCACCCAAGCTATGGTGTCCATGTTACAAATCAGAATGATGACAGGTGTGATCATAGTGATGAGTTTGCGTGGGTTCAGGAACAGCAGGGTCATTTCACAATATTCCTTATTTGAGAGATGAAAGAGGGCTTTACCTGCTCCTATCACAGCAGAATAGACAGGTCCGTGGAAGAAGCAGAGAAGCAGAGAAATTTTGAAACGCTGGCTCATACTAAGTCCTATGCCAGAAAGCTGTTCAAAGAGTTATTTCAGTGCTATCTTCTTCCCGAACTTTATTACAGTGATGTTATAAAAATGTTGAAGGAACATAGTGAAAGAAACCAAAGACAGATGGTTGTTTACAATTTGCATCACTGCTGCCAATAAATATTTTTATTGCTATGGTTGCAACAATAAATACTCACTATCGGAATAAAGCTCATAAGGGTAAAGGAATTAAGAGGGCTTTTCAAAGCGTATTACTTATATTAGATGAACAGTTGCATTATTTGTGGATTACTGTATTAAGCAGGCTGGAGAGTCTGTTCATAAGAACTGCATTGCTGGACCCGACCAAAGATCCATCTTCTTTAGCATTCCCTTTCATATATTAGCCCAGGTATCCCCAACCTTCAGCCCTCCAGATGTTTTGGACTACAATCCTCATCATCCCTGACCACTGGTCCTATTAGCTAGGGATCATGGGAGTTGTAGGCCAAAACATCTGGAGGGCCGCAGGTTGGGGATGCCTGTATTAGCAGCTCACCGGGTGTCCTGGGAAATTCATATACAGTGGTACCTCGGGTTACATACGCTTCAGGTTACAGACTCCGCTAACCCAGAAATAGTGCTTCAGGATAAGAACAGAAATTGGGTGCAGCGGCAGCAGGAGGCCCCATTAGCTAAAGTGGTGCTTCAGGTTAAGAACAGTTTCAGGTTAAGAACGGACCTCCAGAACGAATTAAGTACTTAACTGTACAAAACAACAACAACAACAACAACAACAACAACAACAACAACAAAACCAGAGACCTCACCCTCTGATGTTTGTTACCAGCATTTTTAATCAGAGGTATACTGTCTCCGAAGATGGAGGTTCCACTATAAATGGAAGTATGTATACTTAATGAATCTGAAGAATAGATGGGGGCTTCATGAGCCCCCAGTTTTTTGTTTTTGTTTTATAATAATATTTATTAAATTTTGTATAACCAATAAAAAACATACATAATATAATATTTTCCATTATCCACATTTCATTCTCAACTTTGGACTTCCTCACATCTCTTGTTCCTGCTTTCTAAACATAAATTTTACCAGCAAATTATTAACTTAATTTAATTCATATAATATAATTTTCCAATATTTAATTTAATTTTGGGGTTTAACATACTCTTATTGAAGCTTAATCATAAAATATTACTTATCCCAAATTTATCTTTTCATCTTCCAATTGAATTTAAATTTATATTCTTTATAACTAGTTTGTTGAAGCCATGTTTTTGCTAATCTTACATCTTTCTTAACAATCATACAATTTACAATATTTTTGTAGATAGTCCTTGAATTTCTTCCAGTCTTCCTCTACCAGTTCTTCTCCCAGGTCTCGGATTCTGCCCGTCATCTCCGCCAGTTCCATATAGTCTATCAGTTGCATCTGCCATTCTTCCAGTGTGGGTAATTCTTGAGTTTTCCAGCTTTTAGCGATGAGTATCCTTGCTGCTGTTGTAGCGTACATAAAAAAGGTTCGATCCTTCTTTTGCACACTCTGACCAACAATGCCCAAGAGAAAGGCCTCTGGTTTCTTAAGGAAGGTATACTTAAATACCTTTTTCAGTTCATTATAAATCATTTCCCAGAAAACCTTCACTCTAGGGCAAGTCCACCAGAGGCAAGAGCCCCCAGTTTTTAATGGCAAACCCCCCCCCCAACTTAACAAAGGACTAGGCAGGGAGTACTAAATGACATAGTGTCATCTATCCCTTTCGGACTGCAGTTGGTGAAGACTTGGAATGTGCATTATTCCAGATCAGGAGGAGCAGGTATCTGCAAATGCCGGTGCGCAACAAGCACAAAAATGTCCATGTTTCAAAATCGCTTTAATTAGATGATTTGCAAAGGGATCTCAAACAAATTGTAAAAAAACAACAACCAAAACCATGTCTATAGGTAAATTATTTTTGATATGCCTATGGTATATCTAATAAAAAGAATTCTGTCTGTGGCTTTTAGAAGGGTGTAATTGCTGAATTTGCCTGTTTTCATTTATGCTATGATGTCCAAAAACGATGCGGAATTCTGATCCTAATGAGTACAGAATTTGATTTAAAGATTCAATAGGCTGACCCAATTAAAATGACTGTTTTTGTGCTTGGAAATTTGATGCTTCATGGCTGCAGCAATGCTGTGTTTCTCATTTAAAAGTAGAAAAAAGCAGCTATGTCTCTCTTCTCCCCTCTGGAGCAAAATAATACCAAAGATATATAGACAACTATATTGAGTTGATTGTTATTTTATTTTATTCTAGAGAAATGCAACAAATCATCCTGTAAAAATCTATTTCCAAGATTTGTCCTCCAATAGAGGGGAACTGCTAGAGAGCATAGGAGGAATGGTTGGAGAGCTGCTGCCACTGCCCTCCCACCATATCTTGCTTGAGGCAGCTGCTTCATTCTGCCCACTGGTTGGACTGGCCCTGAATTTGTGAAATAAGAACAAAGTGGGTTTTTTGTTTTGCAGGGGGTACCATTCCAGTGCAAAAGGTTCTAAACAAATTCTAAAACAGATAAGCAGCAACAACAACAACAAATGGTGCTTGCATCCGATACTATGCTTGAATGACTGGTGGCCATTTCTGAACATGGAATCAATTGGTTTTGCCACGGACAATACTTTGAAACATTGGATTTCGCTAATATGTCCTAATAACATTTGAAACTTACCATAAACACAATTTTCAATGCTTGATGCTAGCACTTAATTTTAAATGTAGTTTGGATTTCCCTCCCATACCAGCTTAATCAATGGTATTTGTCAAAACCTGAGAAGTCGAAGTGCTTTCATTAGAACGCACATTGCTGTTGAAGACAGTATTGATTAAATATTAGTCCTATTTACAGAAGAAACACTGGGTACTTATTGTTTTGTGTGTGATCTGCATTGTGGATTGCTTTTCTGACAGTCAGTGATCATTGCTTGACTTTCATGTTTAAGATGCTGGAAATATGTCTCCCTGCTTATTAAATGACCCACAGAGTAACCACTGGTTTTAGATCCAATATGTTTTAGATCAAAACAGCTTCTGTGTATTTCTAGACCACCACTTACAGATGATACTGATTATGATAGAATTATTAAAAGTATTTCTTAATTATCATTCTGCCTACAAGGGCCCACAGGGCAGTATGTAATATAGAAATAAACATTACACAATATAAAAACAACAATGTAGATAGTAACAGTAACAACAACAACAACAACAACAACAACATTAATAATATGCCATCCATCTGACTGGCTTGCCCCAGCCACTCTGGGCGGCTTCAAGCAAAGTATTAAAACACAAAAAACCTCAACCATTAAAAACTTCCCTGTGGGCTGCTGCCTTAAGGTGTCTTCTAAAAGCCATATAGATGTTTATTTCCTTGACATTGGATGGGAGGGTGTTCCGTAGGGTGGGCGCCACTACCAAGAAGGCCCAATTAAGGATGCTTCCACTGAAAAGTGTAGATCTGGCTTAAACAGGGGACAATAGTGACTGACATTCTGCTGATAAATGGTTTTAGGCCAAGATACCTGAAATACCGATATCTCCCATATGAACCTGATCAATATTTATAATTTCTATCAGAAGCCCTGCTATATATCCCTTCCCCAAAAACAGCAAGGCTGGTGAATACCCAGGACAGAGTCTTTTTTGTACCCAGGACAGAGTCTTTTGTGTAACTCCCTCCTTAGGCTGCATCTTTGAGGCAGGCTGTAACTCTTAGTTTGTTTCACCTGGCTTTTGATGGGTTTTTAATTCTGTTCTCTGGTTTCAATACTGGTTTTTTCCCTGTTTTAGAGTGCTTCAAGATGGGTGCTTATGGTGCTATCAGTACTCTGCATGTATGCAGGTTTATTATAGTGTCTGCATGATACTATTTAGGGCTCTGTGCAAGAATTTTGCTTGGAAACGAACAGAAAGCCAGTGCAGTTGATATAAGACCAGTGTTCTACAATCTGCAATAATCTGACTGCCACATTTTGCACTAGCTAAAGTTTCCTATCACTCCTCAACGGTAGCCCCACAGAGAACAGACTTCAGTAACTTAAGCAGGAGGTGATTAAGGCATGGATCACTGGGACCAAATCCACCTTTTCAAGGAAAGCTGTAAAAGGCACTCTTGGATGAGACACCAGGCCCTCCAGGAGTAATGCCAGATCCAGAACACCCCTCCCCCCAAGATCATACCTAGTCCTTTAAAGAGAATATAACCCCATCCAGAACAAACTGTGCCCCCAATCCCTGATTAGTGTCTTTACTGACCAACCAAAAGAACCTCCATCTAGTCAGGACCAGGCATCTATTTATTAGTCCACATCCAATAAATCACTGTGGTCAAACAATTGTTCAGTACTTCCATAACCTCCTTGACACAGTGATGAGAAGAATACATTTAGGGTAATGAACATAGGCTACCCAATTCAACCAGGTTTCCAAATCAGGTTTGGGACAGATACTGCTCTTCAATTCCTTGTGGAGGGTAAGATATACAGAGTAAAAATCTTTCCCCATGATTCTCAGTGTATTTTGGTACTATAGGCCTCCATATTTCTATCCACCACAGTAGATCAGTACTAGATGTTAGAAATTAAGTGAGCATACAACACAGGGTTTGAAATTTCTTCTTTCTGACAGCATGTAAAGAAAGATGTTTTCAAGATTATTAATTGAAAGCATAGCTTTCTTTTGAGCTAGATGCGCATTGTCCCTTATTTAAAGACAGAAGGATTCCTAGCTGAATGACAGCCTACTGGAGCATCAAAATTAAGTTGTCCAGCTTATGGGTTTTTATTTGTCAATAAGATGGCTTTATAGGCTGCTCAGCAAATATAATTATATTCTTTAAAACCAAATTAAGTGTGCTTTTTCAGTGTCCTTCCTTCAGCATACAGCAATATTTCCAGAATAAGTTGATAGTACTTGATATGCTGCAGAAAAAAATGCATGTACTTGAAAGATGCACACAATTAATTTAAAAGCATTTCCTGGTTAATAATTCTTTTGGTAAGAATTTTATTTTTCAACAGTAGTAAAATTTGGGAAGTCATTTTCTTCACAGAGTTCTTGCACATCAATCTGAATTTATGGGAGCTTGCGGATTCCAGTGCTTAGTCTAAAAATTCCACGTTGCTAAAGGTTCCAGCTTGTGTAATGAAAGTGACTGTAATGCTGCCGAGAGTGTGAGCAACCTTCAGATGACCTGCTGCCTCTTGTAGATTTTGTCAGCACTCTGTAAAAATATGGGATCACTTTGTGGAATTTGATATACCTCCTTTGCATTTACAAAGTTTAAACTCTGGTGATTACGTTTGCTACTGTACTTTCCACATTAAGGTGCCCGAATGAGTTATTGCTCTACAGATATGAACTGTGAGATTATGCATAAATGGTCCATTCTGCTTCCATGTTGTTTTTTATTTTTATTTTTTTTATTTTTTAAAAACTCACTTAAAGGAATAGATGGTGGTGAAAGATCAGAGCCAAGAGCTGGGATTTCAAAAAATGTAACTAAGAACAGGTGAAGAACGTGTCAAGAATATGGTTGCACAAAAATATTCATTGGGGAATAAAGTAGCTTAGCCAAGGTAGAGTGTTGGCATTAGAAGATTGAACTCTGTTTCCTCCACTTCTTAAGTCACCCCAAAGAAGTTTTTGAAAATCAAGAAAGGACACAATGTTGTAAGAGCAATATAATAGTTTGGCTTAAATGCTAACGCATGACCATACCTGTTTTGGGAGCCTTGTGGTGGGAAAGTGGCCTATGCATGTTGGGAAGAATATTTTTTTCCTGGAAAGTGTGTTGTGTATGAGAGAGACATTTACTTACAGGACAAAGCTAGAAAAGCTACGCACAAAGGATAACAATTTGGGCTGTGGGAATTCCACTAACCCATCACAAACTTCATGAGAACGAAATGCACTCCCACAGCCCAAACTATCACGCCTTGTGCAGAGCTTTTCTAACTTTGTCCTGGAAGTAAATGCCATTTATAAAAAGTATGACTTCGCACTTTCTAGGAAAAAATATTTATTCTAACGTGTGTATGTCACTGCTTTCCTGAAAACCACCAATGCAATGTACAAGAGTCAAAAATAAAAATAATGCATAAATTGAGAGAAATCTTATTTGTCAATCCCCCCTTACGCATGCATGTCTGCTCTTTCTCATGCTGCCGGGCTCTCGCTGCTGTATTAGGGGCTGGGGCTGACCACGGCCACCACCAACACCGGCATCGGAATCTGCTACACAATATTTGACCTTGATTTCCGTTTCCATGTAGAATGGTTCCTGATGGAGACCTCACAGTACTTGTGGTCCATCCTGAGCAGGGAGGGGGCTGGCCATCTCACTGTCAGTGGTGGGTGCTGCCTGGGGCATTAATATTACCAGATCCAGCATCCTCAGCAGTGGTGTCAAAGCACCTAGGATCAAAACAAAAAATCTTGTTAGCACCATCTTTTGTGAAGCTGTGGTCGTCTATGGGATTATCATAGCCATCGTCATCACCAACATGGCTGAGGAATTTTCTGGCAGAACTCCTAAGGAGATTGGCTCCCGGAACTACCATGCAGGTTACTCCATGTTTGGGCATGGACATTGTTGTATATGTGTGAGCATTGTGGGCAGTGGCGCAGCATTGGCAGATGCCCAGAATGCCAGCCTCTTTGTCTAGATCCTCATTGTGGAAATCTTTGGCAGTGCCATTGGGCTCTTTGCAATCATTGTGGCTATCCTGCAGGTGTCTAAAGTGAAAATGGGCAACATGTCTGTCTGCCAGCTGCAGACTCTGTACATATTGATTATTTGACTTCTGGGTAACTCTCAGCAGAATATGTAAATCCCAAACCACCAAAAGGCACTCTGTTTGAGGTGATAGGAGGTGATTTCAGAGTTCTCTCTGTCCAATCTCTAGCTCCTTTGCACATCCAAATCTTCACTAGATGAACATGCATCTGTGAACTGGCCCTAGCTATTATCCCCAAAGAAGTGGGAAAACCTATGAATGGTGTGTCAGAGCACTTGATTACATCAGTGTGGAGAGTATGGAGGAGTGCATTATTCCTGCCCGTACAACTCAGGGTTCAGAGACAGTGCATTTCATATATATTTACCAAAGCCTTCCTCTGAGAAATGGATGCTTCCAGATGTGAGCCACCTTCTACGATTTAAACTTTTGCAAACATGTGGTTCAGATTTTGGTAAATATTGCATGCCAGTTGGCCTTAAAAATGGATACATTTTATATTGCTGCTCTTTAACAAAAAGCATAGGTCTGGCACATTTCCAACTCAAGGGCAGGAGTCCGTTTGGGGATTTGTACAAAAAACAAGTGTTTTTCCTTAAATATACAATATATCAGTGTACTGTACACATGTTAAACTCCAGGTTACATTCTCAGCATGATCTGCAGGCAATCAGCTGTTTTCTCAGGCTGACCAAAATCTCTCCTTGAGTTCTACAAAAAAGAAAGAAGAAATATATTCAGAAAATTGTTTTACAGTATAAATTGCAAAAAAAATGTATGTGCATTTATGATGCAAACTTGGATATGTGTCATCCAATTGAAATCAAATCAAATCAAATCAAATCAACTACCCATCCATTTCTTGATTATTAGTGTTCTTAATCTTGGAATTTGCCATTTCTTATCTTCGGGTGCTTTTGAGTTGTCTCCACATTTTATTTTCTGTGTGTTGAAAGAGGAAAGAAAGGTAACACATATATTGTTGATGCAGTCAGCCCAAAGGGTCTTTATTCCCTATAAAAACAGGGATAACAAAAGTTGCCTTTAGAGATCTTAAAAATCTTGCTCTTCAGCCAAAATAAAAGGCTCTAAGAGCAGCATACATATCACTAAAAAAAAACAGTCTCTGCCCTCAGGCTTACAAAGGGGGAAAATAACACAAAAGGAAAACTGATTGGGAGGGAAGAGGAAATGTTCATGTTTTTGAGAATTGTTGCAATCGCCGCCTGGGGTGGAAACATTCTAGAAGAGGAGGTCTCTCAGTTGCTCCAATGGAGTGACCCTGCATCCTTCCTCCATCCCTCTATTGTAGCTGGATGCAATGACTGTTGCCAATGACAGTGGAAAGAGGGAGAAGCCTGACTTAACAAAGTGGATGGTTGCCCCTGTGAATCCATTCTCTTCCTTTCTCTGTATCAAAGCAATTGGAGCAGCGTCTTCTGGAAGCCAGCTGAGAGAGGGGGAAGTTAATATGTCACCACTTGCCCTGTGTTGTGGCTAATGCTCACAACATGGTATGCCTTTCCCAGAGAACTGGAGCCGTTAAAGCACCCCTAAAGGAAGGTATGCTTGAAAACTGTGAATCCTAAAAAGGCTTGGCTCTGTGAGAAAATATGGGGAAATAGTCCAAGCCAAGATACAGTGCATGCACACCACTTGAATGGCAATGCCCATCAAACTTGGGGGGACCTGGCCCCTTCAAATATTTTTGGGGGGGGGCAAAGGGACCACGACTCCTAGGATTTGGCTGCTGTGGTCCAAGCTAAATATGCCATTTGTTTCAGCTGGGTAATAATATTCAGCAGAAATGTCCCTAATTACATATTTTGGCAGAGACCCTCATTTCATGTTCTTCTATCAGTCTCAAATGTATTGCTATCAGTTTCATTTATTGTCCTCCTATTCTTGAGCTATGCAATATAAATAACTATAATCTTGATGTGCCTTCTAAATACTATTCGATATTTTATATGATCATATTTTGTCCTGTCTTATTTGTCTCTCTTTCAAGATAAACAATTCCAATTTTCCAATTTCTATTTGTTTGAGAGTTTCAATATATCCTTGATCTTTCTTATTGGCCTTGTTTGAAACCTCTTCAATTCTGCAATATCCTTTTTTGAGATGAGGTTACCAGTACTGAAAGAAGTATTCCAGATGCGAATGATTGATTCACAGAAATGATATTTTATTATATTTTCATTCTGTTCTTTGTTGCATTTTAACAACCTTGTTGCTTTCCCCCTCCACTTCCATACACACTAAACCTTTAGTGTTTATTAATTGTTATCATTATTATCATCATAGGATCCTCATATTAGCTGATTTTGCAAAAAGGCCATAAAAGTTTGTCCCCTTTGAGTGGGATAGCAGGGGAACTTTCAATAGATATATATAGATCTACGGGTGTGGTAGGAGACCAGATGTATTACCGTATTTTTCACTCCACAAGACACACTTTTTTCCTCCTATAAAGTAAGGGGAAATGTGAGCGCATATTATGGAGTGAATGGCACTGCGCAGAGAGGTAGAGCTGCGCAGCCCCCCTTCAGCGAAGCGGGAGGAGAAATGGAGCCCCTTCTGTTTCTCCTCCCGCTTCGCTTAAGGGGCGCTGCACAGCTCTCCTTCTCTGCGCAGCGCCCCTTCAGCGACGCACCTGTCCTGCGAGGCTGGAGGAGGAACAGAAGGGTCTCCTTCTGTTCCTTCCCCGGCTTCACTTGAAGGGGCGCTGCACAGTTCTCCCTCTCTGTGCAGTGACTCTCCTGCGAAGGAGAGGCACTGAGGAAAGAGAACTGTGTAGCACCCCTTCAGCGAGGCACCTGTCCTGGCTTCTGCCTTAGCCTCTTCTGGGCATGGGGAGCCTTCATCCCGCTGCCCTGAAAAGGCTTGGCGCTGTTATCCCAGAACAGCCACACAGTATCCCAGAAGCCAGATCCCTCTTGCTGTTCTGGCTTCTGGGATTCAAAAATATTTTTTTCCTTGTTTTCCTCCCCCCAAAACTAGGTGCATCTTATCGTCTGGTGAGTCCTATAGAGCGAAAAATACGGTACTTGTTGCTAAAGATAGGCAAATCTGACAGTTTCCGTTTCTCCCTTTTGCAATCTTAAGTTCAGTTCCCCACATTTTCACACCAGTTTGTGAATTTTTTAAAGTCTTCATAAAAATTATTTGGTTAATTTTTCCTAATATATGCATCCCTCTGTAATTCTGCCTAATATACACATTTTTGCAGACACGGTAATTTCCCCCAAGTTGAATGCATTTTAGTACGTTGCTTTCACTAGTATATGCATTTTTATGCATGCCCTATCCCAGTGTATGCATTTTTGTACACATTACTTCACGTGAGACCTGCACGACAAAATTTAGAGTGCATGTGGTGTCCATAACATTTTCTCCAGATTGCAAATGTGCCCATGGGCCCAAGGATGTTGGCAACCCATGCCGCAAGTCATTTCATGTTTCATGATGATCAGATAATGCACAAAACCTCTCTTGCTGAAAATGTGTGTTATGATGTCAACTTACTCTGTATTCCACCCCTCTCTATGCCCCAGGGCATCAAACAGCTGTTATGTATATATATGTAGGCAGTGTGTGAGGGAAGATGAAGGGAGGAGGTTGCATATTCTCCTACCCTGATTTGAATGTGACTGCTACTTTGGTTTTTTCATCGTCTAATTATCAGAAATAATCACACAGAAAACAAGAACTGATACCACATCTATAAACCAGGTGCTGCCACTTATCAGGTATAGAATCTACTTCTGCTTCCACACTAATGAAAAATGATTTCAAAAGGAATGAAGATCCTGTTTCAATAAAACCAAGGGATAGATGTAACCCAAAAGCTGTCTGCAGACCTAGGAATAAGTGAAATGTTTTGACAGGGAAATATATGTGTTGGCAACAATGCTTGACTTGGATTTCAAAAGTAAAATTGAAACCATACTTCTAGAGGGTGCAGATGCTGACAACTGGAAGGATGTTCTGAAACAGAGAGTATATCAGAATATGCCATTCAATTCCTCCTTCTTGCAATCTGTTCATGCAAAAAAACTCTCAATATGTTCAGTGGAAAAAAAGCAGAGGGGATCCTAAACCTGAGTTTCTAACAAGTGAATTCAAAAAAATTAAAGGATTGAACAGATTGTTCACCTTTGCTCAGTGCAAGTACCGGTGATGTCAAAAGCTCAGCAGGCGATCTAACTCCATATTAGTTACTATAAATTTTGAATTTCAACATTTTTAAAAAAGAAAATGTCTGCGGAAGCTTTTCCTGTTGATTCTGAAGCTGATTCAACTCTTAAACTCTTCACATGTAATGATGAGCAGGCCAGGTCTTCCTGTTATATACCTGCTGGGATTGACAAGGCATCTCACCCTCACCTGAAATCCGGCACTGGGTCAAGGCAGCAGCCGCCCCTCTGCCACCACCATCGCTGCAGCATCAATGTCCCAAACGTGTACTGTAGTATTTATTTATTTATTTATTTAGCCAGCCATCCCCCCCCCCGGCCGACCAGATTGGTCAACCCAGGGAGTGACGCAGCTGGGGATTCCCTAATGGCACGGGGGTTAGCCGTGCCCGCCCCCCCCCCATGCAGAGGGGAGAGCTTGTGACAAGCCCGCAAAAAGGAATTGGCTTTGGTGGGCATGCGCTCAGGGGTCACAAGAGATAGCTTTTTCAATATTGCCTGGGGGGCCGTTTCAAACCAGCCCAGGGGCCACAAGAGCATCAGTCTTCCGATGGTGGACTAGAACCCATAAGTGGTGCATAAATTGACTTACTGTGAGTTGTACCAGCAGCACTAGCACTGTGCAAATAGAAGGCTGAAAAAGGAGGAAGTGGGACCCCCAAATGCATGTTCGAGCTAAAAACAGGTTCCAGGTTATAATAGTTGACATCTTATTCTCATCACGGAACTTCAGTTTAACAATAAGTCCCTCTTATTGTGGCTTTCACTGTAGCTTTCATTAGACATGTAATTTCTATTATGAACGGGGTGCATATTTAAGATCCAGTCTAAGAAGATGAAATTAAGCAGCTTAATCATTCATGATTAGGGTCTCTCTGAGCATGTGCATAGCACACTCTGTTTTAACCACCAACCCAAGCCACACATGTCTGGGGTTACTATGTAAGACTTCAGGGGTCAGAAGACAAAGGGTAACCATGTGTCTTACTTTGAAGAAGGAGGTCCTCTGCTTGAAGGTATCCTTTATCTGTCCAAGTCTAGCTGAAAGATAAAGAATGAAAGGAGAATGGGGACCTTGAAGCTGCCCATCTACTGTTACCACCTTGACACGTGAGCAGGGCTAAGCAAAATAAGCACATGATTAGGGCATCAAGGGAAAGGGGGCACTACTGAATTTTCCATTGCTGGATTTACCACAGACCATATGGTGCAGCTGAACCAGGTGCCATAAAAATGAAAAATAAAATAAAATACATACATATATTGCATACATTATATTCCATCTTATTGTAAGTTTTGTAAAAATTTCAATAAATAAAATTTTATTTTACGGTTTATTATTGTTTATATTTTGAAAGATATAAATGGGGGCACCAAAATATTCAGTGTTTAAGGCTTCTGAAGGTCTTAATCTGGCCCTGCACCTGAGCAGGCAGTGGTGACGGTTCTCCCTGCTTTGGTGAGGTGAATTGTATTTTTATTTAAATTATTATAGTTATTTTAAAACCTGAATCTTTATGTATAAATTAGAATATGCAAATTTTATGCAAATATATACTTTTCTCTCCTCTTTTTTTGTAAGTGGCAACACTGCAGAATTCTGAGAGGCCTGATATCTAGCTCCACTCTCAAATTAAGCTCTCAGTACCAGGACTGCAATGTATGTGTGTGTAGTTTTTGTTTGCTGTAGCAGAATTTCTGTTCCTATTTTGCTTCCTTCACGTCTCATAGTAATATTATATTTTCATCAGCACACTACAAGCGTTAGTCGCCTTTCAGTATGCACACATAACTCCCCAAAATGTTGGCGTTATGAACATGTATTGAATAAAATAGCCCAGGGTGCATTAATCCTATCATGAATCCCAGATCTGACTCTGTGAAGGAAAGAATTACAGTATTTCAAAATGCCAGTTGCAACAATGCAATATAAGTTCACAGGCACATGCTTGCTAATAATGAATGGAAAGGTGCAAATATAATATTGGAGCAGCTTCCTGCAGAGAGAGATCATATATAATCATATACTGTCAACTTGCTTGATTGCATCCAGGATCGAAACCAACAAAGACAAAAGCTGAACAATGTTTTGTGTGCCTTCCTGAATTAAAATCCTGTGTGAGAGGAAGGATTTAATTGGTGATTACAGTGGAGAAATTAAGACAACTATTGTGCTTCAATTTGCATGATAAACAAATACCTTTGCCAATAGCTTCCAAAAAGGTAATCACATATTGAAAAAGACTTGCTTCTTAGCCTACATTAACATAAAAAGAAGCATTTAATAGTCTCATTAAAATCTCCTGCTACACTTTTACTTCTTGGACGCGGGTTTTTCTTTTTCTGTGCAGTCATAAACCCAAGTTGCTAATTATTCTGGTGTTGTTGTTGTTTTAAAAAATCCACATTCCAGAGTCAATCATTAGTCAATGTATCAGCATCTTAGTCCATTGGCCAGTCTTTCTTATAGAAAAAAACCTCAATTGATTAGGTGCTAGGTCCCCCCCCCCCCCCATTTTAAATAGTTATTCTATTATAAATGGATCCTAGACAAGTAAACATAATATTTGGTAATAGACTTCATAGCAACTGTCAAAATGACTTAGTGTTTTCCCAGTCTTGCATTCCTTCAAAATTAATAATACCTTGGTGCACTTTATAATACTATTAACGTTATAAAAGTTCTCTCTGTTTAATGACTGGATGTTTCATTATGTTTTATCATTCCAGTGACAGACTAAAAAAAAAAATTCTAATCTATTTCTCTTTTGCCTCTTGATTGAAGGATTGTAAATATGCAATTAGCAGCTGGATTGGAAGTAAAAGAAGTAAATGTCAACTGCCAAATAGTTATCCAGGAAAGAATATCCCTGAATATTGCTTCAAGCTAGGGCAGAAAGACAAAAGCATCTTCCACAGAGTAGGAAGGCTGTAGAGTCATATACCATACGCAGGGTGATGCACCTTTGCGTGTTCAGACCCGAGACCTCCCCCCTAAATAAAGACACATTTGACTCAAATTTTAGTTTTGGTTTCTGGCAGAATTTAGGCCACAACTTTATTGATTACAGAAAAGTGAGTGGTTGCATAGGCTCTGGTTCGACTAGCTCCCTGCACCCTTACAGGTAGCGCTGACCCAGAGCTCTATCATAGGTGAGCCAAGGATGAACACCTTGTTAGTTTCTGTTCTTATCATTGAGCAGCTGCGTGGAGTCACAGGACTCTGTTTACATTCCTGGGATTCCATACTATTGGAGTCTCACGGGAAAGGAGATGGGATGTGACGTTAGTGGTTTCCTGTTTCCTTTGTTCCTTTGTTCAGTTGCTCTTTGCTTCCATAGAGAGAGGATGTATTTTTCTTTGCTGACTGTGTAGCTTAGAAATAAAGCATAAGGGTAAAGGGGACCCCTGACCATTAGGTCCAGTCGTGACCGACTCTGGGGTTGCAGCACTCATCTTGCTTTATTGGCCAAGGGAGCTGGCGTACAGCTTCCGGGTCATGTGGTCAGCATGACTAAGCTGCTTCTGGCGAACCAGAGCAGCACACGGAAACGCCGTTTACCTTCCCGCTGGAGCGGTACCTATTTATCTACTTGCACTTTGACGTGCTTTTGAACTGCTAGGTTGGCAGGAGCAGGGACTGAGCAACAGGAGTTCACCCAGTCGCGGGGATTCGAACCGCCGACCTTTTGATCGGCAAGTCCAAGGCTCTGTGGTTTAACCCACAGTGCCACATGTAGCCAAACCTCTCGTCTCTTCCCTGTGCTGGGAACTCTGCTGGATAGAATGTGCCTGAGGCCTTATCAAAGGCTCAGGTCATTAAACACGTTGGAGGCAATTCTGAAGGCTCGGCTTGGAGGAAGATGAGGCTTTATCGGCTTGGCCGAGCAGAGATTCTGACACACCTGAGGTAGGTGGAAAGCCTGGGAATGGACTATGTCCACTCTCCAGATGCTCCCTTGGACTCAGGCACAGGCATAACCCCCTCTTGGGGGTTGACCAAACCAAGTTGAGTCCCTGGATTCCTTTAACGGAATACCCTTCACATAGGGATGGCGAGATCATTCTCCCATCCCTATCACCTGAACCAGTGCCTATCCACAACCTTACAAGTTGTGACGATTTGCTATGCGGCAGGCGAAACCCAAATGGCAACAGCCAATCAGCCAAGTGAGGAAAATTCCTGCTGTGCCCCTGTCCCAACGACAGACGACACACGACGGCATAGCAAGGTCAATCGCAAAATGCCCTAAATATAGGGAGAAGTGGGCGGGTGTTCCGATGCACGAGCCAAAAGAGGAAGCTCTGGGTCACATGCTTAGGTATATATAGGTCCCTCGGTCCGTTTAGACTGCACCCCATTGGCCAGATTAAACCCAGCAATGAGGGACCTACCAATTGGGTCTTGTGGCTGTCCCATATACCCACCCACAACCAGGAGGGTTTTCAGGTCTCACCGCAACACATGCCCTCTTTTAGGGAGGACACGATTTCTCAGTCTGAAGGCTGCATTTTCAACATATGCCAAGCGTGAACAAAGTCCAGGGGTGCTATCTCATGGGCGCTGAGCTATGTTGGCCCCACAATATTTGGGGTGGAGGCCCAATGTTCCAGTCAGGGGGTGGAGGAAACCAAACGTGGAGATGAGCTCGGTGCGGCTTCTGTGGCCAGTTGCTGCTGCTGCTGCTGTGGAAGGAGTCTCTGGCTGCTGTCGTGCTTGCGATGTCACGTGCGCACATCATGTGACATATGTGTGATGTCATGTGCACATGCACGGCCACTGCCTCCCCAATCTGCTACACAAGCTGGTATCTCTGGCAGAGTCATAGGCAAAGGTGAGCAATTAATATATCTTTTACACCAGGCTAGTTTCTGCACATACTTTTACACCCCTCTCTATTCCCCATCCAGGCAACCAAGAGGCATTATATCAGTTTTCGAGGGTGCATTACAGCCAGGCAAAACCATCCATAGTGTGAAGCAGGGCTAGTGAGAGAGGTGGCCTGGAAAGAGGGAGTCTCTCCTGAGGGGAATTTCAGGGACCTGATGTTCTCCACCCAAGCAATATGCTTTCCCATCACAAATCAAGAGCATAGCATTTTCCGCTAATGCTCAGAGTATGTGGGGTGTGTGTGTGCCCCCCCCAAGTGTGGCTCCCCCAGTGCGATACCACAGTCCTCACCATTGCCTGGGTGAAGAGTGAGCACCCTGCCCAGTGCCCTGGGGCCATCAGTTGGTGGGCACCTGGTTTGTGCCCCCCCCCGATTCTACACCCTGGTCCATGGCCCCCCGGACCCCCACCCTATGCCACTATCACATATGACTAGTGAAGTCTTTCTGAAGCCAAGAGTTCCATACGAAAAGCCCATCAGTGTGTCAGGGCTTTTTGGATTATCTGAAATAAAGTCAAGCTACTCAATATTTCATATTCAATGTGCATTGAATCTGCATTCAATTTGCATTTTTTCACACAACATTTATATCACTCGTATCTTAAACTGCAAGTTACTTAAAGGAAATCCCTCCCTAACATTATCCTTTGAAGAAGCTTAACTTTCTTTATTACAAAATTACATATCATGCAAGGATCTTCTGTAGATGAAAGAAATAGTTTATTTATGTGCCATTTTAGCAGTGCCCTGAGCATTAATTCTGCAATTCCACATAGGTGCAGAATGTTCTAATTACAGAATCCAGCTTCTGAAAAATCTCAGCTCTCTTAAACAAAAGGGATGCATTTCTTACCCATCTCACTGTGAAGATGGGCTTGAAGATGTGTAGTCACATTTCAGGAGCTCGAAGAGTTGTTAAATAAGCTTTCCCACATTTGCTTCCCTTCAGTTCCATGTAGAGTCGCTTCTTTTCACCATTACTAATAGAAGCAAAATAACTGATGCAAAGCATTTAAAAATAGCAGAGGGCACAGAATACAAGAGACAAATGGCATAAGATGCCAAAAGACAGATGGCATGACAATGATATGCGAAGCTATTAGAAATCATACATAGAAATAATGAAGTCATTGCATTCCTTTCAACATTTTGAAGTTGAGTTGCAGATTGGTGAGGTCCATTATGTACAGCCAGATTGTGAAAACACTGCAGACACATCAAAGAAGTTCATTTTGGGAAGAGACCCCAAACTAACAATCAGCCACTTAATTATAGATCACTGTTAAATCTAGAGAAGAACTGTAGTTCAGCTGATTTATATGATATTATATCCTATCATACTATCAGTTCTAAGATGTAAAACTAAATTATATTACTCTATAGTAGTCGCCCTCTGGAGTTTGAGGAGCTTAAGATTTAAAAAAATATCATTTGGCTTCACTATCAATTCAGAAACATTCCTGGTTTTACAAACAAAAATTACTTAGGACTTTTTCTTTTTTTAAAGATGTGTAGTCTACCTGCTGTTGCTGTTGCTGTTGTTTTTAAAATAAATTGGCACATGTCTAATGCCTGCATCTTTTTTCCTTTCACTATATGTGGTTCAGAATTAGAGTCAATATCTGTAGTCTTTCCTTGTACTGTTTTGCACCTCAAAATCATACATCTCATACTGGGGCAATGCTACATCTGACTGGGCCAACCTTTCCCAGCCTCACTGCCCCCATCACTGTTGTGATCACCCAGCTGCTCACCTGTACATGCTGATGACCAGCTAGGAAATAAATGGGTGGCGATTGGAGCGTGCATGGCCAAGCTCCTTGGCCCGCTGATGTGTATACAGGAGAGGTGGCCCGGCAGTGCTGACCGGAATTCTGAAGAGCATGTCTGAAATCTCCATCCCAGCTTTAATACTTATGGCATCAAGTAGCAGCCTTGAGACAGAGGATAAGTCGCATGTGTAAGATCACTTGGCCAGGGAGAGTGTGTCACGCTTTCCAGATTCTAGTGGGGCCAACATCAGCTTTTTACACTCTATATACTGATGTGGGATTGGGCCACGAGTTACATCATATCCTAGGCTCTGTCAGGGTGATGTGAGTGGGTGGCTTTTCAATATTTCCCTCTCCATTCTACTAAACTGATATCTTGTTCTTGTTGAATGCAGGAACCCACAGGGTAAGGCAGCAATGTTGGATGGTTGTTGCACCATCAAGCAAAGAGAAATCCTAGAGAGAAACTTTCTCCAACAAGGGTTTGGAAGTGAGGCCATTGCTTTCAAGCTCCTGCTTCCTGTCGACTTCTTCTTTTCTCTACTCACTTTTTGAGAACTAGAGTCTCTGAAAGGTCCAACTCTCTGGCTTGGAGATGGTTGCTTCTCATGCACTGTTGGACTGGTGAGAGGAAGGTGCTTAGTACTGCAGGCGCAGGGAAAGGCATCTGTGAGAGTACTGGCTCCAGTTCTCTGCACCCTGTGGTGTAGAGGGAAGGGCAGTAGCTTGGTGACAGAACATCTGTTTTGCATGCAGCATGTCCCAGGTTCAAAACCCAGCATCTCCAGGTTGGGTTGGAAAAGACCCCTTGCTTGAAACCCTACAGAGCCACTGTTTGTCCTGTAGATAATGCTGGGGTGGATGGACCAAATGATCTTATTATAAAGCAGATTCCTACGTGAGAAGTAGGTTCACTGGGCTCCTGCCTGCTTCCCTCAGGTTCAGTTGCTCCTGATCACCAGCATCAACTTGGAGGGGGTTTATTTCTCAGGCATATAATTTCAGCATTTTATAGGACATCAGCTTTACCATGAGTGGTGCAAAATTCTGGTCTCCTCCAAGCATAAGTGCTCCTGTCAACCCCTGGAGGTTCTCTAGTAAGTGCCTCTATACTCTCCTTGCTAGCAATGAATAATACTGCACCCCACAGGTTGACTTAACCATTACGTCCCGTATGGCTTGGATTTAGTTGGAATATGTTATTTGATAATCTATGATTCCACTCCATTGTAAATTAAATTTAAATGAAATACAGCTGCTCTGCATCTACATTAAATATAATTCAGCCACATCTGCCAGGGACTGTCAACATGTTAGTAGGTAGCAGCTGTGAAATATACATTTGTTTTTTGTTTTGTCCCTGATTGTTAGATATTCTTGGAGTTTATCTAAATTTTTGGGTGATAGGGAACATGGCTGTTTAAAGAGGGAAATGTGTGTGCATGCACATAGATGTGTGGTTAGGGAAAATTCAGTGTGAAGCACTGAAAGTATGAAAATGAATTATAACTCTGTGAGGGGAACAGTGATCTCTTAGCAGTTCTGTGAATCCTAAACAAACTACTGTACAATTTTCAAGATTCTTGAAGGCGAGCCATGACTATTTAAAGCAGTATGCTGCTACTTTAAATGTATGCTGCAGATGGGGTCTAATTCAGACTCAGAACAGACCCATTGAAATCAGTGGACTTGAGTAACTTAAGCCCATGCATTCCAATGGCTGTATTCTTAGTCAGATAAAACACCCCCTATTTTTTCAAAGCTATCATATTTCCATCCCTGAACACTTGTAGTGTACACTACTAACAATGTTTTGTTCTATACAGGTTTTGAAATTGGTAGGCCAAATTCAGCAGGTAAAATCCTTTTTTGAGCCAGACGGATGAAACCAGTTTTATAAACGACAAGCAGTTATTCAAGAAGTGATTGCTTCTATTCAGTTTTGCTGTGAAAGAGTACATAAGGAAGGTCATATATTTCCTAAGGCTGACGAGAAAACTGATAAACTTACTTTATGTTATCTTTGTAGGCAAGTCAGTAATTATACAGTCACCAGTGGAAGTGGATGTACACAAAATTATTAGATGATGGGACTGAATGTGCATACAATCACATATTACTATTTTCCCCTATGTCACATTCCACTAAGAGATGCCCTTTGTTGTTGTTGTTTAGTTGTTTAGTCGTGTCCGACTCTTCGTGACCCCATGGACCAGAGCACACCAGGCACTCCTGTCTTCCACTGCCTCCCGCAATTTGGTCAGACTCATGTTTGTAGCTTCGAGAACACTGTCCAACCATCTCGTCCTCTGTCGTCCCCTTCTCCTTGTGCCCTCCATCTTTCCCAACATCAGGGTCTTTTCCAGGGACTCTTCTCTTCTCATGAGGTGGCCAAAGTATTGGAGCCTCAGCTTCACGATCTGTCCTTCCAGTGAGCACTCAGGGCTGATTTCCTTAAGGATGGATATGTTTGATCTTCTTGCAGTCCATGGGACTCTCAAGAGTCTCCTCCAGCACCATAATTCAAAAGCATCAATTCTTCGGCGATCAGCCTTCTTTATGGTCCAGCTCTCACTTCCATACATCACTACTGGGAAAACCATAGCTTTAACTATACAGACCTTTGTTGGCAAGGTGATGTCTCTGCTTTTTAAGATGCTGTCTAGGTTTGCCATCGCCTTTCTCCCAAGGAGCAGGTGTCTTTTAATTTTGTGACTGCTGTCACCATTTGCAGTGATCATGGAGCCCAATAAAGTAAAATCTCTCACTGCCTCCATTTCTTCCCCTTCTATTTGCCAGGAGGTGATGGGACCAGTGGCCATGATCTTAGGGTTTTTTTTATGTTGAACTTCAGACCATATTTTGCGCTCTCCTCTTTCACCCTCATTAAAAGTTTCTTTAATTCCTCCTCACTTTCTGCCATCAAGGTTGTGCCATCTGCATATCTGAGGTTGTTGATATTTCTTCCGGCGATCTTAATTCCGGCTTGGGATTCATCCAGCCCAGCCTTTCGCATGATGAATTCTGCATATAAGTTAAATAAGCAGGGAGACAATATACAGCCTTGCCGTACTCCTTTCCCAATTTTGAACCAATCAGAGATGCCCTAGGAATAGGTTAAACTTGGAGGAGGAGGACATCCATATTCTACAATTTCAAGAAGCGGTACCTAAGGGCAAGACATGCCACTGGGGAAACCATTTAGCTGTACAGCACAGAAGCTGCCGATACCTGCCCTGTGCTATGGATTGCAGCCTTCTCTTCCTGAGACAGATTTAGGCTTTCTCCTGTGCATTCCCGCTGCCCTGAAAAATAAGTTCCCATCAATGTGCTCTAAATACCCCCAATAGCATGACATTTAGACACCACACCAGCAAAATTTTAAGTGAGGCGCTGAGTGGGATGGGAAAACAATGTGGCAAACCTTAGAGTAGGGGTGGTCAAGGTAGTACTGTCTAGATGCTGTGGATCACAACTCCTGTCATCCCTGACTATTGGCCATGCTGGCTGAGGCTGGTGGCAGTTGTAGCCCAAAGCATCTTGGCAAAATTGGCCACCCATGCCTTAGAGTGACTTTCTTTATGAAGAGCATTGAGGTACTCAAGGCACCAGGAGGGATTTGATAATATGGCTAAGAATCCAGTATGTGGATGTGAAAGTGTTTTCTTAAAAACAAACAAACAAGCAAGCAAAACCCATGGTGCCAGCAATTTCTGCAACTCCTGCTTCCCCCTGTTGTTTGGTCTTGAGCTCTCTCAATTTTCTTTCATGTGCAAAATCAGCAATGGCCCAAAATATACACATGCTCAGTTATGGCAGATTGCATATAAATATGCAAGAGGTGAAATGGCAAAGCTTTGGACTCCTTGGTATCACACAAGTGCAGCTGAGTGTTGTTGTTTTTTAACTGCTTAGATGTAGTAATGCAAAAGCAATGCAGATGTGATGGCGATTCAGAATGCTCCCATTTACTGGAATCCCACAAAGTAATGATGGTAGTATTGCTTGTTTCCTCGAAACACTTTGCTACCTTCATACTGTGAAATTGGTTCATTTTCTGTTGGAAACATGATGGCACTTCAGGCTGCAGTTTAATCTGCCCAGATAAAGCTTCACTCACACTGAAAGTATAGCAGTAGGGGAGTGCTAGTAACACACAGTCTCTGGAAGCTGGTGCTGGATATATAATTATTTACGATGAGTAAGCAATTTCCTTCAGGTCAGACAGGCATAACACTTCTTATGTTGCCAAAGATGAGCACAGTGATCTCTGTCATTAGGATGATAGGGCATTGCCCCTCTTCTTTAACTGAATTAATGGAATTATTTTAAGGAGGCGGGGAATGAAGTTAATATAACCCATTTTCATATATTTCTATGAAGCTTTCAAAGGTGTGGAAAAAAGTGTTAGGATATAGGAAATTGAGGATATTTGCTGGTTGACTTAAATAAAGCATACTTAAATATAATAATTACTTTGAAAAAAGTATAAAGCATGCCTGGGAATGCTTGACCAACTAGTTTAGGCTTAGTGTGATAGTCCTTGACCATTATTCACACATAAGGAATGGCAAATGGTTCACCTTGGGGGAATCCTGGAACTTAGCCAGTTAGCTTAATGTTTGTCCCAGGAAAACTGTAGGAAAGTATTGTTAAAGGTAAAATGACCAAGCATATAGAAGGCAAGCCTTGCTGACGCAGAGCCAACATTGTTTCTGCAAGTCCTTTCTCAAGAACCTATTAGAGTTCTTTGTGTCAACAGGCATATAGACAGAAGTGATCTGATGGATATTGTACTTGGTCTTTCAAAAAGCTTTCAACAAGGTTCCACACCAAAGACTCCTGGGTAAGCTTATCTGTCATGGAGCTTATCTGGATGGAGAAATGGTCAAAGCAGAGACCCCTGAGGATTGGTATTGGGACCTGTGTTTTTTTAACTTGTTCATCAATGAACTCAAGTTAGGAGTGAGCAATGAGTTGACCATGCTGACTAATGATACTAAATTGTTGAGAGTTGTGAAAAGCTCCAGAAAGACCTTTGCAAACTACGGGACTGGGCAGTATAATGGCAAATGCAATTCAGTGCAAACAAGTGTAAAGTGATGCATGCCAAGGCAAAAAAATAAACAAATCTCAATTTTAGATACAAGTTTATGAGAGCTGGAACCCAACAACATTTGGAGGGCTACAGGAATTATACTTCTTTATGCTCAGTTCTTCTAAAGTACTCAAAAAGAGTCAGCATAAGCATTAATTTATCACCAGCAAGAAAGGTAGAACTCAAGGAACTGGTTGATGCTTCTTCAAGCTAGTGGAGGAATTGAACATATGTGCTCTATAAAGAAGGAGGAAAGCTCCACTACCCTATGAAAAGAGAGAGGCCCACAAAGTACTGATGTTTCAGGGAGAACAAATATAGTGGATTAATAGTAAATGGGACATTAGTATTTCATTTTGCCATGGGAAATCCTATATAAACTTCCCATTAAAAAGAAAGTATGCTAAAAGGAAGACGAAGAAACAAAACTACATCTAATGTACTTATTGTTGTAAACATACATGCATTATGTTCAAACACTCTGTATAACTTACTTACTGCCACAGGCCAATTAGATCATCTCCAATTGCATGTGGAAAGAGCTCGAGCTAATCTAATTGACCCAAGAATGGTCCATTTATTTCTGGTTTTCTGGTGTCTCTATAATGTTAGAAAATGATCACTAAATATGCCCTCCAGCATGAAGATTCCTTGCTCTCAAAAAGGCAAATTCAGAACAGAGGGCCAAGTATTTTTCTGCAAATAGTCAGCTTTCGCTTTAAGTTCTCAGTCATCAACAGCTTAACATTCTGCAGACCTCTGCTAGTAAAGAGAGTAATGTTCACTCTAGGCAAAGCATAGTTCTAACATTCCATACAGTGAAGTATACTAATTACAGTGTTTACGATGATGTATTAAAATATTAGGACAGTTCATAATTTATTCATCTCTTTCAAACTTTTGGTGCGTAGCCATTATATTCCCAAAAGGCTTCCTTCAGGCATTAGAAGTATTATTTCAAGCATTAATAGCACAATCCTATTTATATTAACTCAGAAGTAAGCCCCACTGTGCCAATGCGACTTACTCCCTGGTAAGTGTGTTTAGAATTAAGAGAGTCCTGAGTTTTTGCCACTGATGGCCGGATCCTATTTTCTGCTTTGGGTGACCAAGGCCATTAAAGTTCCAAACCAGGTCTGAACCAGATTTAAATGGGTCCAGATCCATTTTCTGCAGGTACGGTTGATGCAAATCAACCAGAGACACGAGATGCCATGATACAAATGGAAAGGAAAGAAAGCAAATTCAGGCACTATTTCTTACATAGTTACACAGTAGTTCTTTGACTTATAAGCTGGAATTAAAGTTAAGGGTGAAGTGGAGCCAAACAGTGCTGGTATTTCAGCAGAGCTGAAAGAGCAGCCCCGTAGCAATAAAACATCTAGCAGATTTGCAAAGCTAAGCAGGGTCTGGTATGGTTTCAGATTGGATGAGGAACCGGTCCCTCCCAAATCCTTGATTTTATGATTCTATTGCAGCCTGATGGAATAGCTATAGCTAAGATGGCAGTTTAGGGAGCCGGGAGCCTGATAGAGTTACTTTCTCAACACAGCCCTTAGAATGGCCCTCCTTCCCATCCCCCATTGTTGTAGTTTGATTTAACCAATCCTTCCATTTTCCAAACTAGTGATATGATCTAGTTTGTTTTTGGTTTTTTTAATGCATTTGAACTTCTTTGGATATTTCCTTGCTAGAACAATGAAGAGATTCAGATCCATCAAGCTTAGAGTTGCCATATTTCAAAACGTGAAAAACCATACAGAAGAGTTCTTGAACATTTTTTGCAAAATTGCGAAGAAATTGGGTGTTTTTTAGCTATTCCTTTTTTTAAAAAATAATATTTATTAAAGTTTTGAAAGTTACAGGAATAAAAGAAAAAGAATTAAACATAACAAAACCATACAATACAACCCAAAAACAAAAATATTACATATACATAACAAAAATAAAACAAAAACAGTTGAAAAAAAGAAAAAAAGAAACACAACCAATACTTTCAATGTTATTAACTTTCTTTTGCTTGTTTCAGCGACCTCCTCGCACCTCCCTTTTTTGTATTCCACTTTGATTATTTGTTTCAGCAAATCCTTTCCATCTTCCTCAAACTTCTGTTCTATCATTTAACTTAACAAATTCTAACATTATTTTTTCCTTTAATCCAATTACAATCTATTATACTTAATTCTTTATAACATTTCTGCTAAAGCCATGTAACTTCATTCCAACATATTTCTAACATTCCTTAATTTTACAATATTTCTGTAGATAATCTTTAAATTTCTTCCAATCTTCTTCCACCGACTCTTCTCCCTGGTCTCGGATTCTGCCAGTCATTTCCGCCAGTTCCATGTAGTCCATCACCTTCATCTGCCATTCTTCCCGGGTGGGTAGATCTTGTGTCTTCCAGTACTTTGCAATAAGTCCAGTTACAGGTAGGTAGCCGTGTTGGTCTGCCATAGTCAAAACAAAATAAAAGAAAAAAAATTCCTTCCAGTAGCACCTTAAAGACCAACTAAGTTAGTTCTAGGAACTTTCTATCTTCTACCTAAAATACATAAACCAGGAAATCCAGGACACCCCATCATTTCAGGTATTGGCACTATTACAGTGGGTGTCTCCGGTTATATGGACTCTGTTCTGAAACCATATGCCATCAGTGCTCCCAGCTATGTACGTGACACCACAGATTTTCTGAGGAAAATACAATCTTTAAATAATCTTCCTAACAATACTATACTAGCTACTATGGATGTGGAATCTCTGTATACCAATATCCCACACAACGATGGTTTACAAGCTATAAGGAACACCATTTCAGATAAAACCACAGCGGACTTTGCTACCAAACTCTGCCAATTTGTCCTTACCCACAACAACTTCAAATTCGGTGATGACCTGTTCCTTCAGATCAGCGGCACAGCAATGGGCACCCGCATGGCCCCACAGTATGCCAACATCTTCATGGCAGATTTAGAACAACGTTTCCTAAACTCCTACCCACTCAAACCTCTCTTGTACCTGCGATACATTGACGATATTTTTATCATCTGGACACATGGTCAACAGACCCTGGACACCTTCCACCAGAAATTCAATGATTTTCACCCCACAATCAACCTAACAATGAATCAATCTATGCAAGAAATACATTTTTTGGACACTACTATAAAAATACAGGATGGGCGCATAGACACCACCTTATACCGTAAACCAACTAACCGACAAACATATCTACATGCCTCTAGCTACCATCCCAAACATACCAAACAGTCCATTGTATATAGCCAGGCACTACGTTACAGCCGCATCTGTTCCAGTTCTACAGACAGAGATTCTCACCTAAGAGATCTACAGCAAACCTTTTTAGAACTAAAATACCCAGCAGATGAAGTTAGACAACAGATCAACAGAGCCAGACTGATACCCAGAGAGAACTTGCTGCAAGACAGACCCAAAAAAGAAAATAACAGAACACCTCTAGTCATCACATACAGCTCCCAAGTTAAAACAGTACAACGCATCATCAGAGATCTACAACCTCTCCTGGACAATGACAGTTCTCTTTCTCAAGCTCTGGGAGGAAGACCTTTCATTGCCTACAGACAGCCACCCAATCTTAAACAACTCCTAACCCACAATAATACTACTACCAGACTTAACACGGACACTGGCACCAGAGCCTGCAATAAACCCAGATGCCAACTTTGCTGCCACATACACCCGGACAACATCATTACTGGCCCCAACAACACCACACATACCATCTCGGGACTATTTAATTGCTCATCGTCTAACATTGTGTATGCCATCAAATGCCAACAGTGTCCTTCAGCTCTCTATATTGGACAAACATGCCAAACCTTACGCCAAAGGATAAACGGACATAAATCCGACATCAGGAATCACGACAGAGAAACCAGTAGGAGAACACTTCAATCTCCCAGGACATTCTATACAAGATCTCAAAGTAGCTGTTCTATTACAAAGGAATTTCAGAAATAGACTGGAAAGAGAAGCTGCTGAATTACAACTTATTACCAAACTTAAAACCATGGAGAGACCTGGTCTTAACAAAGACATTGGATTCTTATCTCATTATACATGACAAAGCCATTTTTCACCTTCTCACCCCTTGCTTTTTCCTGTAAGACCTATTGCAGTCGTTAAGAGTCGTCAACAGGCTCATCACAGCTATCTGCCAATCACCCATTCCCACCACCCTTCTGAGTAATACCCCTCCCCACCTTCTCACTATATAGAAGGGTTTGGTGACTTCTGTTTCAGTGTATCTGAAGAAGTGTGCATGCACATGAAAGCTCATACCTAGAACTAACTTTGTTGGTCTTTAAGGTGCTACTGGAAGGAATTTTTTCTTTTATTTTGTTTTGCAATAAGTATTCTTGCTGCTGTTGTAGCATACATAAAGAAAGTTCTATCCTTCTTTGGCACCAATTGGCCGACCATGCCCAGGAGAAAGGCCTCTGGTTTCTTCAAAAAAGTATATTTAAATACCTTTTTCATTTCATTATAAATCATTTCCCAGAAAGTCTTAATCCTTGGGCATGTCCACCAAAGGTGAAAGAATGTGCCTTCGGTCTCTTTACATTTCCAACATTTATTATCGGGCAAATGGTAAATTTTTGCAAGCTTGACTGGTGTCATGTACCACCTGTAGATCATTTTCATTAAATTTTCTCTTAGGGCATTACATGCCGTAAATTTCATACCTGTGGTCCATAACTGTTCCCAGTCAGCCATCATAATGTTATGTCCAACATCTTGTGCCCATTTAATCATAACAGATTTCACCGTTTCATCCTGAGTGTTCCATTTCAACAGCAAGTTATACATTCTTGACAAGTTCTTAATTTTAGGATCTAACAATTCCATTTCCAATTTTGATTTTTCCACCTGGAAGCCAATTTTCTTGTCCAAATTGTAAGCCTCCATAATTTGATAATAATGAAGCCAGTCTCGCACTTTGTTTTTTAGTTTTTCAAAACTCTGCAGTTTTAATCTATCTCCCTCTTGTTCCAAAATTTCCCAATATTTCGGCCATTTGGCCTCCATATTGAGCTTTTTCTGAGCCTTCGCTTCCATTGGTGACTACCACCTTGGAGTTTTGTTTTCAAGCAAGTCCTTATATCTTATCCAGTGTTTTTTAGCTATTCCTGAGGGAAATCAGCAAAGACAACACTGCCAACATCAGCTGCCAATTTCTGGCCAGACATTGCTTGCGACTGCAGTATTCCGGATATGTCCGGGAAATTCCAGATGTATGGGGACCCTAAACAAGCTATGCATATGTAAGCAGTGTTCTGCAGCTGCAGCTGTAACATTACATGACTCCAATAAAATTATTCCTTCTCCCTGAAGCTAAACAAAATATTTTTGTTATCTGTTGCATCTCATGTGAAATGTAATGATGAACTTACATTATATGTTAAGACCCTGTGTCCCAGTGCTAATTGAACAGTAAGCAAGGTCCAGCATGTATTACAAGGCAGTAAAATAAGCGTTCGGTCAAAAGAAAACCATAAACCGACTCTGCCATAAATCTTATGTGTGCTAAGTGGCAAGTAAAAATTCTACCCAAATCCAAATGGTAATAATGGGATTCCATTCAAGTCCATTTATCAACCTTATGGACAGATTAAAACTGTATTACATTGTGAAGCTTAACCCACTGATATTGGGAATTAAGGTTTTCTGAAGCAAAATAATACAGATTTGAAAGTCTTATTATACTGGTCAGCTCCAAGGAATTAAGAGGAAAAGACGTCCTTTTAAAATTCAGTCCAGTGCATTTTATTTTTTTTAACCAAACTGGTTCATTCTGCAATTCTGTAAAATATCTGTACTTGGTAGGGAAGCATCATAAACACTGTCTATTTTGAAACCCTGATGATGTATACAATTCAGAGCTAAGTATAATTTAAATATAAATGAGCCCTCCAATAAGTTGCCCCCCTTTCTCTAGTTTCTAATAGTGTAGTGCCTACTTATGACAAGTATAGGGAAAGGGTCCCATTAAGCCCAGAAAAGTATTCTTTATGTGAAAAGAGAGAAAGAAAAGCACACACCACACTTTTTCCTTTAAAAGATGCAATATTCATGTGGAAATGGCCTCAATTACTTTTTATGAATAGGGCCCTTGGTGACTAATTCTTTTCTGGGGAAGGCAACAGGCAAATGTTATCCAGATGCATTCCTCTGGAAGTATTCCCAGTTTCTGGAAGTGAAAACTACTGTACCTGTAGCACAATGCCAGGCAGTCAGTGAAACATAATATTGGCATAAATAGCGCAAAGCTCACCCCCCCAACCGCTACAACTGCTCAATGCCTTACAGATTGGTTTTAAGATTTGTTTTATTTATTTAGTTCCATTTTTATTCCAACCAAATGCAGAAGCATGGGTAACCCTTTCAAACCCAAAAAGCACAGAAACACTTTCTGAAGTTCGACTGTTGTTTAGAACAGGGATTATTTAGAACAGTTGGGGCCATGGAAAATTAGAATGTGTACTTCGAATGCTTGAGTTTCCATTCCGGGCCTATGGGAAAGATGTGTGCTGTGAATTCATGGGTTTCCACTATGGGGAAAACAAACATCTTCTGATAACTGACAGCAGTAATGGCAAAGATCTGTTCAGCACCTTGTACTGAACATGCAAAACATGCTATTTCAACTGCACGCACATCCTATGTCTGCATCGTGTATATGCGAAGAACAAGATGAAACAATTTAATGTATATTTATTCCAACATGTTGGCAATTGTATGAAATCTTTCAGTGATGCATCAGCAGAGCAGCACCCAAGGTTATTCTTTGTTGAATCCTATGCTGGATAAGAATCCAGAGATTTAGAAGTTGAGTATTGGTTCAAAAAGGAAGTCAGGAGGAGGACCAAGATCCAGTGAAGGAAGTGGAGAAAGGAAGCACACAGGCAAGGCCTGATTCTGCATACGTTTTGCCAGGACCTCATCAGCTCCAAGAGGAAAGAAGCAGCTCTGTTTGCTGCCATATCTTTTATTATTTATCATATTTTTCGTGTTGCCCTATAACATACATTATTTGGGTGACTGACAAGTGAAAATAGACAGCTTAAAATAAAACCACAAGCTCAAATAATAATGCATGCTAAAGCCAAGTAAACAATATCTAGCACATTCCATCTCATCACAAGAAAAACATGAGCTCTTGTGGAGCTAACAAATGAAGCTGTTTCAAGCCTTTCGCCTGCCAGGATGAAGATGGGATGGGGCAAGCTCTGGGTCAGCGGGGGTCACCTCATCCCCCTCTCCATGAGCATTCTGTGGTTGCAACTGGGAAAGTGTCGCTCCACCACTCACACACCCCTTGTTGAATTTTACACCACACAGGATAAGGCTTTCAATGGAGGGGGGAAAAACCTCTCGTGAGACTCATCAAATGTAGTATAGATTCTTCTCCATATTGACACAGGAGCAATTCTTTCCACTGTTAATAAAGGGTTGTCGTGACCTAGCTAATGTGTTACAGCATTTTTAAATTCATCAGAACAATTAACTTATTGGGGAAATTGATATAAAGTATCCAGGTTGTGTTTATGTATCGGGTTACGGCAGAAGAGAAAGCTGTCATTATTGGTTCAATATGCACTTCTTGTTAAGAGGGCAGAGAGGAGCCTTCTGTAGGAAATATTATGAATATGTGGATCTCTGGCATCAACTAATATCAGATCTGACTGGAAGAGAAAATGCTGCTGACCTCCAGAGCTCTTAGGTGATCCTGCCGCCCTTCCCAGGAACTCTCCCTTGACCAGTTGTTCCTTTATATGACTTGACATCATATGGAGCCAGTGTGGTGTAGTGGTTAGAGTGTTGGAGTAGGGCCTAGTGGACCAGAGTTCAAATCCACCCTCAGCCACTGGGTGACCATGGGCCAATCACTCTCTCTCAGCTTAACCTACCTCACAGGATTGCTGTAAGGATAAAACAGGGAGAAGGAGAACTGCACATGCCACTTTCGGCTCCTTGGTGGGATATAAATGTAATAAATAAAACAATATAAATAAAATATAAATACAAGCGTGGAGGGTGGTGGCTGGGGGAAAAACAGCTTTGCAGGCCAAATAATTTGGCCAGCAGGTGAGAAATTCATCATGCCTGATGTATGGAAAAGCGCACACGCATGTGCACACATGCACGAGCACCCACACCCACACACCAGTGTTTCCGCTGTCTGTGCTGCTCCTTCTGACATGCTTTTAAATCCCCCTTTTTAAATTTATGGCATGTCACCTGGCATCTTGCTTTCAAATGTTAGTATCACACCCATACTCATTTTTCAAAAGGCTTGAGGTGCGTTTTCACGTTCCTCTAAAATGTGTGTTGTGGTCTGCACCGATTGCCTGCTTGCTTTTCTCAGTCTGCCTAGCAGGGTGTAGCTGAGACATTTCGAAATGGGGAGGGATCAGCTCAACCATGTGATGAAATAGCCTCTCTCTGTCAAACACAGTTGGTTTCAGTTATGACTCAATAGGAAAAGACAAGCTCCTAAAGAAAGTTTCTACATTTTAGTGCTATTCATAAATATTTTAAGTCGCTTTTGCTTAATGCACAAAATGGGACACACACACACACACACACACACACACCATAAAGAGGATTTGACCTTAAACCCTTAATTGACAAAGACTAGTTTAAATTCCCCGCAATAGCGAACTAATGCAGCACCATTATGAATCATAAGAAATCTTAGCATGATGCATTCCCATTGTCACTGAACTAGTTAAAGCTGCTGAGGCATGACTAAATTGTTGTGACATTTTCCCAGCCCTACTATTACCTGTCAGATGGGAGAAAAAATCAAGGCGTCAGGACAAGCTTCCATATTGATGTGCTTGCTGTTGATATTAATTGATGTAAAAGTATAAGCTTGTCCATCACCAGTAACAAGCACATCTGCTCATTGTAGGGGGGGAGGGGGGAATCTTCTCAACCTTCTGTTCCTCTTAGGCATCTTTGTTTTTTAAAAAATAAATTAAGTCAATTCTATATATAGAAAGTATGGTGTCTATTGTGTTAAGTCTGTGTACTTCCTCTCCCCACCATCAAATTTGCTGACAAAGTGAAATATGAAGTATTCTGTTATTTGTTCTCTTTGCTCACAATAGATGGAGTTATATAAAGTAGGACATGGCATTATAAAAGCTTGAAGAAGCAGAGTCTTTAATAGTCTTATATAACTACAAACAGCATGCATCTGGACTAATCCATCATATTCTTTACTGGTCTTTTTTTGAGGGGGGGGGGGAGGACAACAACCCTGATCTTTTGCACTTATCCTCTTCTTTTTTACATTTTTAAAAGTTTCCAGCAGCACTGAAGTCAAATTGTTTACAACAAAGCATTGCCTGCCAGTTATTTCCTAGACAGAATGCAAAGGGAATTTGTCCATTCCTGCAGTATATTACAAACTGTAAGAGAATAAGATCAACTCCAAAGCTCATCTTGTCTGCAAATGTGACAAAATTGCCTGGGCATGAAAAGCAGCACCTTTTCAGAAAATGTCATACCCACATCCTCTGTGCTCTTTGTTTTTCCTGTCTGTTACAAGAAGGCTAACAGCAATTTCAAAGTACTGTATAAACACTCTTGCTAAGCTCAGATTTGTACTGTTGGGATTTTAGTTTAATTAGGAATGTCATCATTTATACCAGATATAGGGCACAATGAGCTAAGCTTCATGTTTGCTCTTTTGTGTAATCATATTAATGAAGGAAACTGTTGCTTTCTTCTTTGCAGCCTATATTTAGCCTTTCTGCTGATGGAAATAATTGGGAGATGTCATGATGTATGTGAACTAGCTGTTGCAAAATAAACAATTTACGGAAAAGGCAAATTGAAAGGCTTTTGAGACAAAGCACTGCCTCTACATCGTATTATGTAAGAAAACCGTCTCAAATGCTTACCCAGAAGTATCTTATATGTATACGGAATCTTCTGTGTATTAATGTTTCGGTTTTCAAACACAACAGCCCCTTGATGTTAGACAAAGAGACATACCAACGAACTGAAATAAGCATAAATGCTGACAAAAGGTCTGTTGGTGCTAAATTAAAACTTGACAGAAAATACATTTGCTCACATCCACATCTCTATAAACTATTGACTTCTGTCATGGTCCCAAAGGGAAAATAGGAATTCTCCCAAGAATTTTCTGATAAATCTTGACAACAGATTTTATAAAAATGTCAAACGAAGAAGAGCTGATAAAGTCTTCTAAACTTCTTTTGATTATAGTCTCGTGCCATTTTTCTGGCTGAATAGGGATGTGGGGAGAGCCTCAAAAGACTGAGAATGTGGTTCAGCTGCATGGTATTTTTAGAATTCTTACAGAAAAGTAATGTAATTTAACACCACAGTTACTCATTTTGAGACAAACTGCACCCTGGCAGGTTATTAGTGATATGAGGAAGTAGTTTTAAAATCTCAGTGTTATTTTACAAAACATTAAAACTGTAATTGCAGCAAGCACATCAAGATTCTTGATGTTGTGTTTGTTTGTTTCTTTTAAATGAATAATTAATCAGTGAAGAAAAGGCACCGTATCAGAAATACATTTCTTTTGGGTCTTGTTTCCCTTGGATTCTACAGGAGTATTCATTCATTCATTCATTCATTCATTCATTCAAACTAGGGATGTGAGGAAGGGTATCTGAAGGGGAGAAATAGAGTTTCATCTGAGGGGCAAAAACCCAGGAAAAAGAATGAGGGGGCCTTTAAGCAAAATTTAGTCTTAACTAGGAATGGGCCAATCTGTCCATTGCAGTTTCTCTCAGTTTCTCATTTTTTCAAATATTAAATTCAGTTCTACACATTTCCACATTGGTATGTGATTTTTTAAAAAAAGGTCTTATGAAAATGCATCAGCATTTTAGTGCGATCTTCTCTTTCTATACCTATTTTGGTCGGCTAACACAGTGGTATGACTTCACGCCTGAAGGGCACACTCCATTGTCTCCCCAGACAGATGAATGCCAACAACATATTTTCATATGCAAATATGCACATTTTTAGATAACAATTTTCCCAAATACAATGCATTTTTTACTGTTCATGCAGATTGATGTCATATAGTGCAATCTTCAGCATCTCTAAGCCTTTTGTATGTGTATCTAAGCCTTAGAGGTCTTTCTCACCTTTACTACCCAAATATATTTTAGCTAGAGATGCTGGAGGTTGATCCTGGACCCTTCAGGATGCAAAACAGGTGTTCTACCCTTAAGGACCACATTATTGTATTCCTCCCTACACACTGTGTTTAGTTTCTGAGGCCTTGCTCCAGGTCCCTTGGTCATTTGAGGTGTGATGGGCAACTACTTAGGAGCAGTAGCCTCCACCCTGCAGAATGCTCTGCCAGGTGAGTACAGTGGTACCTCAGGTTACAAACGCTTCAGGTTACAGACGCTTCAGTTTACAGACTCCACTAACCCAGAAATAGTGCCTCGGGTTAAGAACTTTGCTTCAGGATGAGAATAGAAATTGCACAGCAGCGGCGCGGTGGCAGTTGGAGGCCTCATTAGCTAAAGTGGTACCTCAAGTTAAGAACAGTTTCAGGTTAAGAATGGACCTCCAGAATGAATTAAGTTCTTAGCCCGAGGTACTACTGTACTCTTCTGGGCATTTTGTAAAAACATGGATGCTCAGGGAGGGGAAAATGGCTGACCATTATTTTAACGCTTCCCTTTTATCGGTTGTGTGTCTTGATATGTTGTTTAAAATATGATGGTGTTATGTTAATATGAGGCTGATTGCTGTAAGCTGTCTTGTATTCACCTGGTTGAAAAGGTGGAAATAAAATTTTCTTAAATAAACAAATAATGAATAAATAAATGTAATCCATTTATTTAGCATACACACACCATCTAAACAATTTACATAAAATGAATACACGTGAGTTATAGCCCCTAACAAAACTTGCAATCACATCAGTTCATTAAATGGACCTCAGTAGTTGCTGCTGTACAGGATACAGTTTTTTTATGAGAGCTCTGAAAACAAAATTCATAAAGTGTTGTGAGCAGCACAACCCAACCTTTCCTCTTGACAGATATGAGATAACCTGCTGTGCTGGGCTGGCCTTTGACTTTTCTTATGGAGAAAAGCTATTCAACAACTGTGTGTAGTAAAGCTCGACTTGATCTGAACTGCAAAAGGAAGGGGGGGAGAGTTATCACGATCAGATCCCTACAGATACATTGACAGGGATGAAAATGGTGAATGGAATATCAAATAGGTTCAAAACAGGTTCTATGAAGCATTGACACTTGAACAGTTATGAGACTTTAATTGGATTCCCACCTTAATGTACACATTTTAATGGCGTAATGTGGTCCCAGGTAGAAATGGAAGAATCTGTCAATTTTGGTTCTCTAAGTTCTCATTTTTCTACTCTTCAGTTCAGTTCTCCATGTTTCTGCAGCAAGTTAGCTGTTGTTGTTGTTGTTGTTGTTGTTGTTTTAATCCTCATAAAAATTCACCAGCATTTTCATAAGAATTTCTCCCAATAAGCAATATTTGTATTTGCCTATGATTAATATATACATTTTGCAACACATTTCCCTAATATAGTGCATTTTGTGTGTAATTTTCACTGACACATACCCACACCTGTCATATACATTTTATACATACTGTTTAGTTAGAGAACTGCACTGCAAAATTCAGATAAGTGTAGATTTAGAAGAAAACAATACTTATTTGGTTTGGTTCAGGTATTGGTTTGGGAAGTGTGAATTAGATAATCTCTCATTAGAATGCCAACAAAATCTACCTTCATCTCCATCCCTGGTCCCAGACAAGGTACTTTAAATTAAGATCTAGGACCCCTGAACTACTTTAAGTAAGCATCCTTAGAGGACCAGAGGAATGCCATTAAAATTAGGGCTTACTGCACAGCAACAACCTTGGGAGCAAAACTGGGGATTTGTGAATAGTGAAACACATCAAACCTGATTTATTTCCATGTTTTAAGGGCAGGGGTCAAAGTTTGCCAGCTGCAGCATGTGTGACCCCTGCCAGCTTGGGGCAGGCCACTGCTTGCTTGCAAATGGTTTGCTTCCCTTGCATGGAGTGAACACTCTTGCCAAACAGCAGCCCCCCACATGATTGGATTCTGCAGCTTACTGGCTTAACTTTATGTTCAAATAGGGTTCTAAAAACATTTAGTGGATAGTCTACAAGGAATCACAGGGCAGATTGGCCTGATCTGTGAACCACAAATTGGGACCCTGGTGTGCATCGGGGAGGGCTGCACACAATCCTAGTTTATATGGGATAAAATGGGGTTAATTGAATGCATTTGGGAGGAGTGGCAGTGTGGTGGTACTCCCAGCCCAGTCATGCCCAGTAGAACATCTGTAGAGAGAATTTGAACAGACAACATATACACTATCAAGAAATTCTTGAACAGTCAATCAAAAAGATCCAGTACCACAGATGTCAGGCAAAATAGCAGCGCAGCCTCTACTTGTGTCATAGCATTTGCAAAGTCCTGTTCACATGCTGGGAGTTCATAATTGTTTTTTTAGCATGGCAAGCGCTATTCATCAACTGGAATGAATGCATGGGGGGCTGCCTCTACCTTAATTTAGAGCAGGACTTGCAGTTCTTACTGGGACAAAGTAAAAGTGAATGCTCAACAGAACCACTTGCTTCAGGATTCACAATGATTGAAAGCCTAGGAGTGCTAACCTTCATTTCAATCCAAAAGCAGTGGAATGTTTCAAAGGACAAATGGGGTAGACCCTAGATCAGTACGACTGTTTGATCAATTTATCAAGGGCACTGCACTTACTCACCATGTGGACTTAGAGTGTTGAAAGAACATTCATTCTCTTAAATAAATTGCTGAAGGCTACAGAGCCATCCATGTTTCCAGACATAGCTTTACTCATCCTTTCATTCTTTGAGCTTCTGTATCAGCCGATATAATGAAGCACATTATCCTAGAATATTAGGCGGCATGGCTTCCATTGGGTTGCCAAAAGGAGCCATGAAAATGCATAGAAACAGCTTAGTTCTATTTCTTTTGTTCCATAGAAAGAAAAATGGTTTCTTTCTTCACTATTAAGTATCTTCTATTGCCAGACTGAAGAGTTTTGTTTGTTTATGATCAGTGCTTTTTTCTGGGGGGACACAGAAGTACACATACCCCTAAAAATTTGTGAATCTAAGTTTGGCCTCATTGAGGGGCAGTATTTCAATATGAGTAGGAAAATGAGGGTACTCCTAAACATTTTTTTTAAGAAAAAGCACTGTTTAAGATGTTTGAAAGTCTACGAATTTTGAAGTCAATTTTTTAAAGACACACACACATAAACACACACATGGATTTGTGGTAGTTAGTATAAGAATATATGTTGGCCTTAACGTATTATTCATAGGAAAGGGGCATCACATTAGAATTAGGGAGCTGGATTGTGTTCTTCTTGGCCATACCCCCAGCATAAGGTGCTTGATCTTACTTCCTTCGATGTTCATGCATTTGTGTGGTCATCTACAAATAAAGAGCTCCTGCACAACATTTTTAATGGAAGCATGTGACTTGATGTTTATTCTACACACTTCTCTGGAATTAACTTTTCTTGAAATCAATGACACTACTAAGCAGCAATGATCTTTAGACACCAAGCAAAAACATTCCTCTTTTTCAAGGCCTTTGGCTAATCAAACAATCTATGGTCTTTTAAACCATGGGTGGGTGGAGGATATTGTTTTTGTTTGTTATTATGCTATATATTTTTGTGTTTTAATATTGTAAACCACCCTGTGATTATTGGATGAAGGGTGGTATAGGAAATCAATAAATAAAAATTACATCTGAGATGTCTGGTTTTGATGACCCAGCTGTAGGATGCTCCCGCCACCAAACATGTTCTTGCTACAATGCTACATGCTAACAGTGCCAGTTTGAAGAGCTCACAGGATGGTCTGCTTTGCCCATCATAGTATGCCAAACTATGGCTTACTGGTGCTAACATGTTGGCTCCCACAGATGAGCTTGCACCCACTTTGTTCCTCCATGGTCCTTTTCAGCACCAGCACAGTGTGGCAGCCAAACCAAGAACTGAGTTCAGTTGTCTGAACTCAGGATCATCCTTAAGGTCTCTTCTCCTTAACAATAGTCTGTAGCCAAGGTTTGCACAGTGGTTACAGATCACTTTTAAAATGGAGAGACCTGCGTTGAGCTGTGCAGTGCTTAAATGGTTGTGGAAGAACAAAGAGGCTGTTTCCTCTTCTGTGGGACGTAGCACATTAGTGCAGTCCCAGTAAACCATAGTTTGGCTTACACATTGGAGGCCAGTGTATAACAGGGCTCTTATTCTCCTCCAATAAATGCAACCAAATGAAGGACTTGTATGCAAATCACATTTTGAATATAGGAATTACAGACCCTTTTATGTATACCATTTTTTAAAAAGTTGCTTTTATTTTCTCTCATTATGTGTTTCTATGATTCTGTAAGTACTCAAGCAAGCATATAGCAGATACAGATATTGAGGCTGATAATGAGACAAAAACCACAAACCTTGCAAACCTAAGCATTTTTGTCAGTGAGGCTGAGTATTAGATTTTCTCTTGTTTTTCTACCTAATGTGAATACCGTCCCTTAAGAAAATAAGTTGGGTGGAACAGGATGAAATAATCTTATTTCCTTGAAATAAAAGTAATTATTTCACAGGTAAATTTACTCTGATGTAATCTACTGGAAGGAACTATTATTTAGTAGATAATCCTACAAATCAACACTTGGTTTTGATGCAGTGCAGATTTCTTGAAGGTGAGGAGTCACCTAGAGTATATACTTTATTAAGAATTGATTTCCCACCATGCATACACAATATCATGAAATGTTGGCCCTTTGGACTGCACTGCTTAGAGATCATCATCTTCAACAACAGCATTAAAATTTCTATCCCACCCTTCTTCAAAGAAACTCAAGGTAGCAAACAACAAAGTAGCAAAACTGTACAATTAAAAAAACACCACCACCACTTTGAAGCATTTAAAAACATTAAGAGCATGCTGTTTTTAGGATGGGGGTGGTTTGGATGATTTTTGTGGGTCTGGTGTGGCTGCTATCAAGGGTAAGCTTTGTGGAACACAGTGAAAAATGAAATTTTCTAAGGGCCAGCTGGTCAAGGCCAGTGCTGGATTTTCAAGAACGACTTGGATAGTTCTTTGAATCAGCCTTATTTAATTCTTATATTATTCCTGTTACTGACAAGTACACAGCTAAATAGTATCCCCCCTCCACCTTGTTATCAAAAACAGAATAACTTTGATATGAAGGATAATAAATGGTCAAAGAGGGATTCTTCTTCTTCTTAGAAAGGTACTGAAAAATACTGTCACAATGGCCTTAGAGTTGGATTCTTTGTCGGTTTTATTTGATGGCAACTTCTGTCCTGGTGAGCTAGGAGGTGTCCTGAGGTATTTCAAGCAGTCAGTGTCCTGCCTTTGGCTGAATTGTGCTCTTATTTGCCTGAGCGTAAAATGGTCACCATTTTGCCTGAAGCTTTTGCCACCCATTTTAAAATACTGCACATATTTGTATGCCCATGTATTATTCATGCAGCTGTGTGACTAGACAAAGTAGGAAATTTAGATGTAGCTTTTATATTAGCGATAGACTGATAAAGGTAAACCCTGTTGAATGAACATTCACCCAATCCGGCCAAACATTCTCCTGTGCAAACCAAGGCATTGCACATCTCCTATTCAACTTCAGTGGGGAACAGCCAGAGAATATTCCAGTGGAATGCTCCCATCGTTTCCCCCCCTTTTCCTAGCATTCATTTATTTTTAGTACTGCTTCTAAAAAGACAGCACTTTTAGAAGTCACTTTTTGCTGAGTAAGGCATAAATTCATTTCGTGCAGTTATTGAATGTATTGATATTTCTACATTTTTTGATTAATGCAGAAATAAGAGAACACACATTTAATCTCCAGGTAGAATGTATTGTGTGTGTGTGTGTGTGTGTGTTTGTTTTAAAAAATGGGGCTATGGAAGAGGGAGAACTAACCTAAGAATGTCTCTATGCCAGCTTTACTGAACACTTTGATTTGAATGAAAGATTGATGAAGATGCTGTTGTTGATTATGAAGAATGCATTGTTTGTGGGAAGTTGATGACAACTGTCTCAGTGGAGTAAAAACACAAAGCTCAAAGGTCACAAACATGGTGCCCCCAGGAACCATTGCATATCCATCAGTAGCTCCTATGGTGCCCATGAAAGATCTCAAAAATCCACAATGCACAACAGAACATTTGGTCTTCCTGTTCAGTTCTTGTTTGCTTGGCTCAGCATCTCCTATGCTGAACACTGCCCCTGCTTAAACATGTCTGCAGTTCATTGGCTGCTACCACCTATTCTGAACAAATGGAAGATGCAAACAGCTTCTCTCTGTGAGAATGCAGGGTGCCTTCTGAACTATGTCCCTCTGCAAACCACTGTTCCAAATCTATACTGTCCTCCTGCTCCTGGGAAGATTCAGGAGCAGGGGGAGGTGGCTCCCACCATTCCTCCTCAGTCCAGCCCTCCTCAGCACGGTCCCTGACATTAGGGCTGTTATAATACTCTGATGGGTACAGATATGTTTATGCATGTGTACGTAGCTGTCAAAGGTACGTAGCTGTCTATGGCACCCACAACAGCAATGTGAATAAGTAAATCATTATACATAAATAAGCAGAGGGCCCTTAACTAGTGACAGGGAACCTGTGGCCTTCCAGCTGTTGCTGGACTACATGGAGATCTGATCATTGTCCATGACTGAGGTTGATAGGAGTTGAAGTTCTACAACATCTTGAATGGCCACAGGGTACGGGAATTGCTTTTCCTTGAGCAGCTCCCACACTGCTGCCATAACATTTGAATATTCCTCCCATATAACATGATTGCATTAGTATACTGAAATGAAGAAGGAGGAGGAGGAGGAGAAGAGTTTGGATTCGATATCCCGCTTTATCACTATCCAAAGGAGTCTCAAAGCAGCTAACAATCTCCTTTCCCTTCCTTCCCTACAACAAACCCTCTGTGAGGTGAGTGAGGCTGAGAGACTTCAGAGAAGTGTGACTAGCCCAAGGTCACCCAGCAGCTGCATGTGAAGGAGTGGGACCATGAACCTGGTTCACCAGATTACGAGCCTACCACTCGTAACCACTACACCACACTACACATGAATTCCATGGTTCTACCAAGTAGAAGAAAAAGCAAATGAGCTGCTGAAGGAACCCCTTCTTTTTGAAAATGTTATTACCATCCCCTGCTGCCATATTTCTGGTATCATTGTTGCCTGCAGTAAGTTACAAGCAGAGAGTCATGTCTGGATTCCAGCGGATAGCCAGGAAACCCTAAGTTGCTTCTTTCTCAGTTTTTTTCCAGTGTGCCAAGAGTTAAACAAAACAATGCATTCCTTGTGAGTCTTCTTTACCCCCACCCACCAATAACCGCTGTTGTGTGTAGCCAGGGAACTATTCTAAATAAATGACATGCTATCCAAACAATACAATTTAGGAAGTGTGTGAATCCAAAATGGGGGGGGGGGGGGGAGAGAAGCAGATTTCATGCTCATATAGAATTGTGCTTTTGTTTTTAAAATTTTGTGTGGCTTCCTCTCTCTAGCACAGTGCCTTGTTATGATGTGCTGTTGTTCAGGAATATTCTTAGGAATATGCAGATTTCCATTACATAAAGGAACATAAAATATGAAGTGACTAGGGTGACAATTCCAAACATCTCCTTCTATGAATTCACTGATTCATTAAATTTATATACTGTTCCAGAGCAAAGCTCTCTGCGATTTTTTTTTAATCCAAACAATTAATGATCCAAAGAAATGATCCCACTGGAAAAATCTTACATTTAGTTTTATCTGCTGAACTAGAAATTAATCAGTGACCCTCTTTGTGCTTTTCAAAACAGCAAACTAACTGGCAGAGGAAAAGGCAGTCAAGATTTGCCTTAAAAAGCTGCATCAGAGGTCATTTGAGACCCCTCTACCTAATCCTTAATCCGTGTCACTTCGAACAATCTATGCAATCAGTAAGTAGTTTGGTAGCTAGCAAGATGGGTGCAGTTGCAAGTAAAGAAGACAGCGAGCAGAATCTGACACTCAAAAGGCCTCTGACATCCGATGTAGCTGATTGCTGATAATGTCTATTCTGCAGACTACTTTTTCCTTATTGGCATGAACAGAACACTTAGAGAATTAGAATATTTCCTTTATATTTCACCAACAGGATCATTTCAAATATCTGAACTGTAGCCTCCTCCATCAACATAGATATTATCCCCATGTCCAGTACAAAATATTTTTAAATGCCAAAGTTAAATGTTAACAATGGAATGTAGATACTTCTTTAAATTTAAGCTTTTAAAAATCAGATTCAAGGAATATATACCGGTATATATGGTTTTGTAAAGGGAAGAGGAAAACACAAACATTTTTTTAACCTTCCTTTGTTTGTTCCTTTGTTAATATCTTGCTCTGCTAGGTTTACAAATCCTAAATAAATAGAAATTAGTGCTCCTTACTTTGCAGTCCATTTGCTTTAGATGTTTGCCTTGAGGGACATTTGTGTATTCTACTAATGGCTGCAGCAGAGTGCTGTCTCATTTTCATTCTGGCAAAAAAAGGCTGTTTCCATGGTTACAGTTTCATTTGCTAGAGAGAAACTGATGGTTGCTAGTGATCCCGTCATAAGCAACTTCTGTCAGATTTCTTATCAAGTAGACATATTTTGACAAAGTGAACGATAACACCATAATAAGAGAAGTAAGTTGCTACTCAGTGTAATGAACCATTTAGCATTAAATGAAATGTGAAACCACACTGTAAAGACAAAATATGTGGGGAGAAAAAGTAATATTTATTTATACATGGCTCTTCCCCCAACACACACGTACACACACAATCAATACTGTAATGATGATTGTCTTGCTTGCTTTCCATTGTCAAAGTAGATCTACCAGTGTAAAATTGGTTTACATTTCGGGGTCACATACATACAAAACCTGCAACGAGCATGCATATCACAGAACGCTTGCATAAAGCAATAATGACATCTAGGTTTCTCTGTCTTAGCCCATTTAACTTGGTTTGGCCCAAGGCTAGCCTAAGGGCTGAGTGAGAGTGTACTATCTGAAAAAAAAGCATGATAAAAGGCTGGTCACAGCATTTTGCCCCCAACAGATTATATATTACTCTGGCTGTTAACAAGAAATGTTCCAGTCTTAGAAGTGACAAGCAGGGTTGGCTGAGTTCTTTGTTCCTGTGATTGGTGTGATTGGTTCCTGTGATTAATCCAGAGTGTTGTCAAGATCAGAAGGGCAAAGGGAAGGCCTGCTTCAAAATATTCTGTTTGGGTGCTGGAAAAGCCAAAGCAATCTGGGAAAATGGAGTTTGCACAGCATTGTTGGGTGGATGGCTCCCCTCTTTTTGAGAGCATCCTCTTGGAGAGTGTTGAAATTGACTGACAGGAAGACACATTCTGGACTGAGGGATCTGACAGCACCTGTTATTGGGATAACATCTGACAAGCTCCAGAAAGTGTCAAAAAGAAGAAGAAGAAAGAGGCAGAAAGAGAAATCCCAAGAGCAACAAAAAGCGACAACTGATCATCGCAATATAAAGATACCAAAGCAACCATGAAATATAAATAATAAAAGCAGCAGACAAAAAACAAGCCAGCCAACATGTGGAAAAAATATGCAATAAGTGAGTTTTGTAGTGTTCACTAGTCAGAATCTGTAACACTGAAATCAGCAACAGATGATTTAGCCCTTAGAAAAAAACTGTTTAAGACTTATTTTTGGTTCCATATGGATAGGATCCATTCAGAAAATTGTTCCATACCTTATGTTGTCTTAATTAGTTGTGCTACATAAATTTACATATTTCAGTAAAAAGGAAGCTGCAGATGGTAGGATGGAAAGCTATCGCTGATTAATCAGCACAGTTTGTCAATTAATTAACTACAGAGCTAAAAGATGAAAGGAACAATCCAAAAACTTTCAGGAGATTCACCACCATGCAAAAAACATGATGTGCAATCAAGGACAGCCCCTTTCCTTCAGTGCTCAGGAATTCTCCAGTCAGAAACAAATCTGGGGATCCCCCTTGCATACATTGAGCTCTTCTAGGGTTGTAGAAGAGACCAAGGCTCCCACATACTTCTGCAGCTGCAACGAAGTTGCCAGATAATGAATATTAAGCCCTTTCACTGAGAAATTATTATTATTATTATTATTATTATCATTATCCAAACAATGTTCCAAAGAAACAATCCCACTGGAAAATCTAACCTTTAGTTTTATCTGCTGAACGAGAAATTAATCAGTGACCCACTTTGTGCTTTTCAAAACAGCAAACTAACTGGCAGAGGAAAAGGCAGTCAAGATTTGCCTTAGAAAGCTACTACATCAGAGTGGTGCTGTGGTCTAAACCACTGGGCCTCTTGGGCTCGCCGATCGGAAGGTTGGCGGTTCGAATCCCCACGATGGGGTGAGCTGCCATTGCTTTGTCCCAGCTCCTGCCAACCTAGCAGTTTGAAAGCATATTAGCATGAGTAGATAAACAGGTACCACTGTGGCAGGAAGGTAAACGGCATTTCTCTGTGCTCTGGCACTTGTCAAGGTGTCTTGTTGTGCCAGAAGCAGTTTAGTCGTGCTGGCCACATAATCTGGAAAAACTGTCTGCAGACAAACACTGGCTCCTTCAGCCTGAAAGCGGAGATGAGCTCAACACCCCATAGTTGAATTCAACTGAACTTAACCATCTAGTGGTCTTTCACCTTTACCTTTTACATCAGAGATCATTTGAGACCCCTCTACCTAATCCTTAATCCATGTCACTTCAAACAATCTTTGCAATCAGTAAGTAGTTGGGTAGCTAGCAAGATGGGTGCAGTTTTGAGTAAAGAGGACAGCAAGAAGAATTTGACACTTGAAAGGCCTCTGACAGCCGATGTAGCTGATTGGAGCAACTCCCTGCAATGCAGAAATATGCAACTATCCCATATGAGGATCTATCCCGCAACCTTTGCGTTATCAGAAACACACTCAAACAAACTGTGCTATCCAGTTCCAGCACCTCTTAGCTGGACACAATTGCCATTATAAGACAAGGGGGGCATTCATGGAGAGTTTCGCTACCTCTTTTTCTAGAAAAATAGCACTTTACATAAGCCTTCACACATGTTATGCAAATCTGTGTTCTCTTTTGTCCTTTCTTTTGGTGATGCAAAAGTAGTCATCCTAAAGCTGTTAGGACTGGCATGCCAGGCTGCATATTTCTGCAGGAGCTATGCACACTTAACTCACAGTGATATCAATTAAAAAATTATTTCATCGGATCTTGGGTAATAGCAATCTTTACTGGAAACTGGCAAGAAACATGAAAATGGTGTTGCACAGGGAAATTGTGTGCATGACCAGACCTGTATTCTATTAGAAAACTATTCTCTTGGCATGAAATTCATTGAAGGTTTTAAAGGCCTATCTGTTTTGTGTTACTCATGTCTTTGTTCAACTACCCTGAGGACCACAATGGGACTACTCAAAAGCAGCAGAGCCCATTTAATGATTAAAGATTTCCATCTCGTATTGAGTCATCAGGTATTAAGTGTACTCATCTTCCTATTCAGCTGCTATTATCAAGTGTGACTGATTGCACTGAAACATTTATTTTTGAATCTTACTTTCCAGTTTTGCAGCTGAGTTTGGAGTTTTCTTTTCTGTTTCTTCTCTCTCAAGCACTCCATATACACACTATCTCTCTCACACCTTTTAGCATCTCTTTATGGATCCTCTCATTTAATAGCACAATTGTGTGTCCTCTGAGAATGTTTCCATTTTAACTTGACCGATTAAGATCATTCTTCAATCTTGCCTCTGCAACTATTCAGAATTAAACAAAACTAGAGCTACTAGAGGCCTATTGTTCATCACTGATGTGTTAAGTGAAACCATGTCAGACTACACAATAATATCCTCCAATATTCTGTGGGAAATTACAATTCATAAAGTGAAGTACTGATGATGTATTGAAGTAAAACTCTGCTTCCATTATCGAAAAGCAGTGGCACTGCCTTGATTTTTGTATTTAAGCCCAGGGCAAATAGTTTTGGTAATGCACACAACTGAAAAAGAACTAAAGGTGCATAAAGCAACTCAGTAATATGGAACTCCTTGGCATCGCTTAAGTTCAGATAAAGTGGAGGAAGCGGCAGCTATGGCTATACACTGGAAACAATATTCTCTGATCTAAAATAACCAACAACTATTCTTAATATATAAAGACTCTCTTGCAATTAACCAGTTCTGGAGAAGAAAATATACTCTGTGCCTCCTAAGCAGCACTTTCTTTTCATGCCCTCCTTCTTCTTGTAAGCAACTTTCACCTCTCACCAGTCTCTTCGATTCATGAAGAAAAATACAATCAATGGCTGCTAACCACAGTGGCTATGATCTTCCTCAACCTTTGGACACAGCATGCCAGGTGCTGGGAATCACAACCAGGGAGAATGCTGTTGCACTTGGGTTCTGCTTATGGGTTTCCACAGGTATCTGGTGGCCACTGTGAAAACAGGGTGGTGGTCTAGATGGGCTTTTGACCTCATCCAGCAGATTCTTCTGTTCTTTCCTTCTTACATAACACATCTCCTGAGAGTGCTTCCCTGCTTCCAGAGGCAAAGCAACATGCTCCAGTACCCGGAACAACGCTTGTCCCAGGGGGTGCGTAGCGAGCAGTGCATGCCCTGGGGGGTGCCGCCGATCAGAGGTTGGCATTTTGTCACCCCTCCTTTGGACTGGTACCTGGGGCAGACCGCCCCCTGCCCCTGCTCCCCGGAACACCCCTGCCTGCTTCCTAGGTAAACCTTTCCATATTCGGCACAAATGTTGCATCCTGGACAAATGTTCTCCTAGCACATCCTTTACTGAGTGTAATAACTTCATCTTCTTTATATACAAGAGAAGCACAAGACAACTGCCGCCAGAACCATGCACCAGAATAAAGAACCATGGCTGATCCTAAACTAGACAAGGTACATCTGCATGGTTAGAAAGTAAGTTCTTTCTTTAATTTGGAAAAAAAAAGCTGGTTATATCCTTATGAATATATTCTCTGACAGGCTCAACCTCAGCCCTCCAGATGTTTTTGGCCTACAACTCCCATGATCCCTAGCTAGCAGGACCAGTGGTTAGGGATGATGAGAATTGTAGTCTCAAAACATCTGGAGGGCTGAGGTTGAGGAAGCCGGTTCTCTGACATGAAAATGCCACTATTCTGTAGAAAGAAAGAAAAAGAAAAATACATTAACGTGTTGCTCACATTGACCTATATAATTGTTCTAAAATAAAATAAAATCTAAAAACAACAAAAATGTATTCTTGACTTTCTGTGGGTTATCTCCAACTCAGAGTATATTCACTGACATTAATATACCTAAGTTAGACATGTCCATTATTTTTAATGGGTCTCCTCAAAGTAGGACTAATGTTGCCTACAACCAGATTATTTACTGCCTTGCCCTCTATATACTATTGTTTATCAGTATATTCTTACTGAGCATGTTTATCAGTATATTATCAGTATATTCTTACCCACAACTTATACTCTTCTAGCTCTAATTCCTTCTGCCTTCTGAAAGACTCCTGTTCTCTACTGTGATTCCTTTAATTTGCTGTCCTGTGTAGGAAACTACATCCTTGAACATGTACTTGGGGCCATCTCTCTTCCTTCAAATTGCTCTTTCAAATCCTCCAGGTGTTATCAGATAGATGGACCAGCAGAGAAGTAGAGGCGTAATTAACCACACAAACCAAGTTCATAATACCAGCTAGACAAATTAAGCTAATTTGTTAAAGTTTACAAATATTCCATGTTCGGTGTAGTTATTGAGCAGTGGTCAGCAAACTTTTTCAGCAGGGGGCTGGTCCAATGTCCCTCACACCTTGTGGGGGGGGCAGACTAAATTGGGGGGGGGGAGAACGAATTCCTATGCCCCACAAATAACCCAGAGATGCATTTTACATAAAAGCACACATTCTAGTCATGTAAAAACAACAGGCAGGCCCCACAAATAACCCAGAGATGCATTTTTAAATAAAAGGACACATTCTACTCATGTAAAAACATGCTGATTCCTGGACTGTCCGTGTGCTGGATTTAGAAGGCAATGGGGTCGCATCTGGCCCCTGGGCCTTAGTTTGCCTAACCATGTTATTGAGTCATCCAGATGTTGTCATCATTGGTTAAATACAGGGATCCTCTGGAGGTATTTGTTGACTCCTGTGGTTTCTTCAAAAGATGGTGCAAACACAAAGCTAAAAAATTTAGCACCTTACAGTAACACATTTCATTACCAATGGCAAGTCACCATTCGTATTTGAGAAAAAGGATCTATCACCTGTTTTGGATTGCTTTGCAATAAGAAGTATCTGGAAGTTTTCTGGAGCTAGCCATCTTTGTTATTGTGACCTTGGTCTTTATCGCTTAATTGGAGCCATTCTTCTATAACTTACCCTTCTGAGACAGCATCTCATTATTCCTGGCAATTAGCTGCAACACCTGGTAAAAGCTGTGCATCCTCTGAAAAAGAAAATTCATTTCTTTCGTTAAATGGGCTCTTTTCATAAAGACAAAAATGTAGTTTAGGCTTTTTTTCCTGGCACGCAGGCCACCGCTAAGTAACACAGGCACCAGGAAGAGTGAAGAAATGGCTAAAATGACATAGAAGGATAAGGCAGGAATGAACTGAGTGAATTGGCAGTGCCAGTGTGGTGCAGTGGTTAAAGTGTTCAACCTGGGGAAAAAACAATCAGAAAGAGCATGGACAGTATGATGAGCACTGGTGGTACCCATTGGTGTAGCCAAGGGAGGGGGGAAGGGCTGCCCCCCTGATCAAGTAAACCAATAGAAATACTTAAGTAACTGGACGATCACATTGGTTCTACACACGCCCAACAAAAGTCCTTTCCTCCTAACAAAAATCCCCCCCCAATAATAATAATAATAATAATAATAATAATAATAATAATTATTATTATTATTATTATTATTATTCTGGCTACGTCCATGGTGGTATCCCACCTGGTTTTCACCTTGGCTTCCCTCTTGTTTTGCTCTTTCTGTCTGCCGGCCGATTATTTTATCTTCTTTTCTGTTTCATGTCATTTTTGGCCGACAGCTTCATATGGAAGGCAGTAAGCTGTTTGTCCAAGCGGGTGAAGAAAGCAACAGTTTGAGCAGCAGCTGCCACCTTGATCAGGGGAGGGCCACATCTTACTAGGCAACCTTCCAGATGCCATATGCCAACGATGGCTGGCACAATAAATGCCAATTTTACTTTGTACAGTAGACTAATTTCTACACACATTCACATGCTCCTCTCTGTCAAGCAACCGTCATGATCAGAATTCTCTGTGGCAGGAACATTCCATGTTTAGGGAGTCATGGCAGAAAAGGTCCATTCTCTTGTTGTCATCCTTTGCACATCCCTTTGAGAGGACACACAAAGGGACTCAGATGATGAATGCAAGACCAGGTGAGCACCAGCTAAAATGTCTAGTGGACACCAGAACTGAAAAATGTCTCAACATTATATTTACACAACATAAATTCAAAAAGTAAGTATGACAAATATTATGATGTTGATGATGTTAAAAATATTTATCTCCAAACATATTACTTGGAACAGCAATATTTCATAACATTTCTCTAAAATTTTAACTTCTCACTCAGTGAAGCACCTGACAGTAAGAGCTGTTCGACAGTGGAATTTGCTGCCAAGGAGTGTGGTGGAGTCTCCTTCTTTGGAGGTCTTTAAGCAGAGGCTTGACAACCATATGTCAGGAGTGCTCTGATGGTGTTTCCTGCTTGGCAGGGGGTTGGACTCGATGGCCCTTGTGGTCTCTTCCAACTCTATGATTCCTATGATTCTATGATTCTATGAAGCTTCACATCAAATTTCTTAGTGATAGTAACATCATGTTAATGTTAACATTTTAATCATTTAATTTTAAGAACTCATACTATCTTAACATGATGGCAACATGCCTTAAGCTGTCAGCTTCTTCTTCATAATCATCATCATAATACATATAATTAATTGCATTCATGGGTATAACAAATTTAATTGCCATTGGTTGTATTTTATACCGTATTGGCCCAAATAAAAGCCACACCCAAATATAAGCCACACCTTTAAAATTGTGCTGTAAGCTGCCCAGAGTGGCTAGGGAAACCCAGTCAGGTGAGCAGGGTATAAATAATAAAATTATTATTATTATTATTATTATTATTATTATTATTATTATTGACAAATGTATCACAGCCATTACTGTCTGTATACCAATAGTAATTAGTACAGTCGTATCTTGGAAGTCAAATGGAATCCATCCTGGAAGTCCGTTCAACTTCCAAAATGTTCAGAAACCAAAGGACTTACGGACTCACATTACATTAACCTTAAACCAAAGAAAGAAGTAAGAAAGAAAGAAAGAAAGAAAGAAAGAAGGACTTGGAGGAGCTAGCGACGGTCCTTTCTGCCACGACCAATTTTTTGGTCGCAGCTCCTTTCAAGGTGCACTTGGCACGGGAGTGTATGCCCAGCTGCTATGGACAAAGCCAGAAGGCTGCAGTATGGTGCAGTATGGAAGGTGCTTGCTCTGGGTGGCAGGCTGATTCCCCAACCAGATGTTATTTTCAGAAATGTGGCCCCATTTAGGAAGGATGGCGTGCACTTGTCTGATGGCGGAAATGATGTATGGCTTGCTGGAATCATCAAGGTTCGATAGATTGGTTGCGGGTGTGAGGGTATTGGTGGTGAGCGATTGGCTCATGTGGCGGTTAGGCATTGGCTCCTTGATTTGTGGGGGAGGGGAGGTCAGCCATCGCTTGCCCCTCCATTGACCAAGGGTATTCTGTTAAAGAAATCTAGGGCCTGGATCCTGTCCGAAGTCCGCTTGAGAGGCTAGGGCCATGTCAGGCCTCTGGGGACACCGAGGAGAGCTACAGGCGGGTTCCCCCAATGTGGCTTCCTCTTTGGGTGGTTTACCCTTACTGACTTCCTGCAAAGGGGGCAGGAGTCCAATATAGTCCTTTGCCAATGCCTAAGCCAATACAGTTCATTTCAATTATTGATTACATTTCTGTAATCAATAAAGTTGTGGCCTAAAATTTTGTCCAATAACCTTAAACCAAAATTCTGTGTCAGTGTGAATTTTATTCTAATGGGGGGCTGGTTTGGGGGACTTGCCACGCAATTAGTACAGTCGTATCTTGGAAGTCAAATGGAATCCATTCCGGAAGTCCGCTCAACTTCCAAAACGTTCAGAAACCAAAGCGTGGCTTCTGATTAGTTGTAGAAAGCTCTTGCAGCCAATTGGAAGCCCCGTAAGCCCTGTTGGATGTTCGGCTTCCAAAAATAGTTCGCAAACTGGAACAGTCACTTTCGGGGTTGTGGCATTTGGGAGCCAAAACGTTCGAGAACTAAGCTGTTTGAAAACCAAGGTACGACTGTATAGTCAGGCAAATGGTTAAAACTATGAGAACAGTGTGAAACATCCAAGGAATAATGGGCAGCTGTGTGCAACACTGCAACCAAAGAGTCTATGCACAAGAACCACAACCTCATTTACTTTGCATTGTTTCACAGAAAGTATGACATTGCAATGGAAAAAGCAGTAGAAACAGTTCCCAAAGCTTGAAATCACTATTTTCAGGAGAGCTTTCCGCCAAAAAGCTCAGCATTCAAAGTATTAACAAAATCAGCTGTTCAGATAAACAACAGTGGTGTTTACATGGTGCTACAATGGCAGATGGGACGCAGGTGGCGCTGTGGGTTAAAGCCTCAGCGCCTAGGACTTGCCGATCGAAAGGTCGGCGGTTCGAATCCCTGCGGCGGGGTGCGCTCCCGCTGCTCGGTCCCAGCGCCTGCCAACCTAGCAGTTCGAAAGCACCTCCGGGTGCAAGTAGATAAATAGGGACCGCTTACCAGCGGGAAGGTAAACGGCGTTTCCGTGTGCGGCTCTGGCTCGCCAGAGCAGCGATGTCACGCTGGCCACGTGACCCGGAAGTGTCTCCGGACAGCGCTGGCCCCCGGCCTCTTGAGTGAGATGGGCGCACAACCCCAGAGTCTGTCAAGACTGGCCCGTACGGGCAGGGGTACCTTTACCTTTACCTTTACAATGGCAGATATATGCATGGAGAGGTATATAATGATTTTGGGTAATGGTAAACTTTGGATAACCAAACTCTGGAAAATGAAGGTTGTGATCTATTGCAATGTGACTGTCCTCAATGCAAATCCAGGGAGTCTACAGCTATCTGCACCAGATCTGGCCCTTTAAAACTCCATAGCTGCTTTTGAAGCAAGGTTAACATACAAATAAGTGACTGATAAGAATGCAGCTATAGCCAAAAAGAGCACTGTATGCTTTATTTTTCAGATTGACCTTTACAGGTTTTTGAGCCCAGAGCCCTGCAGACTTCCCATCAGAGTTGTTTTTCATTGCACTGCTCTGTTTCTTAGACCCATGGAAACTTTAGATAAATGTATACCATCATCTCTGCTGACACAGTATCCTCTTTCACTCCAAGGGCTGAGAGAAATGTTCAAATGCTAAAGAAATGTGTAGACAACAGGAAACAAACCAAGGATTCTTAACAGATGTGAACTCATTCGGGTTTCATTTCTTAAAATAAAGCGTTTGACTACCTTAAGTAATAGCTAATGAGGCCCAACTGCAAGTAGAAACAAATTAATTCCAAACTAACCACTGTCACTCTCTTATTATAGTCAGGATGTTTCAGGGAGAGGAAAAGAATACAGTAATGCTCAGAATTTATAAAGGGTTTATTAAAAAAAAGTTTTAAAAATACTTTACATCCATTATCCCAGCTGTACCTATACCATTTCAAAGGCAGGAGAGAGAGAGAGAGAGAGAGAGAGAGAGAGAGAGAGAGAGGGAGGGAGGGAGGGAGAGGGAGCATATCCTGGAGAGGTTTGCCTAGCTGCGGTGTCAGTAAACTGTGATAATGCTGAAATCCAAGGAGGCCTGTTAATATTGACATTCTCCTGGATTCTAAAGATGCACGTCTTTAAGCAAGCATTTCCTGGAACTTGAACTTCTTGACCAAATTGTTTCCATTCTTAATTGCTGTGCTTTTTAACTGTTAACTTGTTAAAATGCAATTGTACCTTTCAATTAAATATTGATTTTATAATTGATTTTGTACTTGCAAACTGCTTAGAAGTCATTCTGGTGCGGTACGTAAGCAGTCTATAAATTATCAATCAATCAATCAATCAATCAATGATGCATCTTACTTGCCTTAGATCACAGTCTGACTACAGGAGGGCAGATATTGACTTCAAGGTTGGATTACTGCAATATGCTTTGCGTGATTCTTTCCTTGATCCAGAAGCTGAAGTTAATGTAGAATGTTCTAGAACAGCCCCTGACAGAAGTTAGCAACTGCTAGAGTTGGCCTGTGCCTATCAAGTCATCTGAGCAGGGGGGATGGCAGATCCCATGAGGTGTTGAAGAGCCAGCCACCACAGGACACCTGTTGATTGATTTATTTAATTATTACAACTATATCACATCTTTCCTCTGCCTCCCCCATTTTATCCTCATAACCATGTCTGAAGGAGTGTCTCCACCCCCATCTTTCAACCTGGACACTGAGGTCCAGTGCCAAAGGCCTTCTGGCAGTTCCCTCACTGCGAGAAGCGAAGCTACAAGGAACCAGGCATAGGGCCTTCTTGGTGGTGGCACCCACCCTGTGGAATGTCCTCCCATCAGATGTCAAGGAAATAAACAACTATGTGACTTTTAGAAGACATCTAAAGACAGCCCTGTTTAGGGAAGTTTTTAATGACTGATGTTCAAATGTATTGTTAATCTTTTGTAGGAAGCTGCCCAGAGTGGCTGGGGAAACCCAGCCAGATGGGTGGGGTATAATAATAATAATAATAATAATAATAATAATAATATCTGCCTTCTGAACTCCTATGGTCTGGTTGCTTCCTGGCTGGCACAGGGCCTTCTCAGTGATGGGTTCCCATTTGGGGAACACCCTCCTCAGTGAGGTACATGTGCACTATTGACTTTCAGAAGAAATTTAAAAACATTCATGTTTACTCCAGCTGATGGCTGATAGTGGCCATATCAAGCATGAAACTGATAACTGTCAGGGTAATATGATTGCTTTCAAATATTTTAGATTCTCAGTCATCTGTAAGGAATCGGTCGTCCCAAACTGGACACTCCATAATTTGATTGGGTTTTTCAATAGAAATCTTCCACAAAATGATTCCATCACAAGCCAAATGGAGCTTCTCTCATATGCACAAGCTTGGCATTTCCAAAAATGATTCACTGTCATTAGTACTACTGATATTTGACTTGTATAGTGACACCTATGTGGAAAGTCCTTTACAGAACGTAAGAGGAGCCTCTGTCCACAGTGCCGAACAAATTTAACATCAGTCAAATTTATTTATTTAAACATTTATATTCCACCTTTCTGTAATAAATCATACCCTTGACACCTTATATGATATGAACAGCAATCAACAAATAAATTTTGCAACCCTATAAATAAGAACAAGAGACAAATAGCAGCAATGAAAGAAGATTGTGAAAATGTATCAGGAGACAGAAAAACAAAACAAGTAAGCACAAGCTCTGACTAAAAACGACTGGTGGGATATAATGGTCTTAGGCACCCATTTAAAATTGTGCAAAGGGAGGACCAGGTAGACCTCTGTTGGTGGGCTTTTGCAAAATTTAGGTGTCCCAGCTGGGAAGGCCCTTTCTGTTGTTTTATTGTATTTTTACTATTTTGTTGGAAGCCGCCCAGAGTGGCTGCGGAAACCCAGCCAGATGGGTGGGGTATAAATAATTAATTAGCATTATTATTATTTCTCATTCCCTTCTCCTTCACCTCTGTTGCTGAGAGGACAAGAAGGTAGGCCTCAGAAATGGAACACAGATCTCAGACAGGTTTACTTGAAAGAAAACAACTGCATAATTGATCCTGGCAAAGGAAGTTATCATGACAAACCACATGTATGCAGTTCCACTGCTGCACATGAGGATTTCTGTATTATGGCCATAATATTCCAGGTCTTCGTGAGCTCAGTACCATGGGTGATATCCAACTTTAGTCATCCTCAGATCAGACCCATTAAAATAGAAGTCCATTGATTTCAGTGGGTCTACTTTGAGTATGACTTAGTTGGATATTACTCTATGAATGTGAAATTTGTACCAAAGAACCTTTCTTTGAGACTCCTACAATATTGTAAATGTTACACTCAGCACCTGAGTTTCCAAACAATGCAGAGTATAACAATGCATCTCACAAACACTGATACTCAAAAATTAACAGACACTGATCACTTACTCTAATGAGTCATTGTTTGCCATTAGTTTAACACAGGGTCTTCAGCCTAAAAGCACAATTTTTGCAAAACACTTAAAGCGATTGTAAGACCGTATAGAAGGCGAGGCCTTCAGTATAACCTATTTAACTGACAAACAATTACATTTTGGATTGAAGAGGTGAAATGATTAAGAATATTTGACTTAGTTGCCATGACAGCATGCATTTTTCATCAGGCAGAGTGTAATTACTACAATTTCAATGATGTAAAATCAAGAAAGATGATAACAAACAGCAGAACCATGGAGATATTGCCATTGCAACCAGGTTGCCATAGCAACAGCGATAATAATCTCAGTGATAGATGTTTTCTCTTGCTCTTTCCATTTTGTACGGTTATAACATTCAGAGCTAGTTTTTACCACAGCTTTTTATAGTTTATTAGACTGTCAAAATAGTTTATGGGATGTTGTTGCAAAGGAAATGACTGAGTTCCGCACCCTAATAAAAATGCCAAATACTCTGTTTACATACTGCTTGGGCATTTAACAAACATTTAAAAAATGGTATGAAAAATGATTTGATATTGTATCTATATTAATCAATTTGCAAGGCATAAGCTTTGCTACTGAAGGTCAAAGAAACACTGTCAAAGCATGACTTTTTTAAAAGCCTTTTCAAGTTTGCTCTCATGACTTTAAGCAGCCAGCCCCCTTTTACTTAAATATTATTGAAAAGCAAACAGCCTGCAGGAAAAGACTTTACAGAACTGTATGATCAACAGCAAGCCAAGACACATTGGTGGCTTAAATGTGCAAGGACTTAAAAATGTCACATCATAGAATTTGTCAATGGGTGTTAATGAAATATTCATTTACCCACTGATATCCTGCCTTCAGAGTTTCACTATCAATTTTATGTTAATGGAGCTTGGATTTCACCCAATATATTTATTAAGGAGATAAAATAAATATGTAGCCATTAATATGCATTCATTAAGGTACACATCAAATATTAAAATAAATGTACACATTAGCATATCTATGTATCATTTGAAATTAGATATGATCTTGAAATCCTCACTGATGTCATTTTTAACAAACATGCAAAATTAATTTTAACTGAAGCTTGGAGAATTTTGCATTTCAAGTTGTCTGTATTTGCGTATTTGAAGCTACAAAATCAAATAGGGTTTCTGCATTCTATAATACTAATCTCCAGGACCCAAAAATCTACATAAAACTTCAGTAAAATATTTATATATTTCCTTGGATATTCACTCTTGTTGCTTTTTCAGATCTTTGAACTATATTGGGACTTCTTTTTTTGGGGGGGGGGGTTCTTCTTCTGAGTCCTTTTCATATTATGTTCCAGATTTTACATATAGTACTGCTTACATTTTAGAAGCCCTCTCATTTTTTAAATGCTGAACAGATGCAACATTTGAGCTCTAGTCTGCAATGAAAGCCTGAAAGTTCATGACCATCTGATTAAGTAAACTGAAATGATCCCCCACCCACTTCACTGTACTGCAACTCTCCAGTACAAATTTGCTTACCCAGTCAGAAGATAGCAAGGTCCCTTATCTCCCATTCTGAGTCTTTCACACTTCGACATCTATATGCTTTCAACTGGGTTTGCACTGCTCCAGGCAAAGAGATAGTTGCTGCAATATTCTCTTTCCTCTTGCCTTTGTACTGTGCCCTAGCTTCTAGCACCAGCTTTAAGCCCATCAACCTACTGATGATCTCCATTCAGAGAAGAGAACATAAGAAGGCAAAAGAGAGCTAGACTGAAAGTGTGTGATATAATACAAGTATGCCAACAGAATGGTAGGAAGAGTTAAAGAAGATGAAGAATTTCTCAAATGTCAGGCAAATGAATCCATTTCACAAAACACATTCTGTCATAACCTCCTCTCTGGTGATGAGAGAGCTAGTGCAACTGACATTGGGTGCTATGGTTTGACAGTTGCTAAGTTGCTCCTGCACATCTGCTCATTGATTAACTTACAGTATAAAAGGAATCCAACTGCGATCAAGTGATTTAAATCAATGTGCATATGTGCTGAAGCACATCAGTAACCTGGAAAGGGGAGATGTATACTGAAGAATGAAGAAACATACTCAGTTTCCAAAATTCATTTTAGAAATTCTCCAGGTGAAGCTGGAAAGTTGGTAGATCAGAACCTTGGTACCATCATGGAAACCACTCCCACCACCTCTGCTTTCTCTGTCCGTGTACACAATTATTTTTGCCTATAACCTTCTCTGAGTTGGAGACCTTTCCTGAATGATAAAATCACACAATAGAAGTCTATTATAGCAGCTGTATAGCCTGAACTTCCTGAAGGCTATTGAGAGAGAGAGAATCCTGTTGTGACTGAATGGACTTTTCCATTTCAAACTGCTGACTCAGAACTGGCACTGTTACAGATGCCACAAGATACTCATTCCGCATTTCTAATAAGTCAGTCCTTTAGTGTGGCAGCACATTGGGCAGGGCCACACCATACATTTACATCACATCCAGTGCGCATTTAAAGCACATGAAACCCCCCAAAGGATGTTGAAAACTGTAGCTTCCCCCTCACAGAGATACAATTCCTGGCAGCCTTAACAAACTACTGTCCCCAGATTCTTTGGGAGAAGTTATGTGCTTTAAATGTGTGTTCGGTGTGCTTTAGATGCATGGTCAGCAGTGCCAACTTGACCCAGTGACCGCAAGGCCCTGGCATAGAAATTTGTGGGTCACCTGGCCCTTTCATGAGGAATTTTGGGCCCAAGGGAGTTGGCACCTATGCATGGTGTGAATCTGCCCTACACTTTTGAACTTCCTGCCTCTATCAGGTGGGCAGCCTGGCTATGGTGTTTTTGACACCTGCTTAAAACCTTTTTGTTTAGGCAAGCCTACCCAGATATGTAGAAAGTTGACGTGTGTTTTAATCACTAGCCTATTGCCGATTTAAACTATGTTTTGAATATTTTATATTCCTGTTTTTAACCATTTTTAATTGACAATTTTAATGTGTGTGTTGTTTCTTGCAAACCATTTAGAGGCTTTATTACAATGAAATTTATGAATTTTATAATATAATATAAAATATAATATAGTATAATATAATATAATAATATAAATCTCCTCAGTGATTCCTTCCTCAGCAAGAGTCACCAGCCATACTTTAATCCAAGCTTTTGCAATGAAAAGTGCTTCATAATGGCACTGCTCTTCCTGTTGAATGCAGCCTGCTCTCACTGCAATCTTTGGCAGCAAACATAGAATACATTTCTGGCTGGCTGAATGCAGTGTTCTTCCGTTCTTCCATTGCCTCCCCAAGAATGGTGCAAATTTGGAAGTATTTCCCCAAGAGCCATAAGAATGCAGCAATCTACGCACAGGAAGTGAGCGTCAGAATTTTGCCATTCACAAAGTATTTTGTTCTGTTGACGTCCATACTTACATCTTCCGCTACCCAAATTGAGAACAGATCTGACAAAGGGAGCTACAGGATAAACACTTGAGAAACTGCAGTTGGTGAAGATGATGTTTCTGAAGCATTTTATTATGGAAATTCTCATCTTTCAAGAGAGAGTTCATCAATAATTAAAGTTGCCACCTGTTCCTAATTTTAAAAGACTACCCCTCTTGTAATTATACCTGATGCCTCCTGTCCCACAAAATGTTGATATATGGAAGCAATACTTGTGCTTTAATTTGAAGATTAATTGCAGGTTCAGTTGTTGTTATCATGAAAACTCTCATTAACAATATAATTGAAAATGCACATTTGAATTATGCATAGCAAGAACTCTGAACCTTGATGGGCCAAATTCATTACGAATATACACTCCTGTTGCTCAGTCACAACCACTGTATTTACTAGACAGTCCATGGCCACAACAAAGCCTGCCACAGACCAGTAGTAAACCAATGTCTGTCTGAGACCATTTGAAGCCATAATTTAGGTCATGTTTGCAGTTCATTTATACTCGGAATGTAAAGTCAACTTCTGAGTTTTTATTTATTTATGAGATGTCCCCCCAATTTTTCCCCCTAGGTGACAGGATTTAAAATGCGATGTACCAATGAAATCTATACTACAATAAAGCCACAACAAGCTTAAACAACAGCCAGCAAGGTACACAGCACCAACACTTCTTTTGTTGTTGTCAAAAAGTGTGGCACTTACTGTAACAACTTCATGGTGAGTACCAGCACTTACTTTTTCTAGAAAATAAAGCACTGCATATATAGCACATTACTTTAAAAGCTGTCAAATATATGGAGTAATACCATCAACCAAATCATAGCGATTTGCAAAACCAGATCTTAAAAGGCCTGGGAGAGCAGAAAGGTTTTAAGCTGTTGCCCAAAAGACAATCATGTGGGCACATTCCGTAACCAGGATGCAACCCATAAAAAAAATAAATGCGCCCTTCTTCTCTTTTGCCAATCCTCCAAGCTTCAGCTGGAAGGAGCTTATGGAGACAAATATCAGTAGTTGACTTTGGATATGGGTAGGTACAAGGTCCAATTATCCTTATCTGGCTAGGATATAAGCTTGTTTTCTGGGAGTGTATCTTTTCCCCTTATTATTTTTTAAAAGCTCCTACTCACTCTGCTGAGGGACGCAGGTGGCGCTGTGGGTTAAAGCCTCAGCGCCTAGGGCTTGCCGATCGAAAGGTCAGCGGTTCGAATCCCTGCGGCGGGGTGCGCTCCCGCTGCTCGGTCCCAGCGCCTGCCAACCTAGCAGTTCGAAAGCACCTCCGGGTGCAAGTAGATAAATAGGGACCGCTTACCAGCAGGAAGGTAAACGGCGTTTCTGTGTGCGGCTCTGGCTTGCCAGAGCAGCGATGTCACGCTGGCCACGTGACCCAGAAGTGTCTCCGGACAGCGCTGGCCCCTGGCCTCTTAAGTGAGATGGGCGCACAACCCCAGAGTCTGTCAAGACTGGCCCGTATGGGCAGGGGTACCTTTACCTTTACCTTTACTCACTCTGCTGAGGCTCAAAGGAGACTTGCTTCAGGCACCATGTTTGGTACCACTCTTGAAGAGTAAGCTCTCTCTCTCTCTCTCTCTCTCTCTCTCTCTCTCTCTCTCTCACACACACACACACACACACACACACAGAGGAAACATTTCCTATATGGTGTGGTCCATGGTGCCGGTTGGGCAGAAGAAATGGAAGCAACTGACCCTGCCCACATGGCTCTTTAATTCAAATATTCTCTCCAGAGGTAAGGAAGCATAGCACATGGAAGGAGCCCCTAAGCAGCTGCGAATGTCTATTCTTTTCTAATGACCAGAGTTGGGTGGTAAGAGGCACCGATTGCTATATCATCCCTCTGCACCTGGAAGAAAGGTACCAAATATTTGTTCAGCTGATTTTCAAAACAGATGTTCAACCCTCAAAAACCTCTTACAAACTGCCTGAGACTTAGAAAGATGAATGAATTAAAATTTAGATTGAAAATGTCATTGGATTTTAGAGTATGTTTCTTAGGGACCACTCTGATCAATTTTCTGTCTCATGTATTTTAGCCTACCATTTCCCCCATTACTTTTATGTGTTTTATTCTCATGTGAATGTACTGCGGATAACATTCTGGATGATATTAAGCTTCAGAAAACCAGTGAAGTTCCTTTTACTACTCATTCTCTTTCAGATTTTATATAACTGTTTAACTATAAGAGGATTCTAGCTCAAATTTCTCTCTCTAACTTGTACAGTCTGTCTTTGCTTTCCATCCAGTAACCTCTTTAAAATCTTATGAGCAAGCATTTTCTTCCAGACACTGTCTTATTTCAATATTATTTTTTCAGTGTAGTTATTCATCAGAAAAAAACCCTACTTATATTTAGTTCAGAAAGTTCCCAGGTTCAAGATTAAACATGTTTCTGTTTTCTTTTGTAATTCCCATGAGAGCGTGATTAGATCATTTTATTATGCAATGTAATATACAAATTATTGTACTGTGCAAGCAAAAAGAAAAATCCTCTCAAGATGCAACTGAACCTTCTGTTTTGTTTTGTTTTGTTTTGTTTTAACAATTGCTTGGAGACAAATTCAAACAAAACACTGATTTGCCCTCCGACCCCACTTTCTAGATATTTTCTTAATTCTTCAGAGTGAAAATTCTAGGTACAAATTCTATGTAACTTTCCCTATTATTATTCTACAATAACAGCACATTCATTAACATGTCGTCTATCTTTCCACTTTCTTCTTCTATTTGGCTGGTCTGGGTGAGAGAAGCACCATCTAACCATAAAGTAGGTGAGCACATGTAGAACCTTCTTTCTGACTATCATGCTCCATCTATGAAGGTCTAAAAGGTTCATGCATGTGCTGGGACTTGCAGGGACTGCCGCTGCCTCTAAACACACTTTTAACCCTTGAGGGTTCAGACAAACATCTGAAGGGGGCTTCAGATGCTTAAGAAACAAAACTGTAGGAAGATTGTTGCTTAAGGAACCAGACTGTTAGTATAATCCCATCAAGCTCAGTAGAGTTTATTGCCAAGTAAGTGGATAAAGGATTGCAACCTGTAGCTCTTAAAAGAAGACACAGGTTCCATACATGCACATTCTTCAGTTAAGAGAAAAGTTAAGCTGCTTATAAATGTACCTGTGCTCCAAAAAGAAACCCTCCTCCCCATGTTCCAGACATTTCCAGAGGGTCCTTCAGCTGTCAAGTGAAGCATTTGTTGTGTGGAATGGGTTTCAATGGGAAAGACGGAGTGGGGAATTCCCTGTGTGAGAGACTCATTGTGTGCACAGAATGTGACTGTTTTTCTCTCTCTTCCTTGTTCATTTGTATTAATTAACAAATAAGGCAATACTAACCAATATTTGCATGTCTTGCTTTGTTGATATGACCTACAGATCTAGTTTTTTGGTATAGTTATTTGTTGATGAGCAGCACATCAGCAACCTCAGATTAAATGTTTCCACTCATTCTCACGATCTTCCCGTTCTGCATCTTGCTTTTAATGTTGCAGCACAATCTTATGTGTATTATATTCAGAAGCATACCCCAGTGGTTGCTATTGGGACTGCTCCTTGGCAAGGAGCTAAGGAGGCAATTATTTCTAGCCCATCCTGTGTTCATTGCAATCAGCATTGTTTCCATTACACTCCCGTTAGACTTCCATTCACTAAGATGTCAATAATTACATAATTAAATTCAATGTATTTCAGTGGAAGGGCAACATGTAAAACAATGCAGAGAATAATGTAATTAATTGTGTGATGTCTGTGGACTAAAAAAACCCCCAAACCCTATGATTTCCATTCCTGAACTAGAGCAAACATGTGAATTGTGGCAATTTTCATCCCCATCCCCATTTCTTTGACATCCATACTCCTAAGCATAGTCTCACAACTCAGTTTATGGCATTTTAATCTCTCGTATCACCACAATCAAAAATCTTAAAATGGTTCTTTTGCCTTTTCTCCTCAGTCTTCTGTTTATGTAAAGAGAACTGCATGGTATTCTGATTTCTCTCTCTTTTGTTGTCTTGTTCTTTCTTCTCAGCGAGTTGCCTCTATTGTGTCTTCTCCTCTTCTTTCTGATTTCTCATCAATCACAGAAATCAACAGGACTCAGAAATGTTTTATTTAGCTACTTGGATAAAGTCTGGTGCAACTTAATAGTTTTATTCCTACTCTGTGTTTGTGACAAAATGTCCTAATTGATATACCACACACACAAAGGAAATAATGAAAAAAACCTTCAGTGTTTGAGTTAAATGTTCCAAAAACCTCTGCCTAAAACCTCAGAATGTGGGAACTTAATTAAAGCAAAGTTATTTAACTACTGATGGTTTCATTTGAGCTTAAATGCTTGAAGGGCTGGTAATTATAAAGAAGTTAACATGTTCTCTTTCTTGAATAATTTGATTTATGTTTCTCTGCATTAATATTTCCACTATATCATTGCTATGCAAAATTTAAAAACAAACTAAAGGTCAGTGTAGGTTAATGTGTAATTTACAATGTTATTTTCCACAAAATACACTGTATAAATTAACTGCAGATTACAACTGGCCACATATCTTCTGCAGGAAGACCCAGACAGACAAATAGAAAAATCAATTTGTCATCTAGAGTGTTGGATACCTTATTCACATTTTATCACCTAGGAATTGGACTTGTATGGTACTGCACCATGCTTAGTGATGTGTTGAACTGCACCAAAGTGGCTGATAATGCTAAGAGCAAGACTAGGTTCGCCATATTTTACTTTATACAGCTACCTTCTGGGATGGGCAAATATGTTCATTTCAGTTTCTTGTTCTCCCAAACTATAAGTCCTTCACATTTCCTCACATTTTTTTAAAAAAAATCCTCGTGAAAATTAATCAGCATTTGAGTGCAAATTTCTCACAATATACACATTTGCCTAACACGCACGTTTTTGCATATAATGTTTCCCTAATATAAAGCATTTCTGTATGTTATTTTCACTAATATATGCAGTTCTTTGCACACTTTACCCCTGTATATGTTTTCTGTACACATTACCTGGCTGGAAAATTGCACTGCAAAATTCAAAGAAGTAAGAATTTTGAAGAATGGCTGTGTTTCAGTTCCGATATTGTTTTAGTAAGTGCAAATTAGGTAAGTTTGCCTTTAAATGTGAACTTAGTTGAGGCTGAAGGGTGTGTCTGAGTTTGGCAGAAGTATTACAGAAAGAAATAGGCTGGGAAGTATAGTAAGGCTGACAGAAAGGATAATGAAAACCTAAGGTTTATTACTGATGGCATCCTAAATCATAGGATTCACATGGAGTTTAGAAGTTAATAGTAGCACATGCTAAGTCATACTTGGACTAAGTAACCTGGAGAAGAAACAAGAAGGAGGTAAAGCCTGAGTGGAAGTAACCACATTGCCAACAAGTAGCAACTGGAAGAGAAGGAATCAGGGATGGAAGAATAGGTTGTCTTTCTGTCTGTTGCCTCCTAACTGGTTCAGGTAACTTATTTCAAGTGTTGTTGTTTTAGCTGCAACAGCAGGAGCACGGGCATAGCACTCAGGTAGCATTGCTACCTCCTTCCCTCCCAAACACCTACTGTGAATCTATGTTCTCTACCTGCTGTTTCTTGCATATTCCTTGCATATTCTGTTTCTTGCATATTCCTGTCCCGCATGGATCCATGGAGGTGGTCACGATGATGCAAAATGCCACTAAGCTTAAAGGGGCACCATGAGAGCTGAATGGAGACATTGTACAGAAGTAAAAATGCCTGCCTCCCATGGATCCATGAGCGCAACCATATCTTTCCCCATACAACCACTCCAAGACACATGGCAGGTCATTGCACCCCACTGCTTTCAGGTGGAGCTGCAGGCACATTCTCAACAATTTCAACCTGGGTAGCCAGTTCCTGTAAAAGGAAATCAACCGTAGAGTAAATACTTGGACCACCTCTTCATGGAACCCAGCAGCACTACTTTAGGAAGGGGGGGGGCGGTTTGAACAGATGCCCCCTGAAGTGTCTGATCACTGTTTCCTGCTGTAACTGAGTGTTTACGGAATTGATCTGTGGATCAGTGCAGATGGAGCTTTTACTCTTTTGTCTTGGACATGACTAGCTTTTTGCCAGGCCTGTAAATTATGAATTGGTACATTTCCCCAGCTTCCCTTTGGTAGGGTATATCCGACTTATGAGCTGTGTATGCTGTGGAGGGAACTGCTGAAGGGTGTTGGTGTATGTCTCTGGCTCTCTTTGCAGCAACTCCTTAGGATCTTTCCCCTCTCTTAGCAAGTCTCTTGAACCCTTGTCCAAGTTGGACAGCATGTGCTCCTTGCACTCATAGACAGTGTTCATGAGAAGCATAATGGGATTCGAACCCCTGCCTGGGAACTGGTTGAACTGGGGTCATTGCTGGCTACGCCACTGTGACTGATGGAGTAGGGTCTTGTCTTGAATGCTGCATGTGTTGTGTTGCAGGAATAATTGCTAGGGGCCAGCACCTGTCACTCTTAATTCATTGGTTCCCTCCCTAAGGGTGTCATCAACAACATAGTTCTTGATTGGTGGGTCTTGCCAGCTTTTTCCAGGGGTGTGATGTGTCTGTCATTTCCCACGCTGGTTTTCCTCCATCTTTTCCTTTTCTCTTTTTTTTTTTTTAATTTGTGTTTTTCTCCTCCAGAACTGAGCATGCATTAGGTGGAGCAGCTGTTCTGCCAATTGCCAATCTCTTATCCTAGTGTAATGTAGGTTTGTTCTTTTAAGATGAATTCCTAAACATCCTTACAAGGAGAAAAGCCCCATTTAACACAGTGGAATTTACTGCTGGGTAAATATTCATAGAATTGCATTGTTAGATACTTCAGAATAAAGGGGCTATTTAAATCCCATTGATGTACATGGAATTCAAGCAATCTTACTTTGAGCAGGATCACATTTATAGATTCTAAGTAAACACATTACATGGGAGTTCCATTTATTGTAATGAAATATTCTTAGAATTTGGATGAAAAGGCAATATTTTGTTTGTATTTTCTTTGCTTGAATCAACATTAAATTATCTCCTAGAAGGCCTCACAGAGGAAGCTAATTAGAAGAAAACTAAATAAACCAAGATACAGTACTTGAATGTAAGGAGAAGGACTTGGAATGCAAAGTGGAATTGAAGGTTAAACTGAAAAGAATGTTATAGATGGGTTTTGCAAGGAGGAACAGATAATTAACCAAGTGTATGCCAAGTGGCGCTGTGGGTTAAAGCCTCAGCGCCTAGGGCTTGCCGATCGAAAGGTCGGCGGTTCGAATCCCTGCGGCGGGGTGCACTCCCGCTGCTCGGTCCCAGCGCCTGCCAACCTAGCAGTTCGAAAGCACCTCCGGGTGCAAGTAGATAAATAGGGACCGCTTACCAGCGGGAAGGTAAAACGGCGTTTCCGTGTGCGGCTCTGGCTCTGGCTCTGGCTCTGGCCAGAGCAGCGATGTCACGCTGGCCACGTGACCCGGAAGTGTCTTCGGACAGCGCTGGCCCCTGGCCTCTTAAGTGAGATGGGCGCACAACCCCAGAGTCTGTCAAGACTGGCCCGTACGGGCAGGGGTACCTTTACCTTTTACCTTATGCCAAGTGTATGGCAACAATTTTAGGGAAAACTAAAAACTAACAAACTAACAAACATGAGACGCTAAACCCATCTTAACTTTCTCAGCAAGTATATTAAGTATTTTTTCTGATTTTATAAATTTAACCGATTTTATCTTTTATAATGCTGTCGTGCACTGCTTAGAGTATGGATAGCAAAATGGTAACCCCCAAGTGCTGCTGGGCTACAGCTTCCATACTCCCTGACTATTGGTTGTTCTAGATGGGGGCTGATGGTAGTTACAGCAAAACAACATCTGAAGGGCACCATGTTGATTACCATATTAGTTAGAAGCCAGAGGTATATCTCCTTGCCTACTGACACCAGGCAAGCTCCTCCACTATACCATTTTTGGCACCTGCTAAAAAACCCCCACATGTTTTAATCTGGTTTTACCTTACTGCTGATGCTAATTTCTTTTAAATGTTTTAAATAATTTCTTTGAATTGTCCCCCCCTTTCTATAGTTTTGTTCTTTATGTAAAAGGCTTTGATGTTTTATTACAATCAAGCATTATATAAATGTTCTGAAATAAAGGAAGCAGGATGAGGAGAAAAACAAAAGAAGTTGGCTTTCTCTCTAGTGCTCACCAGGGCTTTGCCTCCAGAAAATTATTGGCTCTGTATTTCATTAGCAGCCATGTCACCACCATCTTACATCCAGCCACTACCAGCAGCCACTGGGTCTGCCCCATTTGAGATTCCTAATTTGGCTCTGTGACCTCTTGGATGTACTGAGTGATGTCACCCCCAGGACACTCTTCCCTACAGCCTGTATCCAGAAATTATTGAATCCTACTGGTTCTCTCCATTCTACCAGGCTTGCATTATGCTCGCTACATCTCTGTTACCCTCCATCTTGGTTTATAATATAAATACCAACTGCCCAGGTAGCTTGATTCCATTTTGGTTCAAGAGGAACTACTCCCTTTTGTACAGGCCCAAGTTGCCCTAGAGTGTTCCTTGGTGCTTAGAAAATTCAACCCCTTGCTACCTTGGAGGGCCTGGATTTTAATGTCCTACTTAGCAACAATTTAAATTTTACTTCCAGGGTTGCATAGCTATATTTCCTCATTCTTCAAGCTCATTAACGTTTCCTGAAGATCTTGTTATAGGGGAGCTGATAACAGCACAGACTTAAATAGGAAAACAAGGGCCAGTTTTATACAGTCATTGGTCCACCCATCTCAGTATTGTATACACTGACTGACAGCAGCTTTCCAGAGTTTCAGATGAGGACTTTTCCCAGTCCTACCTGGAGATGTCAAGGATTGAACCTGCAACCTTCTGATTGCAAAGCTGATGCTCTGCTATAGAGCCTTCTTCTATATGGGAAGGGCCATTCCTTAAGCAACTATGCACTAAACTGCCACTGCGGTTCTACTGTGCTGGGAAATGGGGGCTGTCTTTGCAGTCAATGAACCACAGCATTCTGGTTCTCTATTAGAAAGTCAGAGTACAAAAACCCCTTTTTGCAATTTCTAACGAAGGGTTTTTTCCTGCTATTTTTTCTACATCCATATATTTGTTTATATCTGTGCAATGCAAAGTGACAGGGTGACTAGTATTTGAGGGAAAATATGCTATTTTCAGATCAGATACCAGCTGTCAAGTTAGATAGAGAGTATGGCATCAGAAATTTTACAGCCCAGTTCACAAAATTTTTATGTGTCTGCAACTCACCATTTTGTGTGAAATAGTTGCTTGTACATGCTTCGTATGGTGGGCTTGATAAGCGCTTGCATAAAGACCAATCAAATTTGGTCCTGGTTCAGAGTGTTGTCAACACATTTTATCATGAAGATATGAGGAATTGGTTAGCTCCTTTTCTTATGCAAGCGAGACATTCAACCTGATCCTATTCATATTTACTCCAAAGTAAGGCTCTCTGTGTTCAGTGGGGCTTTCTCCAAAGTAAGTACACATTAGCACGTATCTGCCTTTTGGTTCTCCATTGTGTTGAATAGCTTGTCACTATTTAAAGCAAATGGAAAATAGGCAGTGGGCTTCAGATCTGATTTGTAATAACTGCCCCATGCCAGACCAAAGTGTTATTCTTTGGGGTATTTATTTCATTTCTGGTCTGCCATTATTGGTAGTAAAACTTAAGGAAGTAGTATACAGGCAGGCTCCATCCAGCTAAATTTGGAGCCAAATTTACTGTTTTCTTTTGTACTCTGAGCAGATCCCAAATTTGGCATCTAAGAATTTATTTTATGAGATTTTTCTATAGGAGGCGATATGCTAGTCAGTTGCATCTTATGTTGTCTTGTTTGTGGCTGGGCCCTCAACCCCTAATTACAGACCAAAAAACATGAATCTCCCTTATATAGCTCTGTAGCTAAGCTTTGCATGCTTGGCATTCCAGGCTTAATCCCTTCCATCTTCGGCTGTAACAATACCAGGGGCAAGAGGACAATGTTAGTCTCCAGTATTAAACGGAATAATCTAACTACAGACTTGTCACATCATGGTCCTGTCTGAATTTGCATAAACTGGAAGAGTGAATTGGCCAATGTCACATATCTAAAAATATCCCATGCGATCATCCAATTATCCACAAACTACAGTTGCGCTCTGATTATGTAAGAGTCTTTGGATGTTAATTCAACCCTCTTCAGAAACAGCAGCCTTTGGGCATCTGTAACCAGAGGGTTAGAGTGGCATCCTGTGACAATCAGCAAAGCAACACCAGCATGACTGTGAGGAATGATATGAAAAATATACCCTTTTCCTTGCACCATGTAGAGGATGGAATTGTAACTACACAGGGTCATTTACACCATGGAGGCATTTCTAAAATTAAATGGTAGCATCCATCATTCATGTATAGCTAACTCTGGTAGGTAGGTGGTAAGAAATTAAGGTAGCTGGCAAAGTTTTTCTTGATCACATTTAGACGTCTCAATCAGATAGCACAGTAATGGGAGCAGTGTACAAAAATGAGATAGCTGGGGGCACAGAACACAATCCAGAGTTGATGCCTTTGTCATGCTTCTCAATTCAACACAGCTCTATTGAGATTCACAGGATTTACTCAGCTTCATTCCCAAAACTAAACCCTCTTAAAAAAAAAAAAGACAAAAAATAGCAGTCCTGGATTAATTGCTTGCAGCATCTTGACTATCTCTTTGTTTCCAAAGCTTCTTTTATTTTGTTTCTCATTGTGAGAGAGGATCATAAAGAGGGCAAGTACAGAAGGTAATAGAAATCGAGAGTCTGCTTGTGCTCCGCTCTCATTTGGCCCATTAAAATAAAAATCTTTTATGTAGTTTACCTGATGGTGCTCAGAGCAACGATTGGAAAACTGCACTTCTTTGCAGCGTTGCCATTTAACCTACTTAAAATTAAGCCTTTTATTAGTCCGAAGAAGGCAGAAGGAAATAATAAGAGCTCAGAGATAGCAATTATTGCTGTTCCATTGTGTTAGGTTTTTTTATTATTATTAGATGTGCTCTATAGTGCTTAGCTGCTCACCAGCATCACCATATTGAGCAGTGCACAAAGTCTTTCCTGTCTTAACAGCACCCATGAAATGCTGGCTCTGTCTTAAGCAGTGTTATTCATATATGTGTGCGTGAATCTAGAGTCCCAGCAGTTGCCCAGAATGTGTTGCAGTGAACTCACTGGGAAGAGAGTTCAGTTAAAGGGATACATGGAGCTATGTGCTTGAAGCTATTAAGCTTTCTCAGTACGCTTATAATGAGCTTATGATAGCCCTGCAAAATGACTGTTTTTACTCCATCCCTGGCAAATTACAGCATGTGAAAATTAAATCAGTGGGACCTGATAACAAGCTGTTCCTCCCCAAGTCTACTACTTCTTTTAAGAAGAAGTGAACAATTATGAAATACAGTAGCAGCACCATATTTAATTCATGCTCTGGGCTTCTAGCACAGGGTACTTAGTTTGTGACTATTGTTATTTGCGTAACACCTCATATTACAGACTCTTCAGGTTACAGCTACTTAGGAACACCTCCAGCACACTGTTAATTTTTAGTACAGTGTCATGTTCCGTGTCTCGGCTGCAGTTTAGATAAATGAATAATTACATTTACACAGGGCTCGGAATCTGGAATATAATCAGAATAGCTGGTAGGGATGCATTACTTGTACAAATAGTATAAAGCCAAAGCCCTTACTGCTGTAGCAGCAAAATCCTATCCTAATGCTTTTGCATGTGATCTTGGATAATGTTGATTGTTTTGTGATGCTGTATCTCTGGATCATTTGGCCAACAGTAGTGTTCCCCCCTCTATTATTTTTTTTAATAAAAAAGTTAGGGAGCCACTGAAAACCCATCAACCATAAAGAACCTGGAACCACCACTAGTTTCTTTATAGCTCATTCCAGGAGAGAAATGGGTTTGTTTGGACAGATGGTGAGAAGGGTGCTTCAGATCTGCCCTAAAGACTATGATTGGATCAGTCGGCCCATGCTAGTGTTAATGAGTGGTGTTTCCATAATGACAAATATATGTCTGTTTTGCACACAGAAGATAAAGCCATTTCCTCCTCTCATTCTGCTCTTGGGGAAGAGTGGTGTCCCCCCTTTGGAACTCTTTTGGTACCCAGCCCTAATTGATGCTTCAAAAATCCTCTCCATATGCATCTTCAACAGAGTGATATGTGGTTTTCTTTTGTTCCTTCCCTTTTTTATATTTAAAGCGTGTAGTAAAGAGCTCTTTCTAAAAGCCAGCCTCATTTACTGTGCATACGTGAAACATCAGTGATGATTAGTAGAGACAGGAGATCAGAAAACCATGAAGCACTTTTGAAACCATGATAGGAAGTGACTCTCTCTAGCTGCTGATTTATTGATACTGACAACATTGTTTTTTCTTCATTTTTAAACAACTAAAAAAATACCTTCTTCTTGAGAGGGGATGAGGAGGGGGAAGTGAAGCCAAATGAGAAATAAATAATCCCGTCCAACTCAGGAGCAATGAGGACCCTTGCTTCTGAAAGAAGCTGCATTAGAAGGACTTTTAACAAAAAATGAAAAGGTTAAAAATGAAAAACTTTCAAACATGCATATATATACATTGCAGCCAAGTGCAAAGATCCAACCCAGGGGCTATTTTATTTCCATAAAAACATGAGGCCAATACTATTCAACCTCTATCAACCTAAAGGTCTAGGAACAGCACACCTCTTCAAATCATATCTCCCAATCACTGCACATCAGTAAAATGGCTAATGTGGGCATTTGATTTTCAATTGCCCAAGGTACTTGGGAGGCATGGTTTTGAAGATGAACATTTCCCAAACCCTTTTAAAAAGAAAAACAACAAAAGCTAAGTTTTACTGGTTCTCAGACAACTATGTTGGTATATATTGAGTCCTATCACAAACATTGTACTGGGACCACACTGGAATCCTAGCAGCCAGAGAGATGTTCCTATAAATAAATCACAAAAATGTTCTGGCAAGGGCTCCCAAAGATGCAATGTACAAGACAAAAGTATCTAATTTTAAAGACAACGTTATCAGAGACCTTCTGGTAACAAGCGGATAACAAGTCCAATTCATAACAACAACAATTTATAAATGTAATATATAAATGTGCACCCTGCCTAATTTTTGAAGAAACTCAAGTAATTAAGAAAGTTTAACAAAACCTTTTGGCAGCTCCCAAAGGAGGACTTATGGGTTTATCAGAAACATCACTGAACACTCTCTTCAAAGCTCTTTTCAACTTTCCATTACAGTACTTGTTGACTATTGGTCTTGTGCCCATATTTAGCCTTAGGTGAAGTTTACCACCCATTTTGGGCTGCATTCCCAAGTAACCCACCTACAAGAAGACATGGTCCTGTCACACCAGGGGCCTCTGCTGGCCTCACACCATCCATGGACTGTCCCACAAAGGGCTTTCCACTTATTAAAACAATGCACTTTCAAGCCAGATATTTGACAAATCTTTCATGTGGCTCATTAAGAGTTGCCTTTGCAGAACTACGCTTCCAATTGATGCCATCAGCGGTCCTAGAGGGATGGTACAATGAAGACTCTGTTTATGTGGGCAACCATGGTTAGAAGACATTTGTCATTTCTTACTGCAATGTCCACTATGTACAGACCCAAGAAACTGATTTATAAAACCCCTGTTCATGAAGGAAACAAATTTAACCAGGGCAGAGAGGGTGAAATGGCTGCTGAGTGATACTGATGATTTTGTGACATAAGTAGCTCTCACAAAAGAGCTCTCTATGCCTTGGTAGCTAGGAAGATTAGGAGGAAAGAACTGGATGAGCTAGTGGTCAACTGCAAAGGGGACTCAGAGATCTTATTTGCACATTTTGTTTGAGAATTTCCTTTTATTCTGTGTAACAATGAATTTTGGTGGATTTGATCGTGGTTTTACTGCATATGTAGTGACTGCTGGTTCTTGTTTTTTTCATTTCTTTGGATGATGTGATGCCCTTTGGCTAGTGCAATAAAAGTTTGTGTAGAAACATCTTTGTGGTAACCATGTTGCACATATTTATGAAATCAAGAAGGAAATATGAGGAAGCAAAAGATCTTTTGACATATATTTGGTACTATGGGGTACTCTCCAGAGAGGGGCACATCAATGATCCCCTGATCCATGGGTTCCATGACAATGGAAAGTATCATATTATGAAATATTCTTCCAGCACTTAAGCTAGTCCCTTGACTAACCTGTGCCCCCACCCAATGTTGCTGGTCTCCAGCTCCCATCACCCCTGACCATTGGTCATGCTTGCTGGGCCTGATGGGAGTTGAAATTCAACAACATCTGGAGGCCCATGGTTTTGCTATCCTTGCTGTATGGAACCTTTGCCAGTCAATATGCCACTATATGTGTTCAAAACAACAACAACAGATGTGTGCAATCAGTGAGAAGATACAACTATAGTTTCCGAATATTTTAATAGATGATTGCAAAGTGGTAAAATTTTACTTCTCATGAAGGCCACTTCATATTGGACATAATGTACTTGTCAACAGGAAGATGTAGGAGGGAAGACAACTCTAAGAATGTTTGTGTGGTTGGAAATGTTACCGGGGTGATCACTGATTTCCTGTAATTAAAGGAAAGTGTTGATCAGGCCACTGCCTGAAAATATATTTTACTGTGGGTCTTGAATTTTGGTAGCTCTTGACTCTTGCACTTCCATATTTATGGAAGACATCTTGACTAAGTTAGCCACACTAGGTCCCATAGAAATTAATGTGAAAAGTTAGTCATACATTACTTAAGTTTCATTCTCAAAGGGAATTTCAGGCAACTAATTTAGTCAGGATCTAATTTCTTGATTCTTTAACCATTTTACTACTTGGTATCATGATAATGAATGATGGTCTCATGCTTATAGCATGTCTTCACCCATTTGGAACACCTGTGCTGTTGTTAACTAATCCACTGCGTATTAAAGGAACCATTTTTACTCTGCTGTCAAAGCAAGTAACCTCTGTATAAATTCATCCAAAGTGCTGGTTACTACCTTTAAAAACAAAAATGGCTTAGGATCAGGTTATCTAAAGGACTGCTTCTTCTTATGCTTTAAGATATGTTGGATAATTTTTCCTGTGAGTCTCAATTTAAGATACATGGTTGATGCATGATAAGGCCTTCCTTCCTAGTAGTTACACCTAAGTTTTGGAACTTTCTGCCAGGGAATCCATATTGAATCCATATATATATATATATATATATATATATATATATATGGCATTTGAACTATTGTGTTCTTGATGTTTGTTGCATACCACCCCCCCAAAAAAAAAATCTATGATTTTCTGTTATCCCTGCCTATACTATTACTGTAATACAGTGACTACACTATTAGCTGTGCTGACTGATGGTTCTTAAATTTTAAATTGTGCGCAACGTCAAGTGTTTCTTTAGAAACAGAAAAGGAATACTGAGATTTCAAGCAATCACAGAGTATATAAATTCAAGTTATTTTTTCAGGACAGCAATGCCGCTCACTGGATATATTGTTCCAGTAACTGATTGTTTTCATCTTTGTGAAATGTATAGCTGACAGATTATAAATGTGATGCTTTATATTGTTTGATAGCTCTTAATACAGACTTTTCAATATATTACTAGTTTTTGGTGTTTCATAATATTTTTGAATGGAAATCTAAGTGCAGTCAAGGGCCCACCCTTTCCCTTTTGTTTACATTTTCCCCAAAGCCGGTCACTCCATTACTACCTGGCCTGCATCCAAAGCTGACTAAGGTTCAAGGCATCCACAAGACAATATTTGATTGTACATGTTCTGGACATATGTTGCCTAATGAAATCTGTAGGCTATAAACTCCCCTAACACCATGTGAGGAGCTGTCCAGAAATTTTTCATGGTTCTTTGACTACTTTCTGAAGTAGTGCTGTGTGAACAAATGATGTTGACAATATATTTTTTTATCTGTTATAGAAAGGGTTGAGAAAATGTGTATTCACTTTGCCAATTGTTTAGTGAAGAGATATTATCCAGTGCTCAATACAGATCCTCATATAGTTAAGGAAAACTCTGCTGGCTGCATGCTAGTCTCTACCAAATGAGGATTTGATTTCATTATGTGCAAAAAAGGAATGAGTAATGTCAAGAATAGAAATGAAACTGTACATCTAAAAATAGTCCAGATGTCTGTTGAGAAGCATAGACACTTCTATGATGTGCCAGTATGAGAAAGAGAAAGAATATTATCATCTCTCACCATGTAAAAAGCAAGCAAATACCATAGCACTTGCTTTGGTCATATGAAACATCTCCAAGCTGCCCCATTCCAGTATAGTGAAATGAGTAATTCTATACCTGGCTGAAACAATTAAGTCTCTTCTCCCCCCACTCCCAGGAACATAACTATCTCTATCTGCCAAAGCAAGTATGTCACCCACAAAGAAAGAAACTGTATAGCACAACACCATGAGATTCAGCCAGGGAACATATATGATTTTCATAAACGTGTCTGGTACTATGGCTCGCAGTTATCTGACAGGCAATCTGTTGTATAATAAACAGCTTTTGTGGCTCCTGGCCAAGCCAAACATTGTGTACAAACTGAGCAGTGCTTCTGCACATTTGAAAGTGCAGTACTCTAGTCAAAGCATCACAAAACCTATATTGTTTAATAGTGGCCTTAGGCACTGATTCTTCAATCCTTAACCTAAATTTGTACGCAATGGGAGTTATTAGACTCAACCCCACCCCTCATCTAGCTTGCTTTGTTCTGTGTGGAAACAGGAACAGGAACAAGCACATCTCACCTTCCTTTCTATCTATCCGCAAGACCACCTCTCAGCATATGAACTGACCCAGACCCTGTGATCAGAGCCCTTCTTTGGGTGACTCCTCCACAAGAAATCTGGAGGGTGGCAATGCAATAACAGGCCTTCTCTGTCATGGCTCCTCATTTGTGCTATGCTCTCTCCAGGGAGGCTCACCTGGGGCCTCCTGGGGCGCGCATGTGCAGAAGTGCTCTGCCACGCCGCTTGCATGCGCAGAACAGGCACCTCTGGTTGCGAAAACCTTGGGATCCAACCAGAGCTCCAGAATGGATCCTGTCCACAAACGGAGGTACCACTGTACAGCTTTTGTTTTTGTTTATACTATGTATTTTGCGTTTTGCGTTTGTGTTTTTATGCTGTAAACTGCCCTGAAATCTTCAGATGAACAGTGGAATACAAATTTAATAAATAATAATGATAATAATATACCTCCTGGAATACTTACTACAGGGCAGTTAGCGGCAGCTGGCCCCGAGGCAGTGGGAGGACGCTCTCTTCGCCTGCTTCCCTTCCTATGGAAACCTCTGTGGTATGGGGATCTGTAGCTTAAAGGGTTTTAAAATTTTAAAATCTTTTAAAATTTTAAAAGATGATGCTGTTAAGGTGCTACACTCAATATGCCAGCAAGTTTGGAAAACTCAGCAGTGGCCAGAAGATTGGAGAAGATCAGTCTACATCCCAATCCCAAAGAAGGGCAGTGCCAAAGAATGCTCCAACTATCGCACAATTGCACTAATTTCTCACGCTAGCAAGGTTATGCTTAAAATTCTACAAGGAAGGCTCAAGCAGTATGTGGACCGAGAACTCCCAGAAGTGCAAGCTGGATTTAGAAGAGGCAGAGGAACCAGAGACCAAATTGCAAACATGCGCTGGATTATGGAGAAAGCTAGAGAGTTCCAGAAAGACATCTACTTCTGCTTCATTGACTATGCAAAAGCCTTTGACTGTGTCGACCATGGCAAACTATGGCAAGTTCTTAAAGAAATGGGAGTGCCTGATCACCTCATCTGTCTCCTGAGAAATCTCTATGTGGGACAAGAAGCTACAGTTAGAACTGGATATGGAACAACTGACTGGTTCCAAATTGGGAAAGGAGTACGACAAGGCTGCATTTTGTCTCCCTGCTTATTTAACTTATATGCAGAATTCATCATGCGAAAGGCTGGGCTGGATGAATCCCTAGCCAGAATTAAGATTGCCGGAAGAAATATCAACAACCTCAGATATGCAGATGACACAACCTTGATGGCAGAAAGTGAGGAGGAATTAAAGAACCTTTTATTGAGGGTGAAAGAGGAGAGTGCAAAATATGGTCTGAAGCTCAACATCAAAAAAACGAAAATCATGGCTACTGGTCCCATCACCTCCTGGCAAATAGAAGGGGAAGAAATGGAGGCAGTGAGAGATTTTACTTTCTTGGGCTCCATGATCACTGCAGATGGTGACAGCAGCCACGAAATTAAAAGACGCCTGCTTCTTGGGAGAAGGGCAATGACAGGCCTAGACAGCATCTTGAGAAGTAGAGACATCACCTTGCCAACAAAGGTCCGTATAGTTAAAGCTATGGTTTTCCCAGTAGTGATGTATGGAAGTGAGAGCTGGACCATAAAGAAGGCTGATCGCCGAAGAATTGATGCTTTTGAATTATGGTGCTGGAGGAGACTCTTGAGAGTCCCATGGACTGCAAGAAGATCAAACCTCTCCATTCTGAAGGAAATCAGCCCTGAGTGCTCACTGGAAGGACAGATTGTGAAGCTGAGGCTCCAGTACTTTGGCCACCTCATGAGAAGAGAAGACTCCCTGGAGAAGACCCTGATGTTGGGAAAGATGGAGGGCACGAGGAGAAGGGGGCGACAGAGGACGAGATGGTTGGATAGTGTTTTCGAGGTTACCAGCATGGGTCTGACCAGGCTGCGGGGGGCAGTGGAGGACAGGAGTGCCTGGCGTTCTCTGGTCCATGGGGTCACGAAGAGTCGGACACGACTAAACGACTAAACAACAACAACAAAGCTTAAAGGGAAAAGTTCCACTATGCATGTCCAAACTCATGGGCATACTATCTCTTTGGACCCTCGAGAGATTTGGATCTGTATTAAACTAGAACAGCAGGAAGCATGTTTGACATGTTGTTCTTTTTTTTGGGGGGGGGGAGTCAATTGTTCCTTGTCTCAAAAGAACAGTGAATTGTTTTACTAATCAGTCAAGTTTATTCTCAAATAATTAGTGTCAAAGCTCACCTGAGGGGAATGTTTATTCTGTAAAGCCACAGGCAATAGCTCTTTAAAGCTTAGTGGTCTTATAGTCAGATTGGTTCACTTCTCAAGGTCTGGCATCTGGTTTACTATTCCTGCCAAAGAAGTCAGTGTGCTAATGCATTGTGCAAAATCAGACCTATGGAGCATTATTTGCATGCTGCCTCAGCGACGCTATGCACCTAAACATTGGAAGATTTTCTACATTTTTAAAACTCTGCACATATTTATCTCTTTCTTCAGAATGCACTTTTACAAGAAGGGCTGTTTCAGTGTCCCTGAGGGCTGTTTCAGTGTCCCTAAAAATTCATTGTGTATTTGAACAGGAAAAGAATGTATTCTTCTCTCTTTTTGTTTTTCTTCCATGCAGACGTATAGGCAATTTTGCATTATCAAAGTAGTCAATAATCCCAGCCTGCAATTGTTGGGGAGAAAAGTCCATAATTTGGGCACCACATCCTAGAAACCCTTTCTCTGGTTTCCACCTGCCTTCAAATGGGAGGTTTTAAATTGTGTTTGTGTGTGTGTGTGATTTTTTAAAAATAATTTTAATATTACTTATGAAATCGCAGTATATAATAATAAATAAAATAATTAAGGGGACTCCTGGCCTTGATCTATGGTTGGTTGCTATAGAAGCAAGTCTACTCAGTGCATGGCTTTAAAGAAAATCACCAGCACTTTGAACGCATTTCCAAAAGAACTCGGAGCCAGTGATGGCTTTGGAAAGAATTATTTATAGCTACATTTTCAGGAACATTTTGAAGAATAATTATTGATTTCTTTTGGACTATTGTGAATAAAATCTTTGTTTTGCAATGTAGTGTTCATGTGGAGAGAGAGGGGGAGAGAGTCAGGCTTCAGTCTTTATATTTTTCTAATTACATCAAAGATGGTTCTTTTGTTGCCAGAGTGTTTTATTTTAGGAATAATGTTCTTTCTGTGGTTTCATTAGACAACTTTGATTGTTCTTGACATTGCACAGCAACAAATTAGCTTCTAATTTCATCTTATACTAGTCTACTTGAGATCAGCTTAGATGAGGCTGGTTGAGTAATATATAAGCTTGCAGTAATTAGACTACTTTCATTTTTAATTATTAACATCTTTATTAAAACAATATCAATACATATATTCTAACAAGTAAAGCTTAAAGACATTGGTATTTTCTCTTGAATTTACCCAAGCTGCAACAAAACATGTCTTTCCCATATGAGTCTCTACAGCCACCAGCAGGTGCTGCAACCTTCCAACGGTTTGACTTCACCCCTAAAGGCACACTCCTCCATTGTCTCCCTAGACGGATGGATGCGAACAACAACAAAACTTGAGGATATCACAATTCAGTTCTTCAATAGATAGTAAACATCAGGAAGAGTTCAGGACAAACCATAATTTCCATCCAATAGAGAACCTACATATTGTTCCAAACAAATGCAATGTTTCCCAACCTGTGGTTCTTGAACCCCAAGCAGGTAATGAAACCTTGCAAGTGGGTCATGGGCTTTATAAGTAACCCCCCAATAAATATTGCTTGTAATCCTTGTCTCTTACAACGTTCTGGTTTTTTAGCATATTAAAATGCTATGTTGACACTTTAAACTGAATGTCAGAAAGATTCGAGTTCTACTTTTTAGCAGTTGGGAACCACTCTCTGGCAGCAGACAAAACTCAGGGTACTTTTATTTGTGTCCTTTCCATGTGCAGCATGGGGTGCAGCGCTTTCAAGCTAAACTTACTGCCACTGCAAAAAGACTGAGTGTGGATGTTATTCCTGTTTAATTATTCTCTGGTACAGTGGTTACATATGCTTCAGGTTACATACGCTTCAGGTTACAGACTCCGCTAACCCAAAAATAGTACCTCGGGTTAAGAACTTTGCTTCAGGATGAGAACAGAAATCGTGCTCCGGCGGCGCGGCAGCAGCAGGAGGCCCCATTAGCTAAAGTGGTGCTTCAGGTTAAGAACAGTTTCAGGTTAAGTACGGACCTCCAGAATGAATTAAGTACTTAACCCAAGGTACCACTGTACTCTGCTGTCTCTCTGTATCCTGAGAAAATAATTGTGCTGATTTCAGGCACTCTGCAGACTGCCTTGAAAGAATAATAATAATAATAATTATTATTATTATTATTATTATTATTATTGTTATTATTATTATTTTATACTCTGCCCATCTGGCTGGGTTTCGCCAGCCACTATAAAGCCATTCCACAGTAGTCATTTTCAGGTTTTATGCTTCTGCATAACAATTGCTAGGAATCATGGGTGGGCAGAGTACTGTTGCACTCATAACCAGCTTGCAGGTTTCCCACAGGCATTGGCTTGATCCAGTAGGCTCATCTTGTGTTCTTATGTTCTTAGAAGTAGTGGGGTTTTTTAAAGCCGTGTCATGGTGCTTCTATGCACACTGCAAACAGTCTCTATGGTTGTCTGTGCTTCTAATGTCATGACATGAATTCCTCCCATGTGTTTTTCTAGGCAGACAGGTGAGAGAAGGGATGAAGAAGAAATTCATTCTGCACCTCCCCAAACAATATGCAAACCGAAATTCAGCTAATCATGAAAATTTGCACTCTCTGAATTTTGTGATGCAGTTTTCCAACCAAAAGAATTGTGCAGAAAAGGGCATATATTAGGGAGAAGTTTGCAAAATAAAATGCATATGTTAGCGAAAACAACTGCAAAATTGCATTATATTAAGGAAATTGCAAAAATGTGTATTTTAGGCAAAATTGCGTTTAGAAATACATACAAGAGGAAAATGTCCGCTAAACTGCTGACAAATTTCCATGAAGTTTAAAAAAATAAAATAAAATAATTGCTGATACGGAAATGTGAACTGAATTTAGGCCTGGAAAGCTGATAAACTGAAAGGAACCAACCCTGACAGATTTATCCATCCCCAGCAGAGAGCAGTGCATGGATGCTTAAAAAGGAAGAATCCACACACATCCCCTGGCTATCATGAATGGTTAACAAAGATACACCAAAGCCTTGTACACCAGAGAATCTGCCCTTGCCCAGAATTCCCAACCCAGTTCATCCAGATTTGGGAGAGATTCCTTTTCACCTCTGACCCACCCCCATAAATGGCCAGAAAAATTGAACAAAAGCATTGCGCCCCCACTAGTGTTTCTACTGGAGTGAAAGTGAAGCCTTTGCAGATGGAGGAAAGGATTTACAGGAGCCCAGACACTCAGAAGGGTAAAATTTTGTATTAAATAGATTTTAAGTTTGACTTCAGATTCTTTCTTAATCATCCTGCATGCAATTTATAACCTTATGAATCATTATAACTTTCTTTTATTTCATATAACTGTTACTGTGAATATGTATCAGAGACTTTACCTGGATCATGCCAAGAATCACATAATTAGGTCCAGCTAAAAGGAAGATTAAATAGTTTGAGCAGCTTTAAAGGGACAAAAGCTTTTCCTTTTCAATTAAACTTTGAAAAGTTGAGTAACTGTGAGCAATAAGTAGAAATATTTCAAATGTTGTAAACATCTGATGATAATTGTTATAAAATCTGTGCCGAGAAAAAAGATGCTGAAGACAACTTTCTAGGGAACTTCAAACACCTTATGATGAAAGTCAGTTTTCTTTCTTGATCTGAGCTAGAAGAAAAATTAGTCATTCTGTGCACGATGAAAAATGAGCATTCAGTAACAATAATAATAAAGGAAAAAAGTGCCAGTCGTTTTTGGACAGGCACTGCAATTTGTGTGAACAGTTGTTTTGTATTCTGATATTTAATAAAATATAGTTCTGGATTATACAAAACAGAAATTTCTGTAGAAAACCTAGTAGAAGATTTATATCACAACTGTGGTCCTGTTTTAGCGAAAATGAAAATAACATGTTGGGAGACTGCTCTTCTGATGACAAGTGTATACAGTTATATTTCACCAGATGCTCATTCCCTAGAATTTCCTCCCCCGCCCCCCGTTTCTCAAGATGTAAGACCATATAAATAGCAATCTTGTCAACAACCATCTAGAGCAGCTACACCTATAGTAATTTGTGACAGGAGATGCTGATTTCCTGCTCTCGGGTCTGTTCCTGGACCACATTAATATAATGGGGCATTTGCAATTGATTACACAAAGTGAGAAGCCTCATTTCAGATGAGCATTTTTAATATGAAATTATTTATTTATGAAGTGATGGAGATTCCCACAGCAGCCCATGGATCAAGGCAAATAAAAGTGAATAAAAGATACAGACACTGCATTCCTACACCTGACTGAAGAGAAACATTGTCATTAAACTGGGCCACAGCTTTGAAGATATGCAGAAGGGGTAGGCACTAGAGACAGTAGCAGTAGGACCCCACTGATTTACTCTCTGTGGCACCATGACAGTTTGTCAAAGTGGGCAGCTGGTAACCTGCTTTCTGTTGCACTATGGCACCATCACTGAAGGTGATGACAAGGTGGTATTGCAGATGCCAACAAAATGGGGATCAGGTGACACCAGGGACCAATAGAATCTCCTGAGCCTAAAAAGCTACCGGCTCTGACCTTGCTCTGAGCAACTAACTGCTCAGGCATAGATTAAACTATTCTAGGCTTGCCCATCCCTCCTTCCATCGGCTTGACCACTTGTTTCACGGCCTGCTTGCATCCAGACAACCAGCTCTGTCAGGGTGAGCATTAACCCAAAGTGTAAGCAAAGAAGGTACCATAAAATAATTTTTGTCTTCCAGTCCGGGTTTGGATCCTTTGTGGAAGAGACTATAGGAAAATAGTGTAGGGGAATGGATTAAACACCCCCTCCCTCAGCACTACTGCTCCAATCAAATTCAGAGTGCACAGCTGCTACCTTAAAATGGGGAAAAAATAGGTCCTATGCCATGTCATTTGGACCCTCCAAGCTGATATTGGCCCGGTGTGAAGAACAACCTCACAGAGCTTAGCTGGTGTGTACTTTCCAACGCAGCATCCCCCAGTGATGAAGCCAATGACAAGGTGAGGAAGGAGGAGCATGGGGGAAGAAAAGAGGTTCTTTGTTTCTGACATGACCTCTTCCTGATACATTATCCTAATAAGGAGGGAAGGTGTGCCTCTCTCTCTCTCTCTCTCTCTCTCTCTCTCTCTCTCTCTCTGTGTGTGTGTGTGTGTGCATAGAGGAAAGAGAGTGCCACCAGCCCCTTGGTGCCATTAGAGTTTGGCATAGTTTGGCAGCCCCAGATGGAGGAGGAGAAGCTTGAAGGCTGGCACTCAGGAAAGGAGGATGGAAGTTCCATACCCTCCAACATTTCTCTGATGAAAATAGGGACGTCCCATTCCATAATGATAATTCTACTATTTATACCTCACACATCTTACTGGGCTGCCCCAGCCACTCTGGGCAGCTTCCAACACATATAAAAACACAATAAAACATTAAACATTAAAAAAAAAAAAACCTTCCCTATACAGGACTGCCTTCACACCCTCCAACATTTCTCCAATGAAAATGGGGACATCTTACCATACCCTCTAACATTTTTCCAATGAAAGTAGGGATGTCCTAAGGAAAAGTGGGACATTCCAGGATCAAATCAGAAACTTTTCTAAATCAGGGATGTCCCCAGAAAATAGGGACACTTGGAGGGTCTGAAGTTTCCCCTTTCCAATTCTAGATGTTAGAGATAGGGAAAAGATCAGGGGGACTTCCGGGTTGGTGCCTCCAGTAATGGCGGAATTCCTCTGATCAGGAGGAATTTGCCCCGTGGGAATCTGGGTCTGGCCGCCACGGTGAAGGCGGAGACCCGTAAAAAATCACAGGCGGGAGAAGCCTGTGAGCGTGGGATTCGGCGGGCACCTTTTGCGCCTCCCCTACTCGTGGGGAAACCCGGTTTCGGGGGTCCAGAGCAACGTGGGGTGAGCGGTGCGGTGCTTCGAATCGTCTGCTTCTTCCACAGAGCGAAGCTGCATAGCTGTTGCCGGAGAGCGCTGACTTTTTCCTGTGGACAATTTGATTTTAAAGTAATTACCCGTGAGTAGAGCTGAAGCGGGAGAATTGGATTTTTTAAAAAGTTTAATTTGGCATCGTAACGGGCAGGTTCAATACAGGAAGTCCGCCTTCCCCTTTTGTAAATAGACTGAAGCAATGAGGCTGCAAACTGAAGTCTTGGAAAGCCTACTGTAAAGGACTAAATTTCCACTGGTAAAGAACATTAACCCCCCCCCCTTGGAGGCAGGAGAAGAGGGGGGAAAGTTGTGGATTGAGTATGCCTGCAGGAGAGAGTGAAGAGAGCTAAAATACTGCCGCTCTGACTCTGGAAACGGGCTGCTAGCAGGACTGACGTCTTTTGGAATGCTTATTGACAGTGTTTAGAATGTTCATTGACAGCTAGCTAATTAAGAGAAATACATTGTTTCTATTGTCTCCAGCTGCTTTTAAAAAGGAGTAAAAGTAACTGAAAATTGAAACTAACTTTGGATTGTTGGAAACTGTGTTTAAAAGAGGACATTACTGATTAATATAAATAGAAACTGTTTCCCCCTAGTGGAAGCCTTTGAAACTGGTTGCTTTACAAGAGCTGGGCTAGGGGAATTTCCAGCTGCAAGATAAAGAACTGTGAGACTCTGGGACTGACCTTGAATTTTTTAAGTGTTATGGCAAATGGAAAGGAAAAAACAGACCAGTCAATTGCTGAAAAAACATTAAGGTCTGGGAGGACTTGGCAGCAATCCAGGAGAGGCTCAACATCAGGCTCCTCTGCCTCTTCGGCTGCTGCTTTTGTATCAGTACACTCAAAATCAAGAGGAAGGTCGACAGAAGAAGCCTTAGCGGCTGCATTAAGAAAGATAAATTATTCACTGGAACAGCTTAACAAGAAAACAGACGCGATAAATGTGAAAGTGGATGCTGTAACTACTAAAATTGACTTAAATACAGAAAGTATAAATAATTTGGGACAAAAGGTGAATACCAATACAGAAACTATCCAGAAATTGATACAGGAATCTACTTTGATATGGCAGACTGCGGAGGAAGCCAGAGAGAAAGCCGTTGCTGCTGAATGTAAAGTAACACAACTTGAGAGAGAGTCCCAGCACTACAGAGGCAACTTGATGAACATAAGTTGACGCTTGTTATGATTGAACTTAAAGAAAAACAGACAAATTTGAGGACCAGAGCCCTACCTGAATTGGAGAAGGAAAGCTTGACAGATTTTCTCATACAGGAATCTGCTGACTTTTGGGACTTGGACTTGGGCCAAGAAGAGTTTGTGAGGGCCTTCAGACTTGGAAGAGGAGGGAAAAAAGAGAAGAATAGATTAAGAGACTGCTTGATCACCCTTCGAATTAAAGAAGAGAGAGATAGAATCTTGGGTTGGCATTACCAGAAGAACCTAGAAGTACAACAGTCCAGAGTGGACATTTTTAAAGACGTCCGTCCCAAAATATCTTTTGGATTTTAGGCCTAACTACGGAGATATTGTTGCCCTGCTGAGAAGGAACAAAATCATCTTTAGGTGGGAGTTTCCCCAAGGTCTATCCTTCAGTTTCAAAGGAAGGAAAATAAAAATAAGATCAGTAGAAGATAAAGTAAAGTTTTTGTATAAATATGAAGAAGATCTGCAGAAGGGACTTGGAAAAGAGCCAAGAACATCGGATAGAAGATCACCAGGATGAAGTTGATGGAGTATACGGACTATACGGAACTGGCGGAAATGACTGGCAGATTCCGAGACCAGGGAGAAGAGTCGGCGGAAGAAGACTGGAAAAAGTTTAAAGATTATTTACGGAAATACTGTAAATTTAATGAATGTTAGAAAAATGTTTGAATGAAGTTATACGGCTTTAGTAGAAATGTTATAAGGAATTAAGTATAAACAGATTAATAGAGTATTAAAGGGAAAATAAGGTTAGAATGTGCTAAGATAATTATAGGATAGAAAACAGAGGAAGATGGAAAGGAATTGCTGAAACAATTAACAGAAGTGGAATACAAAAAGGGAGGTGTGAGGAGGTCATGGAAATAAGGTATTGAAATTATTTGATGTGCTTTAGATTGTTTTTGTTTTGTTTTGTTAGTTTAATGTGTTGGTGTTGTGTGGTGTTTGTGTATTGTATTGTTCTTGTTTTTTGTGGTGGTTAAATTGTTGGAAAAGTAATAAATATTATTAAAAAAAAAAGATCTGTTGGCTCTCTCCACTGAGCATCATTGAAGAAGGGGGAGGACTTCAATCAGTCAGTGGCAGAGGCTGAGCAGGAGGAAATGGCAGTGGAGCTGGTGCTCAAGATTCAGGCGCTGCTCCCATAGGTGGGATCTGATGCACATTAGCACTTGCGGCAATCTCATAACAAAAGACAGTCTCATGACTGTGCTCACTGTGCCTGGTCTTTAAGAGTTTGGCGGGATGGACATGGGAATTGTTGCAGCATTTTTGTTGCTTTTGTTCATTTCTGGATCTATTACCTTGCTCATGTATTTTAGAATCATGACTTCTGGACCCTGTGTTTGCTGCTGAGCCTGTACCATTATTAGCGTGAATAAAGGTCTCAAGTAAGAGCCACTGTCATGTTGTAGGAATGTGACACACGCAGAGAGAAAATGAGATGCAGACAGACAGTTAGAAGACCTGGCTTTTGCATATACTGTACTTTTTTTAGGTGTGCATGTTTGAGCATGCAAGTATCCTCTGGCTTGAACTGGCCAAATTACTATTTTCTTCATTGATATTAAAATGTACCAGAGGTTGTTGGTGGTTTTTTTTAAAAAAAAAAACCCCACTGAAAAACAGTAATAAACTAGACTAGCTAAACTGGTAAAAGAAAAAGAAAAAGGGGAAAGCTTTGAAATGTCTAAAACTGTTCCTACCATGATTTCTCCACGTACAAGTAAGCCAAAATTAGCAAATCCACTAAGACAAGGTCTCCATGCTTGTCAAAATGGGATAGCAATTAAAGTGGCATGTATTCTGCACCTCAATTTTCGCAAATATATTTTTCATGGCTTTGACAGTCAAAAGCTATTTAGATTATTTATGACATTTCCAATGAGTTAGTAATGCTTTTTTATTGCATTGTATTTTGCATAATATAATTTGTCACTATTTCTTTATTAAGCTTGTTTTATATTCATAGTTGTCCCACCACAGTATATTTTCCTCTTTGTCAGCTCAGAACTTCATTATGAAGGATGAGGTTTTATCGTTTCCTAGTGATGCAAATGTCTACAGTGAATAAGTGTCATTATGCAGGAACAGGAATTTAGTTTTCCTCCATTAAGCAAGCAGGCTAATGACTCAACAAGTTTATAGCCCACCACAAAATTTGATGGCTGAATGTGAGTTAAAACAAATGACTGTTGCACATACATGAAAATTAGGACTGCTCTTTTGGGATGGGTATTTCACTTCCATCACTTAAAGCCCAACCTTCTGGCATAAACTGGAAGTGGATCCTAAAGTATTTTCTTGAATATGACTAGTGCTGGAGTTCTTCCTATGCTACCTAGCAGCCTGCTTCAAAGTAATGATTGAGGAGAGGTTGCAACTCTGTGAGGGAGCATAGGCTTTACCCGCAGAAGAGTCTAGATTCAATCCCTGGCTTCTCCTGTTAAAATTATACTGTATCTGGTAACAGGACTGGAAAAGAGCCCTGCTTGATATTTTGCAGAATCACCAAAGGTGTCAGTCAGAGAAGATAGTGGTGAGCTAAATGGGCAGATGGCTTGTCCAATATAAGGCAACTTCATATGTGGATAATATATAAACCCTGTACCCAATGCTGGCCTCACTGGGCAACTGCCTGGGTCCTTAAACCCTGGCAAGCTCCACTGCTGATGCCTGACTGCTTTAATTTATACTTCCAGACCACTTCTCTGAGAAGCACTGTTCCATAGCTAAAACCATGCTCAAGGTGGCTTACAACATGAAAAGATTTACAAAATTACAAACATGACAAAAGTAACCAAAAATGATTAAAACACATCAAAAAGTACATAGCCAAATTGAAACCATTTCCACGTAAATCATAATAAGATATAAAAATAAAGATACAAAAAATTAGTATTGATAACAGCAACAACCCCACCCCACCTCCCCCAAAATCAAACAATATTCTGACCCAACCCTAGAGTCTGTTCAGCTTTTGTAGCTGGAGTCGGTCAGGGCCCAACCTCCACAAGCCAGGTGGAAAAAGTCCTGCAAGACTGCCAAGATGGTCTCTGGCCTCTTTGGCATCTTTAGCTGGAGTCAGTCAGGGCTGCCCTCCCAAACCAGGTGGGAAAAGGCCTGCAAGACCTGGAACAGGTCTTCCATGACTCGTAGCCAAGACGGATGTAAATGACTATAAGGTACACTATTGTACAAAGCTAAGATTCACCTCTTTTGCCCCACTCAATTTTTGCCTCTGGCCATGCCTATCACTAGCATATAGCCCCCAGGCAAATGGGTCTCTTGAGCTGAAAACGACCCCCCCTTCCCCCAGTGTAAAGGTTACATGTTGAATATAATTTTTCTTTACAATTATGAAAACCGTTATTCAAAGTTTTGCTTCATTGGGTGGTGCTGAGCAATCAACAAAGGCAAGGCCTTTTATCTCTTAGCATTATGTATTATTACTGGGGCAGGTATAGTCAGAAGGCTTAAACAACATGCCAATTATCTGTAGCACCACAAAGGGCTGTGAAGTAAGATTTCAAAATATTACTACAATTCTCTCCTGCAAGCATTTCTCTCCTTGATTGTGTGAAACACTGTATGTTTCAATTGGCAGCTTTGCACTTTCTCCTACAAAAGAAAACAAGTTTCCCCAAGAAGAATGTGTAATGCTAGGTTTTAAAGAAGAAGAAAATGCATGTAGCAGTTCACAAGCTGGCTTTCAGTAAGTTCTACATATTAACAGTCACAAAAATGAGGTTTGTGCCCTCAGGCACTGAACTCAATCACTTCATCTCTCCAAGTAGAAACCCTATTTTAGCTTCCCCACAGGCACATAGTCACACGACAGTCATTTTGAATTTTAAATCCAAGAGTGTATGCAGTGGTTAGCTAAGATTGGTGGTTAGCTCAATACTGCAATTGTACAGAAATCACTTTACCAAAAGAAAGTTATTGGTGTGTGGGGGCAAAACAACATTTGAATTCATGAACACATCACAAAAATGCCAAAACATGCCAGCTCCTAGCCCCATGCAGAGCGAGCAAAGGGGGATAATGCTTGGTGGCATCTGATATAAGCCTGCACAGTTTGTAACCTAGTACCAGCCCACCAACCACATAAGAAGTGTAGTATTCCTTAAGGGAAACCCAAACTCCAAACTCACCATTTCTTCTCATTTCTTATTCAAAAGAATCCATCCTGCAGGCCTGCATTAGAAGCATGGCCAGTATGTCTAACCTTAAATAAATCTGTTAAGTTACCAACATTTATGTGGCGGTTGCATCTTATTGTTGAGGTTCAATAAACAACAGATATGGCAGCTTTGGAGCTTTGATAAACCTGTTTTTGTGGCTTGCTGGGATTATCAAGCTAGTAAGTGGTGGGCTGCACAGCTTTGTGTCACAAGCTATACAGGCCTGTGTTGTTGTTGTTTGGGTTAATGCCAAAGTAGGCTTCTAAACAGTTTGCAATATAAACATCCATGATTAAAATACACAGTAAAACAATCTCTCTCGACCTCATGAGACATGAAATGTATCGTTCTGGTGTTGGAAAACTGCATAGACTGGGGATCCTGTTATGCATACTGTAGATCAATCATGCAAATACAGTAACTCATTACTCATGTGTAGGTGATCATACAAAGAAGGATCAGGGTTGTACTTCAGGACTCGATGTCAAGCTCCAGGTGGAAAAATCAAAATTAGAAACTGAATTGCTAGAGCCCAGTACTAAGAATTTGTCAAGAATGTATAACTTGCTGTTGAAATGGAATACACAAGATGAAACGGTCAAATCGGTAATGACTAAATGGGCACAGGATATTGGTTATAACATTATGTTTGCTGACTGGGAAAAGTTATGGACCACTGGGATGAAATTTACGGCATGTAATGCCTTGAGAGAAAATATTATGAAAATGATGTACAGGTGGTACACGACCCCAGTCAAACTTGCAAAAATCTATCATTTGCCCGATAATAAATGCTGGAAATGTAAGGAAACGGAAGGAACGTTTTATCATCTTTGGTGGACGTGCCCAAGGATTAAGGTCTTCTGGGAAAAGATCTATAATGAACTGAAAAAGGTACTTAAGTACACTTTTCCTAAGAAACCAGAGGCCTTTCTCCTGGGCATAGTCGGCCAATTGGTGTTAAAGAAAGACAGAACATTTTTTATGTATGCTACAACAGCAGCAAGAATACTCATCGCGAAGTACTGGAAGACACAAGAGTTACCCACCGTGGAAGAATGGCAGATGAAGGTGATTGACTACATGAGTTTGGCAGAGATGACGAGCAGAATCCGAGACCAGGGAAGAGAAACGGCGGAAGAGGATTGGAAAAAATTCAAGGACTATCTAAAGAAATATGCAAAAATTAGTGAATGTTAGGTTGATGCTGGATGAGAAAATAGGGGTTGATAGTGGTATTGGATAAGTTAAAAGAAAATGAACGTTATTAAAATTAAATTGAAATAAGGGGGGGATTTGCTAAAAAATTACTGACATGAGAATGCAGAAAGGGGAGGTATGAGGAAGTCGGGAAAGTAAGGTATAAGAAATTAAGATATGAAATTATATGTGTTTTTATTGTTTTGTATTTGTGTTTTGTTTGTGTTGAAAATTTTGTGGAAACTTTAATAAAAATTAATTAAAAAAAAAAAAGGACTTGATGTCAAGCTAGCCCTGACACCCATACATTGAGTGTGGATGTCTTCAGGGCAACTATTAAGTATAGTGTCAATACCAAAGATATCATGAAGTCTCAAGCAACTTTAGATATAGACCTAAACAGGTTAGAACAAGAAGAGCAAAACTATAAACACTTAACACTAAATAGGGCTATAGTTCCTTGCTGGCTGTAGTCACACTCACACGCTCACACTCTCTAGACCAGGGTTGGCTAAAGTGTGGCCCTCTAGATCTTGCAGGACTATGACTGCCATCAGCCCAGCCATAATATCCAAAAGTCTGGTATTATGGGAGTTGTAGTCCAGAAACATCTGAAGGGCCACAGTTTAGCCCAGCCTTTCTCACCCTGAAGTCCCCAGATGTTCTTAAACTACAGCTCCCATCATCCCTGACCACTGGCCATGGTAGCTAGGGATGATGGGAGTTGTAGTCCAACAACATCTAGGAACTCAAAGTTGAGAAGGTTTGGTTTAGCTATTCCTACCTCAACAATCATGATCCATAACAGAATAGCAACACTATTTTAACATCTATGGATAAATAGCCCCTCACATGTAGAGGTTCCTCATCAGAATTCTGACCATGAAATGTTAGGGTCAGGGCCAGCCATGAGGCACTGCTCCTTTTTCTATGCGTGAAAGCACTACATATTGAGTGCTCAGATTAGGGTTGCCATACGTCTAGAATTTCCTGGACATTGCATTCGGCAGCAATGCCCAGATGGATATTGTGGAAATGTCTGGGAAAATCTGGACATATGGCAACCCATGTCAACCGTGCTGCTTTTGACGATTTTCCATAAAAAAAATTGCCCCCTCCAGCTCATCAACTTTGACCAAAACAAAACAAAACAAACCCTCACTGTTTCACTGTTTGAAATATGGCAACCCTAGTATATCAGGAAATATGTCATCCCATGGACTTTCTAACCAACTGGCTGAGCTTGTCTCAGGAGTGAGAATACAACCTAGCCAACGTGAAGCACTGATTTCAAGTGGTCACTGATTTCATTTTCTAATAACTGGCAGGACCTAGTGCTCTTAAATTAATATTGGAAAGCAATATTATATATATATATATATATATATATATATATATATATATATATATAAATGTATAGGCCGTAACAGATATTTTGGGTATCCATAATATATGCAGAATTATCATTTTTAGAGAGCCATGATGCTGATGTTCATAAAGTACCAGACAAATGGTTTGAACCAACCCAGTGTAGCATACAGCATCTTCTTTCAGTTTTGTTACTCTTGACTATATCCACATAAGGTTTTTTTTTTTTTTTTTAAGGCACAATAGAATTGTGTCTATAAATCTCCAGGAGACGGTAGACTTGGGTTATGAAAAGGTCCGTATGGATGATTCAATGACAAGGACTAGCACAGCCTGGAGCAGAAAGTCTCTTGGTGATAGCAAGTTAACATGCAGCTTTTCTCGCCACAACAAAGGGAATTTAAGGGATTGTATTACACATTTGTTTAAGAAAGAACATGTTAACTTCCATATGGATTGTCAAACAATATGTTCGCTAGAACACGGCAAACAGAGGAAAGCATATTTATCTTTTAAAAGAGCGCACTAAAGGTCAGGGATTTGAGAAAAAAAATATTTGTATTTTGAGTAATATGATCAGATCTGCAATCTGAACTAGAAACATTTATGTCAGAGGAAAGAAGTAGACCACTGCGGCCCATATCTACTTCAAACAAGGGAAGCAGATTCTCAACTCAGAAAGGTTACCAGCCATCAGTCAAAGGAACGTTTTTTAAAAAGTTTTAGTAGATTTTTACTTGTATTTCTTGAGGGCTTAGAGATGTGCACACTTGCTGAGTCCTTCTGACAAGAAGGAACCAAAATAAATATCACTTCATTTTAGCCAGTCTGGCATGGTGGTTAAACTATTGGACTAGGACTGCATAGACCAGGGTTTAAGTCCCCACTCAGTCACGAAGCTCATTGGGTGACCTTAGGCCAGTTACCATCTCTTTGCCTAACCTACCTCAAAGGGTTGTTGTACAGATAAATGACATTATTTATTATTATTTAAAACTGAAACCACAAGTTTGGAAAGGAAAGCATAATTAAGACTTTTCTGAATCTGCTGAGGACAGTTCTGTGGTCTGCATGCTCACATCTGAATTTGGAATGTCACAAGAAACCAAACAGGCCTGCTCTGAATAGTTGGACAGCCCTGTTTGAGATCTGTGAGCTGAACTGGGTTGGAAAACAAAGCTAACCTCAAGTGTGCATAACCTTAAGTGTGCATAACCACATTGAATATTCACACATGCACACATCATTCGTTTTTTACCACTCAGCATAGGTGACAGGCTTCCTCCCTGTGGAGCAGCAGCAGAAGACAAGGTGCTGTGCCCAAGAAAGGCAGTTTGCATTTCCCTGCTGTGTCTGTAGGGGAGGCTTCCTAACACGGAATGCAGCAAATAAACTCATATTTCTACACTAGCATTTTTCTGCTAGTAGTAGAAGAATAACATGTAGCAGGCTGTTAAACAAAGGAGGAAGCACTGTATTCTTTCTCAGTCAGCCACTGGTAACTGGACCCCACTGGGGTTTCTAATGTACCTTGAAGCAAAGGGTTTCGAGGTTCAAGCAGGATGCTTGATGGCCCTGCTTAATTTTCAGATAATGGAGATGAATGACTGTGCATCCCTAATATGAGCACTGAAAGCTGAATATTGCAGCAATAAGTATTATTTGATTGACTGATTGATCAATGAACAAATGAATAACTTTCCCGAAAGTGATTTAACAATAAAAATATCAACAGTATCAACATATATAAAAACAGATAGAGGCTCGAATAAAGAATATCCACATAAAAGGCTTGTTATAAAAGGAAGATCTTCAATAGGTCCCCAAACGATAATAGAGATAGCACCTGTTGGATATGCAACAGTATTAGTATTAGTACCATTTTAGCTGCTGGAGTCAAAACTTTGGATTGGCATTTGGCTTTCTTAATGAGTCTTTAACCACAGCTGACCTTAAAAAAATAAATAAATGATGAAACTATTGCCTCTAAAGGAAGTTTTCTGTGATCTTCAAGGTATGTGCAAAATTGTCATTGACTTCAATGGTTGTTTCAGGCTTCTGGGGCCAGGCCTCGTAATCAACAACACATTGTACAGCAATGCCAATGAGGATTACAACTAGCTGTGTAGTTTAGCAGTCATTTGACTGTTCCATCATATGCTCAGCATACAAGAGAAACAAAATCCTCGGGCCATCACCCACCGAAAAGTGCTCTGGATGGGTGACAGAGTGAAAGAGGGAGAGAAAACTTACCATGTGGTCGGCTGAAACATGTACCAGATTTTCTTCAAGTCGCCATATGTCAAGGCTGATATTTGACTATGTGCTAAAATTCAGATAATATAGACTGTCAGTGAAAATATATGAAGAAAATGGGAATTTATTTAGTATTTAGAATATGATTACAAGATGTAGCACTGACAGCTTTCACTAAATACAAAAGTACATTTTTTAAAAAAAGGTTTACATTTAAAGCACATGCAATTCTATGTATTTCTATGCTATAATCAGTAAGAAGAAAAACCAGCTATGTATTTTTCTTATTCCTCAAGCAAATATGTCAAATCACCGTGTGTCAACCAACAAGAATATTATTTTTCTTTTTTGGATCATGAATTCAATTGTTAATCTAACAGATCAAACCATTGTCCCCGCACCCTTAAAGAAGACTATCACACTATTCATATAGAGGGAGAGAGTTATATTTATCAAATGTAACAAATGACCTGCAAATTAAACCAAGTCATAAAGTGCAGGCAAGTGGATCATTCAACACATAAGGTCTTTACTCTCCTAATCTGCCCCCACTGAATACTGGACAGTCAAAAAAGCCAAATCAATAAATGGAAGACCTACAGTTTGAAGAGACAGAAACAGAAGAGAGTCAATCAGGGACTCCCCCAAAATTTCCGCTGGGTCCCATAAAAGGCACTTAGTAGAAACCTTCACTGTAGAGGGAGGAAGGGCGAGTGCTGCAACCAAAAAAGGAGCACAAAGAGGGGCAGAGAAAGCTTAGGAGGAGGCTGGTTCACCTCCTCCTATTGGGCACTCTTGCCCATGTGACCTAAATAACCTCTCCCTTTGACATATACCACCTGAGTCTCTTCCAGCTGAGGGAGAGGCAAATTCACTCCTGCTTAATTTAGTGGCGTCATTGTCATCAGATTCCCCTGTCATAAAATAATTCCTATTCCTGATCTTCTGTTACTGTGGCATTTCTACTGCTGAAAATATTCTATTCCATCAGCCCCACACTGAGCCCATAGGAGTCAGATTGGATTATCTAGTTTGCAGCATGATACTGTTTGTAGTAATGAGGCTGGGTTATGAAAATAATTGTTTTTAATATACATTTTTCTTATGCATATTTAGTCGCTAACATATCTAGAATTAATCTTTCATTTTTGTAGCACCTACTCTTTTCTCTTGCTAGGATGGGCCAAAGGGCTTTGCCCACAGTTGACAGATTCCAGATGAATACAGTGATAAAATTGTTGAGATTGTATTGTTTCAATAACATACATATTGTGTACTGTAAACCATTGCATTCCGCCAATTATTTCTGAAAGCATTCTGTTAAGAATGGTGGGCTGAAACAAGACTATTGTCTTGTTTGGACACTGAACTGGATCCAGCAAACACCTATTGGACTGCACTGCCATATACTAATAAATTGGGCTACTGGGCTTTAGAATCTGCCTGGGTGAAAGCTCCATTGTATGTACTCTTCAATCATGTATGCATAAGCCTTTTTAGATTTTAGAGAACTTTATAATGGGAACTAAACATTATGAAAGGAGACAAATAAGGTTGAAATTACCAGGGTTGCAAGCTTACACACGGGTCTTCTTAAAAGCCTGCTTTGATCAGTGCAAAGTATTCCAAGGAGAACTGCTGTTAGTTGGACTTGATCAGTTCTGTGTTGAAACCGCAACTGCTGTGTTGATTTCTTCCCAAATCTGTCAGAAATTCCATCAGTTTAATAGTATATTTAGTTTTCATACACCACAAGTGCAAGTATTTCATCTGCAAGCACATAACAAAAACAAGTCTGGTAATCAGTTTGACAGCTTAGTCTAAGCAAACTCATGACCATGCAAAAGAATGCACACCCTTTGTATGTGCATGTTTTTACTCCGAAGAAAGTAACAATGCAGCCCAAACCATGTCTCCTCAGAAAGAAGTCCTACTGAATTCAATGGAACTTACTCCTAGATAAGCAGGGATAAGACTTCAGCCTAAGCAGGAAGGCTAACTCATTTATATCCATATTGCAATGTTGAATATATTGAAAAGGTGGCAACTTCTATCATCGTTATCACCATCATCTATCATCATTATTAATGTTGATCAATCAATCAATCAATCAATCAATCGATTGATTGATTCATCTTTAGACTCTATAGGCTTGGGGTCTACCCTGACTACACCTGCCAGAGCAGGACACATTCAAAAAAAGTTGGATACTTATGCTAGATGTGACTATGTGGCCCTTTCAACTGAAGACCTGGAAAGAAAATTCTAAATGGTATGGAAGATACTGTTACATTGTGGTACGTGAACAAGGAGCTCCCAGTCATGTCAGGATTTGTTGCTGTTGTTGCTGCTGCGGCGGCTGCTGCTGTTGTTAATCACTGGCACTTGGTGGTGGACAGCAGACACCTCAGTGGTGGTCAGTGGGCTGAGGTGCTTATCTGATCTGCCAGCCAGCCTAATATACCTCACAGGGTTGTTGTCAAGATTAAATGAGGAGAATCCTTAACTTCTTCAGCTCATAGATATGCCTTTGTAAAGGCAAGATTCAACACCTTCCCATCGAACGTGCTGAGAAATAGATTCTCCAATGGACAGATATTGCTCTTATGTGATTGTAATTGTGGGGCACCGGAATCGTTGCATCACATAATTCTTGACTGTGCTTTTCACTTACCGGCCAGGAGCAAGTTTCTTGCTCAGTATCTAAAGGGAATTGCCGATGATACGATTGAAGCCAAACTGAGATATCTACTAATTGATGATGACCCCCTAAGATCGCTCATGGTTGCCAGATTCTTGATCAGCGTCCTATCCCTAAAGAAGAGAAACGGACTCCTGTGTGGCTCGGATAATCCCTTTAAACCATGATCTATGTTTTAGGATGTAATTAGGTGCTATCACCATTGATATCCTTGATTAATTTATGAGCAGAGGGCGATGTTTAGGTTACAAATTTATTGTAATGTATGATGGTAGTCTTTGTTTTTGTTTTGCTTTGGTTCCTGTTTGTCTCTTGTAAGTTTTGGCGGTTTTAAATTTGGAGTATATTATGTTGGTATGGGAAACTGTCGTGTGACAGGCCAATGGCCGTAATAAAGATCAATCCAATCCAATGAGGAGAAGGAGGACCAAATACACCACCCTGAGCTCCTTGGAGAAAAAGGATGGTGGAAGCTGTAGTCCAGGAGCAGCTGGGTGGCTAGAGCTTATCTAATCCCTTGTCTTCTCTCCCTTTAAAATTCTTACCTCTTGTGACAGTGGTATGAACAGGGCAGACACCAGTGGCTGCTCCTGGTGACTGCCATTTCTCCACCAACTATACCGGGGATGTAAGCTATTATAATTAACAGTATAATTTTCCACTCCTTTCTTTTGCACAATGAAACTGACAAAGTAGAAGCTTGTCATGAGCTTATGGAAGTGGGAAGCAGAAAACCATAAGCATGTTTTTAATACATCTACTATGTGAATTAATGGAATACAGACTTAAGAGAGAAAATGACTCTTGAGTCTTTGCTCTTGTCCCCATTTTTGTCTTGGCTGAGATGGGTTTTTGAAATGGTATCTCCTGCCAAAAGCAATCTGTGCCATTACAAGGAGTTATGAAACTGCCTATTAGTTAATGAAGAAAAACAACTTGCCCATAAAAAAATTGTTCTATTTTTGCCTTCAAGGTCGCTAGTATTCATGTAGAATGAAAAGCATACAAATCAAATGTCTTTACAAGTTACGGAGCACTCTGCTGAAATTCAGTCAATCAGAAATTCTGTTTCCCAGTGCATTCCTAAATGTGTTTTCTCTCTAGAAAGCAGTGTTTGACAGGAAGTATCAGAAAAATCACCGTACTCAGAGTAAAAGGGTTTAAAACAAAGGACTTCGGGGCCCCAGCTGTTCCAGGATGCAAGAAATGTCAAGCTAAATTGTCTCAATGTTAAGCAAATTTTATTTATTTTTAATTTGTTCGCTGTCTACTCACTTTGCCTGAAATCAAAATACCAATTCCCATGTTGCCAGGCTATGTGTTTCCAATATTTTAGCAAAAAGAATGCCTTTCTTTTACCTTTCCTAACTTATGTCCTGCAGTATTTAAAGGAACAAGTTAGGGAAGACAGAAAAATCTATTCATTACCACTAAGCAGAAGGACACTTAATCAGAGGAAGCAGTTCTTATGCCCAGCAGCTAATATTTTGTTGAGTATTAATCAAATCAAACATGCAAAATAGTGGACATTTTAAAAATTCAATAGTAAAAGATAAGAGGTTGAAAACATTGCTGATATAATTCCTACATTGCAGAGTCCTTTATTTTTATTTATATTTAAGTAGTTCATACCATACCCCAGTTGTGTTATTTATTTTCCTGTATGTATCCACTTGGAAGGCACCGGCAACTAAGGATTTTTCTCTATACATCCTTTCATTCACAGATATGGGCAACACATTTATGGCCAGTTTGGTTCATATTTCCATAACTGTGAAGAAAAACTAGTGGACTTAACTGGAAGTTTATATCCTTTTTCTTTCTTTCCCCCCTGTCCGGTCATAGAACTGCTTTTATCCTAAGTCTTGCCCAAGTAGCATTTAATATGTATAATTTCTGATTTTTCCTTATGTAGTCAACTAATTACATTTAATGTGGTCTTCTTCACTGCATTCATCCATTCTTGAGTACTAAAGGTTTGAATCTTAGCCAGTCGGGGCATCCCTTAAGCAGTGGGAGCTCAAGAACCACGTCATAGAACTTTTTGTGGTTCCATTTCCTGTACTTCCAACAGAGCATGCTATCTGTGAATAGAAATTGGATGAGTAACTTTGGATTCAATGAATGTACATGATTTCTGTTTAATTACTAGCATGCTTGTTTTTGACTAGAGTGGCATTTTCACCCTCTGGCAATTCTTTGGATGCCGTATGTGCCAGCAGTAGTTGTACCCAACTCTTGTATGCACTCACACACATGCAGTTGTGCACAGACACAAACATAGTGTCCCCCTCCCCAGCTGATCCATGCTAAGGAGGGGATGTTATTGCCCTCTCTTTGATCATCAGGTGTTCTACAGGAGCAATTTGCATTTCCAAAGGAGTTATGGGCTCTATCCTAGTTTATTCCCCCCCCCCCCCCCCCCGTTTTGCTGCTACTGCTGCTGCTGCCAGCTCACAAGGGTCCAAATGAGGTCCCTTAACTAAGGATTAGTCACTCCTGCAATAAAACATCTAGGATAAATTATATACTTTTCTAATTAATAACCAATAAAGATGTAATAAGGACCATCTACGTTTGAGTTATAAAGAAGAAATAACTATGGATTTCTCAGATGCAAACCAACAGCAAATTGAATCCTTGTTTGCAAATGGGAGGAGATCAATAATGGGGAATGTGGCCTCATTTGCCCTAGTGCAGAAAGACTGAGATAATTATTGAGGCATCCATGTAATAGACTGTTTAATGGCAAATGGATGTTTTATTATTTGTTTGGGATTTGAGTTGGTTCAGTTACAACCAACTGTGCAATCATATGCACTTGGAAGTAAGTCCCACTGGCTTAACCCCAGGACAGTGTGCAAGGATTGCAACCCGGCAGCACAATCCTATGCAGGTCCAAGTAAGCTCCATTGGGTTTGATGGGAGCTACTCCAAGGGAAGCATGCATAGCCCTAATAATCTGGAAGGGAGGGGTAGTTATTTGTGTTACTGCAACAGCCCCTGCACCTTTTGAGCTGCACTGCACACCACACTGTAAGGCCTGAAAATGGTTTCCCCAAGTGAGCAACCCACCCGTTTCATTGTCGGTCTCTATGATTAGCATTAATTTGGGGTCAGAGAGAGGGCAATGCCTTATTTTCCATGTTGCCATCTGACCGATCCCAGTTATCCTCTCCTACTGAAAGGATTACATCAAACACGCCCCAGGAGTATTGCTGTTGTGTGCTCCTAGTTTGAGGCCTTCTTCTGAGCCATTTTTTATACAAGATTTGAAAACAGGATGTATATAAAAACATTCTTAGGGATGAATCAGATGTAATGGAGATTTGCACTCATAGCTGCATCAGGAAAAAAGAAAAAGAAAACCAAAAGCAACCATGCAGTTTCCAAATACAAATGGGAGAGGTACTGTGTTGCTAGAATTGTCAGATACTAAAGAGGGCAAAGTTGCAGGATTTTCAGGTTTAATTTATCATGCAAACAACGCCTCTGAAAATCCCCTCTTCTACACAACCTTTTAAAGGTGAAGGAACCCCATCTCTTTCACACCTGGTCACCCTACTGGTTGCATTAATACACCACCTACCTGTCCAGGCAGTTTACAATTCTAAAACAGTAAAGCAAACGAATGATACAAAATGAAAGTATGGACAGGGGGTGGAGGGAGACCAGTCCAACTGGAACAAGCCTTGATGCCTTTGCCTCCCTGCCTCCCTAGCTCTCTTCTTCCTTCCAACAAGATGGTGGAGGCAGGAGTAATCCAGACCTCATGCACTATTTCCCCAAACAAAATCACTTACTCTTGAAAGCTATTAGACGTGAAGTAAAGGGAAAAGGTTCCTGCACATTGCCTGTGAATTTTTTGCCGTGACTTTCCTGCTAGGTTTAGGGCAGCTTAGGGAAATAGTGTGAGGGAAGGATAATTTATTATAATTTATTAAAATTTTATACTGCCCTTCATCCAAAGATCACAGGGCGATTGACAATAAAAAAACACACACAAATACATACCATAATAATAAACAAAAACAATAAGCATTATTATTTATTAAATAGCCCCTCTTGACATTGCTGCCCTGAATCAATTGTGATTATGGATATCTAGTATTATATGTATTTCAACACTGTTGATTGCAGTTATAGGAGCCAACACCTAGGGACCGTGGGGACTTCGGGGCCCCCCAATAAAATATTTGAGGGCCTGGGCCCCTGCAAAGTTGATCGGCATTCCCATTCAAATGGTGTGTGTGTATAGCATCATGTGATCAGTTATGTGCAGCAGGGCTTACCTGGGCCTCTACAATATTTTATTCAAGTTGGCACCCCTGCTTGCAACTGAGTTCTTTGCATGCTATTTAAAAAATAAAGAATCTAATTGTTTTACTTACAAAACTCTTAGTTTGATCTAACAGCTCAGGTCTTGCAAAGTTCTATAAAAATGTGAGCAGTGAATGGAACAATTCCCTTTTTCTAGACGTCAAGCATTGCATAAGTAGTTAGAGAATTAGTGGCAAATATGCACAAATACTATAAAGAAACGATAAATGGCATTGAACTTTGAAATGTTGCATTCTACAGGGCAGAGGTCACCAGAGTTTATTTGTGCCAGGTTGTTCTCCCCCCCTTGATTCACTCAGGCTGCAATCCCAAATCCACGTACATGGGAGCAAGCCCCATTGAACTCAGGATGACTTAACTCCTGAGTAGACACATATAGGATTTCACCATAAGAATGATAAAGTAAAATTGAGTTTTCCATGCCATGTGTCAATAAAATTAAGGGAATTCTGTAAAACAGATATCTGCCTTGGCAATATGAAAGCCCACGGAGAATATGGAAATGTTTCCAACAGGGGTGTAAACGTTCAAATGTAGTATGTAACATAATGCTGTATATTTCCACTTTAAACATACTAATGGAATTTAAAACAAACTGGGGATGTCTTGCTGATATTAAACTATGGGAAAGGTCATAATAGGAGGAGAAAAGTGAATAAAAGTTGCTCAAAACATTTTTTTAAAAAGTTCAGAACAATTACAGAATTTAACTACATGCTATTTCCACCCCTAAGTGAATTATGCAGTTTTCAGTGTATATAATTTTATATATAAAGCATCTGGTTTGCATGCAGAAGGTCCCAAGTTTAATCCCTGGCATCTGCAGGTAGGGCTGGAAAATATCCTGAATCCCTGTAGAACCATTGCTGTCCAGTGCAGACAATACTGTTCTAGACAGACCAAGTTTCTTACTAGGTATAAGGCAGCATCCCATGTTCCTGTAATACAGCATTACAATTTTCCTCTTGTTTGTTGTATTTATTCCTCTGGTTTATTTAACACATACTCTCTCTCTCTCTCTCTCTCTCTCTCTCTCTCTCTCTCACACACACACACACACACACACACACACACACACAGGTGTCCTTAGCCTCTTTGGCCTCTTATTCTTTCTTTCCTCTTCTGTTCCCTTTTCCCAATTTGATCTTATCCATATGGTGACAGACAAATTGGCTGCAAAAGATTCAAATAAGGTGAACAGATGTCCTGTGGGGGGAAGAATCAAGGTGTCTCTCCCCCCCTCCACTTCTCCATATTACTCTACTCAACTACACAGTGGGGTGGGGTGGGGGAAATAATAGACAATTTACATTAGGGTAAATCATTGGCAAATCCTGCAATAAATCACTTAGATAAGAAAACTTTTACAACTGTTTGTGGAGATTAAGTCAATAATGAAAGAAACTTTGTTCCTTCTTTTGTCGTTACACCAGCAGGTTGTCTAAAACATCTGCTGTGGTAATATGTCACAAGCAATAGTCTGTGCAGGTTAGGCCAGTCCATAATAGAAGTAAATGTATTTTTAAATGCCAGATCCTAAAAGAAGACAGATCTGCTTGGTATCTCATTATAAAGGAAATAGCTTTTCATGTCACCCCCATCAGTGGCTGTGCAGCTTTGGGGAGAGCTTGAAAGGTCATGATCCATACCTTTTAACTCTTAAGTAATTTACCATTTTCCCATGAGAGGAAGTCAAGGGTTGGGGGGATACTGGGAATATTCCATTGCTCGCTGAAAAAAAGCTGCACTGTTTTTCAAGAGGAGGGAAATTTCCTCCCTCTTTTTTGTCGTTTGTATGACTTTCAGTGGTGATCTCACGGATCCAGCAAGATTCACCAGAATTTCTAATGATAACTTGCATGAAGTGGTACATTCCAAAATTCAGCCACCTCAGTATAACTTTTCATTCTGCCATTGTGGCAATGGCTCAAAAAATATTCTAGAAAAGGAGCCATTCTGAACTGTATTTTTTATAATAATAAAAAAAACCAGCAGCAACAACAGCAACAAAAATGCTGGCATCCTGGAATCTTGATGATCACATTAATTGTTATTTTGTTTTACAGATTCCCACCCCATTTTTCATGCTACAAACCCTCACAAAGCAGATGAAAACATATTTAATATTCTGTTACAGATTTTTTTTTGGGGGGGGGGTCTCAGTCTGGATGATATCTGTGAGTTCCTTCCTAGCCTGTATACAGTGAAGTTTAGAATCTACTAAAACAAGCTGTTGAACTGGTCAGACCAGCTTCTCTGAAAGATAATGGCCTAAGCTGGCCAGCTAAGTACCTCCATTTACATGTCTGAAGAGGTAGCCCTGTTGCCACAGAGACAAATTGAGGTAACCCTCTTTCCACCTCAGCTTCATCTAGTTTGAAGTGATATCACTTTGTGATGTAGAAGGACAATTGCCAACTGGCAGTGGGGTTGGCTGGGGACACAGAGGTTTGTCTTGCTGCATGATGGACCCCAAAGCCGTGGCTTAGGGATCTCCCTGGGAACCTAATGGGAAGGCAAAATCTGTTACAGTGTTAATGCTGTGCACCCCACCATCCTAAGCTCACATTGCATGTATAAATGTAGAAATAACACCATATATCCTAAAGTCGCCACTTGCCTCCATTGGACTGATTCCAAGGAAATTGAACCCTTAGTCAATGCCAGCAACCCTGAAATCTCTTGCTGGGATGTGTGAAACAATACAAAGCAAAGCATCAAACCAGCAAAAAGAATAGGTAAGGTAAAGGTAAAGGTACCCCTGCCCGTACGGGCCAGTCTTGACAGACTCTGGGGTTGTGCGCCCATCTCACTTAAGAGGCCAGGGGCCAGCGCTGTCCGGAGACACTTCCGGGTCACGTGGCCAGCGTGACATCGCTGCTCTGGCCAGAGCCAGAGCCAGAGCCAGAGCCGCACACGGAAACGCCATTTACCTTCCCGCTGGTAAGCGGTCCCTATTTATCTACTTGCACCCGGAGGTGCTTTCGAACTGCTAGGTTGGCAGGCGCTGGGACCGAGCAGCGGGAGCGCACCCCGCCGCAGGGATTCGAACCGCCGACCTTTCGATTGGCAAGCCCTAGGCGCTGAGGCTTTAACCCACAGCGCCACCTGCGTCCACAAAAAGAATAAGCAATGCTTAATACATGAATCATTAACATATTTGCTTCTTTTAAAAAACATATATTACCAGCACTTCATTGTGGCAATACTTCCTGAGTGACGTGTGTAAATACACATGTGAGATCTGAAGGGCGAAAAAAGGATAACAGCATTCCCTACAGTGGTTCTAAAGCAGCGGTCAGCAAACTTCTTCAGCAGAGGGCCGGTCCACTGTCCCTCAGACCTTGTGGGGGGGCTGGGCTATATTTTGGGGGAGGGGAGTTGCAAGAGCACTACGAGTCCCCGTGGCTGCTTACCTGTGTCTTGTGAGCAGCAGGGGCTGGCGGCGGTGGAGGGACAATGAGCGGTGCACGAAAGGGCTCTGGAGAGGGGCTGCTTAAAATGGCGGCTGCTCAAGTGCTGCTGCTGCTACTGGCACCAACAAAGCCCAGCCCCCTTCCTCCTCTAGACAGGGCAGGGAGAAGCCAAGAGGAGGAAGGGAAGAGGTCTGCTGCCGCCACTGCTGTGTGAACGAGAGGCAGGGAGAGGGAAAGAACGTGCGCGCTGGTGATCCAAGCGGTGATTCTCAGACCGTCTGCAAGCCAGATCCAGAAGGCAATTGGGCCTGATCCAGCCCACGGACCTTAGTTTGCCTACCCAAGTTCTAAAGGTTTGTATCAAGGTCATTTTATGTGATTGGAGGAGCGCTGGTTATTTAAGTAGAGACAATGGGAAACTGGGGTGCTTCATTGCTTAAGTTGGCATCCTTGCTTAGGCTGCTGCTTTTACTGGCTTAAGTGAAATACTTTGCCTGAACTACTCTAGGAGCTAAAGCAGACTGGGCTGCCTGATTAATACCAGTCTGAGTTTTAAAAAAGAGAAAACCCAAGCTTAGCGTCATCATTCTTTCAGGAGCTATTATCCATCAAGGCTCTTTGTATATTAAAACACTGTTTATTTCTACAGGCTCCACCACTTATATTTGGTCTAATGTTTTGGCATAAAGAAATTAAGACACAGCTTTAATATTTTAAAGACATAAGGGAGAAGTATGAAGAAAATGGGAATAAATTATTATGGGGTATAAAAAAAAATCTCAAAAAACCCAAGACCTGATTATCTGGGAAGAGATCTGCTCTGCATTGATATTGTACGATAATGCCTTGGCCTAAATGTCTTTCAGTGTTTTAACCAAATTACCCTTTAAATTACCAGCCAAGAGCCAGATGCTTTCCTCATGTATGCCCTCCATAGCTCAAATTCCTTCTTAATTTAAACAAGTGAGATGCGATAAGTGTCTCTTTAGTTTAAAAGAATCACAGAGGCAAATTTGCTTAGCTGTATTGGAAAGTCAGCATGCTGATCGTCGCTTTCCTACATACCCCTCAGCCATTTTAGGGGAGTCTTTTTTTCTTGAGCTAACCAGGAGACAAAATCATCCATATTTGAATAGATGCACATGGAGAAAGTAATTATTATGCAATTGGTTAAATGCCATTCAAGGATATAGGAGCAGCAAGGTTTGTTTTATTGTTGGTTTTGCCACTGCAAGGGGGGGGGGGATGTGGTGGTTAAAGTGTCAGACTAGAACCTGGGAGATTTGGGTTCAAATCCCCACTCAGCTCCCCCTTTCATCAATTGAGGAGAGGGTGGAGAGGAACGGAGAATTGCACTCATTGCTGTTAGGTGCCATTTTAATCTATTTTCTTTCTTTCTTTTAAAAATCTGACTCTAATTCCCTGAATATTGGGGGAGATAACATAATGAAGTATAAAAGATAAGGTGGAGCGATTAATTGAAAATTATACCACAAAAACGTCACTGTTGAACAGATAGGGAACTCACTAGAGAAAGAAGAAAGTATGATCACATATTCAGATGGAAAAGAAAAATAATGAACACAATTTTTTTAGTAAACCAGTAAAAAAAATACCGCAATAATCCATGCAAGATAACATCAGGGGACAAGTCATAAAGAATAAGTATTAGAGAAAGATAGGAACAATTTTTTGGAAAGATGCAATAGTTGATTACTTTCATTTAAGAAAATAGGCCAAGGTGGCTATCAACTTCGCTATTAAAAACAATAAAAATAATAAAAATTAAAATTAAAAACCCTAAAGAGCCTAAAGGTGATATGAAACAGTAGCAGAAGACAAACAATAACTGCAATTAGAAATTCACATGAGCAGCATAGAATCATATGAAATCAGTTATGAAACCTAGATGTTAATGAAACCTCTTTATGATTGGCCAAAATGTAATGATGAGGACAAAACAAACTTACCTTGGGAACTGTGGACAAGACCAGCCAATCAAAGAAGCACAAGAAGAGCAACATCAGACCAATATAAAGGATGATGATGATGATGATTTAGTACAGTGGTACCTCGGGTTAAGAACTTAATTCGTTCTGGAGGTTTGTTCTTAAACTGAAACTGTTCTTAACCTGAGGTACCACTTTAGCTAATGGGGCCTCTGGCTGCCGCAACACCGTTGGCACACAATTTCTGTTCCCATCCTGAAGCAAAGTCCTTAACCCGAAGTACTATTTCTGGGTTAGTGGAGTCTGTAACCTGAAGCGTCTGTAACCTGAAGCGTCTGTAAGATGAGGTACCACTGTAGTAGTAGTAGTAGTGGAACCATTATTAGACAGTAGCAACAGCAAAGGAACTAATCAGAAGCAAAGAGGGAAAATAAGAACAGTGTTCCATTATATACTTCAAAGCAGGAAAGATCATTATGCCATAGGGAACCTGACTGCGGCTTTCCACAAGCTTAACTTGGCCACATTTATAGTGCTCCACTAAGAGTGTAGAAAAGTGCTTTCAGTGGCAGGGATTCAAAGAGCTACTTTAGGCATGACCAAACATTTGTGTACACAGCAGACTTTCTTGATTCTCCCCACTCCCTTACTTTGTGCAGACTATTCTAGAAACTATGCCATGTGTCCTGGTAGTCAGGGTGTGGGTTGCTTGGGCTCATAAAGATTCATTCCATGGTTCTTTGGATCTCAGCTGATGGGAGAAATGCAGCTTCGCTGAAGTGGGGAAATTATCTCCCTAAAATGACAGCTGGGAGGAGTGCAGAGAGAAGAAATGCCATGGTGCACCTGTAGCAGCAAAACGGGATGCTTTAATCTGCCCCACCTGCAATAAAACATGTCTCTCCTGTATCAGTCTCTACCGACACAGCGCTACAGCAGGCACTGTAACTCTCCAACGGTTTGACTTCACCCCTCTTCCATTGTCTCCCAAGACAGACGGATGCAAACAACAAGAAGTCCATATTTTATCTGGAAGCCAAACTGCTAGATTTTAGGAAGATTGATTTTAAATATATTGCTGAACTAATGGGCTAACAGCAAGATAGTCCCCTCTGGATATATGTGATCATTTCACTTCTGCTATTACAAGCTCAAAAGGCACACTCAGAAGCAGAAGAATACTGCAAAGATTGTTTCTACATTCAGTGTTTTATGCTGCAGTTATTATAGAACTATTGTCCCTCTGAAAGTATCTATTGCCCCGCTATCATTTATACATGCTTCATATTCTCATCTAGTGGTTTATTTTTTCAGTTTATTATCATACAAATGCTTGATTATTAGAGCCCAACACTTCTATGCATCTATAAAGTTGCATACTGTACATGCTCTCCTAGGACTTTAGAAAGCTATTTTTAATGATACAAATGGCCAGCAATATTGCACTTGTCACCGACATGAAACAGGAGAAGTAATCTTCAAAATGTGTTGCAGTTTTTTGCACTCTCAGTTTGGGACCTAGGCATAACTAATTAGTACACAGTTCAGCTGGTAAGGGAGAGAAGAGAACAAGAAATTAAAGACAGGTGCTTCTGAGCTCCTTTCAGAGAAGTCAAACGAGGTGTTAGGCTGGCAGACATGTCTGTCAGAATACCAATTTCCTACGTGTGTTTGATGAGGAGGTGAGGGATGCTGAACACTTCGCCATCGTGCACTTGTCCCAAAAGTTAGCCTTCCTTGCCACTGAATTTTGTTCCCAGTGGAACTTCAGCACCAGAATAATCCTGCCCAAAGACAAATGGCTGGGGCCATAGGAGCCAACTCCTAGGGGCTGAGGTCCCTTTGGCCCCCAAATAAAATATTTAAGGGGGCTGCCCCCCAATTTCTTTCATTCACTCATTCATTATATTTCTATGCCACTTTTCACTCACACGAGTCACATAGCAGGTTACATACAACAAATAAGAACATAGTAGGACATTGCCATTACAATATATATCTTATAAAAGAATTAACAAATCATCAGCAAAACAACCACCTTCTATAAAACACTATAGACTAAACAGCATCACTACAAGAAATGTCATATTATAAACGTCGCAAAGCATTACAGCACTCATAATCCACAAAAGAATATTAACAACATGAACAAACTAACAACCAAAAGCAAACTAAGCACTCCCTCCACCTCCATGACTCATAGGCTTCCACTCATTTCATCAAAAGATACATACCCATAATGCCCATAGTGGCAACTCCATTCTGAAGGCTTCTAGGAATAGGCCCTGCCAGGTGTTTATCCTTATGCCTTGGCAAATGCCAAGTGCTGGAGCCAGCCATGATTTTAAAGTCTGAGGGGTACAACTTGGCATGTTTTGATGAGTTAGGAGAAGGAGAAGCCAAAAGAGTCAAAGTAGAGTTAATGGGGAAGGAGAAAGACATTTAAAATCCCTGTTCAAAATACTCAAATTGTTTGACCATTATTCAATATCTTTGGTCTGAGGCCAAAATACCACATGGACATGTAGTTGCAAACCCGACAGTTGCAAACCTACATTCTTCTGAAAATAAATAGAAGTTTAAGGTATTTTATTTTCATCTAATAAGTCTTGGGACATTTGAAAACGTCACAAATACAACTCAGTGGAATTTATGGTCCCAAAAATGCAAGGTTGCCACATTACATGCCTAGCCAGCTATATGAGAGTCCCTACATTATAAACTGTCAATGTCATTCAAGTCATGGGGTAAGAGGGGCTATCAGGGAAGCGAAGTTGGCGGAATATTCTCATTCAGTGACTTTTGAGCAACTTAACACCTTTTAACCCAACTCTCCAACCCTTCCAGGTTCTTACTGTAAGTGCTATGGACTGTGGACCACAAACATCCACAGCAACATCCTCCCACCCCTTGTCTATAGTAGTGACAGAGCAAAATTGCACAAAAAAGAAAAAGGGGCTGGCATGTGTCTGGTGGGACTGAAATAAATGCCTCACATATACATTCCAAGAATTGTACTCACCAATTTCAGGGCAGCCATTGTGTTGTAGTGGTTAGAGTGTTGGATTAGGACCTGGGAGGCCAGGGCTCAAATACCCACTTGGCCATGAAGCTCTGTGAGTGACACTCACTCTCAGGGTTGTTGTGAGGATAAAATTGGGGTGGGGGTTGAGGGTGGAGAACTAAGTACAGTGGTACCTTGGGTTACAGATGCTTCAGGTTACAGACCCTTCAGGTTACAGACTCCGCTAACCCAGAAATAGTACTTCGGGTTAAGAACGTTGCTTCAGGATGAGAACAGAAATCGTGCTCCAGGAGTGCAGCGGAAGCGGGAGGCCCCATTAGCTAAAGTGGTACCTCAAGTTAAGAACAGTTTCAGGTTAAGAACGGACCTCCAGAACAAATTAAGTATTTAACCTGAGGTACCACTATATGCCACCATGAGCTCCTTGGAGGAAAGGTGGGATAAAAATGTAAATAATAACTTTCAAAGAAGAGAGATGGGCAACACATGTTTGCTGCGGATACTGGAGTTCAGAGTAAACTCACTACAAGTATTTATTCTTCATTTTCTTCTTAGATAGAAAGCTGTTAAGAAAGAAAGAAAGAGAAAGATGAGGTTACTGGGAGACTAATAAGAGCTCAGAAATACTAAAGAGGTTCCTTGTGCAGGTCACCCTTTTGGTCTCTGGGGAAACTCTTCTCCATGTCTTTATTTTTTGTTTACTTCAAATGAAAGATTTATAAAATGGGACAAAGGTGGGGCAGGGATGAAAAGAAGGTAGGGAAAAAGAAACTGGATAGACTGACAGCTCCTTTTTCTTAAAAGCAAAATACGGAGTATGAAGATGACAGAATTTTTGGATGGGCAACAAAGAGCCATCCATAGCAAGGGGTCGCGACATCTTCTCGGCCTTGTTCTAGTTCACTGAACAGCAGGACACTTATGTCTGGCTCAATGCTAGACTAACCGGAAAAGAGATCATGTTAAAAAATATGAGTCAAGTGTCACAGGAAAAAGACTTACTCGCTTCATAAAATAGAACCTCTGGCATTTTCTTCCCCTTCTCTCTATTTCTCTGTCTTCTTTACTCTTGCTTTTTTCAAAATGCTATTGTTGATAGAGAACTACGAACAAAATAGCCAAAAACTATTTCTTGCAATTATATTGTTTCCAAAATGTTATCTCCCCCCCCCCCCGCGCCATATATATAGGGAGGGTAGGATGGCAGCATGCAAGGAAAATGAAACTTTGTACATCATCAAAACAGTTCTGTTGTAATACATCCTTGGCTAATCAGCATCTTGTTTGTATGTGGAGGGAGGGAAATTACCTGAATTAATCTTTTAGTCTCCCCCTAAGAGGGTGAACAGCAGCAAACAGCAGCTTCAGGTGGGGTAGGGTGGTTCCTATTGGGGGAATGGAAGCAGGGGTTAAATCAGAGGTGGGCAATCTTTTGGGGATCAAGGAATCAAGGGCAAAATTCTCTAAGAAGCAGCAACAAAAATACAATTAAAAATCAATTTATTGAATGCACTGTTCCTGTTCTTCCCAGCTGTTATTCTTCACAGACACTTTATGGACCACCTGAATAATGCTTGTGGTCCACCAATGGTACACACACAACAGTTTGGGAGCCCCTGATCTAAAGAGCACACTCTTTTCCTACTATTGCATTTACAGAATAAATGGGGATCCAAACAGATGATCTGTCATTCAGCAACTGTCATTCATACATGCCTTACTGTGTCAAGAATAATCACTGTCATATCCCTGTGTTGTTGCTTTAGTTTGTTTTGGCTACTGGGTGTCTTATACCAACATTGCCCAACTACTAATTCTGGAGTAGTTGCACGGGTAGCTAAAATTAAACATGAAGGGGATTATAGTCCAAATTGCGAGTGAGGAATCTGTGGCCCTCTGGGTATTTTTGGACTTCAACCTGGCACTAGCAAAACATTTAAGCAAAGGAGCTTAAAGATGCATTTGGGGTGACTTTAAAAAGCAAGTGGAGAAGACCTGCATGCTTCTTTTGCCCATGTATAGTGTGGGGTACCATTTGGTCTGTCTCACAGAATGCCTCTGCCTACACCACAGCAGGTAGCAGGGTAGAATAGGATCATGCTGCCACGACTAATTTAGAGATCGAGGGCAAGAGAAGGGGGCAATCTTGAGCCTGCAAAGACACTGGTGACAATGACATGGCTGCGTAATTGTCATTCACACAGTTTTATCAGTTGTGTCCAGCAGAAAGCAGTATTCAGAGGCTTAACATTCAACAAGAATAAATAGCTAAGATGCATATTATATTGCTAATAAAGATCTGAACAATTAAGAGAAAAAGATTCTTCAGATTCAGAGTCTGGGTTACAGTGATAAAATGAATTTACTGGGTAAATACTTGCCGTGCACAGTTTATTGTGTGTGAATACATCATGAACTTTTTAGAATAGTTGTATCTTTGACATGCAATTTAATCTTCCATTTATTCAGTATTTAAGGAGAGAGGACAATGCGTTAATTTTCTTTATCTCCATTTCTTCTTCTTTTTTACCAAGCTGCTAAAGCCGTGCTTTCTTTATTGCAATTCATCCATACATAATCCTCTGTAGTAGCTTTTTTTTAAAAGTGCATCTAACATTTTCAGACCCAACTTTATAAATTGGTTTGATTTATTTCTGTCTCTAAGGCCTAAAACCATTTATTAAAACAACAAAACATTCTGCTATTCTGGTGATGGAGGAACAAAGTCTCCCCGTTTACTGTGTAGTGAGAATTGACAGATGGCCAAATGGGGTGATAGATTTGATTTTAATGTGTCTTAAGAGAGTAAATGAACCAAAGGCAATCTTCATCTCATGTGAAAAGTTGGATTTTTGTGTGGCTTGTCTGCAACATTGAGGTGCAATTCTCACAGCACTTCATTGATTTTCCAATCAACCATGACCATTCAGATGGCAAAAAGCAGGGTCACAGAATTTTTATAAAGGCTCTCCTCTCTCCACCCACACCGCATTTCTCTGGAACAGCTTGCACAGACTTGGGTGCAGAGTGCATTTACACCATTTACTGTGTGCTTTTCTCCACCCAAATGTCCTTATGGGTTTTGCAGATTGCGAATTTCATTCTGCATAAAATGAAGCAACTGTGTCAAGAGAACCATTTGCATCCAAAAGTCAGTTAGAAGAAAACACATTCACACCTCCCCAGTTGTTATAAGACAGGTGACAAAGTGGATTGCATGATTGGTTGAAGCTTGGCAGGGGAGCGCATGCCAATAGTGGCACATGAACAACACCTGATGCTGCATACATGTGATATGCAATAGGACACTATGCCATTGTAATTAAAAGCTTCTGTCTTTCCTTTTTGAAGCCCCAGGCTGCTCACTCTGGACTGGGGGAAAGGCAAACCTGTATGATTTGTACAACAGACATATAGTCTGTCTGTCTCCCATGCCCCGTCCCATCCCTGGACAGACAACTGGGCCATATCCCTGCTCTGTTTACATTGGAGTGCCCTATTCATCAAGCTTTATGAGTCCTAGGACTCAGCTACATTGGCAAAGGAAAAGTGCTTCATATTTGTTTGTTTACACCTTCTGGAAGGACAGACCGTGAAGCTGAGGCTCCAGTACTTTGGCCACCTCATGAGAAGAGAAGACTCCCTGGAGAAGACCCTGATGTTGGGAAAGATGGAGGGCACAAGGAGAAGGGGGCGACAGAGGACGAGATGGTTGGATAGTGTTTTCGAGGTTACCAGCATGAGTCTGACCAAGCTGCGGGGGGCAGTGGAGGACAGGAGTGCCTGGCGTTCTCTGGTCCATGGGGTCACGAAGAGTCGGACACGACTAAACGACTAAACAACAACAACATTCATCAAGCTTTATGAGTCCTAGGACTCAGCTACATTGGCAAAGGAAAAGTGCTTCATATTTGTTTGTTTACACCTTCTAACACTGTGACACCAGATAGCACTCTGGAGTCCCGTTTTTGCTAACCCGATTTCTCATACAAAGTTTGCAACGTGTTTAACTGAAACGCTTCTTTGATGTGTCTAGATCCAGCCCTAAACAAGACAAAACATAATTATTTGACTAAGTAAAACCCATGAAGGAGGACTTGTCTGCTATAGTGGACATAGTTCCTGCTCAGGTATTCTGGTCACTTGCTCTACAGAGAACATTCTCCATTTGCTAGAATAGAATCATCTGGTGTCTTCCACATGTGTCATGAACAGAGATGGGCAAACTATTCTTTGCCAGATGCTAAATTATTACTATGGTGGGGTGGTTGGTTTTATTGGAAATTTTCTATTGCTAAGGCTGGATGACCTAGTAAAGCCCTGAAGAGCAGCTATTGTCTCCCAGCTACAACAATATACTGATAATGAAGAGAAGTTAAAGAAAGTCAACAAGATGTATACTGTATTGCAAAGTGTACATTTCAGTGAGGCTTACAAAGAACCATCTAGCACAAAAATGATTATCATTGTATTGAAGCATGCTCTAAGCAGCTGACAACAGACAGGTTTTCAGATAAGGTCCAGTAAACTTCTTCACATTATCAGTATATTGTTGTTACAGCCCTGTCCCTTTCAGCACCTTTTCATGGTTGTTATATATAGCACTGGCCCCTTGTATGTGATTTTGATCTTGTCTCATTGCTGTCAGAAGGTAAGTTTTGGAGAAAGAGAAAGGGTTGGGAAGAACTTATATTTTGGCTCAGAACATAAACATATCTCCAACACAAAGACAGGCCTGCTGCAATTCCAAAGATCAGCAGCATCCCTAGAGATACTGTGCCTGCATATCACAACTGTGATACATGCATGCTAGCTGTTGTACATGCACACCCCAGTCAGGCCCTCTGTATCCGATTTCCAACTGCTATGACTGTGGTTGTTGTTGTTGTTTAGTCATTCAGTCGTGTCCAACTCTTCATGACCCCATGGACCAGAGCATGCTAGGCACTCCTGTTTTCCACTGCCTCCCGCAGTTTGGTCAAACTCATGTTGGTAGCTTCGAGAACACTGTCCAACCATCTCATTCTCAGTCGTCCCCTTCTCCTTGTGTCCTCAATCTTTCCCAATATCGGGGTCTTTTCCAGGAAGTCTCTTCTTCTCATGAGGTGGCCAAAATACTGGAGCCTCAGCTTCAGGATCTGTCCTTCCAGTGAGCATTCAGGGCTGATTTCCTTCAGAATGGTTAGATTTGATCTTCTTGCAGTCCATGGGACTCTCAAGAGCCTCCTCCAGCATCATAATTCAAAAGCATCAATTCTTTGGCCTTCTTTATGGTCCAGCTCTCACTTCCATACATCACTACTGAGAAAACCAGAACTTTAATTATACGGACCTTTGTCTGTATAATTATAAATATGACTGTGGTTTATTTATATTAATATATTAGCAGTTTTCATTAAGTTTGCTAATTCACATAGTAATCTACCAATTTTCAGCATGCTGTTGCAAATCACTACAAAGGCAGTTGTGATAGTGAAAAATTAGTGGCTCTACATGGCAAGTGATTACTCACCAGTAGCTCACCAGTAGTTCACCACACAGAACAGCCTCCCCCTGGTTGCAGATCTCAAAAAGTTACTCATATGGGAACTGAGGTCTTCATGTATCAATCTGCTATGCCCACAAAAAGCTAATGGCACAACAAATCAATTCACGTTCCACACCTCTCTTTTTCTTTTTGACACTATAAACTAACGTGACAGCTGTTCTGGCACATGCCTTTAAACACTGTCCTCAGTATCACACTTGTGGAGTTATAATAGCAGAAATATAAGCATAGTTTCATAGATGGTGAGTCATGTACTTCTATAGAAAATATGCATAGTGAGTAAGAATCATGTCCTGCAAGCCTTTGAAAATAGGCACATGGAGATATGAATTACATTTTTTAAAAGACATATTCTCTGTCTTGCTTTTCTTGCATGGAAAATGGAGATGATTCATTTCACATAATTACATTCTTGCCTTTACAAATGTAATGTGTATGGACCACATGGAACTTTGATTCTTTCAGCATTTGAATAGATTGGAACGTTTGGGGATATTAGTGCAGCTCACTGTAACAAAAGTCTGGAAGTCGTGAATACATTAATTTTTATCATGAAGAAGCATGCAATAAGACCAGACATTTATTCCTGCAGAGGAAAGAGAAGAGAAAATGTTTTCTACAGTGTCATCACTGAAAATTCAGTTTGACTATTGCACCATAATAATAGCTTCTGTAGGGTAGTGATGGGACTAGGAATGAGATTAAATGACTCAGCACCAATTGTGTGAGATTAATCATATCTTTCAAAATTATCTACATAATTCATACACATATTTTCAACTGTTGTCATTTCAGATGTGCAACTACATAATATCATGGGTCCCTTTTCAGTACAGAATCTTTTGCCACTGTGATTCATAGCAAACTGGAGATTACCCATGTGTAATTTCTCATTTGTTACTTAATCATCCTGACAGCTTTGGACAGAGAATAAATCCATTATTAGCTATAATAAATATGAGCCAAAAAGAAAACATTGTCATAATTAACAATAAATGACAGTTCAATTAAAAACTATGAATAACCATGTTTATTTTAAAAACAAAACATTACCATTACAGATGTGTTCTATATTCCCAGTCACTAATCATGGAATTTTTGCTATTTGTAGTAGTAGTATTTCACAGCCTTAGGTCTTCAGGTCACCTAACAGAAAAAAACAAATTCACTTCAGTAACAATAAACTGAATATATAAAAAATAAAAACAACAGAATCAGACAAACCACTAAAACAGTGTTACCACAATAACCAAAACCACCTCCCTTATTAACACAAATACAAACACCATTATAAAACTGATCATTAACCCACCACTAACAACAACAGGAATATTGTTGTTTAAAATTACACAGAAGTATAAGAAAAAGGAATGGACTACACCTGACTCTGAAAAGATGGGGACACCAATGTGATCCCCTTTGGGGGCACATTCCATAAGCAGGGGGCACCATGTAAAAGGCCTCTCTCTTGTCATCTCCCACTGTGTTTCTGCCTGAGGAAACCCCTCTGGTTGGTTCCAACACCAACTGCTCTAGGGCACAGACATTTAGGGTATCTAGAAAATTTACCCCTTTGTCATGACTAGAACACATATATAGCCAGTCTATGTGAAGGTAGTTGAAGACACCCATTACTACAATGTCTCCTTAATCAGATGGGTTTTTGACCCTCTATCAATTAGTGAGAAAAGAAATTACATTCAGAAATTACCAAATTTCTCTTTGAGAAATCATCATAGGTATGGTGCAGGGTTTGTGTTGTGTTTTGTGAGTGTTCTTCCTTCCATTTTGCAGATATTCTCACCAGTGTCTTTTGCAGCCTTTTCAGGTGCCTGTATTCTGATGAAAGCCCAGGGGAAGACCTTGTGAGCTAACTCTTTTCATCGGACCTTTTCTGATTAGGAAGCCTGGGCAGCTAGGGAGGCTGCAGAGTGCTGGAGAGATGGTTACTGCATAGAAGAACACACACACCACCTCACAACAACAAGGTAAGCTGGAAACCCCACATCCACAGAAATTCTCAAGCAATTCTCAAGTGAAACTGAGAATGAGGCAAAAAAACAAAAGCCTGTTTTCACAGAGGAAGAAAACCTTTGAGAAACTGGAGGACTGATTCTGGCATAGTACTAATCTAGAGTCCTGCAGGGTTCAGGGGGGGAAATGTAATACAAAGTGTACTGGGTCGGGGTAATAATAAGAGGTCAGTGATTGAGGACTCTCTGATGCACCACTTCCATGATTGCACTTTCCGCCAGCTGAAAATGAATCCATACATTTATAAACATTTCTTTGGCAGATCCTTTGACTTTCTCATGTTGAGACTCCCAACTTTAAAACATGCAAATTTCATATTCTTTTGGCTGCACAGCCAGAAATATGTGAGATTAACCGATAAGGCAATTCGTAATATCAAATGAATGTAAATGTATTCATCAATTCAAAGCAATGCACAGTATGTTTATATACACAATACACTAATAAATAGCCATGCATTAAAAAATAATGAGGTTTTCTACAAAACAACATCCTGTAGTGTATCAGGTCATAAAAAGATGCTTAAAAAAGGGACAGAAGATTATGGGTAAAATCTGATTAAAATACAAAATCCCTGTTATATTTGCAAGATAAAATAAATGTTTTATTAGTTAATTGTAAACAAAAGCACAAGTGCAGTAAAAGGTAATTAAAAATGTAAAAGTGCAGGGGGTGATTTATTTAACTGCAATAATTTTAATATTACAAGTGGGGTGTAAATTGGTAGCAGGCCTGTCATACCGAAATCATTGAAAGTTGCTCATTTTTTTAAGAATGAGTTATGTTCTTTGTTCTTCTTTTTTACTTTCATTTTAAATATTTTAAAATGGCTTATGAATAATTCTGCTTCTAGGCTTTGTAGATCTTAACACAGAATCAGGCATCCATCCCCCTTTGTAGATGATGATGTTTTAAAAAGACATCATAGAATTGGAAAGGACCTCAATTTTCATTTGATCTGAACAGATGTAAGGTCAATAGTAATAAACAGAAATAAGATCTTTTAATAAAATACCTTTCAAGAGTCACTCAGATTTTCTTTACTATGTTGTTTTGACATTTTAGGCCCAGTAGCCACTGTTGTATGAAGTAACCTCTTCACTGTGCTCCATGTACCCAACAAAAAGTATTGCATGGTTCATCTGAGGGCAACAGTATAGGGGAAACAGGTTCAAATGCCTACTGTGTATAACCAACCTCACAGGGATGTTGTGGAAATCAAATGGACCCCAAATAAACTGCTTCCAGTATCCTTGGGAAAAGAACAGGATATAAATGGAATGAAAAATGTTGACAAAGGATCATAGAATTCTAGAGTTGGGGAGGACCTTGAGGGTCATCTAGTCCAATCCCCTGCAATGCCGGAATTTCAACCAGATCATACATGACAGATGGTCATCCATCCTTTACTTAAAAACTGCCAAGGAAGGAGAGTCCACCACCTTTTGAGGGAGTCCATTCCACTGTTGAACAGCTCATACTGCCAGAAAGTTCTTCCTGATGTTTAGCTGGAATCTCCTTTCTTGTAGCTTGGAGCCACTGGTTTGTGTCCAAGCCTCTGGAGCTGGAAAAAAGACGCTTACTCCATCCTCCATGTAGCAGCCCTTTAGATATTTGAAGATGGCTATAATATCTCCTCTCAGTCTCCTCTTTACCAGGCTAAACATACCTCAACCGTTCCTCATAAGGCTTAGTTTCCAGCCCTTTATCGTGTCGGTTGCCCTCCTCTGCACACATTCCAGCTTGTCTTCAGAACATCAGAACATTATAGCTCTGAATGTCAAGGTGAATTCACAGCTGCATGCATGTGTGAAATAGCCATCAAAGATCAAGTGCTGCAGAGTGAGCTTTCACATCACTGGATAGCACTGTACCTACTGTGCCATTTTACAGAGGAACTTTATATGTTCAGCTACAAGTCAACGAGTGATATTGGTAGCTTTAGGTCTCCACATGTGAAATGGAAATGTCAAGAGACTGCCTCACTGGGTTCTTAAAATTTTGTTTCTGAAGATCATATAACCTTAGAATTGGAAGGGATCAAGGGGCTTCTCACCACGCTACCTGCCATGCACAGAGTAGAATTCATAAAGTGTGAGAAGATGACCCATTTTAACATCATACTGACACTTACAGCTCTAGCAAAAATCACAAAGGAAAGCCAGTGCCTTGGTAGAGTGTTAGAGAATAACTTAACTGATGCCATCCCTAAGCAATCACCTTCACCCTATCAAACAAATCAGCTAACAAACTGATCCTGAATGAGCTATACTGTACTGTTTGGAGAAAGCAGAGGAACTTTAAAGCCATTTTTTAACTATCCTAAAATCACCACTGTCATTACATGAACAGTGCCCTGGAACGGTGCACTGTTGTGCATCCCCCACAATCTATGAGATTAGCACAAACTTAAATAACCAACACAATAAAGGAGAAATAAAACTGGTGAGTTCTGCCCCGCTTCCAAAGCATCAGATTGTGTTTCAGCTGTAGCATCAGGAGCTGATTCCTAGCCCTGAACAGGCCTGCGTAACCTGTGATCCATCACACCAGAGATAGTCCTTCATTAAGATATTATAGCCTACTAAGTGTTTAGTGGGACGCAGGTGGCGCTGTGGGTTAAAGCCTCAGCGCCTAGGGCTTGCCGATCGAAAGGTCGGCGGTTCGAATCCCTGCGGCGGGGTGCGCTCCCGCTGCTCGGTCCCAGCGCCTGCCAACCTAGCAGTTCGAAAGCACCTCCGGGTGCAAGTAGATAAATAGGGACCGCTTACCAGCGGGAAGGTAAACGGCGTTTCCGTGTGCGGCTCTGGCTCGCCAGAGCAGTGATGTCACGCTGGCCACGTGACCCGGAAGTGTCTCCGGACAGCGCTGGCCCCTGGCCTCTTAAGTGAGATGGGCGCACAACCCCAGAGTCTGTCAAGACTGGCCCGTACGGGCAGGGGTACCTTTACCTTTACCTTTAAGTGTTTAGTATCTCCTGTTTAACAGTCCCAGGCTGGCAGCAAAAACAGTTTTATTATACTCTCTGTATACTAAGCTGGTGAGTTTTATTTGACTTGGTCAGAAACAAGATATTTAGATGTAAGATTTGGGTGAACATGTCTTCTACATTACAGGGCAGAGTTCTCTGTTTGAAGGCATCCGACATTTCAAGGACTGTATATGCTGGGAATCTGAGGTAAGAGATCCATGTAGCGGAAGTTGCTCCCATATCCAGTCACTACACAGTGACAGCTTAAGGTCCTAAATAGTTTACTGCTGTAGAACATTAGGTTTCAGTAATGCAGTTCTGGATGTTTATAAACACACACAGGCTTTATAGATAAAGATACAGATATATACAAGCACAAACTATTTCTGTTGCTTCAGTTTCAAGATGTAACACAGAGTCCGTCCAGCTCATGGACAGCAGCACAGACCAGGCACTGTATAGGGGGCACTGGGCCATTACCATAGCAACTGGTTTACTGACCTTGCACCTGTTGGCTTATCTCATACATGGGATGATTTATGCTCATGAAGGAAATTAACCGCTTCCTCCATGTCCCATTCCAAGTCTGGTTTAAGATAAAGAACCATAACAAGGACAAACAGGAGCTTTGAAGTTGTCCATTAACTGAGACTGAGCCAGCTCCCAGATCACCTGATCACAGTCTTTCCTCCTCGGGTAAAGTGGATTATATTTCTGTTTAAATTATAACACTTATTTCTAAATTTGCATTTATACATGGAGTTGCATTCAATGCTGCTATTCTGCTAGTGCAGCAGAATTCCACTTGCATAATAGACTCCCCCCCCCCCTTCTCTCTTATCCCCTGTAGCCTCCTGCACACCCTTAAAATCTCTTTCAGAGGATAGGAAGACCCTCCAGAACAGATTCTGACTGTGCACAGGGAGAGAAGGGGAAGGGATGCCCAAATAGAACTCTGCATGCACAGTGTTGGATATGGTTAGTGTTGTCAGCTCTGACTGAGGAGAATTCCTAGAGATTTTTTCCAAACAGAGATGAAATTCCTGTGTGTTGCTTTCCCCCTCCAAATGCTGGTTAGAATTCACAGACCCCTTTAAACAGCAAGCCCCTAGGAGAGAGAGTGTCTCCCTAGACAACTGCTCACTCTCTGAGGCCATATCTGTCGCCCTTCCTAAACTTGGGATATTCTCCCTGCCTGCATCCAGGCAGCTGGCACGACAGCTTCAGACTGAAGGACTTGAAATTAAAAGTGATGTTTTTTACCTTAAAGCTGGGTTGGTTTGCCCTCGGCAATGTGAAAGCAGCCACCTTACTTCAGATAAATATTTATAAATATAATGCATAAAGGGGGGGGGGATCTAAAGTGGAAAACAGGCATACCTCTTACATACTATCACTCACTTGTTTCCAAAAAGTTAAGTAGCACTTAATTTCAAGTTATTTCAGCAGTTAAGCTTACATGTCTTTCTACTATTGAGGGCTAGAATTGGTTTTTTTTATTTGCTGAGAAAGAAATTGTCCTTTAAAAGAGCTGAATGTTAAGAGATTTTTTTTTAAAAAAAAAAAAAAAGCACCACCTACCTATAAGAATACTCTTATAGGTACTTTGACTGAGCAAACTCACCAAAACTATGAAGTTTCTCTTTCTGTCACTCAAAGGTCTGATTCCCTTGTACCTGAAAATACTTCCAACAAATCCATCTGGCACCCACACACTTAGCACAATGCATAAATTGCGCCTTTCTACTTGGAATCTACCATGGGCACTTCCATTCTGTGACATTGGATACAAAGGTGTCAGGTCCGTGTTCATGTCATCATGACATGATGTTTGCCAGGAGAAAGGGTAAGCACTTTTGACAGACCAGTCAGGTGACCATAATCTCTCTATCTCGTTTCTTGTTGATTGTGGCCACTACTGTACTAGCTTTTACCGTTGTGTTACTTTGTTGTGGTGTTCTGATAAGTGCTGTTCCCCACCCAAAACAGAATGAAGCCCACTATCTTTATATGCTTTAATCAGGCAAAGGATCCAGCAAATAACATAGTCGCAAATACTTATGTGGACAGAAATTATACATACACATTGTCTAGCTGAAATTTTGGCAGACGAGGAAACCACAGTCTAAAATGCATATATACATATAAACCATATTTCTTGATGTTATATTACAGGGATCGGTCTTTGAAAGTAAAGAAATAAAGGACATTCATTTAAATTGGGCAGGAAGGCAAAACAAATAGAACAAGTCTCTTTTGAAAAATCACAACTTATAAATAGCAACCCAAACTGTCTGTCTGACTTAGTGGGCATATGAGGTTTAATTTAGTTCTCAGTATGTCAATGAATTCCAGATGATTTTTTGCAGTCGTGTATTATGGGTACCATATCTCTGGGTTTCATAGTGTCTTCAGAAGCCAGAACTGTGGCTGTTGTATCTTTTAAGAAATGGTGTGTGAGTTTCTTTAAAAAAATAAAATTTAATAGGTAGTCAAATGAAACATGGCAGAAAAAATAATTCTCGCTCTCTGGAAAAGCAAAAAGAATTAGTGAAAGGAAATGAAAACTTCAGATGTTTGCTTTCTCATGTCTTGCTTGTATTGGCCCTGATTCTGGAATTACTTATGAGTATGTTTAAACTTAAACACCTGAGCAGCCCCTAGGAGGTCTGAAGCAAAAGAAAATTACATCTGTTGTAAATTATTAGGGGGATCAGGTTCATGTTGCTGAGTGATAGAGACGGAATGCTATTCCTAGGAACACATAAAAATGATTGGGAGAAGTCTTCACAGAGTTATTAAATCAAAGCACCCTTTTGCCCTGGGTGTAGGAGACAAGAATCAGGCTAAAGGAATCAATAGCAGATTGCACCAAAGTGATGAATCATGAAGCACCACAATAATAATAATAATAATGAGGTGGTGAAGCAAGTGATTGCTTAAGTGCTTTACCACAAGTATGGCTGGCCCATCCATTAGGCCAGATGACTCACTCCAAGGTGCAGATTTTGAGGTATTATTAGAGGGCGGCAAAGTATTGAAAGTTTACACACACACACACACACACACACACACACACATATATATGAATGAATGATAGAGGAAGAACATGCCATGTGGATTTTCTGTCTCACACATCAAAATGTCTTGAGCCATGTCTGATCACAAGCTTACTTCCAAGTTAGGTACACCACCATTTAAAGCACGTACACACAAAGGCAGTTGTTCAGACATCAGCTCCACTATCTCCACTTTTTATCTATGATGACAAGAAAAGTCATCATGGATAGAATAGAAGCCCGAAAATTAATCTCTGATTGGTTATTTTGTTCTGATTTCTTCCTCTTGCATGTAACCAATGCAAACAGAAACCTTATAACCTCTCAAATGCATAGATGAAGCTGAAAGTCTGTGTTTTATAGTGAGAGATTTCATATTACATTCTCTCCTCCTGTAAAAGAGTGGGGTGGTTGTGTGTGCATGTACAATGAATAGCTTGTAGCAGAGGCAGATTTAGAGAAGCACAACTAGTTAGGTCACACTGGGCATGGAGCCTTGGGGAAACTGCAAGGGTTGCCGCAACTATGACTTAGAATGGAAGGTGAGAGGTGGAGAGGCAACAATTTTTGGTGTTGCACAGGGCACTGCTGGAATTTGAGACCCCAAGGACTGCCACTGCTTGGAAGACAGAGCATTCATGGTCTCTTTTTGGTTCTGGAATTCTGTTCCCACATATAATTTTGACCTATCTGGATCTTATATGCATCACAGCAACAACACTACAGCTAATTTTGAACAGGCACCATCATTCAGGCCTTTCTTCATGAGTGGCTGAGGTCATATGATGGCCATAGGAGAAGCCTGACCATGCTAGAGCCAAGCCCTTGATAATCCAGTTGTGTACACCTACCACCAAGCATAGCATTTGGCTTTCAGTCCATGTTGATAAGCCAGAGGCTTTTATGATAAGTACCATGCTTCCTAATGGTATGCAACGACAGCAGCAAGGATACTTGTCGCCAAATATTGGAAAACTCAAGATTTGCCCACGCTGGAAGAATGGCAGATGCAACTGATGGACTACATGGAGCTGGCAGAAATGACTGGCAGAATCCGAGACCTGGGAGAAGAAGCAGTGGAGGAGGATTGGAAGAAATTCAAGGACTGTTTACAAAAACACTGTAAACTATATGAGTGTTAAGAAGGATGAGAGATTCGAAAACAACAGGGCACCATAAAGCTAGTTGAAAAGATTATGTGAATGAGTGAATTGTATGAGAATAATAAATTTTGAATAAATATTATGTTAAAATTAGGTGTTTAAGATCTAGATAAAATATTCAAAGTTAGGGACAAAATATTGAAAATGTGTATAATAAGAATGGAAACAAGGTGATAAGTTGCTGGCTAAAGTTTTATTAATGCGGAATGCAGGAGCGGGAGATGTGAGGAAGTCCAAAAATGAAGAAAAGATGGTTATTACAAGATGTTAAATTTTATGTTTGTTTCTTTCAGTCTGTTTTTTGTCTATTCTGTTTCCTTTCTTTTTCATTGTATTAATAAAACTCTTAATAATTTTTTTTTTTTAAAAAAAGATAAGTACCATGCTTCCTAATGGCATGCGAGTGAATGGAATCTTAAGATAGTGTGAATGCGTGTGCCGTGATGGAGTGAAAATGACCCCTATGCGGGGTGGAATTTGCATTTCAACGCAGGCCATGAGAAGTGTAAAGCAGTAACACAATTGTGGTAAACTAATTCCCTAACTCATCGTAAATCTGACTTCTAATGCTCAGCGACGTATCTCACGGCAGTATAAAGAAATGAAAACATATGATTCAGATTAAAACATAAATCTGAAATATAGTGACAGAGATTGGGAAAGAGTATAATGAAACCACCAAGTTTGTCCTTCTTCAATTATTTTGGCTAGACCAAATAAATTGTGATCCGTATGAATTCAGCCACCTTTAATATTTTCTCATGGAAAGGTAGGAGAGATATATATAGATAGATCAGTAGATTGATAGTAGATGTAAAATGTAAATACAGTGGTACCTCGGGTTACATATGCTTCAGGTTACATACGCTTCAGGTTACAGACTCCGCTAACCCAGAAATAGTACCTTGGGCTAAGAACTTTGCTTCAGGATGAGAACAGGAATCGTGCTCCGGTGGAGCGGCAGCAGCAGGAGGCCCCATTAGCTAAAATGGTGCTTCAAGTTAAGAACAGTTTCAGGTTAAGAACGGACCTCCGGAACAAATTAAGTACTTAACCCAAGGTACCACTGTATATAATGTTTAAAATTCATTTAATATGCCAGGGTTGCATTTAAAGCCACATCTAATGAAATATTAAATTGCACAGGAGCCTTCCCATTGATTTCCATAGGGTATGTGCTCTGTTTTCTTTCCCTCTTCAACTTTGAGAGCAACAAATGGACCAGCCATTAGAAGGTTAAGTGTCCAATCTTTCACGCTACATTGAACTAAATGGAGCTGGCAGTGGTGCAGTAGTGTGAAGATCACAGCCTAAAGGTGCAATCCGAAAAAAAAGATAATTTTGGACTTAACTTTTATTGATACAGATGGGATTTATTTCCAAGTTTATGTGTTCAGAATCAGGACATGAGAGAGTAAATCCTAAAAGGAATACTGAATTAGAAATTCTTAGCCTGGAAAATAAGAAAAAGTGTCATTAAGTACTTCAAAGGCATTATCATCATCATCAGCATCAGCATCACTGTTACTATTATTCTAATTATTATCAACATTGTTATTCTAATTATTATTCTAATTATTATCACCATCTGAGGACCACATGCCATTCTTCTATTATTCCACCACTGAGCAGCTCATATCACCATGATGGTCTTCCTTAGGTCTAGTCTAAATCCCACCCCACCATTCAGTAATTTGAAGCCATTGGCTCAGGTCCTACCCTCCGGAAAAACAGAAAATGCATTTGCTCCATCATCTATATGACAGCCTTTTAGATATTTGAAGATGGTTATCATGTCACCTCTTAATTGTCTCTTCAGGCAACATAGGGAAAAGACAATTTTCACTAAATATGTCAATGACTGCTCTAAAACATATGCAAACATTGGTTTATACTGACTGACATGTTGATTTTCAGATACAGAAAACAGAAATGTTAAATGCTGTGAAACATAAGCCTCTTTCAAATTACGCCATGTTCCATCAATGAATGAACAGTGAACAAGGCTCTACCTAATAACCTCATCCCCAACAATAGGCACTCTGGCCTGCCCCACCCATTGGGATCCATGCATTCAGCTCAGATGTCTACAACACAGAAGCCTCTATGGGGACAGCAGTTCTCATGATCTAGAACATTATTGAACATTTGTCCTGCTTTGCTTATGTGGTGGTTAGGCTATGTCTAGTCTTTATTTAGCATTTGTTCCGATATGTCTGTGGATAGATTATATAACAATCAGCATGCACCCTGATTTGCTTGTAAAGTCCATCAGTCATTTGTTCAGTGAAAGTCCTTATCACTAGCTGCAAAAAAGTGTGTTTCCATTGTAAAGTGGAATTGTTGTGCTCGGGTGACACAGTGATTTAGTCTGCTTTAGTTGTGTAAACCTAAATTTCCAGTATGTATTTGAATCGCTCTTGCAAAATGCTGACCATCTGCAGGTGACTTTTTGTTCCTACAAAGCTTTCTTATTGAGCTGGGCAGGCTCCAGTCAGATTTAATGGACTGCCCTAATGCCCCTATTTAAAACCTCAGTCTGCCCAGGTACAGAGGAAATGGATAATGAAGAACTCATAAGCTGCAGCAAAGGTGTTCTATAAAGCCTTCTCTTTCTGTTTTCTCATTTCTCTCTCTCTCTCTTTTTAACTTGAATGTTTCCACTTCATTAATTTTACACATTTAAAAGTTTTACTCCTCCTATCATCATTAGATACCTGAGAAAATGTTCTCATTGCTTATTCCACTTAAAGGTTTCCAAATGATTAACTTCTTCTTTTTTTATGACATAATACTCATTGAGTAGAATTTCATTTGTTTTCGCAAGAAGGAGAAATGGGTAATAGCTACGCCCAGTTTCAACATAATACTACAACCTAGCTCTGAGATCCTGTGTAGAACACTATTCAATGTTTTGTAATTAGCCAATTTGCTTAAAACATCAAACCCAGTGGGAAGAGGTTCTATCCAGAGAAGGATTACTAATTAAACTATTCACCAAACTTAAGCATCAGTAATGAAGAGAGACCTTTTCAAGTCTTCCTGGTAGAGGAGTTCATTTAAGGACACTTCTTGGTGGACATACCTCTCTTCCATATCATCCGTAGAGACTCTTAGTATGCAGCCTACACTGTAATAACACATGGACTTTATCCTTACTGAAAGGTGTATGTTTTTCCATCATAATGTATTTCAGTAAATACTGTAGGTGAAAAGGATCATAATTTTTTTTTGTACATGTCACAGCAAAATCTCATTGATAGGATCAATCAGATGCTGTGCAGTTATTTGGGATTTTAAAAGGGATACCAAGATAATATTATCATCTTAAATAGATACATTGAAATGTTACTTATATTTAGGTATATACTGCATCTTTCAGTATGTTTATAGCTGTCACTGGCAAACCTAAACATATGAAACCAGAGAGCTCACATGCTTCCATTCACATGCATGCCTGGCATGTCCCATTTTCCAGTTTGCACTTTTGGCTACCAGTGCCAATCTTTCCTTTCTACAATCTGAGGCTGCTTCAAGTATGTGAAGAGGAAGCTGATATACCTTCGCCTTTCCATTGCATTCCATTTTGGCTTTTCTTGTTCTTGCTGGGGTGCTAGCTGGTATAAAAGCAGAGACATCACCTTGCCAACAAAGGTCCGTATAGTTAAAGCTATGGTTTTCCCAGTAGTGATGTATGGAAGTGAGAGCTGGACCATAAAGAAGGCTGATCGCCGAAGAATTGATGCTTTTGAATTATGGTGCTGGAGGAGACTCTTGAGAGTCCCATGGACTGCAAGAAGATCAAACCTATCCATTCTTAAGGAAATCAGCCCTGAGTGCTCACTGGAAGGACAGATCGTGAAGCTGAGGCTCCAATACTTTGGCCACCTCATGAGAAGAGAAGAGTTCCTGGAAAAGACCCTGATGTTGGGAAAGATGGAGGGCACAAGGAGAAGGGGACGACAGAGGACGAAATGGTTGGACAGTGTTCTCGAAGCTACAAACATGAGTCTGACCAAACTGCGGGAGGCAGTGGAAGACAGGAGTGCTTGGTGTGCTCAGGTCCATGGGGTCACGAAGAGTTGGACACAACTAAACAACTAAACAACAACAGCTGGTATTATGAGGTTTCTCAAGTTTTGAGTAAAAGGCACAAAAAATATAAATACAGACAGTTTTCAGCAGGCATGTGCACACTTCTTGCAGACCCCAAAAATTCTACTTTCTCCAGTGCAAGATGTTCAAGTATGTAACGGAGCGACTGCTTGTATTTCTCTCTTTTCAAAATGTTTTGCGCAGGTGACATTGTCAATTAGATGCTTTTGAATTAACTTAGAGCAGAAGTGGGAAACCTGTGGCCCTTCAGACAATTCTTATCAGACCCTAGCCATTGGCTCTGCTGGCTTGGGCTAATGGAAGTTGCCATCCATCAGCATCTGGAGAACCACAGGTTGGTCACCCCTGACAGAGACTACAATAAGAAATATAAATATTTGTCTCATGGATAGGTTGCATCTATGCCATTGAGAGAATCAGAGGTCAGATGGATAGACCAAGCTATAGAAAGGAATGGAGATTAATTCAATAGCTGGTGCTTCATCATTTATTCTGTTTCTGATGCTTTGGTTATGTCACCAAAACAGCACCACCTGTGTATGAAAGTGTGATATCAGCAGACTTGGAGGAAATCACAAGCTTTGTGGAAGTATAAACATATATGGGGCAGGGGGAGACGGGAACCTTCCAAACAGCCAACCAGAATTGTACATCTTCCAAGTGCCCCAGGAAAAATGGGATATCCTGTTTTTTCACAGAGGATCTGGGGGGCCATTTTGGATGCCATGATCCTGTGCACTCTCATGACAAAAAAGCACTTTTTTTCAGGATGAGAGGAAGGCACAGGCCATGTGACTTGCCCAGGAATGCCTTCTGGAAGACACAGGATGGTTTTATACCAGAAAAACTTGGATGGTATGGAATTGTGGGTGTTGAGTCCCATGGAAGGCTTACTGAGGGTGGTGGGGAAACTATGGGAAGGAGCACTTGGAATCCTGAACATCACTACGCCACACTACCACATATTGTTGCAAGTCCCCCTTGTTATCATTTATTGTCATCCCCTTCAGATCTTTGGAACTGAAAAAGGCAAGGAATCGAACCCAATAAAAAATAAGATGCAACTGAACCTCGGCATATGTAACCAACTTCATATTTCTCCCTTGTTTACTCCTGACTTCCATCCCCTCTGCTGTTGAATTTTAGGTTGCAACTCCCTTGGGGCAGGGACCTTTCCTCTTGCAGTGTGCACCGCACTGTGCTTACTAATCCAATACAAATAAACAGGTGATGCCTGTGCTGCAAAACATGACTCCTCCAGGCATTGTTATTGCACTCAGTTCACTAGCCTTTTCAAACATGGTGGTGGGTGGTACTGGTTAGGAGCAGGCTATGTTTGAAAGAAGGAAATCCATAACAAGATAATAAGAAAGAGTTATTCATTGCTAATGCTCTCAAAATGTAGCAAGTAAAAATGACGCTTCCTAAAACATGCTCCTATTCACAGGCACTTCATTCTGGGTAACCTCTCTTCTGTATCCCAGCATATGCATTTTACTTAAAGCTATTGGTCAAGGAGGGACGCGGGTGGCACTGTGGGTAAAAGCCTCAGCGCCTAGGACTTGCCGATCGAAAGGTCGGCGGTTCGAATCCCTGCGGCAGGGTGCGCTCCCGTCACTCGGTCCCAGCGCCTGCCAACCTAGCAGTTCAAAAGCACCCCCGGGTGCAAGTAGATAAATAGGGACCGCTTACTAGCGGGAAGGTAAACAGTGTTCCGTGTGCTGCACTGGCTCGCCAGATGCAGCTTGTCACGCTGGCCACATGACCCGGAAGTGTCTGCGGACAGCGCTGGCTCCCGGCCTATAGAGTGAGATGAGCACACAACCCTAGAGTCTGTCAAGACTGGCCCATACGGGCAGGGGTACCTTTACCTTTACCTTATTGGTCAAGGAAATTATGCATTTTCCATGGAATTCAACTTTGCAAGTTTTGAATTCTCAAACTGGAGAAGTGTAAACCTCATGGGATTGTTTATGACTGACACAATATTTTATCTGCATACTGAAAAAACACACTTATCAAATGAAAGAGAAGAAGAGAAATTACCGGAGATTTGATCTCCCTTACAGCTCCTAATAGTAAAATACGCTGTGTGATTAATGAACCTGTCAGCTGTAATGGGAAGAATATGTAACAACTAACTGTGCATTACTTGTTTGTGATTTTTATCTTATATAAACTCAGCCAAGTGTAATATGATAAGATTAACTCTTTATACATTTAAGGTAACATTAAAATTATACATACATCCCTGTTCTTCCAGTTGCATTAAAATTGAGACTTCAAGAATGCATTTCCTTAAATCAGTCCTTATTTAGCATATCTGAGTCTTGCTATAAATATTAAGACATGAGAGAAGAAAGAGACGTTGCAATCTCTAATGTGTGCTTCCTTGTCGCAGCTAGTTTGCTCCTTCAGGTCTGTTTTCTACTGCTCAATGACTGTTTAATTTAGTGATGCGGAGTACACCCTTGCAAGGACATTGATGGCATAATACTGCTTGTGAAAATGGGTAGAGGGAAACCGGTTCTTTGGTTTTGTAGGCGAGCATCCTTTCTGAACCTCTCCTTTCTGAAAATAAACATACAATTAAAAATTAAAAATTAAAAATTGTACAGCATCTTGCAAAGTGCATTACATTTGCTACTACAGGCAGAAAAATCATTATGTGGTCTGCCAAGATCACAATCTATTATCAGTTGGGCCCTGACAGAGGGACTTTGGAAACCACTGCCCTAAGGCCATGAGAGCTCCATCACATCTCCTTTCAGTGTCTGAAAACACACATGGACCATACCTGCAGTCATGAGTTGCTTCAGGATACATAGCTCCTAACTATAGCTTGTGCTGTTAGGACTGGTAAGCACTACACAACCTCGATCTCATAATAAAGCTGTCCAATCTGGACGTAGCTACTGTCATTCATGTCTGCCTAACCTTGAGGCTAGACTACTGTAGTGCACTCCTTCCCTGTGGGTCTGCCTTAGGGCAAAACTAAAGGTTACATGCAGTAATGGTCCTTTAAATGCTCCTTTTAACAGAATGGGGGGGGGGGCGGTGAGTGGGTGAGGGAGGGGAATTGCTTCAGGACAGAAACTCAGGATAAGAGTTTGGTGCAGTGTTCAGCCATTTATGCACTTATCTGTGGTGTTTCTGGTGCAAATTTGCCCACATTCATTGGTGCTTGACTTAGTTTATGCCCTTTAGATGACTGTGCATTCCAATGTGTGTTAAGATTACTCTGCTGCATTTGAGGGCCTGCCTTGCTTGTTCTGCTGAATGGAGTCCTTGAATTCTGTTCTAAAGTCCTTCCCTGCTAGCACCTCTGCCTGTGTTTGGAGCTCCACAGGAGAAAGTGCTTTGGAGTGGGAAAATTGTAAGCAGGCAAGGAAAGGCTTCTTCTTCTTCTTCCTCTTCTTCTTCTTCTTCTTCTTCTTCTTCTTCTTCTTCTTCTTCTTCTTCTTCGTCTCGATCACTTCTCATCCAGAGCATATGAAAACTATGAAAATTGTGGCTAATAGCTGTGTTCTGCCTCCACTGTATACCTCTGACAACATAAGTTGCTGGCAACCACAAGTAGGAAAGATGCTGTTGTGCTCAAGCCCTGCTTGCAGGCTTCCCATAGGAATCTGGTTGGCCACTGTGAGAACAGGATGCTGAATCAGATGGGTCTTTTGTCTGATCCAGCAGTGCCCTTATCTAAAGGGAGAGAGTACCACAAAAATTACATTGCAGCCATGCTCCAGGTTCTGCAATGCAATTTCCTCTGGATGATGTTTTGCCTAGAAATACTTTAATAGCTTAGGTTTCATGCATAGAAAGAGACAGCCCTAGTCAGCATGGTCAATGGTCAGAGATGATAAGATTCATAGTCCCACATCCAGACGGCACCATGTTGACTACCTATGCAGGGTATTAATAGCAAGCAGAAACAGCAATCTAGCTTGCCAGAGTTCCCTTGCCCTACCCCCAGCTTTGCATCAGTTCCTCAAATTAGGCAGGTACACATCAAAGTCTATCAAATGCTGGTTGCAAAATGGGCAAAACTGAAGGAGACCGGAAAATAATTTCACTGACCCATTTCACTTGTTTATGAAAGGCCACTGCTTCTATCACTTCTCTGCTATGTCCAGTAGCTGCTATTAGAATTGGCAATTTAAGAAATCGTTCTGGGGAAAATAACATTTGCATTCATACTATGATTAAACTTAAAATAGTCACAGGGTCTCTGATTTTATGCATGTTTCAAAAAAAAAATATTAACAGATGATTAAGCACTTCAGAGAGATGGAGGGGGAAAGGCATTTACAAGGTTTGTCTTCAGTGTTGGCAGGAAATGCCTTCTCTGGCTTGTTTTCCTGCTGCTGCCATATGAGAAGTCAGTTAATATGTTAACATGTTTGGCATGCCAAAAGAAAAGTCCTTAAACCGCACCCACAGACATTAATGATAGACTTTGTAAAGGTTATTAATAATCTGCATTCATGTTTTACTGCCAGATGCCAAGAAAAGCACTCTGCTCCTTCAATAAAAGCACTCTGCTATTTGAATTTGTACCGTTAAAGAGCAAGGAAATTCTTAGGAAGGGTATTTTGAGTAACTATAATAATAACATTTCATTTGCATTCATGTCAGACAACGAGAATTTAATATTTAATATTTTACATTCTTATTCATTATTTACCACTAGGATACTGCAGGATGGAAGGGGCATCAAGCAGCCCACAAAGAAGCGGGGCTCAAAGGAAATTAAACAGAGTGCAGCCTTCCTCTTCTCTTCTCCTCCACTTTTTCTGGTGTTAGAGTTGCTGGGCTCACCTAGCAGGTTCTGGGAGCAGGCCAAACTCTCTGGGTCTTCAAAGAAACTCCTACGCATGTTGAAAGAAAACATGGAGAAAGTTGTGGGGCCATGTGGAGTAGCCTCACTCACTACTCCATCTCACCATCCTTTGACATCTTCATGTCCAGCTGGCATGGGAAGGAATTCTACCTGCATTCAGGTGCACAGGAGTATAGCTCTTCCACGGAGGGAAGGACACCAATCATTCGGGGGTGGGAGGCAGCAGAACGAGGCAGTCAGTTGGGGAGAAGGTGGGGGGTGAGGAAGGGATGAATAATGGGGGAAGAACGAGAAAGACTGTAGGGCATGAGACCTGCCAGGAGGCTACCCCTCAAGGTTGGGTTGGGTGTATGGAGGAGGGATTGGTCACATGTGCTGATGAGTTGGACAAAAGGGCTGCCTGGCCATTGTTAGGATCAGTCAAATGGTCCTTGCAATAGTCCTCCTGATTGACTTAGATAACTCTGGTTGTCTCCTCATTTCTGAGTTTGGTGTTATACCCTGGATTCAAGCTTGGGGTCCCCTGAGACACATACATACACACAACATATAGTGAAACAAGGTAAAACATTCCACTTACAGCCCATGTGCTCCTGCTGTCTATGGACCTTTGGCTGGAAATGGAGTAAAGAAAACTATCCTATGGTGTTTTACATTTGTGTGATTAGGGAGCAGTGGTTAGGGAGCAGCTCTGTGGAGCTTATCATATGGGAACCCTGGGAGCACCCTCTGTTATGGCCAGTCATGCAAATATGAGTGGGACCACGTTACTCCAAGACTCAAACTTCCACCTCCTGCATCCCAGTTTCTGTCCTGTCTGAGGTGTCCCTGGATGTTGCAGTTGTTAGTGTGTGGCTGTGGCTGCCTCTTGTTGCATCTGCCCCAAAATGAGTTTTTTCTTCCCCAGAGGCTCTCAAACCCTTGTCCAGGAACTTGTGTGTGTTCTAGATGAGCTATATAAGCATTCTATTGCATGCTCTTTCCACCCTTTCTGTGCTTTGTTCCAAACTGGTGCTTGTGAGGGGCACAATGGGATTTCAACCTCAAGGGATGCATGAAGACTGGTAGCTCCAAAATCATCATTCCCTGAGCTCCTGATGGCTCAGTGGTGCTGTGATGTCCTTTTGAATGCTGAGTGTGTTTTGATTCAGGGAGGTGTGCTGGGAGTAGAGATAAAAGGATCTGTCACAGTTCTCTCAATTTCTCATTTTTCCAATCTTAAATTCGGTTCTCATATTTCTGCAGCAATTTTGCAAATCCTCATGAGAATACATCTAATAAACACATGTTTGTATACACAATTGACTAAAGTACACATTTTTGCAAGCACGGTCTCCTTTTGTATGTTATCTTCTCTAATGTATTCCTTCCTTTATATATCATTTTTATGCCCATGTTTACCTAGTATATTCATTTTTGTAAGCATTGGTTGGAGAATGGCATCACAAAATTTGAATAACTGAAAATTTCAAATGTGACTCTGATTTGGTTCTGATATTGATTCAGAAACATTAAATGTCTACATAATCTGTTTTTTTCTGCCACCCCTAGCTGGGAGTATATCCTTGGTGTAGAAAAGGTAAAGGTAAAGGACCCCTGACAGTTAAGTCCAGTCGTGAACGAATCTGGGGTTGTGGCGCTCATCTCGCTTTACTGGCCAAGGGAGCCAATGTTGTTTTGTCTGCAGACAGCTTTTCCAGATCATGTGGCCAGCATGACTAAGCCGCTTCTGGCAAAACCAGAGCAGCACACACGGAAATGCTGTTTACCTTCCCGCTGGAGCGGTACCTATTTATCTACCTGCACTGGCATGCTTTCGAACTGCTAGGTTGGCAGGAGCTGGGACCAAACAACAGGAGCTCACCCCATCACAGGGATTCAAACCGCCGACCTTCCAATCGGCAAGCCCTAGGCTCAGTGGTTTAGACCACAGCGCCACCTGCGTCCTTGGTGTACTCATTATGAATTCACTGACTCCCACCATGGGTGTGTGCTGTGGTGTTGGTGACTCAGGCACAGTTTCCTCAACTGAATGGGTATGCAATTCAGCAGTCACTCAGCTGATAGAGCTGCAGCATCTCCCAGGTCTAGCCCAGTGCAATTGATATATAGGATTGGCCTTGTTGGCATCCTTGTCTTCTTGGGAGTCAATGGAAGAGTGTGCCTTTAGGGGTAAAGTCAAACCTTTGGAGAATTACAGCACCTTCTGTAGGGGGGGGGGGACATGTTTTCTTGCAGGTGTGGCAGACAAAGGCATCTGGTTTTGCTGCTACAGGTGCACCATGGCATTTCTTCTCTCTGTGCCCCTCTCAGCAGTCATTCCTCCTGTGGTCACTGGATACAGGACCTGGATACAGGATACAGGATATGGAACCTGACTGTCTATTTCCAGGCCCTGCGATTGTCTCCAAGTGATTCCCATATAGTGGGGTTAATGTTGCCAGCCTTGATGTCACGTTTATAGACATCTTTGTAATGCACATTTAGAATCTATCGGAATATCACCTAGCCAAACTGTGCATGGAATATTATTATTAACCAATTTTTCCTTGGTACATATACATTTCTCTAATTAACATCTACATTTACTTCCAGTGGCTCCCAATTTCAATTATGTTGAAAGCTTTTGCTTTGATGCAATGCTTCTGTAAGTTGGTTATTTATATATATATTTTACAAGCATGAAGGGGGTGTTAGTCGTCAAGACATCATGAATAATATGATGAATACCTAGACAAGACACTGAAAAGATTTTGTGGCTGTCATCATCCACTGGATAATGTTATCTGCTGCAGAATATGTTGTGCTGTATTGTGTAATATATTGCAAGGACTGCACAGTATGATTGGGCATCTTAAATGCTTTCAGTTGCACAGCCATTTGCAATGAGTTTTTTTATCACATTATGACAGGGAAATAAAGGGGGGAAAGGGGGGAAATAAAGATGGACAAATAGTTTTAGGGCTGTTTGGGTAACAATATCTGGGTGCTTCTACAATGGTTCTGCATTAAATTTTAATCAGATGTTTTAATTTAGTTTCACAAATGTGACCAGCCTCTCTTAAATTTGGTGCCTTTTTAACCCTGAGCCAAGCTAACTTTTCAGTTTGTAAAAAAAACCCCTTGAATAAATTATTCCATCAGCGCCTTGCTCTGCCCTTCTTTGCAAATTATAGCTTTCATTTACAGCACGGATGTGATATAGCAGAAATGCAGATTGTAAATACCACTTAATATCATGTAGGGAATGTCTGGAAAATAGCCAACTTCAGTCAAAAGTGTTTTAGAGGCTGCCCAATTTGACTTGGGATTTGAGTAATTTCACTTCATAAAAAAAGGCTTCATTTCCCCCTCCCCCCCATTAAACATTTTTTTAGGGGAAAACACAATAAAACATTAAACATTTTTTTAAAAAAACTTCCCTATACAGGATTGCCTTTAGAGTCAAATAACTCCATACCCTCCAACATTTTCCCGATGAAAACAGGGACATCCTAAGGAAAAGTGGGACCTTCCAGGATCAAATCAGAAACTGGGACAGTTTCTCTAAAACAGAGACGTCCCTGGAAAATAGGGACACTTGGAGGGTCTGATCACTCTGCTGTGCCTGACCCTACCTCTAGCTCTCCTAGTGGGGCCTGCCATAGGCCCAAGAGAAATGCCTTTCACCAGTACAAAATATACTGCATGGTAACATCATGTGTGGCATTTTATGCATGCTGGCTCCTTGCTCATCTCTTAATGGTCAAATATCCAACAGACCATCAATCAGAGGAGGGAGTGTGATGTTAAAGCCTGTGCACTTTACTGTGTTCCTGCTGAACCTCACAGGGCCAGCAGGTCATTGGAAATTTCCTGGGGAAAGACACGGCCCATGGCCTTGGATAACTATATTCTGCATAATACTTACTAGCATATTAGAATCACTATAGTGAAGAGGAGGGGAAATCTCGTTTTCCAAGCTGTATTTGCATTTTGTGCACTGGGAAATGGAATTTCCTTAAAGCAGAATTGATTCCTTGAGGGAAGATATCTGTATCAGCATAACTACTGAGAAATTACTGTGAATTCAATGTTGCAAAAAAAGAAAAAGAAAGATCTGGAATGACCCTTGCAAACTATGGTCCATAGCACACATTGTCAGTATTTGTGGATATTAGTGACTCCTTTATGCAATTCAAGTGACTTTATGAAAGCATTATGTAGCATTTTATGAATTACTTAACAATATATGTGTCTGTATTCTTTGCATAAGAATGTCTTGCTATGTAATCTCATAATGCTCCTGGAGCAATGCTGTAATAGCATTTTAAAAACACATGCACACACTAATTGCATCTGTATATGTAATAGGACTCTGTGTTAACATTCCATACCTCTTTCCAGCTATGCCTGTCCATCCAACAACCGAAGATTTGTGCACAACTGTAAAAATGAGTGTTATACCCTTGATGGGCAGCATTGAAAATATACTGGAAGAGGAGCAAATGCTGCCCTGTTTTAATTCTGTTATGTCTTTTGTTGAACTAAGTCACGTGCCTGCCTCTAACTTTTAATCCTTCCTACTTAAAAAAAAGAGGGAGGCTCATGTGTTCATGTGCAAGCACCATTGGTCACACACGACAACTTCTATGCACCCAAGCTCTATGTCCAACTGTACACAGACAATATTTATTTTGCTGAGGATATTAAGCAGCCCATTCACATTTTAAATGGTTGCAAACTCAAATCAGAATCGGAAATGGAGAAGTAAAGGTTGTATGGTTTAGGATATGAAAGGAGATCCATGAGCTTGAAAAGGGTGAAAGAATCATTATCAGCGTAAAACTAGTGTAAAACTATTAAGTGGAAAATATATTTCATGTTGTCAGTCATATATATTTCAACACAAAAATGTTAACTTCTAGTAAGTTACCTATTTGTTTGCTTCTTGTGCACAAACTCTTATTGAGACATAGCGGCTGAATAATATTTTATATTTTAATGCCACGGTACGTAATAAACCACCAAGCCGTCTCTATTCCTTGAAGGGTAAGATTCTCTCAGTATGTTATTCACACTAACAGCATTAATGAAATACAAAGAATATAGTAAGATCTACACTGTTCATAATGTAGATGTTGTCTTTTCAAAGAAGGGCTGATTGTATTCTGAATAGGTCAGTCTGTGGGCCTGACATTTCTCTTCAGTTTTCCTATGACCTTTTAATAAGCGCCTTGTTCTTCCACTGTGGAAAATGGAACTGTCTGTTTTGAATCAGTAAATATGAGAGGCAGTTTGAACACCATATTTATTGTATTGCATTATTATAACTGCATTAACCTAATAAAGAAAAAAATGCATATGGGCACATTAGGCAATAAACAGTGGATCTGTATTAAGGAGAAGTGTAGAAGGATAGAAGTAAATAGTAGGCTAGCAGCGCAATCCTACACGTTGTTCAATAGGACTTACTCCTAGTAAGTAGTTATAGCACTGGAAATCATGTAGGAATCCTAGGAGGGTGGAAGGGGCGTGAAATGCAAAGGCGGTTCTATCACCAGGCTTAAGCCAGCAGGGATGGAGCAAGAATGGAGAAACAATCTTGTGTTCCTCTGTCCATTTTTCATTTTCTTTTTTTTAAAAAAATCACTCTTCAGCTTGTGTTATGTTAGCATGCAGAACACCTTTGGACCAAGCTGCTGTGCCAGACTCCCTGCACACACCCCTTTTGGCCATAAAAGTCAGAGCTCCAACCAATGTCGGTTGAGCCAAGGCTAGGGCAGATCTGGCAGGGAGGCAGTGACCAACAGTGGACCTCCCTCTTTGATGTTGGAGCTATCTCTGACATCAGAGTAGATCCAATCTATCCTATGCAATGGGCTGCTCTTTCAGGCACCACAGGATTGCATCCCAAGTGCTGTTGAATGGGAACTTGTGGCCCTCCAGATGTTTTTAGACTCCACTTCCCATCAGTCCCAACCAGTATAGTAGCTCGAGTACAGCAGTATCTGGATGACAAAAGTTGGCTTCCCATCTCAGCCATTGCTCAACAGCAAAAGCATTTCAGCTGTTTAATGCTGAAGAAACACGTGCGCTGTGTTGCCCAGCTGTGTTTAATGTTGAAATTAGTTATTTAGAACAATGTGTGTGTTGGATATTAAACAGCAGTAAAATATTTTAAATACACCATTCAAACATTATTTTACCTCATACTTCAGGGACCAAGCATTAGATAAAAACATGTCAGCTCTGTAATGTAAAAAGTTCTTGGCTTGGGAGGTCAGCATGAAGAATGCTTCATTTTGTTGTGGCTAAAATAGTGTGTATATATCCCTAATTCCAATTGGCTATTTATCAGCAAGTATTATCACATTTTTTACACACATGCCTTTTGTTCTTGCAGAGTAAAATCAGTAATGCCTTTGCAGAATACATCTGTCTGTGGAATGGCCCTGTGAAGAATTAGCTATATAAATGTTCGCTAGCTATGTAAGGGAATTTGAAAATTAGAAGCTTTGATGTAATTTCAGATATTTCATAATATTTCATACTAATGGGTAAGTCATTATCTTCTATTGGATTTCTGCTGAAAAGGAACATCAGTTGGATCTTGAGTGTAATAAGGAACAGTAGTGTCAGTTCCAGTGTGCTTTGTCAGAAGCCGCCGTATATCTAAAGAAAGGGGGCTCATACCTGCTGTGTAAGCTTAGAGGAAGAACCTGCTGGCTTATTAGTCTTTCATACCATCAAAACCCAAAATGCAGCCTAACATTGTGGTAAAGTTAACCTGAACAGAAAAAAAAAACAGCAAAATCTCCTGTGACCAGGTGGGGAAATGTTGGGTTACATTCTACAGGATATGTGGTTCATATATTAAAAAACTTGATATTATGTGAAAGTCACATGAGACAAAAGTGGTCTAATAAGAAGGACGACTCCTTTGTAAAATACATACATACTTGTGATTCCAGGATTTATATGATCAAATAAAAGGGGTAGTATTCAACTATGCTTCGTGCAGAGTAGATTCACTGAAAATAATGAACATGACTAAGTTATGCTCACTAATTTCAATTCCAATCAGTTTGGTTTGAATACAACTTAACTGAATACAACCCAAAGATTATTTCCTTGTGTGAGTGGTTCAGATGTTCATCTGTTCCCCAACTATTTTATGAGGATTGAGATCCGAACTCAATTATTTTATGAGTAGCCAGTGGCGGAGCTTCATGCTCCGGCACCGGGGGTGGGGGTGGGCAGAGAGCAGGCAAGGGCGGGACTGGCACGCATCCCGGGGGCATGGTGCGCTGCCCACAGGGGCGTGGCGGGCATCCTGGGGGTGTGGTGCGCCACCTGCACTCCTCTTCCTCTGCCATTGTGAGTAGCAGACTTTCAGGATCAATTCTAATTTTCTTGTAGAACAATAGAGTGCTATGAAGCTCCAAGCAGAAAACCCTGGGTACCCAAAGGATCTGTTGCTTTCAGAAAGCAAATCAGTTATAAAAGAACAGCAGGGTAGCAACTTCAATGAGAACAAGTCACAGCAGTGTGTTCCTAGAATGAGACTGCTAAGCATGGAATTAAAAACCCACGTGTGAATTATATTGAACTGACCCAGGTCATATGAACCAGCCCGGACCTGTGATCTTCATGTCCCTTCTCCACAAGAGGTCCAGAGAGTGGCTCACCTGGCAGCTTCATTACATATCTTTAGGCACCAGGCAAAAACATTCCTCTTCTCACTGACCTTTGGCTAATAAAACCATTTATGATATTTTAAAATGGTGTGTGTGTGTGTGTGTGTGTGTGTGTGTGTGTGTGTGTGTGCTGCTATGTTATGTATTTTTGTGTTTTTATATTGTAAACTGCCCTGTGATCCTCAGATGAAGAGCAGTAGACAAATTTAATAAATAACAGTATTCTGCTAGTTATTTAAGACTACAACAGAAAAGCAAAGTTCTGTCAAAAATGCTCACCAATTTGAGAAGGTCCCAAGTTCAATCCCAAGCATCTCCAGGCCAAGCTGGGAGGGACTCCAGTCTAAAACCCTCAAGAGCTGCTGCCAGTCTCAGTGTAGACGACAATGAAGTAGCTGGCCCAAAGCATGCTCCTATGTAAAGAATAGGACTTTCACAGGGGCCTAGTCCAGAACCAGGCCAATCTGGGACCGATCCAACCCAAATCTGGCCCCAGATCACTTTAGGGATGAGGGGAGGACATACTGCATCTCCCCACTGCCTGATTGTACTGCAGCCAGCAGGATTGTGGGAAATGCGGTGGGGAAGCAGACCCCTGCAGCCAGCAGGATTGAACCCTCTACTCATCAGTGGAGCTTTCCTTCCCGCTCATTCTGGCTGTGCATGCTCCTTCCCCTGTTGAGGACATGCTTGTGCAGCCAAAGAGCAGTGTGGGGCTGTTTGGGAGCCATTTTGCAAATCCCCCTATGCTGCTTGCAGAGGCTGCCTGCCTCTCCTTTTCCACCTGTCCCCAGTGCCAGATTTAGGGCAGTGTGGGTGGTTTCCCTGCATAGGGTGCTGAGCCGAGGGTGCACAAAATGGAGAAGATCCATAACTGAGAAGATCATCTGGGGATGCCAAATTTTGGTCTTGCACATGGTGCCATATTATGAAAGATTACTGAAGTCTGCTCCTTCCTGACCCCTCAGCCTTCTGACAGCCACAGATTACTCCAGTCTGAGGCAATCTGGGGCTATCTCAACCCAAACTGACCCAAGCCTGTTTCTTTCCAAGTTGGCCTGATTTGGTTTGACCGAATCTGGTGTGCAGCCCTAGTAAATATAATTTTGAAGTAAGGTAGATGCACAATGGAAACACTAAGAAAAATGGTAGTTAGTGCCTGTCAAGAGCAGAAGGTGTGTGTGTGTGTGTGTGTGTGTGTGTAACTAGTCATGTATTAGGTCTGGTTTTTAAGTTTATTGTGGCTGTAATCAGACACAAGACCTAGACAAAAAAGCATTTGAACCGCATGCAAATGGATTACTGTGTACAAGGCGTAAGTAGGAGAACTTCAAAGCTCAGCCAATAACCTTCAGGGAGCAGACTGGCTTGTAGGCACAGCAAGCTGGTTGTGCCCTTCCATTCTTGCAATGCAAAGCCGAACAAATCAGGTGTGAATCATTTGATGCATGGAAAGATTAACCAGCATCATGAGTGAGAAGCTGGCACAGGAGGAAATCTGGCACTACAGACAAATAGACAGTTAATAGGAAATGTTGTCAAAAAACATTGAGATAATCTGATTATAATTCTACTGAAGCTTGGCAGTGGGCCTTATTTGTGATAATAAATTATTATTCTTGTTGTGTTTCCTGTTGTTCCCAGCTTTCTCTTTATTTTAGCATCTGCTACCACTACAAATCCAGAGGAGACTATTTCAAGGATTTGGGGAAGAAAGAAAAGTGATTATCAGACAGGTCACATGCAAACAGCTGGCTATAATCTGAGCACTCTGAGAATCGTCTGAATTTTCTTTATCAGGATAATCCCCTGTGTAGAGAAAAATCAGTGCTGATGATTTATTAATTTTTTGACATAGTTTTGCTGCAAATATATACTAGGAGATCTCTGTCTTCTTTTGGATGCCCTGGGGTCTGTGCATATTGCATGTCTGCTGAACAAGTGCCAGCTGTACAGGCAAAATTCACCCAATGGTGATCTGGAGGCTGGTAGTGAAATTAAATCAGTGGGGGTCTATTTAAGTAGAGCCAAATTCTGTGCTCCAGTAAATGGAAGCAAAGATCTGTGAAAGTTTTGCGGAAAGGCATTCTCTCTTGCATGTTTCAATGGGGTACCTTCAGCTTCTTTGGAAGGGAGTTGTCCTACTCTGATAGTTATGTCCTTGTGTCGCAAAAGAAATATAAACAGTCTTGCTGGATTGTAACATTTATAAAGATTTCTGGGAGAAGTTGTTTGATCCACCTTGGGCTCATTTGAGAGGAAGCATGGGATGCAAATTTAATATATAATAAATAAAGAAAAATAATGTATGGAAACCTATGGCACACTTTATGTTGTTGGACTCCAGCACTCACCAGCAGAAGCAGCCTCCCCAGTGAAGCCACATATACACCCGGCCATCTATTCAGCAGAACAACACTGAATAACTTTTTTTTTTTTTAATTGTTAATGGTAAAAGAGAAGAGAATTAACACGGCCAATTTTTATTTTTTCTTCCATGTAAAGTGCTTCTCAACCAAAGGGACAGAACCCACCAGAGAGTCTTCAGCCACTTTCAAGTGCACCTGAGTGCCACAGCCTGCCTGGGAACTCCTCTTTTGCTGGTCCTGCTTCCTAGCCATACCATAGCCTTTTCACTGGACCAGAGCCATCAGCAGCACCTCTTTGCCTTCTGAGTGAAGGATGCTGGAAGAGAGAGAAGTGGGGCGGGCAGGAAGAAAGCAAGATTTCCTTGAAAGGAAGTGCAAGGGCCAGAGGAAATGTTGAAGGAAAAGTAGAAATTAAATAAAAGGGTGGTGGTAGTAGTAGTAGTAGTAGATGATGTTGATGATGGGCAAAGTGGGAGTAGAAAGAAAGAATAAGGAAGGAATCTGTCACAGGAGGAAGAAGTGAATGTAGAATAATCACCTGCTACCTGATTCCTTAACTGGTATTGATGGGGATTGAATCTGTAGCCTTCTGCATACAAAGAATGGAAATTCCCAGACCATGCCCCCCAATAATAGTACATGACATAATTAAATTAGGCTTTCCTTTATAACTGAGGACATTGTTTGGCCATGCAGACTGGGGCTGATGGGTTTCCCATTCTAGTTTTGCCAGCTTTCAGGGAAAGAATTCAAGATCTGATTTGTGTGTAATGCGAATATTTCAATACATATAGAGATTTAACTTGAGTACTTATAACAGGGAAGCATACAAAGGAGGTTGACGTGCTGGTGTGTGAAAACTTATTTTTTATCTCCTCCCCTTGGGACACTTTGGAACTGTTGTACCATTGTATTACCATTGTTGTTCAATGAAACAAGCCTAAGCCATTCATCAATTTACACACTTCCCCCATTTTTCTTTCACTTGCCTTCTCTCTCTTTCTCTCTGTCTCGCCTTGTTAATAGTTCCCCAGAAATCCTATCACTTTGCTGGAGGATTGATGTAAGTCTCCAGCAATTAACATAATTACAAGCCTGATTATCTTCTAATTGCATTATGAGTATTTGGTTATTCACTACACAAATTAGGGAAAATTAAAGAGGAGCAAGATCCTGCGGTGTGGGCGGCATGGTTTTGAAAACTGTTTATGAGCATCCAAATGCTACAATATAACAAGACGGTGAAAATATATACTGCAGTTCTTTCAATTTAATGTTTTCATTGTCGTTGTGGAAGACTTTATTTTCCTCGTGCGGTGTTTCCCTGTACAGTTTCAAATTTATGCCGAAGATGCTAGGTGCTAACAGCACCATATTTGAGGTTAGTCTCTAATTTTAGCATGCGTCATAGAGAAGAGCTACAGAAATGCTATAAAGCACCCATCATCCAGGAATGTGATTGTTGGGTAATGTTCAAGGTGGTAAATAATATGCAGCAGAAACCAAATGTGTGGTGTCTCTCAACAGGATTTTCTTTTTAAAAAAAGTGTTGCCTCCTATGGAGCAGTGCTGAAATAAGCCAGAAAGAGAGTCTGCACAGGTTTTCTTCCTCTTCCTGCAGTCAGATATGCCACGCAACAAGACACAGATAGCACAGATAGGCTTGCATTGGTCTCTTACCCTTGAAATAAATTTCTATTTGATTTTCAAGAATATGTACATATAACAAAATCAATTCTGAATCCAAATATCGAGATTGCTCTGAATTTCCTGACTTCCCCTCATCCCTTCCATGGGTCCTATTGATACTATTTTCCACTGCATATCAATACTTCTCCAATTTTTAGTCTTTCTACATTATCTGTACATTCTGTTACAAGTGTGTTAAAAATCCTGCCAATATTTTAACCTGCTTGGAATGATCTTGTATATAAATTATAAACTTTTCCCATTCTTTTTTAAAGTTCTTGTCTTCTTGGTTCCTGAGCTTCCCAGTTAATTTTGCCATTTCGGCATAGTCCATCAACTTGATTTGCCATTCTTCTCTGGTTGGGGTTGTCTCTTCCTTCCATCTCTGGGCTGGTAGTATTCATGCTGCATTAGTCTATTACCCATTTGCATGTAGTGTATCGATCTGTTGGCATGGTTCAGGACTACTGAGGTGTTGCCTAGAGTGCTGGTGCTACACTAGAAGATTAAACTCTCAGCTCTGCATAAACCTCATTGGATACCCTCGAGCCACTCAATATATCTCAGGCTTATTGTGATGCTAGCATAGAAGGGGCCCCCACAAAATGAGCAACCTGTGGCCTTCCAGACTTTGTCTACAACACCCATCATCTCTCAGTATTGCTCATGCTGGCTGATGGCAGTTGGAGACCTACAACGAGCTGAGGAGCTCTGGATGAGGTTGCACTCCCTCTGATGGAATAGATACATAGTTTGTGGGAGCGCCTACATTCAATACTGTCATCCTAGGTACTTCCATGGCAAGGAGTGTCTCTTATTAGCTTAGGTTGGTATGTGTCAACGACGCCCTTTCCTGAACAAGGGTAGCTTGGCTAAAGTGATGCACGCAATGGTATCTTCATGATGGAACTATGGATAATATTCTTCCCTTGGGACCAAGCTCAGGCTTGATGCAGAACACTGTTGCCAGGTGGTAGAGTGGAACACCTGGACCTGTATATACTACACCTGTGCTGAGGGAACTGCACTAGCTGCCCTGAACTACTCAGAACTACGTTGCACAAAGCATTACCTGCCCCTGTGTAAACCTGTAGGATCACTTAGATGAGAAGTGAGGAACCTTTTTCATCTTAAGGGCCACATTTTCTCATGGGGAAGCTTTAGGGGGGCTGCATGCCAGTGGTGGGTGGGGCCAGAGCCAAAACTGGGCACAGCAAGAGGCACTTTCCTTTATACAATATTCTAGGCAGGCAAAAATCAGACTTTAACACACTTTTACACACACTCCTTTCAATCTCCCATCCAGAAAACAAGATATGTTTTCAAGATTCAAGGACACATTCTAGGTAAGCAAAAGAACTTGAGGATGGTACAGTGAAGGGCCTGACCTAGGGCGGGTCTCAAGGTCCTGGTCTCCTGGGCATGAGATTCTCCACTCCTTATGATCCAGACAATTTTTTTACTTCTGGTGCCATACTTAACAGAATATTATAGGTCAGTGTCCAAATACATTTTCTTCTGTTGCCCCTACACTTTGGAATGCTGTATGTGTGGAAGGTTGAGCACCATCAATTATTTGCTTCAGACATCTTGTAAATATGTTTGTGTAGGAACTCACTACATGCTAAATTAATGGCATAGCAAACTTCATTCTTGAAGAAGTCTGAGGGCATGCACAGGGTGGTAACTACCTTCCTGCAGCCAGGCTACGCTTCTGAGTCAGTTCTCCAGGAGCTGGCCTCCTGGCAGAGGCAGATTTAGGGGAGCACAACCGGTTTGCCCACACTGGGTGCTTCTGCAAACTACTACTGCTAGTTTGCCAGATCTCAGGTAGGCACTGAACATGGCTCCAGAGCAATAACAGGAATCTGCCCTCAGGTATGCGCTTCAGAGTACATAAACAGGCTTTAGTTAGATGCTGGACTAATAGTAATAGTAGCTAGCAGCACAGAAGGATGGTGGCTTCTGTCCTTTTTCCTTTGCTCAGGGTGAGTGGGGGTAGATTAATCACGCTTATAATGCAGAGAGGGCATTTCATGTAATGAGATGGCCACCCACCCTGCTTCGTCTGTTTGTTTCTTCAGAAGGCAGCTGGGATAAGGAGAGATTCCCACACATGCATGGACTGTGCATGCTAATTGAAAAGAAGTTTAAGTCTATACAATTACCCATGTGTCATTGCAAAGAGGTGCAAACTTTAGCAGAAATAGCAGATAAATAATTTGAAACCATATACCAAGATGTGATGTGTGGCTTGGAGAAGAAAATAAAATGTCCACTGTTTATTTTGTGTGTGTGTGTAAACTTTACACCACCCATTTTCCTGTGGGATCCCAGGATGGTGTACAAATCAGATCTTTTCTTCACAAAACAGTGTGAAAATGGAAAATGCTGGATTGGATTCTGCATTTGACAATTAAAAAAATCTGTTATTTAAAAAATAGCTCCTTTAAAAAATAATAATAATAACTAGCTCTGGGAGGAAGGGTGTGATTCCTCACCTGGAGTAGGCTTGGGATAGGTGAGGGTCACATGCCTCGTCAAGTCCAGGTGCTGCAATCAGCATACAAAGCGCAAAAAGGAAGCAGAGCTGAGGGGCTGTGTCTGCTCAGATGCCCATGTTGATGGATCTCAGCTGGGAAACTCCAGGATCATTCTGGCATTGTGCTTTGGTCTGGACACATGGGTTGACCCTGGACTGGGGACTTGACATACTGACTTCCTGCTAGGTAGGCCAGGGGTTCAGGACACAAGGGGATATAGCCTTTGCCAAATTAATGGTGGCAGTAAAAAAAAAGGGAGGGGAGAATCAAGCATTGCAGGGAGTTGGACAAGATGACCCTCGGGAACCCTTCCAATTCTATGGTTTTTTCACTAATAATATCTCACTGGGTTGCCGCAGCCACCCTGGGTGGCTGTGAGATTTGAAATGTGAGCTATTTTCAGATAAAATACGTTCTTTAAGTGTATGGTTTCAGTTACATCATTCTCTTTGCTGGCTTAATTGACACTGGGTTGCCAGGTCACATGACCGAGCTGTGCAGGATTAGAATCCAGCATAAATTCTACCTTCCCCTGGCCTGCCATTCCCCTACAATAATAATAATAATAATTTATTATTTATACCCCGCCCATCTGGCTGAGTTTCCCCAGCCACTCTGGGCAGCTTCCAATCAAGTGTTAAAAACAATACAGCATTAAATATTAAAAACTTCCCTAAACAGGGCTGCCTTCAGATGTCTTTTAAAAAGAAGATAGCTGCTTATTTCCTTCACATCTGAAGGGAGGGCGTTCCACAGAGTGGGCGCCACTACCGAGAAGGCCCTCTGCCTGGTTCCCTGTAACCTCACTTCTCGCAATGAGGGAACCGCCAGAAGGCCCTCGGCGCTGGATCTCAGTGTCCGGGCTGAACAATGGAATGCTCCTTTTGCTGGGCTGGGCTTAGCCATCTGAACTGGGATTTGGGACTTATGTTGGCATATCTCTGTCTGAGCTGGGGTTGGCAGCATAGACTGGTTGAACCAGAGATCATTTGGATCCTAAATTGCTCAGCCTGGTGGATATGGGCTCACATTTTCTCCCATAATCTAGTAAGTGAAAATTATGTTTTAAATAATGAAAATAGTTTAAATACTATATCCAACTGTGTTTTAAGTTATGCATGTGGTGTGACAAAAAAGAGTTTTTATTTGCATATGAGAGAGGGCTGTATGTGATTGCGTATGAAAGGAACTGGGTGGGCAACCACTTCCTGCTGTGCCTTCAGCAGCAAAGTATCTTAGGCTGGCATTGTTTCCTGGTAAGCAAATTGGTGAAGTATTTTAAGAATAATTCGGCTGTCTACCAGTCTTTGGGGTTTACATGTAACCCTGCTTAAGGAAGGGTAGTGTCCTGTGTGCGCCAAATCAAGAAATGCAAAATAAAAAATAAAAAATGGCAAAAGCATACATTTACAGTAGCTCCTGAGGTGCACAAGATACACACATGCACTTCTGTGTAGCTGGCACAAACTTTTCCAGGCCAAGCCCAGTGGACCACTTGAAGTGACAGTGGGGCCATGCTCCTCCCCAGGCTTTTGTACCCTCGTCTGATGGAAACACACATGCAGCCTGTCCTCTTCGTCATGGAAGTTACTGCTTTGTTTCCCTCTTCAAGCCCCTCCTAGTCCTAGGAGACACTGGGGCAGGGGACAGAGGGAATTCAACTGCTCCACCCCGCACCTGAACAGCCTCTTCCTCTGCTTCCAGCACGTCCTGTGCCCTCACCTCCATCTTGGACTGCTTGGACCCTTTCCCTTCCTGCTGACCTGGCTTTTGCCTCATGAGGGTACCAAACCCCATAAATCACTGGCACTCTCTCTTGCATCAGCCTCTGGTCCTGCCTCCATTAGACCCTTGTCAGAGCCCTGCCAGTCTCTGCCAGGTAGTAATGGCATAATGTGATCAGGCTTTCCAATAATTAAAATGGGTACTAGTTAAACTTCTTAGTAAAACATAGCCCGCTCATGCATAAACTCCTGTCATGTTTAAGAATGTATTACAGTTTAGCCCAGAGGATGTGTAGTGGCACAGGAAATACGGGAGAAGGGAGACTTTATCTTGAACACTATAGTTTAACCATTGCTTGTCTATTGTGGGTAGACTCATTGGGCAGTATTCAACTTCTGCTTCTGCAATGGGACTTTTCCCTTCTCCTCCCCCCCCCCCGACGCATGTAGTTATATATTGCATCACAATCACATACTCATGACCCTTAAGGTATGAAAAGCATGATCATGACATGATGTTAAGTTATGTTAAATCTCTGTGCTTTGATCTGCAATGGCTGATCAACTTATGCAAATCATTTAAGTGAGCAACATCCATACATGACCTCACCTTATTCCATTTCACTTAATCACTGTTTTTAGGGTGGGCGATTCTAATCCGGACTTCTAACTGAACTTTTTAAGAAATATCACTTTAAAATTATTGCATTCATTGTTGAAAATACAGTGAGCATGATATGGACAGTTGCTACAGAGCCTATAACCCCTTATTGTATTTATCCGTTTAGCACAATTGCTGTTAATGTTATCTGCTTTGAGGCACTCAGTTCTGTTTTCTTAGATCCAGGAAAGTTTGGCCTTTGTACAACTTATTATAAGAGAGGTTAATTCGGCAGCTGTATTTACAACAACAGAAGCCCACAATGTTTCATCGAAGAACTTGAATCAGACTTTCCATATGCAGCTGGCCTCACCATTGACATATTATCCACTTTTATAATTTCCTCCTACATTAGAAGCAAACAGCAAAAATGAAGTACTGTTTCACTCCTCTTTATTTCACGTTCACCTTATTTGTTCACCTGCTGCAAGGTAAATAAGAGTGGGTGGTTGCTTTTTATTTGTTTAGCTTCTGAGAGACACCCATACCAACAAAATGAGCATAATCTCTAAAGCACAGCAAACCTCTTTTAGTGACCACAGCAAATGTTTGAAATAATACCTTGTGAAACACATATAATAAAGTTGTCTAGAAGAAATTAATAGTTGCTCAAACAATGTTGTGCTCCCTGCTTTGCAAAATAATCCATCCAAGCTGTTTCCACTTGTCTCCATATGTTCAGGATTTCTTTTGACAACAGCAGAAAAATCATAAAGTGCTGTTGATTTCTCTGCTCTGAAGTGGAGGTTGCAGGCAGGCCAGAAGAGAGGAGTGGGGGCAGGTGAGCCAATTGTCAGTGGGGTAAAATTTTGAGGGGGCCTACTCTGAGTCCCCCTGGTAGAAGCAAAGGGGGACCCTTTAGTAAAGAGTATTGAAATGGGATCTTCATTTCCAATCTGGTCTGGACCTATTACCAGCTTTGCAAAGCTCTGACTGTAGGGCTTTTGCAGGATGAAATCTCTGAATCAGCCACATAGATACATGGCAAGAGGAGAAGAGGAGAAATGGGATAAAATGTTTCAGTGGTAGGAATGGTTTTCACACTTATAGTCCTAGAACACTGTCAGCTGCTTCATCCCTTGAGGATGTTTCTCCTTGACCTGAATATAGACTTTCCTCACATATATAGCTCCACCCCTCATGCACCTATTTGTAGAGAAGAGGCTGCCCACTATTCTCACTTGCTTATCCTACCTGCTGGCCAGTAGTGGATGGTGGGATAGAGGTGCTCACTTGACCACCAATCAATTGCAGGATGACTGTCTTTTGGTCCTCATATAGTTTCAGAAAGGGCAAAATTGATAGGTCTGAACTTAATCAACATGCCCCACCCCCACCCCCAGCATCGTTACTTGATGTTGGTCAAAATCCATGAGTATCTCATAGCTTCTTGACAAATAATCTTGTTTGATGGGCTTTGCATGGCAATTCCCGCCCCCTCCCACAGATGGAGTAAATAAAGACACCGGACACCAGAATTTAGGTTAATGGGCGAAAAATGGCCACAACTTTATTGATTACAGGTAAGAGTGGTATTGGCTTTAGGCATTGGCCCTAACAGACTATCCGGTCTAACCGGGAAGGGTTAAGCACCAACAGGGGGAGCCCCCGAGATGCATATCCCTAGGCACTCCCCAAGGGGTTACCGCCCAGGAGCGCGCTTTAGGCCCTAGCCTCCATAGGTTTCAGACAAGGTGATGCCCCCCGGAGTCCTTTAACGAACTACGCTTCAAGATTTGGGGGAGGTGATGGTGTTCCTCCCCCCCCCCGACTTCATTTGCATAACAATACCCCTGCCAATGCCTAACCGCCATTGTCTTTTGGTCCTCATATTGTTTCAGAAAGGGCAAAATTAATAGGTCTGAACTTAATCAACATGCCCCACCCCCACCCCCAGCATTGTTACTTGATGTTGGTCAAAATCCATGAGTATCCCATAGCTTCTTGACAAATAATCTTGTTTGATGTGCTTTCCCTCAAAGCAGATTCCATCCAATTAGAAAATGGAAGCTACAGTTAAGCAGAGGTGTGTACATTTCAGGAAGCCCTTGAGCATGTGCAAATGACAGCTTCAGCTAATAGGCATTGAGTGTGGGGAAGAAAATCAGGTAATGAGCACTGGATAAAGATATCCCCATCTTCTCAAAAAGTGACTTGAAATGCAGTGGTGGGTGGGAGAAACAACCTCTCTGTGTTTCAAGCCACTAATGTGTACATAGCTTTGGTCTCTCAGCAGAATCAATGAAATGGCCCTTCTTTCCTTCTCTTCCTCTGTAGCCTGATGGATTGGCTGCTGCTTGAGAAAGGGAGGAGCCTGATGGAACCTCACACCTCCCACTTCAGTGCAGCCTAAGTATTTTTCAGATACATGCTCCCAAACCAATGGCAGTCTTCTACAATATGCATTTTTGTCATACAAGTACTATTTTTGCCCTATTATTAGATAGGAAACAGTACAGAGTTCTGCATTAAAAACCCCACAGGCGTCATTGTGCTAACTGTACATTTCTTCTGCAGTCTCAGTAGAGTGTGATGCCAACAACGGATGTAAAACCTCACAGAAACTTTATTATAAGGCTCTCAATAACCAAAGAGTTACAGGAACCTTATACTTTCTTTTGCAATTTTCTAGAGAAATGAAAGTTTTTTAATAAATTATTTAATCAGAATGAGAGTGTAAAGGATGACTCAGGCAACAGCTTGGCTGCTTCTGCCTACTACACTTTGACTATAAATAATAGCAGAGCAGAACTGGCTTTGTAAAGAGAGTGGTGGGAACAAGTGAAATGGGCTGTCTCAATAAGCTGAGTACAAGTCACCCAATGGTTAAAAGGAAAATGTCAAGTTAAAGGAAGCAATTTTTATCAGTGAACTAAATTCTTCTGTTTAAATAATCTCTATTAATTTTCAAATGGTGTGCACCAGCAATAACGCCAACAGGACCAACACAATTCATTCCCATGGGATCTTACAATGTGCTGATATATTTATTTATTTATTTATTTATTTATTTATTTATTTATTTATTTTGCCGTACAATCACTCGTAGTCAAGTAAGATTTTCTTCCATAAACATGGTTTTAAAAGTGAGTCTGTAAGTGACTGTGGAGGCCAATGCTGGATCCACATGTCCTTCCTCAGTGGGGACATAGGTTTCCAGGTGGGAATTGGTCACAGTGGGGGTTTGCTAAGTGTGCCGCCTTCTTAGTGCGTTTCTCCCTTTCGTCCTGGTTTCAAGTGTCTTCAAAACCCATGACACTTTTGGTAAAGGCTGTTCTCCAATTGGACCGCTTGCAGCCAGTGTCTCCCAGTTGTCAGTGTATATACAGTGGAACCTCAGTTGTCAAACATAATCCATTCTGGAAGACCATTCGACTTCCAAAGCGTTCAACAACCAAGGTTCTACTGGACTACATTTTTTTAGATTTGCGACTACACAGAGTATCTGGGTAGAAAGATGCTTCCAAAAACATCATCAAAGTCTTTCCAAAAGAAGGCCTGCATCTCAGACGGCGTAAGTGACAGAACCTCCTGTTGATCAGATTTTGAAAATGTAACCAGCTCATCTTTGTGGGGACTCTCCTGAGCAGCTACAATGTGTTAGTCATGCAGGTAAGTTGTTAAAGAAATCCAGTTTGAATTCAAGTGAGCATGCCCAATATAATTTTGGATCCAGTCACAACACTACAAGCATAATTTTTAGGAAGTTTTGAAAAGCATGTTTGTAGTTATTTTTATTATGTTCATTACGATAATGCACATACTATCTATATGGTGACAAATGTAGAAATAAGGATGGATTGAGGGCTTAACTACATAATCAGCAGATTTATGTATCTGCTGCTGGACTGTCCCATTTCAGAGTGCTGGTAGGAAAATTAAATATCTCAAGGCTCTCTCATGTTAAAAAATATCACTTCTGGATTTTTATTAGATTTTTATTTCTAAAATATTCAGAGTTATTACTGGTTGCTATGTCTACAGTATGAAGAAACCACACCTCATTTTAAATCATTTTCCCCCAAATAGAATGATTAAAAAGGTTCCTTTCCTAGGTCTTATAAATATTTATATAAAATATTTCTGTCCCACATTTTCATGCTAAATGATAGCCTACATCAGTGACGAAATTAATAAAGAAGGTGAAAATAAACTACTATATCTGACAAAACCAGGATCAGTATTTGAATCACTGATTCCCCAGGAACAAGATGTAGATTTTCTCAACTGGATCACCAAGTCCGGGTACATAGCATTGTTTCTGCCAGATATTTTGTAATGTGGAATGAAAAATGTAATTTATTTTCATTTTTCATACATGCATTTTGCTTCCAATATTAAGCCAGAAGACAGGTGGTTAAAACAATAAATGAAGTCCCTACTAGTTGCCGTACCAGCAAGCTAAAGTAGTATTTTTGTTGTTGTTTACATTCCTACACAAGCTGGTGGATGGAGAAACTGCTTATTTGCAGCTTTTATACACTCCCATTTTTATTCTGAGGTGAGGGGAATCCCCTGAATATATAGTGCATCTGTTATTGATAATTATGTATGAAAGTGGCTCAGTTCATATCATATCCTGAAATCTGTCATTCCTTAGTGCTCCACTTCCTGTGTTATTGATGTGAAAGCTTGAAGCTCAATAAGCTGGTACAAACCTCCTCATGATTGATCTGAACAGAAGTTTCAACCAATTCTTTAACATGGACATTACTTCAATTTATTTCTATCTTGTTTAAGAAAAAATAATGCAATGCACAATATAAAATAAAAACCATCACATTAAAGCAATAAAATAGATGCACTGGATTAACAACTTGCATAATTTGCTGCAGTAGAAAAAAATATTATGAAGACTAGCATAAAATAATTTAGGACAAAGGAATATTGAAATCACATATAGGGCTAGATGCTTGTCAGATGAATCTCAGCAGGAATGGAATTCCCTGTTGGTGGCACCACTACTTACAAGGCCCTACTTACACCCCATTTGAAACCCACCTAACCTAGGGACAGTCTAGAGAGCAGGGCCTCAAAGCCAATATCAGGGGCTGGATCAGGCAGGCCTTACAATATTGTGGTCTCATACCAATTAAAGCTTTAAAGGTTTGTGGAAGCATAAATTGAGCCTGAATATGAATCTAGACGGTGTAAGATCACTGTGATATGTTGAGAACTGTGCTCCCTTGAGCAAGCTGGGTCTTCCTTTTGTATCATTTTAGTAATTTAGCCCCACCCCCCACCCCCCGGTTTTTCCTGCCTGCATGACGCACTTCACTACTGTCAGGGGCTCAGGAGCAGAGCCACAGGGGAGAGAGGAAGAGGAGAGCGAAGGGGAACAATCTGAGGGCAGCGTAGGAGAGTATGACAGTGAGACGAGAGATTCCATGAGCTTCTCCAGCGATTCGGAAGATTCCCAGAAGGGGGCACCGATGGCCAGGGCAAGGGGGGTCCCGGGAGGGACGCACCAGAAGCTAGGGGCCAGCAGCGACTCCCAAAGCAGCAGCTGGAGATCGGGACCAGTTTCCCCACCAGAGCGTAGCGGGGGGGGGGGAAGAGTCCCATGTGTCAGGGCAGGCTTCCCCTCCAGTGGGGAGGGAAGATGAGTCAGGGCTGACCACGCCCCTATCGCTGAGTGAGGGAACGGAGGGGAAGTCAGATCCAGCTAGCCCCCCCGAAGGGGGAAGCAGTGACAGGAGCAGTGTAACGGTCAGGAGAAAGGTGGCCGGGTGGGCGCGCGCGCCAAATTCAAATGTACAGGCGCGCGGGACAGCAGGGGGCTCGGATTGGGAGCCAGGTCCTAAAGCACGCCGGAGGCAGGGGGAAGAATCCGGGGACTCTTCAGCATCAGAAGAGTCCAGAAAGGGCAACACCCCGGCGGGCAGACGGACCCAGAGGAGGAAAGAACAACGGAAGAGGTGGAGTAAGGCTAGAGTCTTAAACTGGTGTCTAGGGGGCGGAGACTCAGACGGAGCTTTGGCGGTCTAGGGTCTAAGACGTAGAGCTGCGCGCTACGGCTTTGAAATGGAAACTGAACTTTAATAAAGACTTTTGCACATAACGACGACCTGGCGTTGGTCCTCTGTGAGCTGGGACCTTGGGGCAGCTCTGACAACTACGTACATATCTTAATTCAGCATTGAATCCTACATTGCACAAAATGATATGTGTGCATGACTGATTATAAAAAGGCTAGAACCTGGCCTGTGCATTATATTTACCCGGCTATCATACATCCATACAGTTGTCTGAATTAGCCTTTATTCTGGACTAGTGCTTCTGAAGACCACTCTGGGGCAAAGGGTTTGCCAGTAGCAGTGTGTCAACATTATTACTATCTTTACTCATTCTGATACAATCGGGATACTAAAGGTTAAAAACTATCTCATTTTGATGTGTGATTAAAAATGAAGCGCTTCTTTTCTTTTTATGGCAGCTCTTTTCCTCCAAAATAAATAACTTACTTAATTTCATCTTGATAGTGTGCTGTAGCACAGCAGATAATTATTTTCTGATGCATTTTTACTGATGGGTCTGTCACTTCAGCTGACAAATCAGGATTTATTGTCATGCTTAAACCTAAATGATAATGTAAAGTTCTCACTGTTGCTGTTATTGGCCTTGGACAGCCCTTCACAATATATAAATTTTGTTTTTTTGCAAACAGACATTTATGCTACTGGTTTCTGTTTTGTTACTGATATATTGGGCTGGGGTGTTCTTTAGTGGGGTTTGTTGCTGTTGGTTTTTTGGATCTTTATTTTGGATCTTTATGTGGAAATTGAATTTGGTTGTGTACTTCTTGATGTTTCGTTTTTGTTTCCAACTACTTTTGTTATGTTATGTTGTAAGGTTACATATAGATAGATATGTTGTAAGTCACATTAAGCATGGTTTTAACTTTGGAAATGCAGCATACAAATAAAATGATTGATTGACATTGCTGGGTTTTCAGAAAGTGACAGATGACAAAGGGCCAGATAACTGGACGGTGGGACGGGGTGTGTGGGATGTAATGGGCCTAAATCTCCTTAAGCTTTCAGAGAAGATAACCTCTCTATTCCATTAATGCCCATGCAGGTGTCTAGATATATGGTTGAACTAGACAAAATGTTTGATCACAATGTTCAGTGTTAAGCATATTTTCCCCTATTGTCTGCTTGTCTACATATTAGCAGGCATACAAAACACCCCCTTGTGTATTTTAATTTCTGTGAAATTATATATTGGCTTTTCTCTAAACTTCTCCATTGTGCATTGTTCTGCAGCCACCACTTAATGCTCAGAACAACCCCATTAGGTTGGTAAGGCTGAATATGTGTGTGTGTGTGTGTGTGTGTGTGTGTGTGTGTAGTGATTTATAGGGTGCCCAATAACAGAATTTCCAGGTCAGATTAATCATGGAATGTAGCATATTAAAACTCAAAACCAAAATTCCATAAAGTAATATAGACAAGTGAGCTTCGTGATGGTGTAGGGATTTAAATATGAGTCTCTGCAGTTCTTGTCCACCATTTTAACCACCCCATCAAACTGAGCACACATTATGAAATATGTGCAGAAGGGGATGTGTGTGTGTTATACTACCCCAAGATAAATGTATCTGTGCCCTGTACTACTGTATATCTCATGTTCCCAAGCACATGCATCAGGTTTAAGTTGACTAGAAATGGCTAGGATTTGCAAGGCATCCCCAAATCAAGGGTTTTGTGCATTCTTCAAAGCAGATATTTCAATGGTCAGGTTCCTTGTCAGGTTCTCTGGCCTTCTCAAGTGTGGACAGCGACACAGCAAGGGAGGGCATGCCTCTGAGTACCTGAGACACACCCTCAGTGACATCATCATCACCTCTTTGCCAAAGGATCTGACTGCAGAACTAGTCAATGGCACCTGAAGAGCAGAGACAGCTCTGCAGTGAAAGCAGGTCCAACAGCAGGATCCTGAAGGCTGCTGAACCTTGGTAAGACAACAGGTCTCCTTGTATACACTAGACAGCATCATCTAAAGTGCTCTTTCCAGGGTCCCGAAAGCTTCTGCCTTGCAACATGTGACTCTTTCTTACTGGGTGCGACTCTTCCGTGCTTCACATGGCTGTCATATCAGTAAGTGTCTCTCTTGCAGACATATTCCTCTGTGAATCTTGAGTCTTGATGGGACATAGCAGTGCTGATGTAACTGCCTATTTAGAGCCCTATTGCGTCCAATCCCCAGTTGGCACTATCGGATGACATTTTAGTAACTAGTCAGGGACTGAGCAGGGCTTCCTATATTCTTCACCTGACATAACTGGAAAGGATGAATTGGTGAGCCTACATAAAAGGGTAATTTTTAATGTTTTCATCCACATCTTTAATGATTAGGTCAAACTGGATGTCATTTTTTTTTTTTTTTACAACGAACTATAACATTTCACATGCCACTCAATCTTTTAACTTTTAACTTTTGCCCTAACTTTTGTGTTTCTAAAAAAGAGCATATTGTGTGGTTTTAGCCACATTTCAAATTACTGATGGGCATTTTATCTTCACAACATCATCTCCATATTAGCATAATCTGACCTGACTCTTTCCGTCTTCTCAGGACAATGTGAATCACTTGCAATGTCATGCTCATAATGCCCCCTCCCAAAGGAAAATAAATTGTACAAAGTCCATATGGTTGTTTCAACAAACAATTACAATACTCCCTTTTGACTGAGCTAGTTTTGTTGTTTTCTCTACTTTACTTCATTATTTCTTCTCACACTTAAAAAAAAAAACCTTGCCGTATCTGATTTCACCAGAATATATAAACATGTATAGCAATCATTTTTATCAACCACCAAAATATCCACCTGTCTCTTTGATGTGACAAACCATGTTATTCTGACATTGTTGCTAGAATGTGATTCTCTGAGGAGCCACTCACAAGCAACCAATTATTGCTTCAGATGATGAAAGAATTCATCTTTCATCAGAGAACTGCTTTTGGTACATTTTCAGGACAAGCCTCTCTTCTTCCCTTTCTACACACACTCTCTTTTAAAATGCCTGCATGTACACAGTTTACCCAATTTGTTTCATGACCTAATAAAATCTAACTTTTTCTGCAGCAGGCATCAGTGTTTGTTTGCATGTGAAATTAGTTCTGCCTCTCATGCTACTTAAAATAAACGCTTTATGCAAAAAGCAAGTGCATTTGGGCGGGGGGATGGTGTTCAAAAAACTTAGAATAGAATTGAAACGAGTCCCATTTAGTTCATCGCTCTGCCATAAGGCAGAAGCATCCACCGTAACCATCCTGTGACAAGGCAGACAACAGATATGCCACCAAAACATGCCTTTAAAAAGCCTATATCTCCATATGACTAAAACAAAGTCACACACCATAGAAGGAGGAAGCAAACATCAACTCAGATAGTATCAGATAGTACAACACCAAAAACAAGCCATCCAACTGAACATGACAGGGACATCATCAGAGCAAATCCTCTCGTTGGCATATCTGAGTGAAAGAAGGTTAGCCAAACTCCTGGCTGTATTCTAGTCATTTGATGTCAAATACATTTTCAAGCTCAACCCATCCAGATGGAGTTATGTTGGCTGTACTGAAGCTACCATGGCTGCTTCTAGTTCATGGGCATGATACAATTCTGTCCTCTGAACCCCCATTTTTGCATACTTCCTCTTTGTTTTTGTTTTTTCATTGCTGCCCTGTGTGGGCTTCAGTTTTGAGCATCCTCTAGAGCACTGTGTAACTGACACACCCTAGTCCTGCTCCTGTCCCATCTGTCATCACCATAACATTCCCCGACCCACTTCTCCACTCCGTGACAGCTTTGTTCAACATCACAAAACTGCAGCTGGGCATTCTGGTGGCTGCTATGCCTAACACAACAACACTGACTCATAAATTCAAAGTGCTGGTCCTTCCCTTTAATGTCCTAAATGGCTTAGGAACCAGGCTTCTGAAGCAACATGCCCCCTGCATGAGCATTAAAATCATCCTCATTAGCTATTCTCCAGATTCTCCCCACCGTCTGAATTGATGCAGGTGGTGATCAAGGAAATGGTGTTTTCTTGTTATGTCTCCCCAGCTGTTCGTAAAATATTATGCCCAGAGATCTTCAGCTGGCACCAACCCTACTGTCCTTTTGGCACCAAATGAAAAACTATTCATTTGCCCTGGCCTTTTGGTCTCATCCTTAAGATCCCCCCCCCCCATTTCCAGAGTTGGTTGTGGTTTTAATTGATTTTACTAATGCTTTCAAATATTTTATGTGTTTCATTTTATGTTTTGTTTTTAGAACTATTCTAAAGTCACAAGCTACTCTGAAAGTCTTCGGATGAATAGAATGGGATATACTTAACTGTAAGAAATAGAAGTCTCACTCATCCTGAGAGCTTGATTTTTTTTTCTTTCTCTTTCTCTCTTCCCACTAGGTTCATTAAAGTGTGAAATATACATCAAGGATGGATTCCACTCCCACAACAACAACACTTCACCCTTCACACACACCACAACACCTAAGTGCCCCCAAATCTGTTTCATATGTTTGGGGGAACTCCCAGAGCTGATTTGGGGGAGCACATATGAGCAGAAGTCTGCTCCCCTTACATGGATACAACCACAAGGGATTTCCCCTGAAAAAAGTAAGCCAGGCCACACTTATGAAAGGAGGATACTGTGTGTGTTTGTGTGTGTGTGTGTGTGTGTGTGTGTGTGTGTATCCTCAGTGTTAATCTGATTGGTATGGATAACATTTATTTTTATTTTATTTTTTGCATGAAGAGACTAATTACAATTATATACTGTGTGCTGTGCAGTCGACTGATGTTTCTCAGAAGGAATATGCTACATTAATATAAATTTTTGGCACCATATAAATGTATATTCTAATACTGGAAAGTGTTTGAATTTGTACAAATTGGTTCCAGTTTTTTATTTTATTGAAAAACACTTGCATACGATTTTACATGAAACATTGCTCAAAGTTGTAAAAGGCTGTCTTTATGTGCGCATCAAACTACATGCATGGTCAGCGAGTGCGAAGTATTTTAAACACAAGAAGACTCCTATAAATAAGCCATATATTTGTTGCATATTTTCCTTTATGCATAAGGACTTGTCACTTTGTGATGAATATTTCATTGCACTTTCCTCCAGAGGAATCAATGGCAACCATTCACTTGTATCCATATGAAGAGGTGTATTTGAGTGCACCAGCAAGAAGGCTGGCTTAACCTGTTCCCTGTCTCTGGTGCCCATCAAGCTGTTGCTTATCTTCATAGACCTACCCTTTCATTAGTACAGCTTCATTCTGGGTTCTGTTTTGTCACACTACAGTGGCTTGAGTGTAACAGAGAATTTGGAATTATGTAGTGTTAGGAATTATTATGTATTTGCTATGTTTAGATACTGCCTTTCTGCCATTGCTCTCAAGTGTGTTCATGGTTTAAAATAATGGCTTACAATTGTTCATTTTATTTTTAAGACCTACCTTATTTCTGTCGTTTTATGTTGTTTTAAACTGTTTTGAATATTGTGTTTTAATTGTTGTAACCTCCTGGGACCTTAAGGTAATATATTATCATTATAAAAATAAGGAAAATCTATCTATTTCTCTAAGCAGTAGCACTGCACTCTTCTGCCTTACTATTATCTGTGATTTGGTTTCTCTGTTCCAAATTGTCATCATTTGTATTTTTCCTGTTGTGAACCACTTTGAGATTTCATTTAACAGTAAGTAAGATAGAAATGCTATTAAACAAAAACAAGATAAATAGGATTCTGTGCCAGAACTGTGAGTAACTTTCCTGTCAGTGGTCCCTGTTTTTCTGTTTTGTATCTGTAGCATGGCTCATTTTCTATTTTGTTAAAATCCTGAAGTCTGGCCAAAAAGAACTGTAATCCTAAAGAATTCTGGCATTTCTTTTTACCATCATTTCTTCTCCAGCAGAGTTGTCTTCCACACAAGGGAATTTTCGCTTTCGCATAGGAGTCTGCAACAGTTCTACTCAATTTCAGGAGACTGATGTATAAGCTGTTATTCCTAAATTGCTCATCCTTCCCCACAATCAAATAGACTACAAATTGGATAAAGTAACTGGCCTTGCCCAACTATGAGGCAGAATTTTCACGCTTACTGAGTTTTGCAACTTTTCAAGCCATTCAGCCATGAAGACGGAGTATGACTTTACTAAACTGCATATTCCAAGCCACATGTTTTATACATTGTAAAAATGGCATGCAGACTATGTTTGGGGTGGTCACCCTTTCTTCGGTGTACTAAGTTAGTCATACTTAATAGAAAACCAAGCCATATGTCAAGACTTCTAATTCATATATAATTATATGTAGCAGAAGCACAAAATTCCTAAACTTCAATATATAACCTTATATATTATATATATATTATATATATCATAACCTTACACTAAAGGTTGCTTGAAACCACAGGAGAGGAGAGTACTTTTGGGCTCAGATTTTCCTGGGAGTAAACGCCACCAAGCACAACACAGAATTTACTTTTAAGTAGTGCTTTTTTTCTTTAAAAAAATGTTTAGGGGTACTCTCATTTTCCTACTCATATTGAAATACTGCCCCTCAATGAGGCCAAACTTAGATTTACAAAATGTTTAAGGGTAAGTGCCCCCCCCCTGAAAAAAAGCACTGCTTTTAAGTGGACATACATATAATTCTTAGGCTCTTGAAGACATAAAATTTAGTATTTTGTGCCTATGGAATGGAGCAGAGTTGTTCTCTTGACACCAGCAATGCTGTTAGCTTACCTGTGTGGCGATCGGCTTGGGCAGGGCAGAGGCACGGGCAGGGTTGTGCACCACTGAGTGTGCCAGAATTCCTCTGTCAGTACATCCACACAGCTCTGAGTTTGCCACTGCTGCCCAGCCCAGCCCAGCCTGGATCAGATCAGCAGCAGGGACATGAGTGTCAGGAGGGTTGTTCCACACTATCACATGGGCTGCTGCTGATTTCAATACAGTGGTACCTCAGGTTACAGACGCTTCAGGTTCTGTGCTAGACTCTGCTAACCCAGAAATAGTACCTCAGGTTAAGAACTTTGCTTCAGGATGAGAACAGAAATCGCACGGCGGCAGCGGGAGGCCTCATTAGCTAAAGTGGTACCTCAGGTTAAGAACAGTTTCAGCTTAAGAACGGACCTCCAGAACGAATTAAGTTCTTAACCCGAGGTACCACTGTATTTCAGATTGTTTCCCTGCTCATGTAAACAAATGGAATCACAAGTCTTAAGACAAATTCCAAGCTCTAGCCAACCATCTACTTACAGTAATTGCTTTTATCTTCTCAAAAAGCTCACTGCGCAATCCGAAACATCCATACTCAGCCCAAAACAAGCAGGTTGTTCCTTATTCATGATGAGAGATATGTGTGCTATGTACCTCTTGAAGCTGTCAAGAAGCAGGGCAGGCTATGCAACACACATTTAAAGCAGATCACTTCCACTAAAGGATCATGGGGAAGTGCAGTTTGTTGAGGGTACTGGGAATTGTAGGTCATGGGGACTACAATTCACAGGATTCTTCATGGAAAGTAATGTGCTTTAAATGTGCATGGGTTTTGCCTTAAATGTAGGTTAAGGGTCTGCCCGCAATCTGTCTTCACCCAGTGGTCATGGTAGCAGGAGGCTGAGCAGCATGTGAAGGGGGAGGGGGAGTTGGTAGGGAAAGGAGGGGAATTACCTTTATATATGGCACACGTAAGGAAATTGTGACATTTGAATCTGCTGGGAGGGTGAAGATTTGCCAAATCTGAGGAGACAGTGGAACACACTGATGACTTTCAGTATCTGGGCAGCATATCCTGCTGGAAGTTAAAGATTGATCTGACATGGAATTGGATTTGTGGCCACAACATTCAGTCACAGTAGCAGATGCAAAATATGCCAATGAAGTGTAAAATGATATTGCTACAGTCTCTTGTGCTTTGCATCTGGTAAAAGTGTAGCATGTGCTGAGAAAAGAGGGCATTCAAATGGTATCTCCTCTTTGAACAGGAATGATACCACTGAGCACTGCTAATTAGGTAGGAGTCCTCCGAACAGAGCATTCAGAGTAGAAAGTAATCTAAATGTCCAGCACAGAAGAGGAAATGAATATTAGTTCAAATACACTGTGCAGGTGAAGGAAGGAGTTTTGCAGGGTTTTGTCTCAAGGACAAGGACTAACCATTATCAACAGGGCTTGATAGCATTGTGGTTTTATGCAGGAGAAATGCAATCTGCAACAAGTGTTGCCGTATACTCCCAGCCTCTTTGAGGAGTGTTCCGGTTCAGTATTCTAGCTAGCCTGGAACAAGAGCTTTATAGTGCTCACGGCGGGAGGAGGAAATGCAAAGTTTCACGCCAAGCTTATCTCGCAGGACAAAGTTCTTTGTTTTATTGACCTTGCTTTTCAACTGAAAGCCCTCACTGTGGCTCACAACATATAAAAACTGTGATGGATATACTTCAAACCATTAATTTCAAACAATACAAATGCCAGCCTATCTGAACCAGGGCACAGGCCTGGCATTGTCTTTTCTTGCCTCCCCCTTTTTCTCTCTGAATCCTTCCCACAGGGCAATGGATGTCAGGTGGCGGAAGAGGAGACAGTTCAGCTTGAGTAGGAACAGGCACTTGCTTTTGTCTTCACCTGGTCCTTCCCATTGGGCATCTGGTCTTGGCTTGCCTGTGCTTTGCAAAGGGGTGGTCCAGCAGGAAGAGCCATCTGACCATAGTCTTTCCCTGCCTCTCCCATCCCTTTCTCTCTGGGTTCCTTTCCACAGGAGAGACAATCCAGCTAGACAAGGAAGAGGCATCTAATGTTATTCTTGTTATGCCTCACTCAACTCTGAATTCTGAGTTGTTATCAGGATATCCTGGATCACCCACTGGGCAAGGGCCATAGCTAAGTGGTAGAGCATCTGCTTCACATGCAAAAGGTCCCCAGCATCTTCAGGTAGGGCTGCATAAAACCCTGAAGAGCTGCTGCCAGCCAGTGTAGACAATACTGACTAGATGTACCCATTGTCTGACTCACTATAAGGCAACTTCCTATGTTGCACATTTGTGTTTTCCTGAACTCTTTAGAGCACAACTGGTATTCAAACTGATTAATTTAAAATCAGGGGGATCACATGTAACTGATTTTAATAATATTCCCAAACATAAATGTAAAAAGTTTTAAACAAAATTGTTTACAGGGAAACAGGAGGCACCATAGTTCTTCCTGGCCTGCCACCATCCCAGTATAGCACAGCATCTCATGAATTTAAACCTCACAAAACTAAGGTATGCTCTTTAGGGCAAAAGAAAAGGAAATATGCAGCTCCTTGGTCCATGGTAAAGATGAGCTGGAAAAAATCCAGCTCACTAACAGATGACCAGTCCAATTATGTTTAAGCACTTTATGGAAAATCTAGTTTATAGAAAGGTATTTATGGTATTGCAACTGCCTCTCTAGATTCTCTCCGACATATAATTCTTTTTTCAATCTTTCCATAAGAAAATCAATTATTTCATATTCTGTTTCAGTTCTGCTTTGCCTTGCCTCAGTTCTTCCACCCTCAGACTGAAAGCTCCCCCCTCCACCTTTTCCTTTTCTTTCATATCATCTCGCAGCTTTCAGGAGGGAAGCTGTCTTTCTGTATGCTATGTTCTTAGGCTTTAGCAATTTTCCATTTCACTTCTTCCTTGTTATACTTTTTTCCATTTAATATTTTGGGAGAAAATTTGTTCTTTTGAAGGTGAACAGGATCCTGTCAAAATGATTCAAGCCAAGAATGTTTAAGTAGAAAGTTTAGTTTATGCCCAGTTTCCTTTTAATTCCCTTTAACGCTTGGGTTTTTTGGTGTGTGTTTTTTAAGTAGAAAGCTCCAACAGAAGACATCCATGCAACTTCTGGTCTTTTGCATGCACACTTGCTGCTGGCTTTGGAGTATGTCCATTCTCAGCTCTGGTATATCTGACCCACTGCTAAGGAACTGAACTGTGTAGGTTTTTCCAGTTGTGCGAGTTTGCCAAATAGAAGAACAGTCCACCTTCCAAACATCCCTGTTTGCTTAGTGGCTATTTGGTTCAGCACAGTGTATCTCTTCAGGTTTAATTTTTTTACATCCAGAAGGGTTGGAAGAAAGATGTTAGAGCCACAGTCAACAGATCTTCTGTATCCATTGGCTCTTCTGGGTTCTTATAGTACCTAGTGTATCATTCTGGGGGGTGAAACAATTGTGTGCTGTCAATATGTATACACACCATTGACCCTTTCTTAAGTAGATTGATAGTTAAGTGTCTAGAAGGTTGGCACTGTCCTAGTTCACACATTCATCTTCAAACAGGGTGGGTACATGCAATGACTCACTTATACATATAAGTCATCACCTGATCTTGCAGTAATCAAATGATAAATAGTGCTCAGTACATGGTGTATCTACAAGTACTGCTTTCCAGAGGTAGTCACACCTGCGCATAGTGCTATTACGAAAAATACCATAGGTGACCAGTTCTCTCATGCATTTCCGTGGGTATTCAAGTTGCTTTGAAATGAACATGAAATGGATTGGTGGCATATTGGGGCCTTTGGTTTTTCTTTTCACAAACACTGCAATGTATATTAATTTTTCAGTGTATAGTAATTTATATTCCATTTCTGTTAATGTAGGCAGTGTACACAGCATCACTTGAAATGGTGGGAGATCTGGTCACAGCAAATTGTGTGAAGATGAAACTATGCATACAAGGCAAGACTTTCTATATTCTTGTATTTGGGATCTTGAAAGAGTAGAAAAGTGGGAAAGATTTGGAAAAGTGGATAAAAACATTATTTAAACTGGGCACTCTATATATAAGAGGGTACTTGGAGAGCCCCCTGGTTTGTTTGTTTGTTTGTTTGTTTGTTTGTTTGTTTATCACAAACATCCTCATCAAAGCAGGCCTATATTTAAGACTCATTTATTGTTGCCGCTGATGACTTCTAAAAACTGCTAACCCACATAATTGAACATTCAAAGCAAGCAAGACAGGGAGGGGAATCTGTGGCCCTCCAGATGTTGCTAGCCTGCAATTCCACCATCTCTGGTCATTGGCCCTGCTGGCTGGGGCTGATGGGAGTTGGACTCCAGTAACATCTGGATGTCGAAGGACATCATCATTTGTATGCCAATGAAGCATCCCTTAGTCCACAAGTAGATTGTAATCTGCCAGTTGGGCATCACTACAATTTAGATCTCTCTACTAAGAGAGACTTGTCTCTAGTTATGATATTTTAGGAAATGCTTGGTGTAGAGAAAGTAGACAGAAGTTTTTCTTCCTCTACCACAGTAACAGATCATGGTATCGTCCCATGAAATTGATTGACAGTAAATCAGGATAAATAAACTTAAATGCTTCTTCACAGAATGGCTTAGATTGCATCAAATAGGAATTAGATAAATTAATGTAAGAGAAGTCTGTTAGCCATGATGAATCTTCATATTCATGGGAGCTATGTCTCTCATTAACAGTTGCTGTGGACAAAAATGGGGAAACTTTTTCTTTTGCCCTTTCCAGTAGCATTTGGTTGGTAACTGTGGGAAGCTGAATACTGATGGACCTTTTGGTGTAATCCAGCTGTGTTTCTCTTAAATTCTTATGAACTGAGGCCAGTCCACATATCTGAACTGGAGGTGGGAAGGAGAAGGTCTTCTGAATGGCTGTAACATTGTGAATATTCTAATATGAATACTGAATATTCCTGCATTAATCCTGATAATGAAATTTCTAAGAGAACGGGATTGCGTGACTGTTTCTCTCATATAAATACAGAAACCCCCATTCAAACCTAGAAAACATGTTTGTCAGGAATAAAGCTCACATGTTAGGGTTCCATGGACCAGGAGGGTTTGTTGTTATTGTTGTTTTATTATTATTAACCCAAGAAGCATTAAGACATGTGATACCACCACCCAAATTTTGATACAGTTTCAAGAAAAGCCTTAATGTATAGACTGAACTTTGGAATATATTTATTTGCGGTACTCTATAAGAATATTGAGTATCATAACAAGCTTTAACATTTTTCAGTGAAACAGTAATGGAAAGATCATGCATCACTGACACATCACTGTATATTGTAAGAAAGAGGGCCGATGTGTCTCTGCCTAATTCTTCATAGAGAAATTGTTCAAGTACAGCTCAATTCTGTTAAAATTTATTTCCTTATTGCTGTCAAGGTTGTTGATGTGCTCTGTAAATGCTGATTCAGGAAATCACAATTTTCAAGGTCATCTTTGACGCGCTTTTTAAAAAGTAGACAGACCTCTCTGTTGAGCTGCTGGAGCTTAGAACAGATGCCCAAACATTCTGAAGGAGAATTATGGTTGAGATTGCCATGTTCCATTAGAGAAAGGTGCATTGAACAAATGAGAAATGAAACAAATTAGTTTTATTAATTTATTACTTCTATTCCTAGGCTGTTTACTATCCAAAGATCTTGAAGTCATTTTACAATACATGAACACACACACACACACACACACACACACACAATGAGTACAACAAAAACCAAGTCAGCGGATTGTTAGTATTGTGGATATATCAGTGATGGTTGCTCCCTGACTCCAACTGCCCACTGCCAACAAGTGAAAACTTATTTCTACCACAGGCTGAGTGAAATCTAGCTATTCAGCCCCAGGAATAGTCATTGCTATCCTACTAACCAAAGGTTGTAAAGGTACTCCTAGCTACTTCAATCAACCCATGTTGCTAGGAAGTCTTCTTTTGTTAGCTGTTGGCAGTTTCCAGAAAACACCACCCACAAATGTCTTTGGAGGCAAGAGAGTGGTGCTGAATAGATTTGTTCACAATGCTATTGGTTCAAACAAATTTTAGTTGCCCAGAATCTATTTCTTAAAAATGGTTTTAAAATAATTACAGCTAGAAATGATTTCAGATAAAGCTGTAACACCTTGGCCAATAAACCCAACTCCAGAAAGAGAGGTCTCTGCATAGAGTCCTGTGCACACAACCAACAGGGATACAGATGTGAATCTACATTGCAGACAAGAGTAGAAGAGAGGTGGGGGTTACTGTGGTTGCTCCCTAGTGACAGCAGTGAGCTTCAGGGAGTGTGCAATTTTGCACCACCACTGAGCTTGAGCTTGAGTTGGGGAGCCAAAGTGAGTGTATTGCTGCCAATGGGGGCTTGCGCCCATTGGGACTGGTAGGGTGGAAGTCAGTGAGACCAACAGTAGGTGGAGCCAGAGCCTATGACAGGTGGAGCCAGAGCCAATTCTACTTTGGCTACTATATTCCTCTTTGGAGAGTTAAAGAAGAACAAAACAGACTTAAGGAGGAAACTGACAGACAGGGACACCCCCGGAACTGGTTGTAAGTAGAAAAGCAGACAAGTGGGGGCTGGCACAGGGCAGACTGAAGTTGGTGAGGGCATTGCTCCATTTGCCTTAAAGGACACTGATAAATACATGATTGTATACTTGGTAGGTTGGGTTGGTTGCCTCTGTTGTATTTCTGTATTTTGGATCTGCTAGACTGGCTGTTTTAGTTCATCTCTATTCTATTCTATTCTGGGTTAATAATAATAATAATAAAATAAATTTTATAAATATCCCACCCTCCCCGGCCAAAGCCAGGCTCAGAGCAGCTAACATCATACAAGACAATGCATAAAAACAGGTGATCAATAAATTAAGATACATCCCACAATTAATTCAAACAAATTAAAATTAAAACTGGACAAGTGGCCATCTTCAGGTTAAAATTGAAGGCGGTTACCAACTGTTTCCACTGATATTATAAGCACCTGTGAGCGGGCTGGGAACCTCTTTCATGCTTGTTCTTATACAAGGAGAAAATGAGTCAGACTGAACCCTGACCAAAAGCCTGGCGGAACAGCTCTGTCTTGCAGGCCCTGCGGAAAGATGTCAAATCCCGCAGGGCCCTAGTCTCTTGTGAGAGAGCATTCCACCAAGGCAGGTCGAGGCCAGTCTTATCTCCCTGGGGCCCAGAATCTTTAGGATGTTTTTATTTGCAGAATTCAAGGTCCTCCGTGGGGCATACCAGGAGAGGCGGTCCCATAGGTACGAGGGTCCTAGGCCATATGGGACTTCAAAGGTTATCTATATTATCCAATTGTTACACTTTAAAATGTGGATTTTATATTTTTTGTATTTATTTGTGATGTTTTTGTAGATCGTTCAGAGACTTCTTTGAAATATAGAGTGGCAGATAAACTACCAAAATAATTCACCCAGACCCATTGAACTAGTAGCATACATCTTTCATTATGGATTATTACATGCAAACCAATCCAGATACTTAATGAGTTAATGTGGGTGTGCATTGTGTGTAGCAAGTCAGCTGTTTAAGGGAAAGGATCCTCCTAACTCCCACATGCTTGTTCGGCTTGCAGTTTTCTTGCACTTTCTTGTTCTCTTTTTCATACATTATAAGGCTGAGCAAGAAAAGCTGGAATTTTCTTTTTTAGGAGGGCCACAGGGGTAAATGGGAAACCAATTCCCACAGGTCCTAGTGGGCAATTCAGTGAATTAATATTGCACTGGAGATTCTGCTGCTTCTGGATTATGTTGTTTTATAGCATTCGTCTTCTGTATATTGGATATACTGTCATCCTTTATTTTTATCTGTCGAGTGGGCATTTTCCCATTTTGTATATATCAAGAGCAGTATTTAGGTTGAATAAAATAAAGATTTTAGAGGGAAACTGGGGAAAGTCATTTTTGGAAGGGGAAATTATATGTGGGGTTTAAAGTTTGGAGCTTAGTTATGTACTTTTGCTTTGTGCTCAGTTTGCGGTCTTAAGCAAGTCACTTGTCTCCATCTAGACCAACACTTTGTTGCCCTGTTGTTGGTCTCCAGACCTTGCATTTAGAGATATGCTGCCTCTGACATGAAGATGTTATTCAGTTACCTGTACTGATAGGAGCTACTTCCATTGGTGTAGTATGTAGAAGGGACTTTGGGTCGGTGGGACTTAGGGAAGGTGTGATGGTAGTAGCTTGGCAGCATAAGTATGGCTTGAAGAATCCCCACTAGCTGAAGGTACTGTCTGCTTGATGTACATATCTCATTGAGTTTATAGGAAAGCCAACTGGAATTGAAATGTTGAAGAAAAGAAGAAGTGTTGATCCACTGTTAGTTAATTCATTGTCTATCTCCCTCCTGTAAGCTATGAGCTTTTTGCTTTCCTGTGTGTTGTTCAGTTTTGATAACTGTTTTACTGCTTATGGTTTCAAAGCTCAACAAGCTACCTGCTTAATTTCAAATCCTTTGCTTTTTTTTTTATTCTGCAGCTACTAGTGACAAACAGTAATCATCTTGGTGGGTTGTCAGTAAGAAAACCTGCTAAGTTCATTTAGGGTTTCCTGATTTCATTTTCAATTTAACCACCTCTATCTGTGCTTGACAACTTGACCTTGAGCTTTCTATTTCAAGAGAGACAGCATGTGCAAAGAGAACAGTATGGAGCCAGACTTTATCTCAAAGGTGATTCAAAATGGGTGGGTTGTTTGATTAAGAAGATATGGTATATGCAGAAGAGAGTTAAACATTCTGAAATGCCACAGCTTCTGCTGTTTTAAAGAAAGCATTTGGAGCAAAGCCAGCTTAGGCCTCAAACTTAAGCACACCTACTTGGAAGTAACTCCATTTCTATTTAAATCAATGGGATTTACATCCATGTAAATACATCTGGGTTCAGGAAACCACCTTGACAGAGTTGTACACAATGCTAAGGATTGAGGCAAATGGAATGGGAGATTGACAGAAATGTCTCCCCAAGTCTCTTTGCATTCAAATGGATTGTGGAAGGATGTGTGGGACAGAAAAGAGTAGAACTTTGAGATTCTGGAGAAAAACATAAAAAATGCTTGACATTTTACTGGGCAGGGCTGGGCCTTAGTTACCCTAATGGACCAGACTCCACTGACTTTAATCAAAAAGCAGCATAAATGAAGAGTGGAAACAATGCAACAAACTAAAATACTACAATTCAACAATGGTGATTCATTGTAACTGTGTTTCAGAGGCATCCTCTCAGTTAACTACATCCTGATAACTAGGAGTGGGCTCCGTCGTACAGGGCTCTAATCCCACTCACACTACGCATACATGTAAATCTGCCACTGTGAACATGTGATTTTTGTATGTATGATTATAGGGGCAGAGACTCATCAACCGTTTTGCCCACGCTTGCAAGGAATTCAGCCTTACAATCAGCTTGACAAAGGCTGACAAATTTTCTACATGTACGGATTTTTCTACCTGATTTCCAAAATTATAGGACCAGGACCATCCTTTGTGATAGCCCTGCACATGCTGTACTTATTTATGTATCTAGAGCACTAAAATTATAATTCGTAAAGGCAAGAAAATGAAAAAAAAATAAAGTTTCACTATATATACTAAAATAAAAGCTTTTATAGATCAGTTAAGCCAAATGATTATTATCAAATCCTATGAATTAATGCACATTCAGTTGTCTTTTGTGTTAAATGAATTTAATTACTTTTATAAATTAGTTTTATAAATTTTCACTACACCTGAACCACATACTTGTACCAATCCTTGAATTAAACAAAGCTAACTGGCCAAATTTGCATGACAGCAAAACTAGAACAGGTTTGCTGTGGGGATTAAATGAGGGGGAGAACCGTAAACACCACCTTGAGCACCCTAGAGAAAAAGGTGGGATACAAATGCAATTAATTCAATAGTAAAAATAATGTTTTGTGTGTTCTTCTTTTTTTGGCCTCTGCTGTTGTCCCCACCCCACATGCACACTACTTTTCAAAGCTTTGCTTTACTTTCTTATGCCACTTCCAGTTTCATTGTCCTAAATAATCATAACAAAAAGGCTATGTTTGCAAGATGTATACGTCATCTAAAATTGTACATTCTCCAGTCCTGCCACTACCACTGCATCCGGGTGGCTGAAGTCATTATTCCCATTTTATGTGCTGGACAACTGAGACCCGAATGGCTGAGGGAAAGATGTCACATGACTTAGGAGTTCCCAAGTGCATGGGGAAGTTCCCCGTATTGTCTTACTGCTCTGTGAGCATTCAAAATCTCTTTGTGGTGTGCAGTAGGCCATGCCAGTGAAGCTTTGAATTGCTTTTTCTCAATCTTCATCTTGGCTATTAATTTCAAAATGGCTCATTTCAGTGGTAGAGCGTCTGCTTTGCATGCAAAAGCTCTCCCCTTCAATCTCAGTATCTCCAGGTAGAGATGGAAGACACTCCCTGCCTGAAACCCAGGACAGCCAGTGCAAGTCAGTGTTGACAATATTAAGAAAGATGGGCTAATGAATGGTCTGCCTTGACATAAGGCAGCTTTTTGTGCAAAATGCTTTGAAGCATCAACCTTGCATTCTGGACATAGGAAGCTTCCTTATACAATGTTGGACCATCGGACCACCTAGTCCATTTCTACCTTGCACTCACCATGACCCGTTCAGGATCTCAGACAATTTCACACCACCAGCTCCCTAGCGAGGCATGGCCCTGAACTTGCAGCTGACTGCAGGCCCAACTAGATCTGTTGGTCCGAGCATGGTGCTGATAATGCCAAGGTTTCAAGTTCGCTCCCTGTATGTGACAGCTGCATATTCCTGCACTGCAGGGGCTTGGACTCACTGGTCCTGGAGGTCCCTTTCAGCTCTGCAATTCTACACTTCTAAGCTGCAGGCTAGAGCTGCCCTGAAGAAGTTCAACTCTGCACATGCTCAGAGGCTCTCCCCTCTCTTCCACATTGCTTCCAACGGTCCAAGAGCAAAGCTAAACTACTGGGGACAGGCAGGAAATGGGGGCTCAGCCTTGCCCAAACTATCTTAAAGTCCTGGCACCCACCACCCACATTTTCTCTCTTCTTTTAATCGTCTCCTGTCTCCCCCCCCCCACCCCCCTTTTGCCTCGTTTCCCCTTCCTTCTTCCCACAGAAGCGCGGAGATGCCATAGTAACTAGCCCGGGTAAGGGCAGAAGTGCAGCAGGAGAGTTGGCAAGGGAGGCCCGGCTGGCGGGCGCCACAGCGCCCCCTGTCTGCGCTCCGCGCGCGCTCCGCGGCGAAAGCAGCAAATGGCTCTGGATTCGCGAGCTCCTTTGTGTGGAGCACACTCGCAGCGAAGCGGCCGAGGCGCACGCCGGCTGCCTCCTCTCCGCCCTGCCGCCAGCGACGCGGGGCAGCCCTGCCGGAGCCGGGGGTCCGCCTCAGTCCGAAACCCAGCGGCTCGACGGTAGCTAGCGGGGGCTGGTGCTTTTTTCCCCCCGGCTCTCTCCCTTGACTCCTCTCGAGGCGGGGAAATAAAGACCTCCGAAATAAAGCCGCTGCAAAGAGAGCGGAGAGAGCGAGCGAGAGGGCGCGGGCTGGGCAGGGAGAGGCGAGGGCGCCAACTCTCCTCAGGCGCAGCGCGGTCCTGGGCTGCTTCGGCGAGCGGCGCGTGTGGGGACAACGGAACTCCGCGAAGTTACCTGCCCGGCCGTGAGAGAGAGAGAGAGAGAGAGACAGAGAGGAGGCGCCTTTTGCCTCAGGTAGCCGTCGCCGCGCCCGGCAAGACCGGTGCTTTTCGGAAGAGTTTCTCTTCCCTCCCACCAGCCCTTTTTCTCTTTTACGAACCGCAAACGGATGTGAGGCGGGGAAGGTGTTTCTTTCCCACCCCCCTCCTGCTTCTCCTCAGGCACCTCAGTTTTCAGGGGTTTCCCCGCCCCCCGCTTTCTCTCTCCCTCTCTCGTTTTGTTTTGTTTTGCCTGAACGCCGACACGAAGCGGGAAGACGAGGAGTTTGCTTGATGTTTTAGTGCGATGGACGTACGGTTTTACTCGCCGCCGCCTCAGCAGCCGCCGCCACCCTCGCAGTCCGCCGCCGCTCCGGAGACCCCTTGCCTGGGACCTTCTCCCTGCCTGGACCCCTACTACTGCAACAAGGTGATTCGGCGTGAGGGGGGGGGGGCCTGGCTACCCCCACCCCACCCTCTTCTTTCCTCGAAGGGAGTTTGGCTTGGTTGGCAGATGGCTGGGCAGCTTGAGCGAGACTTGGAGCGGGGCAGGTTGCAGGCTGGAGCCAAAGGCACCACCAGCGCCGTGTGTGTGTGTGTGTGTCTGCTTGCCTTGCCGTTGTGCAATGTTTGTGTTGTGCGCGACGGCGGGGGAGGCAACTGGGCGCTTTTGCGAAGCCCCTCTCGGCCTGTTGTGTGTGGCCTGGGCGCCTTCAAAATGCAAATCCATGAATTGGCCGAGGGAGGGGGGGAGGGGGGGAGGGGGAGGGAGAGAGAAAGCCGCCTCGGACTCGCAGCCCTTACTCGTGAGTAAGTCCCATGGCAGTTTATGGAGAATCCAACGTAGGGCAATGCTCCCGGGACTGCAGCCCTGCCTAAGCGCAAAGTCTTTTTTCAAGTGCCCCCCCCCCCGCTTGGGATGCTTGGGATGCTAAATTCACCCCTCTTTTGGGTGTTACTTTAGGGGAGGGAGACTCGAAGGACAAAGCGGTGTCAGATCGCAGGCTGGACAGGGTTGGGGTGGGTGGGTGGGGGACTGTGGGGGGTTTCCAAATTGCAGAAGCGTGGCAAGTTTAGTAGCGAATAGAAGGAAGCCCAGAATCAAACTGCACCCATACCCTTTATAACTTGATTCAGCGCCATCAGAACAAGTTTTCTCCTAAGTGGGAAAGACGAGGCGGAATTTGCAAAGCCCTGGGCAGGGCAGAAAGAGAGTGGAGTGTACTGCTCAAGAGTTTCGCGGGACTTATTCCAAGTATGTGTGCATAGGGTTGCAGTCCGGGTCGTCGTCTTCTCCTGTCTGGTTTTGTGCTACAATCTTTAACGCTTAAGGCTTCTGCCCCAGAACTTCAGGGCCACTGATTCCTTATTTTCCACATTCTTTTTTTCTCCCTGGCTTCAGCCAGCTGCTAATACTACTATGCATGATGTGCAACTCCCCCCACCCTCCTCTGTTGTAGAATGGGCAGTGCTGGCCATAGGAAATAATCAGGAAGTGCAAGCTTTCCAAAACACTCCCCCAGGAGGGGAGAGGAACAGAACTGCGAGAAAGCATTGGTAGTAAGATTTGTTTAAACCTGGGTGCCTGTTAAGCTTTTGTTTAAGCGCATAGTCTGGAAGGCTGGAGCTTTTGCAGGCAGCACCAGATCTTTTTGTGCATGTGCCATATAAACTCCTCATCTGACTAATCAGCACCTGGCTATTCCTTGCTTGTTGGTGATTCTGTGCTTGGTTTGATTTGCAACAGAGAAGGCATTAAAGATGCCCTTTTACAAAAGGGGAGTGTGTTCACTTTATGTTCGAAAGTGGAGTGTGGGCATAAGCCCTGGGGTTTTTGTCTGTTGTCACGGGTGTGTTTGTGTTTAGGAGCTATTTCAAGTGTTTGTCTAAGGCAAATTGCACCTAGACATAGTGCTGTAAATACAGACTTCTGTTTGTTTTAAGAACACAAACTGTTGCACTGTGATAAAGACCCATTCACTTTTCAGGAAATATTTCCTGCATGATATCATCTGTCATTCATTATTTGAGGAACCCTGATGAGGACAAGACTTAAGAGTGTCCTAACATCTTAAACTTGGAGCTTGATGGCAGGAATTCATTAGGTAGATTTGTGTACAGTGATCATCTGGGCTGCAGCACTTGGACTTTTAATTGTTACAATCAAGTAAAACCCTTCCTTTGAAAAAGTTACCTCTTTTATAAAGAAAGAAAGAAAAGACGAAGTTTGGATAGCAGGAATGAACCCTGTATATGTGCCAGGCTGTTCATGTGCTGAGGCTTCTTAAGTATTGAGCAATGATGATTATAGAACTACTTTCACTCTGTGACTTGCTACTATAAAATATAATCTCGATTATCTTTTATTGTGAATTGTAAGCCTGCCATGCTGAAAAGTAAAGAAGCATTGGGTAGAATTAATGACATAAGCGCCAAAGTGCCTGAAGAGCCATTTGGCAATGAAAACTGGACGAACGGTTATTAAATCTATCAGTGATTTAAAGCTTCAAAAAGAAGGTAATGACTTGAATACACATTTCGCTCATCATACTCAAGATGGTGAGCCAGATTTAATTTAAAAGTTAAATGCTTTGGAAAATCAGGAATTACGTTAATATATTAAATCATTTTCCAATTAAGTGCTTTAAATCATTTTGGGTGGCTATCATTTCTGATTGAATAAATTAATTTAGAAAGCTTCCCCCCTTCTCTGTTTGCCCTATGTTCCTAGTCAGTTTTTTATTTGCCACCCCCCCCCCCCGAAAAAACCTGGTTAAGTCCAAGCATAAAGAAGCAAACTTCTTTTGACTGTGAAAATGAGGCACTCTATTTAACTTAGTCAGGACTGATAATGGATTTCAGAAATGCTCAGTTGTAAGACTTGCTCTGTTCTTTTCTTTCTTTCTTTCTTTCCTTTTCTTTTTCTAAGCTTAGGAATGACATACCAGGAATGTTTCTTGTAAAACAACATTCTTCAAGCAATGTATATCTCTGTCAAACAGCCCTGCCAATGACCATTGATTATAGAAAATGGACTTAGAGTAGCTTTGCTGGCTGGGCCCCTATGAGGCATGTGTTGACTGAACATCTCATTTTCCTCCAGTCCCTCAGCCCCATCTATCCAGGCTGATTAACATTGTTATAAAGCCTTAACTTTATGTGTGCTGTTGTTCTTGGGTACAAAGAACATTTTTATGAACAGCTGTTGGATAATTTCCCCCCTAAATGCTGCATCATCTTCAGCAGATTTTATGAGTACAGATGCAATGGGAAGCCCTATAACCTAAAACACGAATAGCAGACATGCCTGTGTTCACAGTTTCCTCTGAACTTTCAAGCTGATTAGACATTGCAGGGCAAACTTGTTTGCTTTGTATAAACTGTACTATAAGCTGCATTTACTTCAGAGTGATCCCTTTTAAGCCAGTAGAGTGGATCACAGACTTAAACTTGTTTGAAATGATTGGCAATCAATCAGTGATCCTCGGGTGCAGGTCTTCTGACATACAATGTCATAGTTCATGTGTAGTATAAGAGTTGGCTGTATCTACATACGTTTGTGGCGCAAGTTAAAACGAATCACCCTTGGCCATGTTTTAAATAACATACAATAGCATAGATCTTTCTGCTCTGCTGATTTTTCTGTTGGCTGTCTTTGTTTCAAAAGATGACTGAGGTCTTTATAAACTTAAAAATAATGTCCCGAAACATTTTAGTTGGCCATTGCCATGTTTTGCCTTTCTGCATAGTGTGCTTTGTACGTATTGTATTGGATCATGTTTCTTTCCCATTAAAACCTCAGAGGGAGAAAAGTGAAAGAACAATGCAAACAATGTTGGTTATGGCAACTGTGTGAGGTATCTCTTGTACAAACAGAGAGAATGGATGGTATGCTGCTGTATATAGGTCAGCCTCTGAAATAACATAGTGAAGCTCATAGGCTGGGCAGGCAGATTTAGACTTGAGGTAATATGGTTTACCTCTGAAACTTTCAGGAGAGCTGTTTAGGGATGGAAGCCTAGATCCTCATAACTTAAATTTCCCTGGAAACAATTCTGTTGTTATATGCACAGGGCATGAGCACAGCAGTAAAATAACCCACTAGCCTTCTGCTGTTTAGAGATGTCATCCCTTTACTTTGAAGATATCTCCATAAAAACCAGTATTTACTCTGATTTCTTAAGTACTGTGAGTAGACGGTTGCTTATAATTTTTGTAAAGTTGCTGTTATTTTGAGCACAGCTGAACTGTTTAAGTATCTGCTTTAATATAATTTTGTTTTGACACTGGTAATAACAGAGATGCTGACTTATGCCAACAACAGGAGGGGCATAATGGCCTTTATGGCTCCCAGTAGCTAGCATTGCAAAATTATGTACGGATTTTCTCCCACCCCCTGAGATTTACTGGTAAATATATATATGCCCATGGCTCATTTGCTGTTTACTTCTTTATACTTGTCAATGCAGTGGAAAAATACAAGCTGATTAGAGAGAGAGAGAGAAAAAAACCTAGACTAAACAAAATGGGGGAAGGGAGCAATGCAACATAAGGAAATGAGTACATAAAACTTCTTTGTGGGCAAGTAGTATTTTAAAACTTCTTTGTGACTCCATAGTCAGAAAACCATAGTATTTACAACAAAGATTCTTGTTAGTCTTTAAGGAGCTATAAGACTCTTTGATATCTATGTTGCAATCTACAACACAGTGCAAAACAACTACCCCTTGGGAAATGTTTATAGTGTGTATTTTACTATTGTATCTTTATCATGCCAAACCAAAACTAAAATTGAGCTCTTTATAAAATGTCCCCAAAGTGTATCTCTTTCACAAGCATGCTTTGTTTCTGATGCCTGGTAGTCAAACTCCTACTCCCCATTGAATTCTAGGAGAGTCCCTCAGGAAAACTCTAAAGTGCTTACGTAGCTAATATTTCGAGAAATTTCAACATCTGTGTGGAATCAATTGGGTGTTGAATAAATTTTGTTCTTTATTGTTTTCTTGAAAGGGTAGTTTTGGGTGCTCGCAGAACCTTTTTACTCCATTTTTACTCTTAAAGAGAGAGAAACTGTGCTTGTATTACTGATTTGTTGTGTTGATGTTTTTAATAAGCTTTGATACATTTTATGGTACCAGTTAATGGCCACTACTTATCGTGGACAAATTAGATTGCAGTATTCCAAAGAAGCTCAACAACTTTTGTTCCCCTAAAAAGCTGAACAACTTTGACCTGAACCCCCCAAAAGGGGGTAGATCACTGCCAGTTTTTAACTCTGTGAGTAGATTACAGTCTCTTGGGAGTTGGCCACCCCTGACATAGTGAGTTAGAGTCTCTAATATGTGTGTAATAATGAGTGGCTCAGACCATCACTTTACCTATAAACAGTGACTTCTGCCAGTCCTCTCTTGGGAAAGGCCTGCACGAAACATATTCTCATGAATGGATTCAGCAGGAGCTCTAGATTCCCATTCATTGCAATTCTTACGCAGCTGAAATATTTGCTATGTTGACCATGTTGAACTAGGACATGGATGAGGCCCTTCAGATGCTGTTGAACTCCAGTTCCCATTAGCTCCAGCCAGTCTGTGGTCAGGAATTATGGGAATTGTAGTCCAGCAACATCTGGAGTCTCACAGGATTCCCAAACCCTGGTGTGGGGAAATCAGGATATATTGTGCAGCTTGACCTGTCACGGTTTGAGATTTTCAGCTCTTAGGTCCTGATCTTGAAAGGCTTGTGTCCTCTGATACCAAAAAGTATTAGACAGCACAGAGCTATTTTCACAGTTACTTTTTTTAACAAACAAACCACAGAGGTTTTGATAATAATATAACATAATAAAAATATAACATAATAAAATATATTTAGGTTCCCTACCAAGGATACAAACCTAGTAAATGAAATGCCATTGATTCCAATAGACTTTGCTCAGAGGCATGTCTGTTTAGGATTAGGGTCTGAATACTTGCATTAGGTGAGAGACCAGAATTCCTGAAACTCTATATCCAAGGCTGACACAATAGCACATACTGAATACTCCTAGCACAAGCTTTCCCCTTTCAATCAGGGTTTTACAAACTTTTAATAGAAAGTAGGCGTCCATTCTCTTCTATCCATGCTCTTTGTGTCAAAACATGTAATGGTGGCAATTTCTGACATTATTATTTTTTTACAAAAGTGATGCTTGCTCTGTGTGGATGTTTTCATTAAGGAATTGTTATTCATTAAGAAACCTGTTATAAGCTGATCAGTAAATGAGGTTCTCAATGCAAATGCCAATAAACAGTTAATTATAGACAGCGAGACATGGAATTTGCTTAACCCCAAATGAGATTTTTCTGGTGGTAACATTTTCCCCCTACAACATTGGGCTTGAAAATGGCAACCTTGTAATATACTCTGCAATGAAAAGTACATTCCAGTTTGGCAACAGATTAGACAAAAAATTCTGTTCAGCTTGTTGTCTGTGCTGCAATGTTCAGCGTAAAGTGGATAAAAGATCTGGGCTGAAGAGACATCTTTTGTACTTGCATTTTAAATGCCTGTTTGTATGTAGTCCTTTCATGTTCTTTTGTGTATATATATGCAAATATATAGCTATATATAGAGATATATAGTTACTTTCTTCAAATCTACTTTAGTGTATAAACCAAGTGAAGTTTGTTTTTGTATAATTGCTGTGCTCCAACCTCTTGTCCAACCATTTGATTTTGTTGGTTGTTGGGTCACCAGTCTTGAGATGATTTTGAATAGCTTGCATATCCATATTTGTGTATGAAACATGTTGGATTACCTTTACACTAGAAACCAGTAGCCAATGATTAGCCAATTTTGTTTAAATTGATGCACACACTATACATATATATTGTAGCTATTGGCTGTGTATAATACATCTCACTAGTGTTTAAATAACTACATTGTCTCCTGGTCTATTTCTGAGTACAAATTAGTTACTGCCATTAAACAAACAACTTGGCATGATGGTATGAAGGACTGCCTTCTTCCTCATGGACTGCCTGAATGGTGAAATTCTCCTTGGAGTTCCTTTGCCCACAGAACTGGCCCTGCCATTAGGCAAAGTGACATTAAGCTGCCTCAGGTATCTGATTTTGGCTGCCAGAAAGGGCAGCAAATTATTTAATTTATTATTATTATATATTATTATTTTTAAAGGGAGGGGGGGCGAGGTGCTTGCCAAAATAAGTGGCTGTGGGTACTTTGCACCTTTGAAGCATACCATATCCTGTTCTGTCTCAGACAGCAAAATGTTTGGGACTGGCTTTGTTCTCTGAGTTCCCAGCCTTTGAAGGTAAGGTGGATGGTCTGGCCTTTTCTGTTGAAAGGCCTTTTCTGTGGTGGTGACTCAATTATGGAACAGTATCCCCAGGGCAGCTTCTTTGTGCTAGTATTCATTGTTTTTGTTTTTGTTTTTTTTATCATCGAGTGAAGACAGTTTTATTTGCTCAGGCCTTTTACATTTGGTGGGTGGGACGCAGGTGGCGCTGTGGGTTAAAGCCTCAGCGCCTAGGGCTTGCCGATCGAAAGGTCGGCGGTTCGAATCCCTGCGGCGGGGTGCGCTCCCGCTGCTCGGTCCCAGCGCCTGCCAACCTAGCAGTTCGAAAGCACCTCCGGGTGCAAGTAGATAAATAGGGACCGCTTACCAGCGGGAAGGTAAACGGCGTTTCCGTGTGCGGCTCTGGCTCTGGCCAGAGCAGCGATGTCACGCTGGCCACGTGACCCGGAAGTGTCTCCGGACAGCGCTGGCCCCTGGCCTCTTAAGTGAGATGGGCGCACAACCCCAGAGTCTGTCAAGACTGGCCCGTACGGGCAGGGGTACCTTTACCTTTTACCTTTACATTTGGTGGTTGTGCTAAGGTACAACTGGTTGTTGTTCATATTGTATTGAATTTTTTGGTCAGCAGTTTAACTACGTAGCATGAATTAATCTGAAAGCCTTTTGACAGAACAGCAGGATAGGCAATCTTTGGAATAAGTGAATAACAGTATCAGTCATTCCTGTCCCTATCACTTCTTTGGCTGGCTTGTCCCATAGACCGTAATGCCACTGAATACAACAGCAACTTGTCATGAGAAGCCCTGTATCAGTTTCTCCCCTCAGTACTGCCACCTTGTTTATTCAGTACATGGGCCTTTCTCAGGACTGTACACACCATATATTTAAACCACTGGGAGCTGTAGGCAGTGGTTTAAATGTAGCCACTGGGACCCTTCACAGAGCTACAGTGCCCAGTACCCTTAACAACCTATAATTCCAAGGATTCTTTGGGTAAGTCATGTGCTTTAAATGTGTGATGCTTACACAGCCTCTGTCTCCTTTGCCCAACATTCTCTGCTTTTCAGTTAATAGTCTTCCATCTCTCAGCCACCACATCCTGACTTTAAACCTCCTTCTTAGCCCTCTGCTTTGACATTGCCCAGCACTTCTGTCCTTCCTTCCTATCTTATCCCTCAAAGCTGCATAAGCTATGGATTGGCAACTGGTCCAGATACCATTGGACTCTAATGCTGGGGTAGGCAACCTAAGGCCCATGGGCCGGATGCGGCCCAATTGCCTTCTCAATCCGCACGGTCTGGGAATCAGCATGTTTTTACATGAGTAGAATGTGTCCTTTTATTTAAAATGCATCTCTGGGTTATTTGTGGGGCATAGGAATTTGTTCATCCCCCCCAATATAGTCTGCCCACCACATGGTCTGAGGGACAGTCGACCAGCCCACGGTTGAAAAAGGTTGCTGACCCCTGCTCTAATGTCTATCAGCCCCAGGTGGTATAATCAGGGATGAAGGGAGTTGTCATCTAACAACATCTGGAGGGCCACAGGCAGCTTACACTGGCATTAACTTTTCCTGCAGTGAGCCTTGTGTAAAGGTTTCAGTGATGTGAGCCAGATAATTTTCTAGTACTTTTATTTTCCATGGGAAATTTTCCATTTCTTAAATTCATTAGTAATGATGTCAACATCTAATACCATATTGGGCAAGCTTGGAAGCTTTTAACTTCGTTGACTAACTAGAACTACAATAAACATGCTAAATTAGATAACTATCAAGAGCATCGGAAAAAATTCGTGTGCAAACTGATTCTTTTCTGATGCATCGGGTGGGGGAGGGGGGATCCAATTCTTCAAAAAAGAAGCCCACATCACTGGAATGTTTCTCTATTTTCCTATCTTCTCCCTAGTATTCTTATCCTGTCTCTAAGCTATGTATTTCCTCAGCTAAACCTAACCTCCTAGAAAATGCCTCACTCCACACAACCCCAACCTCTCTGGGGCACAAATGGTAGGACAGGCAAAACAAGAACAAACAAAAAAACCTGTGTACTATTTGTATACTTAATTTGTTGAAGTCACTTATATCCAATTCAGCATTGTTTTCAAAGGTATATAAGGTACTGGCAACATACAGGGATTTACTGTATGTGTAACTTGTGTCCAAGGTGGGCCAGTGCACAGCGGTGGAGGAAAAGGAGTGGGGGGGGAGCGCCCCGCCCCCGGCAGCATGACCCCCAGGGTGCCATCACAGCTGCTCCCCCTGTCCGTGCTGGGCGCCCCGCCCTCGCAGGTGACGTGCCCTGCCCCCAGGACACGTGCCCCACCCCTGCAGGCGGAGCAACCCACCCCCGCCTGCTCTCCGCCACTGCCAGTGCATACTGTGGTTCATGTAATGGGTTTCTCAACATTCGGATGGAATGCCTCCATCGTGCATGTAATGGGCAAATGGTAGAATCCTTCTTCTTTTCCTTATTGAAACTGATACTATCGAAAGAGGGATACACTGTTTGTGTGGAAACAGCAATACCAGGGTATAGGCATCTGCCTCACTCATTCCAGCTTTCTCTCTACCTGTGCTCACTTTCTCACTGTTTTCCACAATAGAGGAGCATAGGACGCTATCCATATCTAGCATGCCTACTTGATTATTTTGGACGCTAGTCTTCCTGCTGTGCTCGAAGAGAAGTTGATGTCCCTGCTGTCATTAGATGGGGAAAGGGATTTGGTATAAGAACATGAATTTCATTTCTTTTTTCTGCTGTGGTCAGTGCTGAGGTAATCCAACTGGTGTGTCATCTAGGGCAGGGAGGGTCAGAAGATACAGTGGGATCATCGTCTACTGGTAGAACTTTGGGTGATTTGCAATAGAATGAAAGGATTTCTGCCCCCTAATTGCTAAACAAGAGCAATACACCAAAATGATCCTTCTCCAAGGATCATTAGACTGCTGAAGTGAAAAAAAGATTTGAATAACCAGGAATGGATTTTTGTGTGAAAGGACTGTGAGTTCAGCTTATTTCTGGTACTCAAAGCAAATCCTTGTGCTCAGTAGCTGCTCAGAGGGAGGCTCCATGTTCTTGGATATTTCTTTGGAGCAGGCTACACACACACAGAGGAGGATCTAATCCATGTAGAATTTGATTTATAGTTATAAAACATACATAAAGGGAGAAAAGAACTATCATTTTACAGGTTTCTGTATTATATATTGTGGTTAGGCTGAGTGGTATCCTGCGTGTTCTCATCCATTAGAGTGTCCTCTCATTCACTAGTTAGTTTCACTTTATAAGCTTAAAGATTTCATACTCAGGGTCTCTTAACAGTTAAGGCATAGTTAATCTGTGTGGGGTAGCCAACATAATGCTGTACAGATGATATTGGACTATAGCTCTCATCAGCTCTAGCCATCATGGCCAATGGCCAAGGATGATAAGAGATGTAGTCCAAGAGATGTATACGGAGGGCATCATGTTGATTACTCCTGATCTATACTGAGCAATCCTCTCTGGGTTAAGAACATAAGTAATAAGTAGTTACTTGCCTATGCTTTGGAAGAATCCCAACAACACTCACACACTAATATTCCTCCAGAAACTGAACAGTCTATCTTCTGCCCATCTCCACAAGAAAACAAATCTTTATATCTGTATGTCTTCTCACCCCGTTAGTATATGATGTTATAACTACTGAAGATGTTTTCCTAAAAATCCACATCCCTTGCTCATTTAATAGTGGAAAATAAACTACCAGTTCTGTGGTTTTCAGCTGTGAACATAATAAATGACACTATAGTTCTCCTTCTTTCAAGTTCTAGCATTGTGATACTTCAGTATTATATTCCATCACCGCCACCCTTTGCGAATGCAATCAAATTTTTTGAATGGGCTATAATTCTTCCACTTTGGGCAAGGCCATCCTTACATCTGACAATAAATGTTTAATGTGTTGTATTTCTCCCCCCCTCCACAAAGATACATGTATTGTAAAGCTTGTCAATTTATTTCTGGATCAGTCCAGTTTTTGTTGTTTACAAGACTTGCTTTCCATGGAAGAGGCTTCCAATGTTACAAAGTCCCTTTGGCAAAGAATAAAATTAAGCTGATACACATTGTGCATATCAGCCTCAAGTAGCATGCTAAAAAAAGGGGGGGAGTAAATGTAAAATGGCAAGAAAAACTTTCAACAAAGGTACATTTTACATTTGGCAAATGCAGTAATTAAAATTAGTCATAGAAACCTACAGATAGTAGAGCTTAGCATCATAGCTAATGATTTATTTTATGTTAATGACTTTCTGCTAGGGCATAAAAGACTGCTCATAATGGACTCTCAATGCTCTATTCAGTTGCCAAGGATAATGGGATAATCTTCCCCAAAATTAAGCTTTTTTTGAAGTATATTATGCTGTTATTTTTCAAGTTAACTCTTCAAAATTTATTGCAGCACTAATCTTTCAAGACCTACTTGTATCCTTAATGGAAATGTGTTTTAGAAACATCAGGTTCCTTGCTCGTTAACCAGGTCAGTTAATTATGTTGGAAATGTTTCATTTTATGTTTAGTTTTATATTCTAGAGATTAATATTCATGAAGTGGAAGTCTTAAATGTGGTGTTAGATTCTGTGCTGAAGCTGTAGATGTTCTAGCGGATTGCTTAAGTGAAGGGGTTGGAATATAAAGCTTTTTAGAAATTTCCAACCCATAACTAAATGACCAGTAGTGAAACCATTTTTTCATTTTGGACTGGGATGTTTGTGGGTTCTTTTTTTTAAAGAATGTTGATAATTGGTTATAACCAACACTATATTTCAATAACAGATAATTTGCCTACTGAAGTTTGCATAATGTGCTAATCATGTCTAGTGGTTAATAAAGGCCTCCTCTCTCACTCCCCTGATGGCTATAAAAGGCTATTATGTTTGTGGCAGCAGTTCAGGTACAGCTGCTGTGTGTTAATAATGCATCATTGTCCCACTAATAAACACAGCAAAGGTCATCACCCTAAGCACCTAAAATACCTATTTTCTATCCAAAATATTTATTAACACCTTAAAAGCATATCTATTCATTTTAGTTAACTGTATGTGAGTTAATGACACTCATAGCTTCTTGTGTATCAAAGCTTTTGACTCCTCTGTTGTACAGTGGACATATGTTAGTGTTGTAGGTAATCTTTTACTGCTATGTTCCCTGCCCCCACCCTTGCCCATTTTAGCAAGCTGTGCAGTATGTGAAGACTGGTCTGGCGTTGTACAATTAACTAGATATGCTGCTTAGCAGTAATGCTTAGTTTTTAGGTGGCTTAGTTGAAGATCATAGGATAAGAGATCAGGCTGGTGGGATGAGGGACAGGGGCTTTTCTACCGTTGCCCTATAGCTATGGAACCCCCTTGCCGAAGATGTACAAGCAGTCTCCTCCCTGAGAGTGTTTAGGTGGCCTCTGAAAACATTTTTGTTTAGGATTGCTTTTAGTGAAGGGTTTTAATAGGCAGTAGTCCCTGTTTTTAGTCTTTTGGGTGGCTGTATTATAGGGACAGAAATCCAATCACTTAGAAAGATATGAAATGTTATCATGGCGCTGTTTACATTTTATATGGTTTTAAATTGTTTCAAAAGTTGCCAGCTGTCGGGGGAAATACTGAATTTTGAACGGCACCTAGTAAAAGTATTAAATAAGTAAAAAATTTAATGAATACACAGTCTTGAAGACTGGCTGACAGTAATCATAGTTAAAATGTAGTGATGTTAATTTGTGTGTGTGGCCATGCACACATGAGTAGGGTGTGGATGAGTTTCTTGCATCTGTTTGTGCAGTACACTTATTTAAGTTTTAGCTCAGTGCTCTGTGCTGTATGTCCATGGCCTATTTGTTACTCACATATTCCCTTTTAAAAGGCAGGGATTGCTGTATTCATAAAGGCTTTATAAAATATACTTTCTCCAGACAAAGAGGATTCACATGGGATTTCCATTTTGCCAAGGAAACATGCAAATCAATAGGCCAGCACTTATCTGCATTGAAATTAGGTATACTGTAATTTATGGGCATAGCAATATTTATTCCTCTGTGTTCCATAGCCTAACATTCTTTAAGGTAACCCTGGTTATGTCTCCTTGGAGAGAAGCAACTGAACAAATCTCATTTTCATATCATGTGCTATTGTCTCATGTTTTCTGTTACTCATTTTGATAACCTTGCATTTCTCCCCTCCTGTTTTGATTTGGAAACAAATGTTCAGAGAGCAGAGTGATTCAACTGTGTTTCTATCATCAAGAGAAATGAGAAAAGCCTGACTAACTGAAGGAGTTTTATTTCTGCCGTACACCGCACACAACAGTTCATTTGTCATGGTTTAAATATATAATACAGACAATAAAATGTGTGCAGGCACAGTTGTGATATATGTAGTGTCTGGCCCCGTTCCTATTGTTCGTGGTCTCTACGGTTGTCATACATTGTTCTTTGCACATCATCCCCTTACTTTGACACAATTTCTAGCTTTCAGTGCTGCAGCATTTTCATTGCACAATATACATGAGTTTGACAGGGTGTGTTGAGGACAACTCTGGCAAGCAATTGATATTTTGAAGTGGCAAGCGTTTCAGCAGCTGCTTGCTTGTGAAAAAAGAATGATAAGATATACTGTATTGTTAGTTTCAGGCAAAGCATTAAGGTTTAAGCTCTGTAAAAATGTACACATTATTCGTCAGTGGTGAAGCAAGTCTTTTATGTTTTTTAGAGCTTAGCTCCCTGGCTGATGTGAACTAGAATGACATTGGTTTAATGGTCAGTAAATGAATAGGAGTACTTTGAATTTGAACTGCTGCCAATTTTGCACCAACAAAGAAACTGACAAAAGAAAGATTTTATGTGAAATGCAAAGCGCAAGAAATGTTTTGGAGGGAGAGGAGTAGCAAAACTCCAAAAGAAATATTCTTTAAGGCAGCGTATAATTTAAATGATACCAAAATGGTTAAATTATATTCATTTCATGTGGCTCAACAGTTTTGGACATAAGCTGTTACATTTAATGTCTTGCAGAACTTGTGTGTCTGCCCAGTCTTTTAGAATATATCTGTGTGGAATTCACAGTGTGTTTTTCTAAGTACCGCACTGTGCCCTGAAGGCCTGTTGGAAGAACATTAGCGTTGTCCACTGCTGGGGTTCCCAAGTATCTCTCGCTATCTGGTAGTGCGAAATTGTAGTTTAATCAGTTGTGGCATTTCCAGTGTGTAACATTCATTAGCAAGGCAATTTGTCATGACTGTTAATAGTCAGAATGCATCTGTTCTCCTCCTCAGTCACTGACCATGATAGGTACAAAGGCAAATATTTCCATTTCTGAACTTAACTTCTACTGAATTGTAATCCATGGTTAACTGCTTCAAGATGCATGCACCAGCAGCACATCAACAGGACTATGTTTCCCCGACTCTGCTTTTTATAGGTTTTCCCCCCATAAAGTATATTAAAGGCATTAAAGGGTAGGCATTCTTTGATTAGTTGTTAAGCAGGAACTGTAAATTATGGGTGTGGTATTATCTGTATTCTGAGAATAACACTATTTAGAGAGTATCATATATTAAAATGCATGAATATATATATTAAAATAATAGCAGCAAGTATATAGTCTGCCAGTGATTATTTATTTGGAGTGCTTCACTGATTTTATATTCACTTAATATTTTACAGCCAAAATCTTCCTTTAAATTAGAAAAAACTATTATTGTACATAGCAATATGATCAAGATCTAATTAGAAAAACTTTATATGTTCACCCTACCCCTGCAAACTCCCTCGTAGTTATGGTTCTAAAAGTAAGAGGTTAATTTATTTCTGTTAGATGTTTTTTACACATAGATATTGCTCCTGTGAAAGACACAAGCTTTATGGTGCATTCTTAATTTTAATAAAAGGTCCTCTACATTTGATACTTAAAAAAAGAAGAATCTGAACCCAATGTTGATAAAATCTCTTCCTGCTGATAACAAAACTGTTACTGTTTAAGTTCTCATTTAGCAGTTAGTTGGTACGCTTCAGTGAATGTTGTCAAAAAGGCTTTTCTCTTGAGTGATAGCCTTGTAGGAATGTGAATAGAGATTTTAATTGTATATCATGTGTGTATATCAGAGTGAGTGGATTCACTGACTCTACTTAGCTACATCTTTACAGGTCAAACATGCAAAAATACTGTATATATGTGTGTGTGTGTGTGTGTGTGTGTGTGTGTGTGTGTATATATATATATATATATATATATATATATATATTGCTTAAAGATGCAGCCAACCACTGGGTTGCTTCCAGTATTATGTACAGTACCTTCATTTTCATTATAAAGTGACCAGAGAATGCCAGGATGTATTTTTTCATAGCCTTTGCTCAGCAAAAATTTATAGCTATCGCAAAACTAGGTTTATTTCTAAGCCAGTGAAAATTTTAGCTGAGGCCAACTCTCCTTTAGTAACGTGGTTTCTACAGTCTTGATTCACAAATCAATAAATAGGAATGCATATGATTGAATGGGACCTGATTTGGCCTAAATCTAAGGCTGATATTTTACCTAGGATTGCACAAAGTGAGGATGACTTTGAATAAAAATGCACAAGGTTCTAGAACCAATGTGCACTCTCAACTGAGATGCCTAGAAATGTGAAGATAGTGCAAGCCTCTTGCATGGAAGGAGATCTGGAAGCTCTGGTTTGTATTAGGAAGCAGAATGCTTGAATTACTCCACTTTCTTGTTTCTCCCTAAAGTTTCAAACATCTAGAGCTAGGTGCTCTTTCTGTGATGATTTAATGTTTGTTTTATACCACAAGGGTACTAAGCATTATAACAGTGTGAAAAGTGAAATTCTAACCAGAAAGCATAAAGCCTAATCAGGGGTCAGCAAACTTTTTCAGCAGGGGGCTGGTCCACTGTCCCTCAGACCTTGTGGGGGGCCGGACTATATTTTGAAAAAAAACATATGAACGAATTCCTATGCCCCACAAATAACCCAGAGGTGCATTTTAAATAAAAGCACACGTTCTACTCATATAAAAACACACTGATTCCCGAACCAGGCCGGATTTAGAAGGCAGTTGGGCCAGATCCAGCCCCCGGGCCTTGGTTTGCCTACCCATGGCCTAAGTGTTAAACTACATATTACATTGAAAATCAATAGAGTACTGTGGTTTCCTGAACATTATTTAAAATTGAAATGAGGCTATTATTGGGAGAGGGGCTGCCAACTAGTTTGCAGTGGTGGTGCTGAAGTTGCCCTCCTCCTCTCAATTGTTTTTACTCATATTGCCCACTGTAGTTTGCCTCATGAAGGGAATACCCCACCAGGCAAACAGCAGTTGCCCTTTGAAAAAGGGAAACTTGGCCCCACTCCAAAAAGATTGGCAGCTTCCAACAGCTCAGTTTGGGAAAAGAAGTCAGAGAATCCAATCACAATGTTTCATGTAAAGTGTAGCTTGTCCTTGAGTAGACTGAACAGGGCAGAAGTCAAAGGAATTTGTGACATCCCTGTAGCCTTTATCATCTTTACCCCGGTTCTGTTCTTAGCACCCCAGAAAGTCAACTGGATTTATCTCACGATTAGATCTTCCTTCAAATAATGGAGGAATCAACAGGTGATATCACTTGCTGCAAACAGTAAAACGCTTGCATACTATGAGGTAGTAGAAATCTCATTAGGATGCTTAGGTTCCAATCTTCAAGGCTGACCCTAATACAGGGTTGGCACACTGTCTCTGAAACTTGCTCATGAGCAGCACAACATCAACACAGGCCAGAGAAAAACATTTACTTGGATCAGACACTCCTGTATATGTTAACTGTGAAAGTACAGTAGTTTTTTTTAAAAAAATCATTGAACATTTAATTGCAGTCAGGTGAAATGTAGAGAAAAAGTTATCTCTGCTTGCCTTGGCTGTTAATTAGGCAGGTAGGCCAATCCTGTCTTTATTTCAGTATAGTGTAAGATCTGATTGTTTTCCTTAAGTCTTTAGAGATTTGTAATAGTTCAGCATGGTTTGTAGTTGTTAGACACTCTGGTGTTTTAAGATTGTTGAAGTTATTCATGGGTTTTATCTGTACTTTTGTTATGACACTGTGTTTCAGATGGAATTTATCTACCTTGCTCTTAAATGGATATGATATATCAATTGATTAAAAATAGTTACTGAATAAGTATCTTACATAGCACCAGGAGGTCCATAGTACCAGGTGGTAGGTATGAATTTAAAGTCTTTATTTCTGTGCACGTAGCAGAAGATGCTGCAAGGACTACAGGAAACATAGCAAGCTAGCTCCACTGGAAGACCCTTAAGACCTGGTTGTAGCTGTATAGCACCCTGCCTAAGAAATTGATTCAAGGTCTGCTTAGGATATTGGGCCTTAGTGAGCAACATGTACTTTCCATTAGGAAAACAGGTAGATTTGGGTCTTGATGAAACAAATTACAGGTACAAATTTAGAAATACAGTAGTCTTAACATGTCTGTAATTTAATTTGTTGTATCTTGACTCTCTATGTTTTTTGAGAGTGAGATTTGATACTGAGGCCAGGGAAATGGGTGTCAGGGGATGCAGGGGAATGTCAGCAGACAGTTCAGAAAAGTAAGAACTAGATCCAGAAAGAACTTTGTCAGGAATTATGCAAGTCAGAAGGCAACTAGAACCTACAGGGTGGTGGAGGAACTAGCATGCTTTCCACACTGCTTCCTCTCACACAGTAACTTAACACATAATTGGAACACCTCAGGTTAAGTACCGTACTTAATTCGTTCTGGAGGTCTGTTCTTAACCTGAAGCACCACTTTAGCTAATGGGGCCTCCTGCTGCTGCTGCGCCGCTGCTGCACGATTTCTGTTCTCATCCCGAAGCAAAATTCTTAACCCGAGGTAATATTTCTGGGTTAGTGGAGTCTGTAACCTGAAGTGTATGTAACCTGAGGTACCACTGTAAAGTTTTTGTTGATGTTTGACCAGTCCTGGACTCTAGCAATGTGTTCTAGTTTTGCCTAATGATGCTTACTTCTGACTAAGGAATGTAGCCTTTGCCAATGAACGAACCAATTATTATTTGGCTATTTCTTTTTTATATACCAAATGTAAAAATAGAAATTTTGTTTACATATACAGGAGCAAGGAAAGGGGGATGTCACATCCCATTGCTAACCTTGTTTATTTCTCTGTGATGAAAACTTCTGGTCTGTACTCTGCTTGTGTATAATCCCCAGCAGGAAAAACTGAAACAAGCCTGTGACACGGTTTGCTCACAGCACATCACAAATTGTTAAAAAACAAAACAAAACATGAAACCCATTGAATTACTGTACCATTCTGCAGTGTATCTGTGTTCCTGGGAATAATCCTGGGTGATTCATTCAGGAGAATGCTGTCAGGTTAACTTGTGCTGTGTTCTCACCAAACTAAGGTAAATATACGGAAGGTAAAATTACCATTAGTGAAGAAACTTCAGTTAAACGTGTATGCTTTTTACAGCATACTCTCATTGTCTTCACTTTCTTTCATGGCATCCCCTAACTTTGATGTGGAAAGGGCTCATTTTTAATGCTTTTCAGTGTGACAGTCAGTCTATGCTGAAAACTGCAGCCATCTAGTTGCAAGCTGAAGTTAGCCCATATTTTTTTTAGCACAACGCTGTTACAATCTCATATTTATCCAGTTAATACAACAGTATAGTTTTGTTTATTGGTCAGAGAGTCAGGGTTTTGAACCAGAAGAGTTGGATGCAGTACAACACTCTAATAATTTCATACAAGTCATTTTGGGCCTGTTGGGAGGAAATTTGACTTTCATAAGTCAGTGCTTGTAAACTGTTTATACTTGCAAGTATATAGTTGGATATACTATTGTAAGTGGGTGATGGAAATTACAGCATGGAAAAGCACCTTCCAAAAGAAAGTGCGTGGAAATATGTTTCATGTGAAATCTTCTGACTGGAACACTGAATGGAAGCACTCGTGTGTTGTAGCATTCTGTTGCAGTTGCACTTGTACTTCTGAATACTAGATTCTTGGGTAAATATCTCAAGTATGCTGTTGCCTTCGTTCCCTGCTTGTACATTTGGCTAGGATTTGAGATGCCATTTGCCCAAAACAATGCAAGTGAGCGACCTTACTCCCAGCACCAACCACCAATACCCCATCATTCTTTTAAAAACTGCAACATGTGTCTCAAAATCAGTGGCACGCCATGCATGGTATGCTGTGAATTGTTTCTCCTCCTACCTCTAGTGGTATCCAATCATAAAAGCCTAATGCATTCAGGGATACAGTCTATAGGACAGAGCCACTAAATAAGAAGACGTCCATTCTTTGTTGTGAGATGCCATACACTGACCTTTCCAAGAATTCCAACAGTAAATACAATATCCTTGGAATGCCTCTGCCTTCTGTAACAGCTTGTAGATAGCTCACTAGTAGTGAAATCCACTTTGTTGTCCTAGGGCTTTTGTGCCAGTAGGGGTGTCCCCTAATGGTGTTTTTTTTGTTTTTTTTTGTTTTGTTTTTTGCAATACCTCTCCCTCCATGGCTTCAAAAATCTCTTTCTAGAGGGTTTTCCAATCTGCCAGATTTTCTTGTGAGTCCTGGGCACCACAGGTGGAATCTGCAAAAACATCTTCTCCACTGAATCAAAAGCCCTTGCCCAATTGAATACAACTGAAAGTTAACATTTATTTATTATACCTCACTGATGAAGTATCTGTTTTAACACATCATCTATAGATAATATCATTTATGATAATTTATTATTTTTAAAATATGTATATTTTTAGAAGAAGCTCTGTTCACAGTAGCCTGGCTAATTTAGTAGTAGTTTATGTCTTGATTTCAAAAGATGAAGTCCACTTAAAAAGCAATTACCTGACAAAACATATTTGCAAGTAATTATGGCCAACCTTGCTTACAATAGTTCAACAAACCCTATATTTTCTTAACATGGTATGCAATTAGATTATGATTACACCTTCACAATGGTCTATTGTAAGAATTGAAATACACTCCGGGAGCTCTTATTGCATTTTAAACACTCTGTTTGCTTGGGACCACTGATGGCTGTCAGTAGCTCTTCCTTAATACAATCTCATCTCTCCGTTTTTACCTTCATGTGTTTTAAATTGAGTTCAGTGCCAATAAAATGCTTTCTTCTCTTTGTTTTTGAATTTTTAATGTTCCAGCACTTAAAGTAGCTGAAAATGACACAATGCTAGCCACAGTTTGGTAGGCTATGTATGTCTTTAGAGTTGTTGGCTCACTAAAAAAAATGAAACTACTTTTCATGTCAAAAAGAAGGGGGAGAGGATGGGTTCAGTACAGTGTGTGCCCTTTTCTTGTTTTTAATATTCATCTCTGAATTAAGAATTACCTCTTTAACATCTTTCTTACTTCACTGGTTTAAAATTTGCCTTTCATATGCAGGGCAATCTTTGGATGAGTCATTCCAAAGTGCTGGTGGTGTTTGTTCCTTCCTTATAATTGCATTTAGTGTAAAGCTCTCTGCTCTGGGTTATGTCCACTTAGTTGTTTAGATGAAATAGTGTGTTGTTGAGATGGACAGATTGCGCTATTGCAATATGTTTAAATGCAACAACACATGCAGAGTATATGTCATGTTTTTATATTAGCCATTTCCTTGGCTTCATCATAGCTTTGGGATTTTAGAAAACTTAGCACTAATAGTATATCTTAATGTCACAAGTTTCTTCCTGAAGACCTTATTCATAAATATTAAAGGAACTTTTGTCTACAAGCTCCTTTATTTTGTCAGAATTTAATTTTATTCAGGAGCAGACATAGTGTCCTAACATACATTGTAACATTTAATGTAACACGTAAATCACATCTTATTAAGGATTCTATTAAATAATTAAATACTACAATTTTTTTAATGTCATATCTTGAACCTGTGACCAAAGTGTTATTGGCAAATAGATGCTTTATTGGAACCTGCAAAGAGTTTGTAGCTTTCTTCTAAGGAGGTTTGACCAATGTTGTGTTTTTCTTTAAAATATTTTCCCAGAATTCTTATGCCTGTTATGCAGGTGCTAGTGTTGTTGGGCACCTAGTTTCCCATGCCACAGTGAGATGAACTGCACCACTTGAGTTAAACCACAATTTTTCAATAATCAACAAGCACCAGGTCCATGAAGCCAGTAAACCTCATTGACACATGCCTGCAGTTACAAGCAGAGGACACTAAACAGTGTAATCAGTGACTACTACTAAAGCATATTCAGGGTCAGTATAATTCTGAGGACCAGAAGCTGGTGATAGGCACTGGGTGGTATTTGATTAAGTCAGACTAGATCCATTGAAACAAATGGATTTAACTTAATCCTAACACAACCCAATTAACCTCACTGAGCCCACTCTGAGCATGACATAGTTGAAAACACCCAGCATTGGATTGTCATTGTCAGCTTGACTTAGTCCTAGAGGATGGATCAATTTGCATGATCAAGAAAACCATCTCTGTCTTACCTGAATTAGCAGCAGAGGATGGAAAGCCTTCCCATTAATTTATGATTTCTTCATATCTCTTAATAGGCATTTCTTGGAGTTGCCAGTGAAACTTTAGAAAGGAGCTTCTGCTGTGTGTAGCGGTTTTAATATAAAGGTCCTACTTGTGTGTGTGCAGACATGAAATGAATAATGCACCAAAACATGGATGCCGTGAGCAGACAGTGATCAACTAATCCCACTGTCAGGCCTAAGGCAGGTTCCTCAGAATACTTGTATCCATCAAAATATCTGTCCAGAACTATGAGAAAAGCAAAACTATGAGTCAATGAAATAGGTTGTCAGTTTTTGTAGTTCTGAAAGCCTTAGGGAGGCATTCATGATAAACTATGAATTCATTTTTGGTTTGTTAAAGGGAATATCTTGTTGCTCTAAAAAGAGGAAAAAAAATCTATTTGTACAAATAAATTAAATTAAAATGTTTATTGTTTATAACTTTAATGTTTTTATTCAGTATTATTTACATAAAGGTTATCATCCAGAAGATAAAATTTTGTAAATAAAACAAAAAATACAGAAAATATCAAACAGATTTCTAAGTATTAAAATTAACCTAGCATAACTTCTTAAGATGCTTGATTATGCTGTATCATATTTTTGTGGCAATTAATGTAATAAAGAATTAAGAGTAGAAAGAACAAAAAAAATGAAAACTCAAAACTATGCTGTGTTTTAAGGAAGCATAAGTTCTTCTTAAAGTATTTCAAAAATGGACTCTATTTTGCAATAAAATTGTTGTGCCCTTGTCCTATTTCCTTGGATTAAAAATAAAAATATAATCTATTTGATTTTGACCTTAGAGCAAAATCCCAAAGTTATCAAACCATTTGGCTAATGTTTAATTCAACTGGGGACCTCTATACCTGTATGAGCAAAACTCATATGGCAACTATCAAATGCAAAGTCAAATCTAGATGTTCTGTATTGATGTTAATGATAGTAATAATAATAGTAATGGGGGAAGTGGTAATTGGTATCCCAATATCTTAAATATTAAATTTGTAGCTTTCCCACAATACCGGTATTTGTGCACTATACAGCAGGGGTTCCCGTGGACCACCAGTGGTCCATGAGCGTCATTCTCATGTTTCATGGCATGTGGCGTTAAATATTAGTATTTATTTTTAATTGTGTTTTTATTGCTTCTTTTATTTTGTATCTTGTATTTTACTGTATTACAGTTTGAATTCTATGGATTACACATTGTAATTCAATAAAATACAGGATGAAAAATAAAAGAAGCAATAAAAATACAATACAATACAAACAGCATCTAGCACAGTGGATTACAACTGCAGCAAAAGGCAGAGAAATCATTAAGTGGTTCTTTAAGACCATCAGCAATTTTCAAGTGGTCCATGGGGGCTGGAGTTTCAGAACCACTACTGTACTACATTTCCAACACATACAGTGCTAGCCTCCTGGTTGTTTCCTACACCTCCAACATGTTTTTGAAGAGTACATTTTATTCTATTAATTGTTACTGGAGTTAGCTACCAGCTTGACAACACCTTAATATATAATAAGAACCTAAGGGCTTTATTTCAGAGTTTTTCCCAGACTCTCTTGGAAATATTACATCCAACATCTTGTGCTCATTTTACTATTTATTCTTTCACTTGCTCATTTTAGCTTTCATATTTCAACAGCAATTTATATATCTTAGATAGTTCATATTTTTCAGTCTTTGAAATAACTTTCTCAAATTCTGTTCATTCCCTTAACGAATGATTTGCTCTCAGATACTCTAGTAGTATCTGAAAATTCTCAAATCACGGAAAATCTTCTGAATGCCTTCTTATTTCAGTCCTATTATTGTTTTATAAGGCCTTTATAGCTAAATAGGTTGTTCCTTCTCCAGTTATTACAATTTAGGGGTTTGTTTTATTACAGCTGTTTTTATTGGATCATAAATAACTGCTTCTGTTGTTATGGTATTGATGACCATGCCACTTAATGACTTTTGTTTGAATTTCCTTGATGGTTTCTGTTGTTACTCTCGTATGACTACTTTTTGTTCTTTGTTCTTTTGTAATTTTTGTTTTCATATCTTGACAGCTGCTGTTAAGACTAAAAGTGTAAAAGTAGTATTTTTAAAAATGAATGAATGAATGAATGAATTTATCTATGAAGAAATCTCCATAACTTCCAGTGAAACAGTCTTTTAGCATCTCAAGAAATAATAATACAGTGGACCCTCCAGATACAAACTTAATTCGTTCTGGGGGTCCGTACGTACCCCGAAAAGTCCACAACTAGAGGCGCTGCTTCTGTGCATGTGTGCGGTGCGATAGAGCGCTTCTGCGCATACGCGTGTGGCAAAACCCGAAAGTATACACTTCCGGGTTTGAAGCATTCGCAACCCAAAAGTTACGTTACCCGAAGATAACGTAACCTGAGGGTCCACTACAAAATTATTATGTCATAAACTTTGTGGCCTGGAACTCAAGTCTATGAAAGTTTATGTCATCCGAAATTGTTGGTCTTGAAAGCACTACAGGATTCTCTGGGCACCTTCTGGCTGTCACTACAGGCATTCCTGCCACTTACACAGGGGTTAGGTTTTGGGCCCCCATGCGTATAAGTTACAATAGCGTACGTGAGGAACGGGTGGCGCTGTGGTCTAAACCACAGGGCATGCCAATTGGAAGGTCGGCGGTTTGAATCCCCACGACAGAGTGAGCTCCCATTGCACGGTCCCTGCTCCTGCCCACCTAGCAGTTCGAAAGCATGCCAAAAAGTGCAAGTAGATAAATAGGTACCTCTCTGGTGGGAAGGTAAACAGCGTTTCCCTGCACTGCTCTGGTTTCGCTAGAAGTGGCTTAGTCATGCTGGCCACATGACCGGGGAAAACTGTCTGTGGACAAACGTCGGCTCCCTCGGCCAGTAAAGAAAGATGAGCACCGAAACCCCAGAGTCGTTTGCGACTGGACTTAACTATCAGGGGTCCTTTACCTTTCATGTGAGGAGCATCCTATAAAATGCCTCTAAATGCTCGCCTGTTTCTGGCTCTCCAGCTCACTCTTCAATCCAGACCAAAAAAAATCTACCCTGCATGTCAGCTACCAGGCAGGGAGTCTGAGCAGTTGAATCAAAGCTCCGTTGTACCTCCAGTCTCTTTGGGGCTTCTTCCACCCTCATGTCCTCTTCTGGATATGGGGAAGATCTCCTCATGAGCCACAAGGACTCTCCAGGTCTCTCCTGCCATTTCCTGGTATGATTTTATTCATTTATTTCCCAGCACTTCACGTATACGTGGTTGCACGTGAGTCAGTCACATGTAAGTCAGGAGACTCCTGTATTTTCTGGTGGAATTCAATCATATACTGTAGTGGCAAATTTAGGTTATGCAGTCGTTGTTGATTAAGAGACCTTGCATAACAAACCTGCGTCCTGCAAAAAAAGAGAGAGAGACCTTTTTGTGAAAAGGATAGTTTTGGGAGATTTCCTGGGCATTGTAGGATAACACATTGTAATCTAACCTTCCTGGAGACAAATAAGAATGAACAGGTTGTCTGGAATGTCCTTCTGCTGTCTAACACAGCTACTTCTCTGCATGTTTTTAGCACAACATGCATTTTCCCAAATCACATTCATATTGTCGTGTGCTCCATGTGAGCTAAATGACTAACCTTTAAATTTATAGGTCTCCTGGTCTTTTAGTCACTAAATACATTTTGGCCCAACAGCAGAGCCCTATAGTAGTTGTTCTTGGTCCATTGCCTATATTCATGCAGACAGGTTTTATAGGCGATGTGGTTTGTTTGTGGTTGTATGAAATAAATGAAAATGTTTACATTGATCTCAGTTGACTGTAGATTGAATATAAATACTGCCTACTCTTTCATTTCAGAAGGAATGCACAGTTATTTAATAGTTTCTATATACTGGGAGTATCAATATTCAGTGCTGCATGAATTAATAACATTTTTAAAGTAAATATATGATGCAGCCATGCTATTTAATTTGGGGTTAATAAATGCTTGCCAGACAAATGTGCAGTCATGTAGTTGGGCAAATGCACAAAAATGTCATTAACTTGTTTATATCTCTAGGCAGTGATGTATGTGACAATGACTCTGAATTGTCTTGCTTTGCATACATCAAAAACTACCTCATTTGCCAAATACGGCTGTGATCTTTTGTCTGTATTAATTGAGAATGGCATCCTTATTCATCATGTACAATTTTCTTTGTAACCATTAAAATACCATCCAGAAATGACCCAACTGAGGAGAACCACAGAATAATACATAGCTCTCAATGATCTGTTGTTGTAAGCTTTCAGTTTTATGCCACTGAAATGAATGAGACCAGAATGATATTTGAGTTGTAGTACAATTGCTACAGAGTAGAGATTTCTTTCTTTCTTTCTTTTCTTTTTTCTTTTTGGAATATATCAGTAACAGCATTTTGCTTAAAGCAATTTCATCAGCAGTGCATTTTTGTTGCCTCCTTTGACCTTCTGGCAAAAACAAAAGCTCATGAAAAATATATTAAGATAATTTACATCACTTGTCAAAAACTGTGTTTGTTTCTTGGATAATAAAGGTTTCATTCCCTTGATTAAATTTATGTTTATATTTGACATTTTCCTGGGGTACATAAATCCACATGGCAGTTAAAGTCTATGCACTCCCAGTACCGAGTGCCAGCTTGAGTTGAATTTGGACACATCGCATAAATAAAAGTGGTTTTACATTTCACCTTCATCTGGTAGGTAAGCACTCCACCTTTTCTTGTGAAACATAATCGCTTTTGACATGGCAAAATTAGATCCTGGCTATTTATTATCTGCTGAAATCAAAAATCATAACTGGAAAAAGCATGTGGCAAGTCCATTGGAGCAGCTTGCGTGCAGAGAGGAAAAGAGAAGACTTTCCAATTTTTTTAGCTCAAGGTGATTTTCCTCTAACACCCAGAGCATTTTAATTAATTACCCTGAAAGATAGAGTAAATTATTATTTGAATACTTTATGGCATTACATGTTAACATTTCAAGGACAAAGTGCTTTACTTGCTTTTCAACAATGCTTCATCTTTCAGAATATATCTTGTGAATTTATGCAGTATACCACAGTGTAAAGGATAGTCAGGTCTTGACTACTATGAATTATTATTAGGAGTCTTAGTAAAATTTGGTCTCCTGGAATAGAACCGAATATTTTTGAATGCTTTGTTTGGGCCTAAAAATTAGCAAAAGTGCAGATCTCTCCTGCTTCTTGCAGTTCATACAACCTTTATATGGTTGCCCCCCATTATGTCAGTATAGCATGGAGGTTTTATTGTATAGAGTTGTGTACTGATGTTGTGTATCATTTTTACAAATTTAGTATATAACAATTGTCCCCAGCCCTCAGCATAGTAGTCTTTTTTTGTCCTTTTTTTGTACATTTATATCCCATTTATATCCCACCATTCCATTTCACAATGGAACTCAAGGCAACTTTAGATGGGGTTTCTATGCAGTCTGCTATCAAGGCACTGACCCTGACCTAAACCTGCTTAGTTTCAGCAAGGTGGCTCCATCATGTGATCTCCAGCCATGCCCTGGCACAGTGTCTGGGCCCCATGCCAGCTCTAGCTCATGTTGGGTGGGTATTTTAATGTATAATAAATAATGTAATGTATTGTAATCTGTTTAGCAACATTTGTGTGTGTGGCAACCTAGGGGGTGACACTGGGGGGGGGGAAGGGCTCTAGCGCTTTGTCCACTGTCCTTTGCTTTGTCCCATATCAGGATTGGAGTGCTCCTGCATGGAGGTATAAGCTCCCATTGGGTTGTGAGGAGGATTGGGAATGCAGTGGGGCACAAAGAGCTAAAGCCCCCATACCCACCCCGGTGTTCCAATCTAGATCCTGTCTGGAAGAAAACTCCTGCGCTGAAAGACAAACTAATGTAATGTGTTGTTTGGCTCTTAGCTACAGTATGGCAATCAGCCTTTACCTGGGCTTTGCTGTATTGCCACATCACTGATGCTAAGAAAAGATGAAAGAAGGCAAATATTCTTCTTGGTTCCACTAATCAGAACAGTTACAGTACACACCCTAAGGTGGGAGCAGTTCTTCACATTGGAAATCCAAGACTGAGATCGTGGAACCTATGTGCATTGGCCGTTGAGGCTGCCATATGTGCATCTTGGAAGTGCCAGGGAGGCTCTGTTTTCAATGCATTTTTCACAATCACAGTTGTCCTATAGCAGGGAGATTTTCATCTGTGCACCACCACCTCCAAAATCTGGATGAGGCTCATAAAAATATTCAGTTTTCATGTCTGTACATTTATAGTATCTATACCTGCACCTTGTACACTATTAATGAGGACAGAACGGTGGCCTGCAGTTGTCAGTTTCATTGTTGCAAACTATTGCAACTAGACTATGCATCTATTTGCCAAGTTCAGCAATGATTTCATTTGTTGGACATTAAGTGCATTTAATGAATTCCGTTTACTCCAGATTCTGTAATTTTATGTGATTAGTGAAAGAAAACAAGATATAAAGCTGACACTTGCCAGTGAGTCTACTTAGAGGTGGAAAGCACATAAAATGTCTAAGCTGTTAACTGAACTTTCTAATCAATAATAACAAGCTGTACTCAACAGATATAATATGTCTTTTGCTATAAAAGCACCACAACCTTCTCCTGACTTCAGCCAACCATCAGTAGATTGGATTAAATTCCCATTTGCTGCATTATATTAATATTTTCAGTCCAAGAAATAAATGCGTCAGTTTCTATGGCTACACTATAATGGGCACAGTAACAAGAGAATGCCTTAAGGGCACATAAAATACTTAATGTACAGATTGAATAGGTGCACATTATTTATTACTAACCTATCAAGTCAAGAATTTAGTGATCTCATTTTTTCAGATTTGCTATTTGAACCAAACTAATTTGCTTGGCCGAGGTTATTGACTATTTAAAGACACAGTGGGGTTTCTTTTTTAAAAAACTTTTAAGATAAATTTGGTTTAGAGCCTTTTCATTATAACTCTGTCATATTTTGTTAATAATTAAACATAGCAGTCTTCTTGCATGCCAACTATCACGTGACAATAATACAATGTTTGTTAAATGGATAAGTTGTGAAGTTTAGTTCTGAAGTTTGTTTTATAAAAATATATAGCAGTTTTTACAAAACTTCTTGCTTAGTCTGTTTTATATTACTGTATGTGTATCTGAAAGCATCCTTTCCATGTGTTCCATGTTTGAGTACTCTGCTATGTCAGAAACCTACTGTACTTGGGAAGTTAGCACATTGTGGAAGATGCTAGCAAGCAAGATATGCTTTCACTGTTTAGAAATACAACTTATAACTTTTGTTATCAAAACACTGCAAACACTCACAGCACCTATATGTGGTCTCAGAATTAGGGCAATTAAAATAGTGTGTTGGTGTAGGGGAAGCCTGCCAAGCAGTTTATGAAATGCAATTGACCCTCTTGATTGGTTCTAAGGTAAAGGTAAAGGTACCCCTGCCCGTACGGGCCAGTCGTGTCCGACTCTAGGGTTGTGTGCTCATCTTGCTCAAGAGGCCATGAGCCGGCGCCGTCCGAAGACACTTCCGGGTCACGTGGCCAGCGTGACGAAGCTGCAGCTGGCGAGCCAGCACCAGCGCAGCACATGGAAATGCCGTTTACCTTCCCGCTATAAAGCGGTACCTATTTATCTACTTGCACTTAAGAGTGCTTTCGAACTGCTAGGTGGGCAGGAGCTGGGACCAAAAGATGGGAGCTCACCCCGCCGCGGGGATTCGAACTGCCGACCATACGATCAGCAAGTCCTAGGCACTGAGGTTTTACCCACAGCGCCACCTGCGTCCCTTGATTGGTCCCTTGATTGGTTCTTTTGTTGTTGTTGTTTAGTCGTTTAGTCGTGTCCGACTCTTCGTGACCCCATGGACCAGAGAACGCCAGGCACTCCTGTCCTCCACTGCCCCCCGCAGCTTTGATAGCATTCTGGCATTTGGGAAGGAAACGTCATGAACTAGTAAAGCATTATACTTACAGGCTTTATTGGCATTTCTGGTTGATGTGCACCTAAGTCATACCCAGATCATATTTTAAAAACCTGCTGCACTTGGAAAGCTAGTACATGAGAGCGAGGGCTAAAACCCTCATGTATTGTGCTACTTGTGCTCCAAACATGTGATCCTCACCTGCAGTCTGAAGTGGTACAATACTGGATGAAATGTACCATCTAGCTTTTTGTCTGTTTGATTATAGTATTGGCCAAAACAATGTTTGATAGGTAAGAGTAAGTATTGGTTTCACCTTACAACAATACATGCCAGCAGCTAGGTACAGTTTATGAGGATGGGAAACCCTCAAATTCTATTTTTTCTGACTTGAGTGTAACAATTTCAGAAGAGTGTTGCGGGTTAAGTGTCATACAAACTAGATTAGGGAATCCACCATGTTAATAACAATAATATTCAAATATGTTACATGCAATAGTTAGCTGCAGCCCTTTGACTTGCATTTTATTTCTAATGAGTCCACTGTTGTTGAACAGCATACTAGTAGGCCTCTGCTTTAGAGCTAGCAGATTTAGAAGAAGGATTTACAAATGTGCAGGATGAGATTTTTTACCCCACTGCTTGTTGACAGTATAGGGGAGAGTCAATACATGGTGTCCTAGAGGAGTTGCCACAGTCCTAGCAGGGCCAACTATTATGTCTGTCCTGGAGCCCCCTCTAGGGGAAAAAATGACTTGTCTGGTTGCTTTGGGGCACTAAATGATTTGCTCTGGGACACTAAAAAAATGTAAATGGTGGCTTTTAAACCCAACTGGTTTGTGTTATTTCTGGTGTTGCTGTCCATTTTCATGACCCACCAGCAGAGTACAGGGTTCTACTAAAGGGCATTTGGGAAAATGTTGATTAGAAATGATTTAACCTGGTGCTTGCATACTCATAAACAACATCTCTGTATCAACACTAGTATCATATCTCTTGTGGGTTTTATCATGAACAGTTGGAAGTATGTGGAATGGATTGCAACAATCCCCAACTTGTTAACATTTTTACAATAGGGTATGACTGGGAAGCCACTGAGATTGTTTCCTGACCATAGACTGTGAATATACTCATTCTGAAAGATTTGATGAAGGAAAAAGCTGTATAAAATATTATTTTGCACTTCCTGTGTCTACTGATATTATGCTTGATCTTAGTCTGCTAATATAACAGTAGTAGACTGCAGTGCTGCCAAGAGCTGACATTTCTAGAATTTCACATGTCAATAAAACTGTTTAAAACATTGTAGGGAGTCTGAGTGAAGACAAGAGAGACTTAGCAGAACATATTAGTGGTTTTAACAGAGGCCTCCCAATCTAGTTAAGCCTTAAAATTTATGTTGTGGAAAATCCCATTTTTAGTAAGTCAAAATAACCTTTGTGACAACTTTTATAAACATAAAATGCTAAAGAAAAGTGACAGTTATTTGCAGAGCATAGCTTATGTAGAGTGTGAACATAAAGTTATAACCTATGAACTGGTTAGAAATAGAATAATATGCCCATGAAGTACTACAGACTTGGGAAAACATAGAGTGTAATGTCTTTGCCACCTCATAAGTGACTAACGTTTATAGGCCCTTTGTGGGCATTTGCCATTATCAACACTACAGTAGTCTTTTGCTTTTAAGTACTCTTGTGGATTAAATACATCTTGTTAAAACAACCAACTGACTATTAGATTCCAGAGAAAACATAACTTCTGCAGTTTTTCTGCTGCTGATGGAAAGAAATATGGAAGGAAATGAAACATCTGTAGAGTGTGCAATTGATTTAGCTAGGCTGTGTAAAGAAATACCTTCAAAGACAGTGATATTTCTGTAAAGCCACTCCTCTCTGGTGCTGTGGCAAACTATTATGATGCAACTGTTTGGATATGTTAATTACATTTAGAATATGTTACACTATCCAAGGCAAAATGTCCTGGAAAGTATGAGGAAATAGTTGCTTCATGCACTTTGATATAACCTCTGCACGAACAAATCAGGATGAATGCTCAAGAAAAAAGGTTAACTGTAAGAGGCTGTAAGGTTAACTGTAAGAGGGGAAATAATTTAGACAGAAAGTGTTCACAGTTTTAAGTCTAATATATGCCCCATATTTGCCACTTCCAACCTCTTCTCTGGGTGGACAGGCACAAATAAGACATGAAGCAGGCATCCCATAGTTGCCAACAGAGGCTTTGAATCATGTGTATACATCAACTTTATTTTGTAAGTTTCCTTTCCCCCCACTAAAGGTTGAAGGTTAGTGCAATGTAAGATACAAATAGAAACCATGTTATCAATGCAGAACATGGGCTTATGTTGTCAAGTGTCTTATCTGATTGGCAGCTGCTCTTTGAAGCTTCAGGCGGATAACTTTTGCCAGCTGTGTACCAGCAGTTTTACTGCAAACCATTCAAATGGTGATGCCAAGCTCTGAAATATACCAAGAGAACAACCAGCATGATGTGGGCCTGGAAAACAAGTCCTGCGAGTAATGGCTAGAATAGCTGGGTGTCTCTAGTATGGAGAAGAAAAGGTAGATAGGAGACATGATACAGTGGTACCTCAGGTTACATATGCTTCAGGTAACATACACTTCAGGTTACAGACTCCACTAACCCAGAAATAGTGCTTCAGGTTAAGAACTTTGCTTCAGGATGAGAACAGAAATCATGCTCCGGTGGCACAGCTAAAGTGGTGCTTCAGGTTAAGAACAGTTTCAGGTTAAGTATGGACCTCTGGAACGAATTAAGTACTTAACCTGAGGTACCACTGTAGTTGCTTCAAATACCTGAAAGCTTACACAACATCAGATGGAGCAGAACTGGGCAGGACTGGAACTAATGGGTGGAAACTGCAGAGAAACTGATTTTGATTAGAGATCAGGAAAACATCCTAATGGATGTTTGACACTGGAACAGACTGCCTTGGGAGGTGGTGGACCCTCCTTAACTGCAAGTATTACAGCAAAGACTAAATGGCCATCTGTCAGGGATACTGTAGATGCAACCTGCATTTTAGATCTTAAGCTGAGCAAGGGATTGGCTTAGATGTCCTACAAGGTACCTTCCAACTTTAAAATTCTGTGATCCAGTAAAATAGATCCCAGTGTGCTAGCATGGATTGAGGCTTGGGCTGTCTTTGTCGGCAGACTGTTGAAATCTGCGCTTCAACACAGGATTGCCAAGTTACATACAAATACATCAACCAAGGCTGGCTTACTTTGCATTGCTCCCTGTGAATGATATTAATATAACACCAATAATCCAGTACAGTTATAATGATTAGTGATACTATTTGTGTATTTTTTAGTATTTATGTTTCATATCTTTTTCTCTTTTTTTGGTAATGGGTTTATCAGTCTGAATTATCTTTAATAGGATATTACCTCTGCTGCTGGTGGTGATACTAGCTTAAAGTTAATTGCACATAATATAAATGTATATTAGGGGCTCAGTTACAGCATTTTAGTTTGCTTTTAATGAAATAAAATGGGATTACAGTATCAGAAGCAATACTTGTGTTCATGTTGCATTCTGATGCTTAGCGGTGGTGTGGGAGATAATCAGCAGAGAAAGGTATTGCTCTTCTCTCTAGGAGCATAAACAATGAGAGGTACAGGATTCTGCACTCTACCATCCTTGCTTTCCTATCTTTTCCAATACAGCAGTACCAGCTGACTTCTTCATAAATTAATAGGAAATTATTAATTGCTTGTGTTGGTGGTCTTTACTTTTTTATTTATCAGCCCTGTAAACCAATATTTTTTTTTTAGGTAAAGGTAAAGGTACCCCTGCCCATACGGGCCAGTCTTGACAGACTCTGGCGTTGTGCGCCCATCTCACTTAAGAGGCCAGGGGCCAGCGCTGTCCGGAGACACTTCCGGGTCACGTGGCCAGCGTGACATCGCTGCTCTGGCGAGCCAGAGTCGCACACGGAAACGCCGTTTACCTTCCCGCTGGTAAGCGGTCCCTATTTATCTACTTGCACCCGGAGGTGCTTTCGAACTGCTAGGTTGGCAGGCGCTGGGACCGAGCAGCGGGAGCGCACCCCGCCGCAGGGATTCGAACCGCCGACCTTTCGATCGGCAAGTCCTAGGCGCTGAGGCTTTAACCCACAGCGCCACCTGCGTCCCCTAATTTTTTTTTAGGATGTAGCATTTAATCTTGGTCTGGTAGATTGATGGGACATACCCTCCATCATTTCTTTGATGAAAAAGGGACGTCCTGTTCCATAATAATACTTTTACTATTTATACCCCACACATTTTACTGGGTTGCCCCAGCCACTCTAGACAGCTTCCAACATATATAAAAACATAATAAAACATTAAACATTTTTTTCTCTAAATCAGGGATGTCCTGGGAAAATAGGGACACTTGGAGGGTCTGGTGGGATAGTGTGAGAGGGAAAAGTGACACTTAAATTCATTCAATCTGCTTTTGAGAGGAAGTTAACAAAGCTTTAGAGCAGGCATAGGCAAACGCAGCCCTCCAGATGTTTTGGGACTACAACTCCTATCATCCCTGACCACTGGTCCTGTTAGCTAGGGATGATGGGAGCTATAGTCCCAAAACATCTGGAGTTTGCCTATGCCTGCTTAAGAGCCTATGATTGAGAAGCTTTTTCTAGCCCAATACTGGTAAAATTAATGTAACAAAAACACATATGAGCATATGGGACAAGGATTTCTAAAATGGGAACTCAAAGGATACAGTCTTAAGCAAGGAGTAAGGCCCATTGAACTGTGTGAGACTTACTTCTAAGAAAATCTACCCAGGATTGTACTTTCATTATTGACTCAGAAAGCTATGCTTAGAGGTTTTTCACAAGTATCTATTTTCCTTGAGAGTTTCTTCTTTGTACAGTGCTACCTGAGTGGAATGCAGTGGTTCAGGTTGGCAAATGCTGCTTATCCAGCATGCATATTAAATCACAAGTATTATGCTTATGTTTCACAAGTGTTGTTCTGTATAAAAAGTCCCACTCCACATTATCAAGGGCATTTTTGGATATTGGTTTGTAGCTTTCTCTTTGATGAAGTTCTTTTGATCCTGGCCAATATCATTGTTAATTCCATTAGCAATTATTTTAGTCCCAATTTTAAAATCCTGTATGAATAACAATATATTGAAAATGTGAAATATCAATTTGAAATTCAGTGAAAAATTCCAGGTCATTAAATTTATATTTTTAAAAAATGTAACAGATTTCAAAATACCTGATTTGTTGCCAACTTACACAGCATCAAAGCCATCAAAAAAAGTATTGATATTTGCCTTCCTCTGGACACGTTCCAGTTTGTCAGTGTCCTTCTTGAACTGTCCCTATACTCTCCCTAGTTTGAGCCATCCTGCACTCATTTTTAAATGCCTACATACTCCAATACTCTCCCTAGTTTGAGCCATCCTGCACTCATTTTTAAATGCCTACATTTCTTACAACAAAAATCTTTCTCCATTTGTTCTAGTTGCATTACAATGAGCAAATCAGACCTTTGAAGTAACATCTCCCCTGTCTTCTAATAAATAATTTTCTATGCCTAGGTTAAGCACAGAGTTTTATCCTTTGAGTCATCTCTGTGCCTTTTGGAGAGACATTAGCAAAATATATTTAAATAAGAAAATGTGAATGATATATTTTGAAGCATTCTTAGAAGTGAGCTTTTGCTCCTTTCTGCTGTAGTCATTAATAATGACAGATGTATACAGTGTTCACCCACATTATTGTCAGTATCAGTGAAAGAGAGAGAATATTTATTACTTGAGGAGGAGAGAGGGAAAAGACATGAGGTTTCATTGGAAGAAAAGAACAAAGCTGAATGTGTTTCTTTCAGATATTTAACGAAGTGCCTTTGTGAGGGTTTGGAGCTCAGTAGAAGTGAATATCAATATTTATACTGTATAGCATTCGCACACTACCTAGTCCTCTAGGTGCTTTTCAAAATATAGTGAAGTAAACTCAGTGCTTACATTATATAATAATATTTACATATCATGTGAATGTTATTATGGAGAAAAGTGTGGATATATATACACTCACATTTAGGGGAAGGGCTTTAGCTTAGTGGTAGAGCATCTGCTTTGTATGCAGAACGTCCCAGGTTCAATCCCAGCATTATCAGGTCGGACAGGGAATCTCTTCTTCCTGAAACACTGGAATGTGGGTTCCAGTCCTTGTAGGCAATACAGCTAGATGGTCCAATTTTCCGACTTGAGACCAGGTGGTTTCTCATGACCCTGAAATAGAACAGAAAATTTTAAAATAGAAATCTGTGACAAAAGAGTGAGGTTAAGAGTAAGCACTACAATTTCAGATTTCAGTAACTGTTTATAGGGGGAGTGTGATTCTTCACAGAAAGTTTTAAACTACTCCCAAAAAAAGTTCATAGGAGCATATGTTGTGGTTACTTTGTGTACCTTGTAATAACATTGCTGTAGTTATCAGCACAAATTAAACAGTCCCTTCCTCTACACCCATCAAGGGTATGTAGGCCTTTGGCATGTGCAACTAGTATAGATTCAGTTTTAAAGTGATTTTTAAATATATCTTGACTTGGCTATGGTGTAGTTTCGACAAATATATACAGGCTTAGTTCTCACTAATGTGGATCTGGAGATCCTCAGTGAAGTTCACAAAGTCTTCATTAGCATGGCTGGTCTAGATGTTGCACTTAAAGAATTTAACCTGCATTTGTGTTTCTTCACATGAAGAGATTGTCAGTGATTTGGAGGGCAGTAAGAAGAGGCCTAATCATAGGGATTAAGAGATGAATTGAAAGTCAGAAAGTTGAGTCAGCTAAAAGAAACATCATATTTCAGGAGTCTGGTGGCAAAGGTTTGGAAAATCAGACAGGAGAGGGAGAATGGATCAATGGATTTTATGTAATATAAGATGTTTTTGAATGTAGTAGGAAAGAAGAGATGAGTGCAGATGAGTGATTATGTGCTTGAGAGGAGGGATACTGTCATGGGAGATAGTGACAGGGAGCTGGGAGCAGATAGGGTCAAGGGAGCGTGTAAGGGATTACACAAGGACATCACTGAATGAGATGGCAGGAGGAGGGTTGAGGGTATGTAAGAGGGAGGAAAGCTAAAAGAGAAGAAAAGGGTCAGGAAAAAGAGAGAAGGGGAGGGGGAATCAAAGTGGATAGTTTCATTTTTATTGTGGAATAAGGATGCAAACTCCTGAGCAGAGTAGAAAGAGTAGTGAAATAGTGTGGACCCTGCCTTGGTAAGGCACAAAACTCTAAAGATTCTTAGCCCTGAATCATAAAGGTAAAGTAGTGTTATTTAGCCAGGTAAATGGAAGACAATAGTGCATCAACCTCCTAGGGGTGGGGGGAAAGTGTCATGTCCTGGGGAGCTATAAACCCTGTTTAGATAGGATGCATTCCTGTTGGCTGCTATTCTGAATATATGGTACAGATATGCATACCATTGCTGTGTTTTAGGAACATGAAAGAGCTGGCCTGGCATTTCATTGGACCTGAGGGCTTTAAAAATGAGGTGCTGAACTGAGTACTGTAGCTCTATAGGTGCTGTGGTTTAAGAGTGCTGTTCTAATACTACTCTTATTTCTCATCTGATTTAATGACTATTATTTTTAGAGTAACGTTACTGTTGTACAGAAGATGCTTTTAAAAAGGAGATGGCAGTGTAAAAGTTGTGAAATAATGATTTCCACCTGTGTTTACATATAAAAGTAACTTGGAGCATGATCTTATTACAGAGAGAGTTGCCTCTATTGTGGGAGGGGGGAATATTATTTTTCTTTTTCTTTCTTTCTTTTTGGTAAACTGAGCATTTTAAAAGTTTTGTATCTATTATGGGGTTTATTTTTACAAACAAAGAATTTTAATTAGGGATATGTTTTGGGTTTTGAAAACACTGGAATGAAAATTGAATTTAATTCATTGGGTTGGGTCCAAAGTGGGGTGAGCAGACATCATAACAATTAAAGCACACAATTATAGAGCAAAATATTTAGGTCGCTCTTTTGTATAAGGATGTTTCAGTCTGAAGCTGGAATCAATCTCTCTGATAGTGAGGAGTACTCCCTTTGCTTACGACATTTTAGGGAAGAATTTGTAGATGGCACTAGTACTGTATTATTATTATAATCAGCTCTGGTTAATTATTAACCTGCTTGATAAAATCCTGTCCTGATCAAAATGACTGTGATACTGTTGTCAGGAACAAAGAAATAAAATGTAGGCCCAATATAGGAATCTCCAACCTTTGCGAACCACCTGAATGTCCATCTTTGACCATCATTGCTGTGAGAATCATTGAACTAGAGTCTTCAGCAATGTCTGATGGAGTCCTTGGTATGGGAATAGGGATTTTTATAAGGATGTCCCTATTGGATAAATGTTGCTTAGAGTTTACTGTGTGTGGAGCTGGGCTCATGTGGTTTTGTTTAAGGCAGTCTTCTAGTCAAGGGCCTGCTTGTGTGAACAGGGTCTAAGAAGTACTACTATGATAGTGAATGTGGTGCTGTGCTTCTGAATCATGACTCCTAACCTGTATTTACTTGTACTGTTGATTAAGCATACCCTTTTGTCATAGCTGCTTAATAATATCGTTTTGGAAGTACAACAGATAGACAAAAGCAAAGATAATTGCACTATAGCAGTGATGCATGTTGACTCTATTGACATGTGACCGCTCCCCCCCAATCTTCCCATGCACATAAAAAAGTTAATTGACTAGGTTTCTTTTGGCTCATTACATAGAAGACATTTCTTCTAGCCAGAATCATATTCTGAATTTCTTCAAATGAGAGCAGAATGGAAATATAACAAATAAACTGTGTTCTCTTTTTGTGTTTCAAACTGCTGTGATTTTCTTTTCTTCTCTTACGAAAATGTTTCTGAAAATGCAGTTTATTTCTTGTCACAGTTTAAAATGCTGCGTTATTAAAGAAGGTATGAAAGGGCTTACTATTTGCTCTTTAATTTCCTTACTAATATGTTGGCATGTTTGGTTTATTCTTAACCAAAGCAGTTCCTTTTGGAAGAAAGTAGGTTAAATGTGAGTTGTAGAGCCCCAGGGCTCTTTTTTTTGTTCAGCTTTAAAACTCCTTCAAGTGGGCCTCCTTTTAGAGACCTGGATTCATATGTTTGCGAGGTTGATCCAAATTAACATCAGAATACTTCCTTTCAACTTTTATATATACAAAGGACTGAAGAAGAAAAAAACCCCTACTATACTAAACTAACAGGGTTTGAAATCCCTCTGAATAAAGAGAGTTAATTTTCCTTTTGCTCAACGGGATTTTTAAATGCCTGTAAGAGTATGTTAAGGTGCTGTAGAGTATAATAAAATGCTATTACTGTCAAAAAAAAGGTACATAATGAAGGCATCTGCACAAAAGGCTCGTATAAATGTCAATCACTTCCTTCTGGCTTATACTCTTAAGTGCAATATTTGAAGCAGATAATGTTTAATGTTTGGACAACATTTCAGAACCTTCCATTTTCATCAAAATATCAATCTGTCTTTATCGCACCATGGTAGAATGGCTTTGTGCGTTATTTAAGTGGCATTATTTAGGAAACAAACCAATATTGCATAAAACATTTTTAGTCCCCAAATGCATGCATGTGTGTATGTGTGCATGCACTCACATGAACACATACATAAATGCACACGTGCATGTGCACACATGTTAGAGCATGTTCAGGTTGCTGCTTAAAGAAAGTAGGCAGCTATTTCCACAGTTCTTTCAGTTCCTTTATTATTTCCACCCAAGTCTCATCGCTTCCACAGTGCACAGTTCAGGTTAACTGGGAAGCTAGGATAAGGTTGTATCCTTCATAAGAGCTAGTTGTGTGTTGGTAACATGTAACGATTTGAAAAAAACAATGTGGAAACTGAGAAAACAGATTATGTTAACTTCTGTATTCAACTGATCATATGAAAAGCAATGTTCAAAGAACATCAGATCTGATCTATAATAGGGAGATCTTTTTAGCCTTTAGAAATTATCATAGAATATATCTTACTTTACTCAAATTACTGTTATTTGGCCTTAAAACATTTAAAGACTTTGTATTACTTAGATACATACATTCACTCAATAAATTAAAATTGAATTTAAAAATTTAAAAATTGATGTGTTCTACTGCTGTGTGTAATCATCCAAAGTTATGCCTGAAATGTGTATAATTCCATCAACTAAGCTTATAGTTTTGCTTCTATACAGCAAATAAACACTGTCTCTGAAAGTAGCATTGTAACATCCAGTAATTGTAGGTCTCTATAGCCTGAAACTTCATGCTTATCTATTTTTATCGTCAAGTTTATTAAAAGCTCAAACATATATTATTTCAAAGCATATATCAAGAACAAACCATAGTCAAGAGCAAGTTCAGAGGATAAATAAAAACAACAATAATATTAGTTTCAATTACACACTTAAGCTTATTCACAATAGTACGTGGAGATGTACAGCTTGTGTGGAAGGCTTCACATCAAATATGAGTTTTGAGAGATGGTTTGAAAGAAGCAAAGGAGGTAGAATCACATAGGTGAGGGTGTTTCGAACAGAAGAGGCAGGAGAAAAGTTGGAGGGAGAAGGAGAGCTTTTGACAGCTGCAAATAAAGGGGCTGGTGGAGCAGAGTTCATGAGCAAAGATGTATTGGGATATGAGAGCAGAGAGATAAAAGAGGACAAAGCTATGGTGAGCTTTTAAGATAAACACAAGAAGCTTATGTAGTTTATGGAAATGAACAGGGATTTAAGGAGGTAAGAACACAGAACATAAGAAGCTGCCTTATTCTGGGTCAGACCATTCGTCTATCTAGCTCAGTATTGTCTACAGTTTCAGGCAGGGGTCTCTCCAAGCCGTACCTGGAGATGCTAGAGATTGAATCGGGGGCTTTCTGCATGTAAGGCATATTCTCTACCCCTCCCCAATGTTCAGTTACCCCTTTCCTCACGTGAGGTGTCCTGCATGATTAGAAGGATGAAAGAAGTGAACAGTTTAGGCAGCAGAGTACTGGATAGCTGTGGGAAAGATCAGAGGTAACTATTGTGTGGAACACCCCATAGTCACCTTTGACTGGACTTAACCATCCAGGGGTCATTTACTTCGGCAACATTCTGAATGTGGGGAGCAAAGGAGTCAAAGCTTCTTCATGTCTGCTAATCCAGGGTGTCCTGTTATTATCAATAGCTAGGGTGAGGAGTGAGGAAAGCAGGATGCCAGGCTTGGGAGAAAAGATGAGAAGCTCAGTCTCTGTACATAGTGAGTTTTAGAGGACAATGGAGCATCCAGGCAAAAATCCCACAGGCAGGTAGAGATGAGTGACTGGATCCATAGTAACATTTAAACCTGGGAAGAAAGTGGTGGTGGGAGCATCAGCAGTGTTGGCAGGGCTCAAGTGGCTTTCAAAAAGCTCTTTGGTTGATTTTTTAAAGGGTTTAAATGCTAAGAAGGAGCAGAAGGAAACAAGGCTGTGTGTTGAACTATAACAAGGTGTCCTAGTTCTGTGCACCAGAAATGTAAGTCCACTTTAATCATCATCATCATCATCATCATCATCATCATCATCATCTTCATTTATTTAAATCATATTTGAGCATTTTGTTATTTAATTTTTACATGGTAAGTTGTAAACACACTGACTAAGAGATGAGGTAATATTAAATAGAGCAATAACACGATACACCTAGGATTTCCATTTTCAACAGTTTTGTCCAATTTCCTGAATGGAGAATAAACCTTCAGTGCTTGTCAGAATTTCTGGGCTGGTTCAGACTTTAACTTTTATGCTCCATTCCACTCTTTCCCCTCCATCCATGAGGTCTGATTTCACCTCTGATCTGCTGTTTGGGCAAAGCATGGCTGGATGTTTTATCTGAATCAGCAGATTATGGTTTGCAGTTGCCTTTCAAACCAAAACTAGAAATCATAGTTTGGAGGGCAAGCATGAAGATAAGTGTGCTGATTAAGAAGTAATGGCAAATTATGGCTTGCTTAAATAATAAAGCCATGTAGGTCTTTAGGTTATATAAAGAGCATAGGAAACACAGAAGCCCCAGCTCTTTGATCAAACAGTGGTTTGCATCTGGAGCAATCTATTATCATTTCTGAGGTCGAAAAGAAAAGGAAATGTAAGTGTAATGAGTACATATTTGAAAATTTATATGATTTATTTAAAGGCCAAGTCTTTCTATGCTTTTTAAAGGACTGGCTGTATGAATCCTGATCTATGATGCAGCAGCAAAAATGCTATTCTAGGCTGCATCAACAAAGGTATAGCGTCCAAGAGAAGTAATAGTAGCACTCTATTCTGCATTGGTCAGACCACACCTGGAAGTCTCTGTCCAATTCTGGGCACCACAATTTAAAAAGGATGGTGACAATTTGGAAGGGCAACCAAAGGAGGGCAACCAAGATGATCAAGGATCTGGAAACCAAGCCTTATGAAGAACGGTTGAAGGAGCTATGTATGTTTAGTCTGGAAAAATGAGACTTAGAAAATACGTGATAGCCATTCCAATATCTCAAGGGCTGTCACATGGAAGAGGGAGCAAGCTTGATTTCTCTGGTTTTGGAGGGCAGGACCCAAACCAATGGTTTCAAGTTGTAATAAAGGAAATACCAGCTAAACATCAGGATGAATTTTCTAATAGTAAGAGCTATTTGACAGTGGAACAGACTCCCTCTGAAGGTGGTAGCTCTCCTTCCTTGGAAGTTTTTAAGTGGTGATTGAATGGCCGTCTGCCATGGATGCTTTAGTTGAGATTCCTGCATTGCGGGGGGTTGAACTAGATGACCCTTGGGGTCCCTTCCAACTCTACAATTCTATGTTTTATGCTTTAAGTGTTCTGGCAATATTGTTCACAACCAGAGCACTTTCTGACATTTATGCAGCAGAGCTAGAGAAGTTTTTGATCAATAAGAAGCTACGCTATTAGATACTGTTCATATTATTTGTTAAGCTCGGCTTTGTGCACCTTATTCTCGGCCAAAAGTTGTTCAGCCATGAATACTGACTGTAAAAGTTAATCCATCTACATACATGGTCATGTTCCTTTTATCATTACACTCACAGATTGCTTCCTGTCCTCCATAACCTACAAGCAAACTAGTTGTTTGATGCAATGATTCTTCTGTAAAGTAGTCTGAGATACACAATCCTTAAAATAAAATTATGTAAGTCTCTTGGACATATTTTGTGTAACAAGCAACTAACAAGTTTAATAAATAATAATGATCTTGAACATAATAAACTATGCTACTATTGAACCTACTTTTCCAGAATGGTTAACGGATTATGCTTTTCCTTGGCAGTGAAGGCCAGTTGCATTTCTTAGACCAACCTGCCCAGTCTGACAGTACAGGAGCATGAAGGGTTTCTTAAGAATGGGTACAAATGAATGCCAAGTAATCCTTTACTCCCCATAAATTAAGTGTAATAAAAGAGGATTTGCAAACACTGCTCTTACATTGAGAAGTGACTAAAACCAGATTATATTGTGTAAGTGTGTGTATCTGTAGAGGTTGATGTTAGCAACGGGTTTCAAACAGTGCAGACTACATTGTTGTTTTCACACATGTGCATTTGGAATCCAGGGGAAAACATTTTTTTAAAAAAGATGTTGAAGTGGTGTGCTTCTGTTTTCCGGTTACCTTGGCTGTTTTCCCAACACAGACAATCCGCTATGACTGTGAGTTGCATGTTTGGTTCTTCTGAATCTATTAGTATGTTATGACCAAAGCAATGAAACTGGGCACCAAGGCAGTTTCCTTAAAATATTTGAAGATCAAGATAAGTTACAAGCACTTTTCATGCCACCCTTTAGGCTACAATCCTGTACCTACTTTTTGAATAGTCATTGTGTTGTTAAGATATGTAATAGCTCAACTACAATATGGGCACTGCCAAGAAGTCCTCTGTAGATGTTAAATGGGCCTCTCAAATATGTAGGTAAGTGTAAATTATTTATTTATTTATTTTAAAAAACTATTTTATTAAATTTATTTTATTTTATTAAATAAATTAAATAAATAAATAAATAAATATTTCCTATATTACCTTTCCTTATTTCTGGGAAGGGTACAAAAGAAGCATGGAAAAGATCTGTAGGAAATATTATGATGCTAAAATACATTCAGGAATTATTTGGCAACAGACTAAGAATATATTGAGGAAATATGTAAGAGATACTTATCAACTTCATCTTGAGATGCAATAGAATTTTTCCTAAACTGTTTCAGGCTACTGTTGAAACACTACAGAAGTTATTGATATCGAAAGTAATTTGTAGATTATGGTACCTGGTTCCCAGGTGAGCTCTATTCTGCTGTTACTTGCAGTTAATTCTAGAATTGCCTGGCTCTAAATCTGTTTCTTTTCAGTTATTTTACTCAAGATAAAGTGGTTTTCTTTCCCTACAAATGTAGATGTTCAAGGGCACATCTTGTAGAAGGACTCATCTAAAAAAAGTGCCTTTTATATTTCTTAGCATATATTTCTTAGCGTATCTAGTATGTATGACAAATGCAAATACCCTTTAAAACATTTATCTGGAAAGGTTTACAGATTTTAGTAAACATGTTGGATTTCCCCCCATTTTACTTAGGAACTGGATTAGCATTTTTAGACTTTTACACTTTAACAAGTTACTGTCATTGATCAGCTACTTAATTACCATTGATTCTCCATGTGAGTACATAATCTCATGGCATAGCTAGAGTAACAGTTGTTAAGAACTACCGTATTTAACATCATACTCTCCCTGTGTGTAAATATATAAAATCATTTGCTTTCCTTTTTGGGCAACATGTTTCCTAACAGCTGGGATTTTTTGAATAACTGCCATCACTTATGAAAAATGGCAAATCTTTTTGCAGATTTGTGGTCAGTGTTATTGAATTCCAATCCATATAAATGTTGATTAAAATCTGTTTAAGAGCATAAACGTTCTGAGATTGTGCTGAGGATCCATGGTTTATAAAAGTAGGTTTTCTGTGTGAAAAAATATGGAGATAAACACATATATTATTAAATACATACAGCATTTCAGTGTTCGGATTTGATTATTCTGTGATTTGCCCTGAGATCTATGTAGAAAGGGCAGTATACAAATTTAATAAATAATAAGTGAACAAAATATTGATAATTGTGAATCTTTGCTAAAATATGAAAGTCCTGACAATGGCAGTTTATTAGCTTTTCATTACACCTGTGTTAACAATCCACTTTTTTTTTGCTCAAATCCTGCTACGTGATCCATTCTGTGGTGAAGTACGTGTTTCTATGTTCAGGGCATCTTCTTGTCAAATATTTCCTATCAGGCTCTAATGTTAACATCTCAGGATGCAGTGTGTTTGGGCACAGGAGTCTCTGTCAAAGTGGAAAGTTGAATATGACAGGGTGGTTCCTTGGGACTGCCATTGACTTCTGAGAATCAAGAGATTAAGGTGCTGAATGTCATTGGAACCTTTGGCTCAGGCTCTTGCTATCAGGAAAAGACAAATGCAGTTCCAATAGTTCACTCTCAGGTCTGCCATAGTCCATCTATTTTTCTGAACTTGAAGTCAGTATCTGTTTCAAAGATTTAAGTTATTGGACCCGTGAAGATTTAGGCATACCTTTTGTTTTGTGGTGAAGTCTGCCAAGCTTATTTATTAAATTTGTATGCCTCCCTTCATCTGTAGATCTCAGGGTATTTCACAACACAAAATACACAATAAAAACAAAACCCACATACCAATAAACCTCCCTTCTTCCCTTCTTCCTTCTCCTAACAAATTTTTAAAGGGGTATAAATAAGATGTTAATCAGTCAAAGGTCTGGTTGCTCAGGTGCCTGTATAGGTGTTCCTTAGAAACCTACCTAATGGTGGTAAATCAGAGCATGTTACTCCCAGAAGTACCATAATTTCACAAGGATGGCTGGGAGACTTTATAGCACTGGGGGAACATAGTTCTTAGCTGATGGCTGGGGTCAGAGATACAGTGGTATAGCTGGGGTGAAAAAGTGGTATTGCTACAAAATTTAATTTGCCCACTTTTCAGAAAACAGGCTTGTCCTGTTCATAATGACCATAGGCTGTGGGCCTGTTTTTGGGGTGAAGTAGTCCAAATCTACAACTGGAATTAGTGGTGTGTTACAGAGTGTTGTATCCACCACAGTGTTGGAATTTCCATTCCACCTTAAGGAGGATTGTTACGTGTCACATGTTTGTTTACATTCCAACACAGTTTGCTGTGAACTTCCGTTGTGTATAGCTTTTGCTTTTGACTCTCTCTCTGAGGAGACGAAAGAGAGACATGTTTTCTTTGTCCTGATTTATGCTTAATAAATCTGTAGCTTGTTGGTATGCTTCCACAAGCCTCGCGCCATTTCTGTTTGCGCAGTATGCTCTGCTGATATAGTGTGCTCAGGCTTTGTAGTCTGAGTCGCTGATTTACGTTGCACCAGAGATCGGGGGTTCATCATGACTGGAAGGGCATGATCCAGCTGGGGACTAGCCAGCTGGCTTCTCGACCCCCAAAGTATGCCAACACACAGCACCCAGAGCCCTTCTGCTTATGCTGGTCAGGTTGGAAGGAAAATGTTGGGGGAAATGCATTTTGTTTTGTGGGGTTAAGCAGAATCATTTACACATTCTTTTAAGTACCACATTTTCATCATTTTTTTAAAAAAAATTAAGTTCTAAAAATGTAGTTACAGAACTAAAGTAAAGTAATAATAAATTCATCCTATGCATACTATATTTTTGGAAATGCCTAACTATTAAGACATGCCCTTGGTTACACCATGTTTATTCCACAGTAAATTACTGTAATGTTGCACAAGACGTGTGTATATATCTAATGAGTCAAAAGAAACAGTAAAACAACCCAGAGTATAAAGGAACAAAAAGAATTTTCAACAAATAGAATGTATTCCCACCTTAACAAAAGAGCTTTAGAACTTCCCAAGGGTCATCAGTAGGTCAGCAACCCAGAGAAGATAAAGAATAGTATTTTGATAATGTCTGTTTGCCTTGCCTCCCACAAGTGTAATATATACACTGTTTTAAAAATTGCAGTTTTAACACTCCAACCCTTCTTCTTAATTGTTTATACCATTTCTCCATTTTATTTCACTGGGCATTATCCTGTTTTTATCTGCCTCATTACACTTACAAAAAATAGCTTTATGGCCTGATCTTATAGATTGGTGTTAACTGACATTGTCCGTTTCAGAATCATTCCTACTAGTAGACTTGTGTCTTTCTTTAAAATGGAGAACTATTCTTATCTACATACTGAAATAGCTTTCTATGCCAGCGTTCTTTCTTTCTCACAATGCTCAAGGTACATAGGAAATCCTGCACTTTTGTTCATTTAAACGGCCAGTGACCATGTAAGATATATATATATATATATTTGCTATAGATGGGGAGGGCGCTATGAAGATTGGAAACATTTTTTTTTCTGTTCCCCAAATATCTGTTACATGTACTGTTGAAATGGGGCAGGTTTATTGGAAGGCAAATGTTGCAGCTATCAAACATAAGCTACACTTCTTGGCTGCCAAATGTGAGTGATTGGCATAAGCTGCTTATTTCAAAATGTGTTAATTATTCACAGTTTCTGCAGAATTGTTTTCCTTCACACATGATTGGTGGCTGTGATGACCATTTTGATGAGCTGCTTATAACATTATTAGGGTGTTTTTGTTATTTGTTTTGCTTTCTGGTGCCTTGCGGGTGGGTATGCTTCTCCATCACAATTAAAGCATGTTTCTTACATGCCTAAAGCCAGAAACTGAAACACACAATTTACCAAGTCTACCTCCTTTCACTAGGTGCTCATAAATGTAAGTTATGCAAGTTCATGAATAATGATACATTAAGAGTGCTCTTTAGGACATTAAAAGTTAAGTACTGTGGTTCAGCAAAAAATATTATACAGAAAAAGATTTGTGGGGCAGAAGGAGTTTAAGAATGAGAGCATAACATATATATCATGTGTGTTTATGACTAAACAAAGATGATAGAAAGGTACACTGCATCCATAACTGTAATTTCTTGCTTGGGCTTAGTACAAGCTTGTGGCATAGTGGCAAATTCTGAAGTGCAGGCATTATTCCTGACAACCCCATAGCCAGGTACCCTTAGCCATGCCCCTTTGTAAGACTATATAACAAAAGTGCATTTTTAATCAGTGCAGACATTATTTCTTCAGTAACAAGCCTGCTTTCCCCCCTCAACCTCTGCTCTGTCTAACATCCAACTTGATGAAAAGTTCTGTTGGACTCAGTATTTTATGGTACTTGGTTGGTCAGAATAAAGAGGCCTTGGAATATTACAAAATAATGGGCAGTTTAACCCTTAGCCTTGCCTGCTAATGCAACCCGCCTCTTCCTATGCTTAGCTTATTTGGTTGGATTGTAAAGAAAGTTTATTTATTTGGAGGAGGATTAGGCAATAACACCCCAAGAGATGAAATCATTGACATCTTATTGTAATTATTTGTATGGTTTTAATAGATGTTATATATGTATATCGTTTTAATTCTATCAATGTTTAATTGGTTTTCAATTATAGTTTTCTCTTTTTTGGTTTGTTTTTAATCTGTCAGCCACCTTGAGTCCTGTCAGGGAAAAAGGCAGGGTTTAAATAAATATAATATACTAATAATCAACCATACTGTGAAATAAGTGGTGATGCTGCATTCTCACTTATCCCGGCTCCATTACAATAATTACTTCTGTAACTGTGTTCATTAAGTTATTATATCAGCTTCGGAAGTTAAACTGGATCTCTTGGTTCCAAACAAACTATTATTTTAATACGTAGAATGACTTACAAATAATCGTTTTCCATCCATTATTATCACAGGTAGCAAAATTTTTGTGCTTGAATGAGGACTGCACCAGACTTTGGGGGTGTGGCATGACATGGTCTCATGATAAGCCCTTAGCCGGACTATAGATTTATGAAACCAATAAATTTCATAGATGTAAGGGCTAGATCTTCACATTTTGGGTAACTCAGCATGTTGGGAGGCCACCACCATAGGAGCTTCACTTCACTTCCATTTCCGAGCACAATTCAAAGTGTTGGTGCTGACCTTTAAAGCCCTAAACGGCCTCGGTCCTGTATACCTGAAGGAGCGTTTCCACCCCCATCGTTCAGCCCGGACACTGAGATCCAGCGCCGAGGGCCTTCTGGCAGTTTCCTCATTGCGAGAAGTAGGGTTACAGGGAACCAGGCAGAGGGCCTTCTCAGTAGTGGCGCCTGCCCTGTGGAACGCCCTCCCAGCAGATGTCAAAGCAATAAACAACTATTTTACTTTTAAAAGACAACTGAAGGCAGCCCTCTTTAGGGAAGTTTTTAATATCTGATGCTGTACTGTTTTTAATATTCAGTTGGAAGCCGTCCAGAGTGGCTGGGGAAACCTAGCCAGATGGGCCAGGTATAAATAAATTATTATTATTATTATTATTATTATTATTATTATTATTATTATTACATTTAAAACCATCACCATCACCTGCCCCTTAAAAGCATCCCAGGGTCTGGCAGGAGTTGTGCCAGTGCCGGGCCCCTCAAGTCCCTTGGGACCTTGGCGGGTGTCCAGGCTTGGCTTGATTGACCAGAAATTAAGGAATCTTCAGTTTTGTGTCCATACAAATAGAATGGTAGCAGGTCCCTCATATTTAAGGTACAGTGCAGAAAATGGAGGCTTTTGCTAGGGAAGAGTATGTTTTTAAAGGAATGATTTGGATTAAATTATTTATACAAGGCATCTACCCATCCTTGTTTCAATTTGCCTCTAGATGTTTGAGGCCAATGCGCTAAGAGTCACAGCTGCTGAGTTCACATGTTACATTATTCACATAAGTGCAGTTCACTTGATAGACTGAACTTGTGCTACTCCTGCCATCAGTTATTTCCCAATCCAGAGGGTATCTGTTGTGCATTTACATACTATTTGACTTAAATTGACTGAAATTATCCCCTTTGGACCATTTTACATTAGCAAGATTGTTGGAATATATCCTTTACCAGGTGTGCCATCTGCTGCCCATAGCCATATATCCCTCCAGTGGAAAGCTGAGAAACCAAGTCATCCCTGCAGCCACATTAGTCTTTTATCTGTTTGAAAGATTATGCTCCAGGAACTTGCGTAGCACATGGTGAAAAAGTTTCTTTTTCTTTATTTAAACCATTCAACGTTATTCTTTTATGCAGGCATTTTTCGACATGTTTTTGTTTCCATAGCTTCACATTAATAACTTGAGTACTCATTTCAAAGAGGTAGCAGAATAATATGATTGAATAATTTCTACCATAAACTAGATCCATAACTGTATATATACTATATCTATCTATCTATCTATCTATCTATCTATCTATCTAAGCTGAAATTGCATATCATTTTTTCCTAGAATTATCTACAGATGTTTGTAGAATTTCCAGTCGTATGCTTTATGCAAGTTTCTTCATCCTAAGTTTCCTGCTTGGTGTTTCCTGCTTGGCAGGGGGTTGGACTCGATGGCCCTTGTGGTCTCTTCCAACTCTATGATTCTATGATTCTAAGCCCCCCCCCCCCTTTTGGGATGGAGGCAGGGCCTGCTATCTTCAGTCGCATGGATTTTAACTATAGGTTACCTAGGAACACTGGATTGATTCTAAACACTAGAATGGTGAACTTTGACCTCCTTCATAGCAGATGGAACATTTAGTGAGCAACTGGTCATGTGTAATGTTAACTCTTAGCAACTAACAAAGACACAACATATGCCCTGTGCTTTGCACACGCTGGAAATATATGTTATTAAAATTGCATCCTCCAAGCACTATACAGTTGTAACATGAAATATTATGTTCATTAGAATGGAGTAACATTTCCCTGTATTGCCTTTGCAACAACTGCACAGCATGTTTTTAAAATGAACATTAACAGACATTACACATAGCCACAGTTGTCAGTGTTTAATTAAGGAGGGTCTCTGCAATGTAGAATGTCACTGTTTGTAAATGTGTTATAAAAGGTTCAAATTAAAATGCTGTACAATTAGTTTGCATGACAAAATGACTTTGCAAGACCCCTACAATAGACAATTTAGAGAAATAACTATTCTGTGTTTAAAATACTAAAGGAGCAACAATTTAAGCAGATGGCAGTGGCTTTCCTCTTGATTATAACTTTGAGGCATGCTTTACTAAATGGAATCAGCGGGGTTCATTAAGGTCCCGTTTGATGTATCAGTATTATAAAAATACCATGTTAATTATCCTCAAACGTTGCAAGTTACCTCCATTTTCATGCAATCAGAAGATGAGAGAAACCCTGTGAAGCAAATTAGTCCTAATTGAAAGAAGACTGATTAATATTTAAATAAGGCATTGTGTGAGGGATTCTGCCATGAGAAAAATAGGCTGAACATCTGAATTAATTGCATAGCAGGTTAAATTAAATTTCATATAACGGGTTGGAAGATGAGTTGGCACAGTGCTTTAGCAAGGAACACAATGGCTGAAATACCCGTCTTTTCTTCCACTCTTGGCTGGATTCCATCAAGGTCCTTGTAGCCCTTACCTCTTTGTTGTCCCTCTTTCAATGCAAACAAAGGTACTAACAGAAAATTGCAACTACATTTTTTTTAAAAAATGTTAATCCTCCCCCTTTTTAGGGGAAAATGGAGGGAGGGGAGAAAACACCTGTCTACATTTTGTCTATTTCTCTTCCATGTTAGCTGCAAAACTAGGAAATATCAGTATCTTTCTTTCTTTTTCCCCACCCCTCTGTTCCACATTTAATGAGGATTGATGACATAAAATGCTAATGGCTGGAATTTAGTTAGAATTGTGCTATTAGTGGGTTATCACTGTCTGACATTTTCATGTACAGGAGCATACATGTGGAGCCTGTTTAAAGTGATTGGGTTACTTAAGGGTCCCTGTTAGGGATATTTAATCCAACATAAATTACTTATGCACTTTGTTAGTGTTCAAAGAGAGAGTGTCACGTTGTACATGTTGGCAGTTTTCCAGTCAAGAGCTGTTAATTACTGTACAGCTCGTGAATACATTTTGTGGCAATAGAAAGTGGGGAGGGGGGGCAGAGGAGGAGAAGAACTCTGTATCCATGGTCTGTTTTACTAAAAAAATGGCTAGGTGAGAGTGCAGGGGGGCAGCAGAAAATTACACTGAAGTCATTTTCACCCTTAGGAGTTACAATGCAGTTTGTTTTCATGTTGAAAATAAAAACAAATGACAGTACAGCTCCCTAAGGGGGAGAGTACTTTAGCTTTAAAGAATCCCTGCCAAAAACAAGCCATTATCTATTTGTTTAGCGATAATAAAAAAAGATCTTCTCTAAAGCTTTATTTCAGAGTCTCACATCTTTGTAAAGTTCAGGGTTTGCTACGATACTGTTTGCTTATCAAATTGCATACAAGTGATAACTCAGGAAATTGTGCATACAACGTATCTATCATTTCTTTTAAGTGTATGGCCATATATGTATAACCAAGTTCTCTTAACATTGTTGAACTTACATTAGTAAATTAGTTTTCATCCCTCAGTACAAGGGATGGGATGGGGGTGGGGAATAAGCAAATGTTGGTTGATATAGTTACACAGCTTAACCTTGGCAAGTAGCCATAAGAAATACCACTGACCAACTAAATATATTTAACATGCAGTCACATAGATCATGTTACTCTATTAGCAGGATAAAAAATATTATTGTTTTAGCAAGCTATCTGAGCACTGTGCAGATAAAGGGTCTTTTTCTGCCCTTCATTTTCGTAAAATGGAAATGAGGGGAGCTAACATTTGTCCTAAAGTAGTATCTTTCTTTCACATTGTAGTCTAACATTTCTATTACTTGCAGAGTTGTCCATAGAAATTCCTTATCATGAACACATTTCATTTTCTGTCTGTATTTTGAAAATAGCTTTGGGCACAAAATATGCAATATTATGATTATGCAAGGGAACTGTTCTTTGCATGCATCATTTATAAAGCTGGGAGGGGGGCTTTTCCAGCAATTTTACAGATACCTTGCCCAGCTAAACACAGGCTGTGAGCTGTAGAAAATCTAACCAGCTGTTTAATAAGTTAACATACACTTGTTATGGGTCATCTTATCTGTGAACAGTTCTATTTCCTGTTTTGCAATTCATCAGAATCAGTATGAGGTCATCCAAGTAAGTTCAGGTTATGTCTTCTCTCTAGCTGAAAATGATTTTTCTGTGCTTTTTCTTTTTTGCAAGCTAGTAAACATGTGAGGAGCTAGGGTGCCAATCTCCAGCAACCCAGTACTCATTGGTACCTAAAAACATGGACCTGGCAACTGAGGAAGAAACTGGTTCCTCTTGCTCTGATGTATGCTGCTGTTAGTTGAATTTGGCATCAGCATAACTTTGTTGAATGTGTCCCACCTATTAATTCTGTTGCTTCACTTTATCTAACCCAATTACTATTTCATAGTTGAGATAATGGCCTGGTTGGCATGGCACTGTAAGCCACACTATGGCTTGCCAGGACTGTGTAAATGTGTGGCTCCCAAAGACAGAAGCTCATAGCCACTTTGCTCATAGCCCCAGTTTCCTTTACTGCTGCACTGCATGCCAGCTGAACCTGGGCTCATGGCTAAACTCTCCTCAATAACTACCACCTTTAGCCAAGAACGAAGCTTGGCTACCACTCATGGTTGGTTGGATTGAAATAATAGGGACTCTTTAGATCCTTTTCCCACCTTGGGTTTGTAAAGAGCCTGATTTTTTGCTAGAGTGTGTGATCTAAGACAGGTTTGTCTTACAATGAAGACTAGACTGGTTGTTGATTAAGATGTCCCAAGGCAGAAGTGTTGGAAATGATTGGTGGTCGTTGCTGCTATTCAGCTGCTGCAAGAGCATGGGGCTTCCCATGCTTTCCCTCTAGGGCTGGTCAAAAATATATACTGCCATTTTTTTTCCAAAAACTATTTTTTTTAAGTGTTAACTTTACTAGAAGTCTAAAAACAAATACTTTTATCTTTCGATGCCTATATTAATTACAAAAAAATGAATTAGCTGACTGTTGTGAAATGATCAAACACTTTTTTGGGGTGGGGGGACAAGGGTATAGAAATTTAATAAATAAAATAAAATAAATAAAATAAAGCAGCCCCCATTCCTACCCTATTAAATAAATGACACCATAATGAAATTAGAAAGGTACACTGCCACCAGCACAGTTGTATTTGTGGTTTCATATGGATGATTTACTGGTATTTTTATTATTGGATTTTATTCTTGTTTTAAATTGCATCAGGACCCCTTTTTGTGGGAAGCAATACATAAATTCAATACACCTAACCATTAAGGAAGGTTTGTAAACTGGAATAAAATAAACTGACTGACTGTGAGCAAATAATAGGTGGCTATTGGCTGATCTAACTTGTGGTCCACATCTACATAGTTCACCTCAACCTGTTGCTTGAGGTATTTTTTCATCAGGCAGGGAAAAAAAAGAACCTGGGGCAAGGGATGGAGGGGGATGTAAAGTGCAAGAGGCAGGCAAGAACCATCAGTAACTCTCTGCCAAATGTTCATTGAATGGAAGAAGTAAGCCATTTGCTTTATATGTGAATGGGGATGACATGTGCATAATGACCCTTGTGGCTTGCTTGGATCTTTGGGCACTAACCCCGATTCTACAATTAAAACCAATTGGTTTTCTCTATATTGGCTAGCTTTCCCTTCAGTTGGTAGAAGAGGAGAAACCCCTGTCCTTTTTTGGCTTCTTCTAACAGTGCCTGCCCTTTCCTCACTATTAAGTGTTAAACAAGTCTGTTAGTTTAGCCTGTATTAAGCTGCAACCTTGGTCTACAGCATGTGCAGGCTAAAGTATCTATGGGATAAACAAATACACGAGGACAAAAAACCAGCAATACAGAAACCCAGAAACACTTTAAAATTCAAAAATATCCACAGCGGCCTAAGTACCAAAGTCCCACATTGACAGACACTTCAAAACAATTCACTAAAAGGACCTTTAAAAGGGTCAGTGGTTGCAACTTAATATTCAGGCACTACTGTGCTTGGATTGGCCTGTGTTTTTTCACTTGAAAGCCATGGGGGTTAATTATAGTAGTACAGATTTATATTATAAAAAATAATTGAGACAGCTTTTTTTACTAATTATTATTTAAATTTCAACTTACTGATTATTAAAGTTATTTTAACTGCAGTATTATTTATGGAAGCTACGGTAATATGCAACCAGAGTATGTGCTCTGCTATTGCACCATAATCTGTAACTAGGGATCCCACTTATTCTAGCTTTCCTTCTGGAAAAGAAAAGGCAAAATTTATCTAAGGATGAATCTGTTGACGATTACAAACTGAAGTTCATTCATAGACAATTCATCATTTAATGTAAGAACTGATTCTCACAAGCCTATTCATAACTAAATTACTTCAGCTCCTGATGACATGCAGCTGAAAATTGAAGTTGTCTCCCATTGAAAAATATGTTTAAAATGATGCCTGTTCAGAAGAAGAATGTGCCTATGGCATTTGATCTCTGGAGGCTCTTTACACATATAAGCTTTAATTTGTAGCAACCATGCATGTAGAAATTCTCCTAAGAATATGGACTGACAAGAGACCACCGAGAGCCAGTGTGGATGGTTAAGAAAGCCATATGGTACAGTGCATCCAGGAACATATCTCCTCATAATGTACAGGCTGATTCATAATGAAGTATACAGTTTCCATTCACTATCAATGGAAACTGTACACAGTCATACCTCGTGTTGCGTTCTGCTCTTGTTTCGGACTTTCAGCTTATGAATGTGGCAAACACGGAAGTGGTTACTTCTGGGTTCGCCACCCACGCATGCACGGAAGTGATCTGCACACATGCGGAGAAGAGCTCAGTCGTGCCGTGCACATGCGCAGAAGAGGAGCTCTAGTTGCGGACTTTTGGGGGTGCAAATGGCACCCTGAAACGGATTAAGTCCGCAACTGTACTTCATTATGAATCACCCTGTACTTTGCATGTATAGTATTAACATTCCATATTAAAATGGGCCTGCCACTTAAAACTAGGGTATCAGGGACAATATTGTAGCCTGCCAACACATGTGGATGGATGTAGGTGGGGGGTTGCCTGATCAAGCATTTCATAGCAGAATGACTGCCAAAATATGTGTCATTGTCTGTATCTTGTATTTGTCTAATAGAATTGAAGAACTTGATTAAAATAAACACCATAATGTACAATGTCTCCACTAAAAGACAAAGATTCACTGTTCCAAACCATGGTTATGAACAGCTGCCTAACTGTGAGAATTCCCCCCCCCCCCTGTTTTCTTTGTAATGCCTGGTGATTTGCTTATCTTCACATTTGGTGAAAGATGTAATTAGAATATTTATTTCGTGAACAGCTTTTAATGCACAGTCAACAGTATCTGTGGTTATGTTAAAATGAAACAGTTATTACAAAGAGCTTATTGTTAAAATCAGGGACTGCAGATGCAAAGTTGTATTGTTTATTCTAGTTCTTTCTGTGCACTCTGTAAGTTCTTATAGCATGGTAAATTGTATCATCCTTGTTTGATTTCTAATTCTAGATGATTTCCACTGTTCACAAACTCAGACCCCTTAAAAAAGTTATAGGTGATAAATTTGCTGACCATAGGAATGATCAGACACTGGTTACTGAAATTTCTGGCAGATATCATATACAGTTGTACCTCGGGTTAAGAACTTAATTCGTTCCAGAGGTCTGTTCTTAACCTGAAACAGTTCTTAACCTGAGGCGCGCTTTCATTAATGGGGCTTCCTGCTGCTGCTGTGCCACTGGTGCGCGATTTCCGTTCTTATCCTGGGGCAAAGTTCTTAACCTGGAGCAACCCCTTCCTGGTTAGCGGAGTTTGTAACCCGAAGCATCTGTAACCCGAAGTACCACTGTATAGAGTGATCACAGCATTGCATTTAATGTAGTTTAGGTGGCCATCCCATTTCCATTTAAATCACAGGAAGCAATGAGAAACCTTTAAAATTAATGTATGTTTATTGTTAACTTCAGCAAATATAATTGCACTGAGTGACTACAGGTTACCCAGCACAGAGACACAAGTGATTTGTTTGGTGGTCTGTCTGTTCTTTAATACATCAACTTGATTCCTGTAATTTATTCCACCTTGACTTTCTGTTTTGATTATTGCAGTGCATTTCAGTTGTAGCTATCTTGGAAGATAGCTTGGAAAAGTACATATGGTAAAACCGAGTCTCTAATCTTGTTAGGAAGCATTAGCCATAGGGAACAGGTTACCCCAGTTCTTCAAAAACTTCACTGACATTGTTACTTCCAGGTCAAATTCATGTTATTTAGACTGATCTTTAAAGACGTATGTTGGCCATTACCTGTGGAACTATTTCTTAGGCTTGTTTCCTAAACTCCAAGAAAGGCAGTGCACTCGAACACCCTTTCAGTATTTTTTAATCCTTGCTTTCAATTGGAAATGACCTTTAACCTCTAAAGAAGCATGTGTGTGGGTGTCAGTCAGATCTTGCTCTTAGTTTTAAAGCAAATCTCCTGTTTCTTTACAAATAAAAAAAGAAAGTAACTGAATTAGGCAAGTGTTGTGTAAATTACAGTTTTTTCTTTGGAAACAGTTTCAAAGAAGAAACTGTAAATTACAGTTTCTTTTTCGAAGAGAATCAGCAGAGGTAAGAATAACAACGGATCTATGAAGGAAGTATTCAAATTACTGAATGTTTTGCAAAACATACATACTACTTACTAGGCAGAAGATCTCTAAGCTGTTTACAAAGGGCAATCCAAAAGATTCATTAAAGCACACGGATAAAAGGTAACCTTGTTTAAAAAAATTAATATGATATTTAAAACTATAAATAAAACCATCAATTTAAAAAGTCATTATGCTTATTAAAGATCCTTGTTGGCCACATTGGTCAGAAATGTACATATGCTCTTCATTTACTTCTCACAATGTTGATTTTAACAGTGAGTTGCTTGCGGGTATTAAGTCACTCTTGTTTCATGTCCCATGCTATAAAAGTTACACCTATAAACTAGAACCATGTGCATCATGTGACAAATACAGTTGTTCTCCATCTTTACCTCCCACATATCAGATGCTAAATAACCTATAAATTGTGCCATAGAATTGATACTTTTGTGGGGTTGACTCCATAAATGTTTAATTCAACACTTCTGCTGAAATAGCTGACAGTTTTGGAGAAAGTTCACTGTTTTAAATGGACCTTTGATCTTGGTTTATTATAGCAGTTCTTATACAGTGGTACCTTGGGTTACATACCCTTCAGGTTACATATGCTTCAGGTTACAGACTCCGCTAACCCAAAAATAGTGCTTCAGGTTAAGAACTTTGCTTCAGGATGAGAACAGAAATCGTGCTCCGGTGGCGTGGCAGCAGCAGGAGGCCCCATTAGCTAAAGTGGTACTTCAGGTTCAGAACAGTTTCAGGTTAAGTACCAACCTCCGGAACGAATTAAGTACTTAACCCAAGATACCACTGTATTTGTGTGACGGATCCTGTGTCAGATACTAGGAGCGATGTATAAAAGGAAGATCTGGTTGCCCAGAAAAACATGTTGAAACTACAGTGGTGCCTCGCAAGACGAAAAGAATCCGTTCTGCGATTCTCTTCGTCTAGCGGTTTTTTCGTCTTGCGAAGCAAGCCCATTGACGGCTTAGCGGATTAGCGCTATTAGCGGCTTAGCGGCTTTTAGCGGCTAAGCAGATAAGCAGCTTAGCGGCTTAGAAAAAGGGGGGGAGGGGAAAAAAGTTGGAAAAACTCGCAAGACATTTTCATCTTGCGAAGCAAGCCCATAGGAAATTCGTTTTGCAAAGCACCTCCAAAACGGAAAACCCTTTCGTCTATTGGGTTTTCCGTTTTGCGAGGCATTCATCTTGTGGGGCACCACTGTATATGAATAGCATTCTGTAGATTTTTCTTTCAGTGTGCAGGTACATAATTCCTCACAAAATAAGCCCAGACACCAAGTTACTTGACCCTGCCTTGTTGAAGTTGTTTGTCACAAAATAACCTCTCTGATACTATGGGTTCATAGCAACAAAAGTAGTAGGATTATGGCCTACTCTCTTCAAGACATCTTTGAAGTTGGCAGAGTATCTTTAATTCTATTTCAGCTTTGGGATTTAGATGTGAGTGCTTAGGTAGCTATTAGCTTGGGTGGATTCCAACACAGTACAGAATGGAACTAAAAATCTCTAATAGCATACATGTTGAGAGTGTGTAGAGTACTTGAGTTGATAGAAGGCATCTGTAAACCAGCTGTGGTGGTGAGTGGCCTTTGTGGTCCTGGGGAATAGGTGACTAGGTGTTGAGTTTCAGTGCAAATGCACACTGTGTAGATGTTAGGCAGAAAAAGCATGAGGCAGTTTAAGCCTGCCCTGCCTCTCCATCAACCTGTCTTTGAGCACCCACCCTACCCACGTATAGGCATTGTTGGTTGCTGTTGGAGTCCAAGTAGGAATTTTTGGCTACCAGCTGATTGGTCTTGCTAGTGTGTTTTTCTACCTACTCTGTATTGATTGGGTGGCAGATTTAATTAGCTTTTTTGTGTGTGGGGGGACACACAGCTGTTAAATAGGTTAAATAAATGTGACCCAGTTCATCCAACCTTGTCTCCTGCTTTCTTATTTCCCTGTGTGGTCAAAATAACGGGACTAAAAATTCTCCTACAGAATGTGTTGAGAGAGTGTACGATTAAAAACAGAGCTCTATGGATTCATGGGTTCGTAGAAGCTGTCTAAAAGATTTTGATGCATTAGACTTGTTGCAGTTGGAGATAATACATTAATGCTGCAGAAACATGTAACTAATTAGATGTCACTACTAAATCTACATCTGCGTGTTTTTTGAGCTATTGTTGGATGATACAAGCATCTGATTATGAGGGAAAACTTATAACTGTATTCTTATCTTTGAGAGATCCTTCTAATAAATGTTTTTGGTAAACGTGTGTTTCACATTGTGATGATCTTCTCTGTTGGCATTTGATGTTTATTTATGGTAGATTTGTTTTTGGACATCAGTGTTTTAGATTCATGACAATTCTTCTCATATGCTAAAATGACAAATTTCAAGACGTAGAATATACCATTGAAGATCTCAAAGGGATCAATGATGTTTTAAGTTCTCAAACATAGGGCTAAAGTGACTTGAACTTTATCTATACATGTGTTATGATGACAGCAGATTCCAGATCTGGGTCTAGTGAAGAAGTTTAATTGATTTTCACTTCCTGGACTCAGCTACACTGGCAAAGAATATACCGTGTATATGTGTGTGTGTGTTATATGCAGTATAACACTGTGACACTAGATGGCGCTGTGGAGTCCCATTTTTGCTAATGCAAAGTTTAACAAACTGAAGCGGTTCTTTGATGTGTCTAGATCCAGGCCATCTTTCCTGGCAAGTGCATTACCCTAAAGCATGTAGGCTTAGTTGAGGGTCAACCATGTATTCTAAATAGGGAGATAATGGGTTGTCCTAATATGCTGAATACTTAACCCTCAATAAGAATGGGTTGTTTTGGCAATCAGGCAGTTCAGCCTAAGTTGTTAGGGGTCCTGAATCTAAAATTCTGTGTGTGAAAGCCAGTGTGGTATAGTGCAGAGTATCAGACTAAGAACTGGGAGACAAGGGTTCTAGTCCCCACTTGACTGTGAAGCTCACTGGGTGACCTTGGGCCACTCACAGTCTCTCAGCCTAACCTACCTCACAGAGTTGTTGCAAGGATTAAATGGAGAGGGAAGGGAACTAGGTTTGCCACCTTGAGCTGCTGGGAGGAAAGGTAGAACCTAAATGAAATAAATCAATGTATGTATGTTTATGTGCCACTCCTTCTCAAAGGGTTAGGCAAGCAATGAGAATGGAAGCATATATGACAGTCTGTGACTGTGTGCAGTTTATGGTGTTGAGAAGGTGATTAAAGCTGTCAGAACTATTGGAGACTATTTTGGTGGGGGCAGCAGATGAAGACAAGGGGGCTTCTTGCATTATGGATATGTTTACCTCTTCCTGCTGTAAACCTCCGTGTAGCAGGGCTTTCTCCTCCTGCCAAAGACTCTTGGGAAAGTTTTTTTTTTTTGGGGGGGGGTGAAATAGCAAGAAAAGGCTAAAGACTTTTTTGATTCCTCTTCCCTTCTCAGCAGCACAATCATGTCTTTAGATTTTAATGATTTTGTAGCTTGCAAAAACTTTACCATATATATAAACCAAGAGTGATATCAGGTTGTCATATTCAGAGTGCACCCATTGAAATGAACCCTGAATATGACTTAGTTGTTATCACACTAATATTATAATATGTTTTTCTAAACATATTTACCCTCACTTTGTAGGATGTTGCAAGGGTTTTATACATTTGGCACAATGAAAGAGAGTGAGCTGAAATATATTTTAGCCAAGCAATCATTTTAAAATTTTCATACTTTCGACAGTGACTTTTATGCATGAAGTAAGGTAGGATGAATGGCCTACTTCTGTCTGTTTTCATTACTCCATTATTTCTCTGTGCTGCTCCATCTTTTTTTACTCTCTATGCCTTGTGGGATATTAAACTTTCTGTAATTATTTCAATAAGATCAGGGGTTATCGATTTTTAGGGTATCATTTGCTTGTTCCCTAATAAAACCTGGCTCTGTGCTGAAAGCCAACAAAGTTATTTAAAAACAAAACAAAATAAAAAAACTACCACTTTTTAGTAAAATAGATTAGAGTATATATTTAAAGGCCAAAATTATCTCACATGTAGTTTTTCTTAGCCTCACTTGTTCTAAAGGCTAGTAAGTATTGCAGTTTTGGTGTTTCAAATAAAAAAATATTTAGGTTATGTGGCAAATTTCAAATATTAAGCGAACCTTTAAAATGAATAAATAGGGGACATTGGAATTTTAAAGAAGAACAAAAGCAGGAACCATCAGTAAGTTTGTGTAGCATTGAAAGTTCAGTGCAGCTAACTGATTTTCTTACTTTTCATAATAAAGTATTTTATAAACATATTCCCTTAAAAATAACAGTGAAGATGGATTAGGCAGCATACGATCTTCAAAACTATTTCATACACCCATTTATTATAGCTTACATTTATTTTTGCACCAGCCACCAAGGGCTTCTGCATAAATTGGATCTTGTTAGTTCCTGCCTTGATGGCAGATTTGGCTCAACATGCATGGAATTCATTGCACTTATGATCTCACATTAGGATGGTGGCTGACTGTGGAACCCTCAGGTAAATTCAACCTGTCTGCCTCGTCTTGCTCTCCCAAGGCCAAAGACAGTGATTCATATACATGATTATGCCTTCAGGACTTCATCAGATATGAATGATGACACAACATATACACACTGGATAGCCTTACCTAGGTAAAACACGGCAAAAAAACATAGATAACATCTTAGTTTGGGCTTTGTAGGCCACCTGTAGACTACAATCACCCAGTAGCAGATGGTGTTGGGGCAGTGGGGCTGACCTAACCTCTGGTTAGTGGCATCATTGTTGCTTACCAGGCAGCCAGAGGGAGTAAGGTAACAGTGTCATTCATGCACGACAAGCACACTGCGGGGACACCAGATTGGCTCCACCAGTGCATTTGCACCACAGCCAACTCACTGCCCCCTTGCCCCCTCTACCTCCTAGTAAGCAGCAGCGAAACAACTGATCGGAGGGCAGCTGAGCACCCTCCAACCCACCATATTATCTGCTGCTGCAAGCTTCACTAGGAAATCCTTACAATCATAAAATATATGCAGTGTAATATATATACACACACACACACACACACACACACCCCGTATTTTTCGCTCTATAACACGCACACGACCATAACACGCACGTAGTTTTTAGAGGAGGAAAGAGGAGGAAAATCCGTAGGCATGCCACCCATAGGCATTCCCTCCATAACACGCACAGACATTTCCCCTTACTTTTAGGAGGAAAAAAGTGAGTGTTATGGTGCAAAAAATACGGTATATCTTGATGACTGTTCCATGGCATTTGATAGGTCTTCTGCCTTGAGATTATTTTAAGTACATGAGTTTGGAATTGACTTTAGGGACATGTAATACATGTGCTAAACGTTAGCTATCTTGTCCCTCTCCCATTGTCCCATGGTAGTTCAAATTAATTATTATAACAGATTTTAGTTTGGATATAGACTACATGGTGTTTAAAGATTTTTATCACCTCAGATTTACATTATTTGGGGCAGTACTTGGGCACTGTAATAGATGAATATAATTCACATTGACATTTAAAAAGCATAGTTTATGTAGATTCTGCTAAATAATACCATAGCTTTGTTTAAAAAAAAATAATGGAAGCAAACTTGATGCCTGGATAAAAACCACATTACTGTTTTTGATCAAGGCTTAAATGTTTACACATTGGGTGTTTTAACTAATGTACACAGACATCGTTTTAAGACTAACTGTGGAATTGTGCTACCTCTGACTGGAGTGCAAAGGCAATTGAGCTTGAAAATTGAGTAAAACTATACAAGCTCGTTTCTCTCTGTCTTTTGTTTTTAGCAGACATTGACATCCTACTTAACTTTCAGAAAAGATTTAAAACTATTTCTCAAAATCCTTGAGAAGATATGGAAAGCAAGCCTGTCCCTTCACGTCTCCACATAGTTTATATGTAGGCTGTAGGCATGTTTTGTTGGACTTCAACTTCCATTAGCACCAGCCAGCATTCCCAGTGGTCAGGGTGACTAAAGGAATATGGGAGGCATGGATCAGCATGTTGGCTACCCTTCATTAAAACTCTTGTTTTTACTGAAGGCACTACTTTGAAAGTTCTTTACAACCTTGCCTCCCATCTGTCTATGGTCATATATTGATACATCCCTGCTTTTGACCTTGCTTCTCCAACTTCATCAGCCCAAAGCCCCATCTTTTATTAAACAGTTCTTATTTGTTCTCCTCAGTGCCCATTGTACCTTGGACACACTCCTAGAGTTCTTAGCTGTGAACAGGGTCCACAAATTCACTTTTCATCTTTTGGCAAGCACAAGGTGGGGGTTAATCACTGACCATATGCTAGACTTTGAAGCACCTAGAAACACTGCTTTGGGGTACCTCTGAAACTGAGCTGTTTTGCAAGGCTGAAGAACCTCTGTCTTTGTCCCAGGGCAAGGGAGGTGTCTCTCTGCAATGTCTTTATTTTTATTTAAAAAATATTATACCTTCATCCAGGTTTCATCTTACCTCCAAAATGAATTGAAGGCAGCTAACAAATCAATAAAAGCTATAAACCATATTAAAAATAAACATATTAATACAATATAGTTAGCAGGAAACAATACCTAGGGATATTTTTTTTTAAACCCTTTCAAATTAAACAGGAAAAATGTTCAGCCAAAGCCCTCTTTAAATAACCAAGTTTTTCTGGCCTTCCAAAACAGTGAAGAGTAAAGAACATCAGCTGACAGAGAGCAGGCACCACTACCGCTAAACTTTGCCTCTGATAGCTGCCAGCCTCTAAGAATCTTAAGTAGAGCCTCTAAGGATAAAGGGAACATACAGAGAGGAATTTCTGAAATAAGGTACCCAGTTCCAAGCTAAACTTAACGGCTTGGACATCAGCAATTTGAACTGAACCCAGAAACAAGCAGGCAACAGTTACAGATCAAATGGGACAGGACTTCAAAGTGTCTTCAACTCTTCTAGTGGTTGCAGGTGTGATATTCTTGCCCTCATCCTGAAACTAAGAGAAGAGGAGGGTTGGATTGTTCCTTCAGTTGTGCTGAATTTTAGAGGCACCAGGAAACACCTCTTTTGGAATTCTTTCAAAGTATAATCCACAAGTGGAGAATGCTGTTGCACACAGCTTCTACTTACATACAGGATTCCCTTGAAAATCTGGTTGGCCGCTATAAGAACAAAGTGCTAAATTAGATGGGACTTTGGCCTGATTCAGAAGTGCTCTTCTTATATTTTTAACTGCAGATAAGTCTCAAGAGCACATAATCAGTGAAGGGGACTTTGGGAGGGGGGAAGAGAGTTGGTGATGGCCACATTTTGGCTGACGGCAAGGCCATTCTACATTTGCTGGTTGAAGTTCTCCATCCTCAACTGAAAGTACACATTTCTTCTTTACTCCCTTGTTGCTCTTGTCTCTCTCCCTCCCATCCATCTGTTGTCACAGGAGCTTTGCCAGGAAAAACAAGCTGGAAACCCTAGCAGTGTGTAATTGTTAAGTGGAATAAAGGATACAGAGCAGTAAGATTATGCATTTAACAGTAACAGTAATTTGAGGTGAAAATAGGTTGCTTTGTCCTATTCAGCTGTTGACGTTTTCTGCAAAATTGGGTGGGCTGGAGTGTGTACTCTTATGGGACAAAACTCAAAAGTAGGTGAGTGTCAATTTAAACTATGTGTGGAAGTTACTTTGCTTCAGGCAAAGCTCTAATCTATAGAGCAAGCATTTTAGCAAAATAAAACTAGTAGGTTGAAATGCCAGTTTATGCCTTGTAGGTAGCCTATGAACTACTTAGTGCATGGGGTGTGTGTATATAAAAGGGGTGAATAACTGGCTTAATTAGACATTTTAGTAACATAGCACCTAAAGCACAAGTGTAAAAACAACTTTTTCTGCTTGCTCTTTTATTTTGTGGTGGTCATAATGAAAAATAAAATAAAGTTATCGAGAGCTGAAGTAAAAGGAAACCAAGTAGTTTTTTCCATTCACCTTATTACTGAGCTGTGGTTACATGAACTTCCTTTTTTCTGTTATCAAAACCTCTCAGCTAAATGTCAGTTAAATATGCTAAATAACCAAACTGTTTCAGGCACAAAGAAACAACGTAGAGGTACCTGTGCTTGATTGATTATGGAAGGCCAAAGTGTAGTAAAGTGTAAAGTGTAGTGACTGGTGCATTTTGCATTCCTCTTTTAGTTAATAAAATTGTTGTAACATTCATAAAAAATATTTTCCAGTTGAAAAAAAGTGTTTAAAACAATAGTAAATAAATAAATAAATGTTGTGGTCTTTAAAGTGGATTACTTCATAAAACTGACATAGCAAAGTAGTGCTGTCCAAGAGATTAAGGCTGTTATCCATTGGCTTGGGAGTAAGCTCCATTGAACTGAATAGGACTTACTTCTCAACTGACAGGTACAAAATTTCATTGTAAATATAGTAAAACTGCATAACCGCACAAGCTGTATGGGTGATACCAATGTTAGTACATCTACTGAAAGCACTGGGTGGCATTCAACTAAGTTTACTCAGAATAGACCCATTGAAATTAATTAACATGACTAAGTTAGCTCCATTGATTACAGTGAGTTGACTCTGAGTGAAACTTACTTGATTCCCGCACATTGGACATAAATCCATTGATTTCAGTGAATCTATTCTAAGTATGCCTTAGCTGGATTAGCACACTATAATTACAAGACTGTAATGCCTCAGATGGAGTAAGAAGACAAGTGCCACAGGATGGATGAACTTTGCCCCTTGGGAAGGTCTGATAATTGCCCTGAAATAATTGCCTTATAAGGTGTATTGTAACAGAAAAATAATAATAATACAAAAGGGAATTTGACTGGAAATGAAGACATTGATCTGACATAATAAACATAAAATCAGAAATTCTGACTGAGTCTACCCTTCCAAAGCCTTTTCAGCATGTCAAATAGCATTTAATTTGGCTGACTTGGCAGAAATCTTGCTGCAGAATACTGTGTTGGTAATAGGCTTCAAATGATTTTATTGGTGCTGGTAAAGGTCATTGTGACCTCAACACCAACACCACTGAACTAACTTAAACTGATGAAAATAAAGCTTTAATTGGTTGGATCATAACATTTAATTTAATCAAACCACATTTTCTATTTATGAAATCATAACAGTATTGTGTGAAGTTCATGCTAAGGCACTGTAGATAGTGTCAGTACATAATTTATTCACAAGATGGCACTGAGTTTGGTTGTATCTGAGTGAAGTCAGGTGTTTCCTGTGACTTATTGGAGAAAGAATAATGTTCTCGTCTAGCTTCCTAACTGGTGTGTCCTCCATGTCTTCCAAGCCTTCCATGATAGGGACCAAACTGTGGGTGACCATCATTTACAAGCTTTGCCTTCATCCGCAGTGGTTGCAGTTTCAATGGGAAACCTGCAGGGAAGAAGAAATTCAATTCCCACTGGTTGTTTTTCTGCTGAAAATTACCTTTTCTAAGATGCTTATTGGCCGGAAGAACAGATAATGGTACTAATTTGAGGTATGGCTTTTCCTGGGGGGGGGGGGACTGATGAAGATGAAAGAAGGCACTTACGGCTGGACAGTGAGGGCAATCCATATATGGCACTGGCATAGCAGTGGTATATCAAGTACCACCACTCATAGCATAGCACTGTAGAGTTGGAAGGGACCCTGAGGATCATCTAGTCCAACCCCCTGCAATGCAGGAATATCCAGCTGGTCCATACAGGGATCGAACCTGCAACCTTGGCGTTATCAGCACCATGGTCTAACCAACTACCCACCATATTTGTTTCCTGTCATGGAAATGGATGGTTTGGCGTTTATTTTCACTTTCAAAATATGCCATCAAGTGATATTTTCTTGGAAACATGCAGCATCCTTGGATATTGAGCAGAAATATTAAGTTGGATTTGGCTGCTGCTATCAGTAGCCCTGTAAGTAGCATATTGCATGTAGACTGTTTACAGCTGGTGAAAATATCGACCTCCTTCAGGCAATTCTTCAGCGTCAAAAGTGTTTGCAGCATGGCTGAACACTTGCACAGGCACATTCTTCCTACGCTCACAAGTCTAACCTCCCATCCCCAATAACTTGTAGTTGGGTGGTCATGTGGTAGTGGCCAGGTCAGTAAAATGTGGAGAGCAGCAGTTATGTTCAGGGTTGTGTACAAACACTGCTGCGTATGTTGAATTGATTAGATTGTCCCTTTTGTTGTCCCCTCTCCAACAAAGACTATCAGGGATACTATTCTAAAATATATTTTATTGGGGCTCTTCCAATTTTATTCTTGAGTTCCCCACCAGATATTATTATTGTAGAGCAAAAGGAACGCCAAGTACTAACAGTGTATACACATACAAACCTACTTTCATTTTCTTTCTTTCTTTCTAATCAATGAATTTGTTTTATAATGATGAAATTGCAAATGAAGTCTGTTCTAGAAAGATTAATTTAGTCCTGCTCACAGCTGTGAAGACTGTGGAAATAAATATCCCCTGCAATAATGTGTTCTTGACAAAGGGCATAACAAAAGAATGATTTCTATTCAGAGATAGGGGGAATATTTATTTTGCATGCTGGGGGGAGGGGTAGTGGTCTGTTGCTGCGACCCTGACCTAGTTTTGTAGCTGCTTATTATTCAGCTATATGTTTCAGCTCTTTCTGTAATTTAATTTGGCAACTTTTTCTGCATGTCTGCTCTGAGCTCATACCAAGAGCACCTACTGCTATGTCCCGTCCAAAATCACATTTGTGTTTTGTTTTTAAAAAACATAACACATTCATAACTCAAAAAAGAAATTCTTTAATTGTTACCAGAGAACTGCCTGATTACAGACTGACTGTCTCGTCCAGGCCCTGCCATAATTAGTAACCACTGTTGACATTTAGATTTAAATTGAATTTTCTTCTAATTAAACCCAGAGGGGGTTGATCCTCTCAGATGTACAGGTTAATAAAATTAGTCAGAAACTGTTAAACAGTAAGCTGAAATCTCCGAGAGTGCTGTGCCAGTGTATTGTTAGAAAATCTGTAATTAATAATAAAAGGATTCATTAGATTGCAGAGTTGCCTTTTTGTTTTGGATTGCGTATGATTTTGTTGCAGTTATTTCTTTAATTGGTCCCCCCCCCCTTGGTAACTATAGTAGTACTAATTTTTATAATACTTGTGAATATGTAATCAGAAGCACTGTAGCACTGTTCATCCATGCCTTGCAATATAATGTTTAATAACAGAATCTTTCCCCCCCAGACATGCACTGAATGGTAATGAAATACAAAAGACAAGACTCAAACAGCTTAAGTTTTGAGCAATATTCTTCCTATCATCAAACCATGCAAGGCAGATAACATCTTCATTCCAGTAGTGTCTTACTATTTTTGCCCAATTAATAATTTGAACAACATCTAATGAGTCTGATATTAATTTGAAATTTCTTTGCCCACATATTGCCAATTGAGTTGTGATTTACTTAATTTTTGTCTGGCCAACAATCTGTTGATCTGCTTTCTAATCCTACTTAGAGAATGAAAGAAAAAACAATTAGGAATGTGTTAATATTGGGAAAGCTTAGTTGTCAAGACAATACAAAAACATAAACAATGGACATGCAGGAAAGGTATGGCATTTCCTGTGATAGCCAGGGTTAAAAACAAAACAGAGCAGGCAAAACTGTAGTTATCCAAGACTAAGATATAACTTTATTTCTCATATTATTATCTGCTGCTACAAATGTTTCATCTCATAGAAGATGATGGTGAGGCCACACGTTGTTGTTGTTGTTTAGTCATTTAGTCGTGTCCGAGTCTTCATGACCCCATGGACCAGAGCACACCAGGCACTCCTGTCTTCCACTGCCTCCCGCAGTTTGGTCAAACTCATATTGGTAGCTTCAAGGTCACATGTTATTCTTCATTTTAAATTTATACTACTATTAAAGGCAAAAGAGCATTGGCCTAATCCAGCAGGCTCTTCTTATGTTTTTATGGCATGGCTGAGAGGTCCAAGAATCTGACCCCTTGAGGGATAGAGAGAATTCAAAGCTGTTGCTGTTCTACTTCAAAATGTCACATGTTAAGGCTTGTTGCTTGCTACTGCTGGTGAGAAAACTGGCTATTGCTGTTGATTAGCTTTAGTCTTCTGGAGTGCACCTGCACTGTGACAGATTTTCTCTTTCCCTCCACCAGCAGAACTCCTGTCTGCCAATGGAGGCCAACAGAGAGGCACCAATGTGCCGTTCTAACCACCCACTGATCAATATAGTGGAGGGAGGGGCAGTTGGATATAATTGTTAAATCATAATTATGGTGCATGAAAGTTTTAGTTCCACCTGTACTATGGACTTGCAATGAGACCTTGATTTCTTTTCACTCCTCCATCTGTGAAATAGCAGTAATCGGACCACTTTTTTGAAGCTATTGCAATAGCATACAGAACAAAGTATTTGCAACAAGGCACACCAATGGCAGCTCCGGCTGTTCCACAATTGAAAAATACTGCTCTAATAACCTCTTGGATAGATTCATGCAGTATATATTGCATAGGTCTACCCTTGAAGATAGCTTAGGAACTGCAACTGGAATGGAATGGCACAGCTTGATTGCTATGGGGAGCAACAAGAAGGGATCACATGGTTTTGATTCTTGAAAGAACTGCCCGAGAACCATTTTGCCCCATTCAAGGATTTGGACAGATGTATGTGAAGCCGCCCCTTCCTGTACCTTCAAACCCATGCATTGCAATGGGTTAGCCCCAATGGTGAGTAGGATGGGCTTTCTCAATGGTGGTGCCCTGCTTCTGGAACTCCCTCCCAGGGGAATATGCATTTAGCCTTCACTTTAAAAGTATTTAGATATAAGTTAAATGTTGTTTTGTTGTTAATGATTTGGGGTTTGAACAATGATTTTTTTAGAATTATGCTGCTGATAGTAACTCTTGCTTCTGTGAAGTTCACTTTAATTTTTTGTTTTTAACTTAATTTGTTTTATTTTGTATTGTAAGTTATTTATGCTATGTTATATTGTTAGCCAACTGGAATCATTGTGTAAAAAAGGTGGGGTTACCAAACAAACCAAATATCAGAACAGAGTTTGAAGTAAGTTCCAATATAAAGTGTTAATCAAATTGAAGAGGGCAAAGCTAGCATTCAATATAAATGGCCCACTTTTTGGCCCCGGCTTTTTATTTTTTATTTGTAGATGGAGCAGTAAAGGAACAAGGAGAAAAACAAATGTACAATAAGTGAAATAACTCACACTGTATTCAGTACATAGAGTTGAGTACCTATATGATAATTTCAAATGGTAACTGTAGTTGCAGGTGCAGGGATTTTCTTCTAAAATGAATGGAAATTTCCTCCAAATGTGTTTGTTTTTCCTGCTTTTTTGCATATCCATTCAAATATCTATGTAAGGTACACAGATAACCTCACAAACAAAGTTAGTTAAAAGCAGCATGGGTAGTGTAGTAATATTTAAATACAAGGGTTTTTAGAATAAAATAATTGAACAGAAAATGTATTGACGAAGCACTCTTCTCATATTTTGCACTGTTAAAGTGTAGTCTAATGGGAATCATGACTGAAGGTCAGTCCACTAACACATTTTGGACTGTTCTTTATTTCTAGAGATCACAACTCGAGAAAATGACCAAATTGCAAGTGTGAACAGCAAGGTCTCATAAACATTTGAAAAAACTCACATACTTAAAATGATTTTTTTAGTTCAATGGCATTCTAATTACTTAAATTCCAAAATGCTAAGTACTATTATGTTATGGGTCATCATTTGAAGCTATTCTTGTTACACAGGGTGTGTTGGTACAGTTTGGTTCACCCTGCCCTATTGTCTCTGTTCCATTCACCATTCTTATACCTTTAACCTATTTTCCTATGGAAATTTGTGTAAACATTGGGTTCGTTTTATTTGCTTAATCTCAATAATTGGCACAAAGCAAAGAAACAGAAAGCTACTGCCTGAAGTCTTCACAAAATGTTAAATGGTTAAAAAGCAACCCTGATCTGGCCTCTTCATTCACATCTTCATGCAGACTATTAAAATGAAAGATTGCTTTTGCTCAGGATGTTTATATTCAATCTGTAGCAACTATTTATAGACACCTTGTGCTTTTTATTATTATTACAAGTAACCTTTGGGGTTCTGGGTATTAACCTGTAGACTAGTATCCATAAGACTAGGGGGGGATGCACAGTAGTTTCTGGGCAAATAAGTGGATCAGCCATATTGTGGAGAAAACTAAATATCTGGGGAATGGAAGAAATCTTGTTTGTTTGTATACTCCCACTTGCTAACTGTGTAGAGTGTAAGTGGGTATTGAATGTATAACTAAGTGAGGTACTGCAATTTAAATGGAAAGCTTTCAGTTCAGTTTTCTTAAAAATAGATTGTCAGGACTTCAATCCTTAAAAGAAATAAGAAAAAACTTTTCGTGAATTTCTGCTAAATGAAGATTCATCAGCACAGTGTTCTTGCTGAAACCATATAAGGTGTGCTGTGCATATGGGTTTAGTAGTACCATAGATATTCAAACCTAATGGAGCTAAGGTTTCAGGCATGTGGCTGGAAGGTTAAGCCCCATGCATTGGGAGCACCCAGGCTGCCATCTACAGACAGCACACAGTAGTACCAATATATTTGCATGTTTTGCTCCTTGAAGCATTTAACAATGCCAGTAGACTGAGACGGCCCGAAGTGTATCATCCTGTGCTAACAGCAGGATTTATCTTGCCCTGAACACTCCAGACAACGTATCTGGGCATGCACTGCCGCTCACACTGCACAGTTCTATGGGCATATTTCCAGCACTGCTCTTGAAGTGAATAATCAATGAATATGTCTCTGTCAGTTCACATCTGTGGTTGCCTGATATGTAAATATTCTGTTTGGCAGTTTTTGGATGACTTCCTTGTTCTTGTATATAAGCTATGTACTCTTGTGCTGTGATTAAGCAAGGAGAAGTGTTTATGTTTGGGAGAGAAAGGCTTGCTATGGTGTGCTAGTGAAACCTGTGAGTAGAATGGGAAAGGTTGTTGCTTCACTTCTTTCCCTGTGCACAGCCTGACTGAAGTCAGTGGAATGCCCACAAATATCATACAAAATTTCACTAAATATCGGGACTTTGCACAACAGCCTTTCACAGCAAAACAATGATTTAATAACAAAACAATCATTTAAACAATGATTTAAATGACTGGCAACTCAAGAAAATGTGTTGGCGGAAAATGTATTAAAGACACCCCTGAAAGCCCAAAGTGAGAATGCCTGCCAAATCCATATTGGAATAGTGTTCCACAGGATGAAACCAGTGGCACTAAATGCCCAAGTTCTGGATGAGGCCAGTTGGGCCTCTGTAACACGGGGGACAGTTAACAGCACTCCTCTGTAGTAGTTACGCACATGATTCTGTTCTTGTTATCGCCATTACTTGCACAGTTGACCACTAAAGTAAACAGGAATATTACAAATAAGTGTCTTTAACTCAGCAGCCTTTCCTTTATATTTTTTAAAAAAACGTAATTTGGAATTTAAGATGCTTTCTGTACCTTAAAATGTATTGTGTGACAGTGATCTTCCATTTTTCAGTTTATACATAATCAATTTTTGGCGACTGTTAAAGATGTTTCACCTTTTTTTGCCACTTAAGTAAAGTTTAGAATGCTAGGCAACAACAAATTATGCTTCGCCACTACATGAATGAACCTTGGATCATGAGTTTCTCTTCATGTGCTGCAGTGTCCTTACTGCCATTCTGGTTTACGGCAAGCTATAGCTTGCAAATTACATTTGAACCAGCAACCTGTGTTAACCAGGTTTGATAAACCAGAGCTTGATGCTTTGAAATGTTGGTTGTAGGGCAGGTCAATCCATTGTTTGTCAGCTCCGTTCTGCAACATACTATGGTTTGCCACAAACAAACAAAGAAGTCAGATCATGAAAGGGGGAAGGGAGTGCATTAAATCAAGTTCATTTATGTAGTGTCAAACTACAATTTCTCTCTCTATATATATGAACCAAGCCATAGCATAATAATTATGACCATGTTCATATAAACCATTAAATTTAGCAAAGATGCTTGAAATCTTTATTTGTTCATTATGGATAGTTCTGTACCATCCTTCCTTAAATATTCTCAGGGCACTATACATAAGAAGAAAATACACAATTAAAATACAAATCAAACAGAAGAAAGACCTTCAGATCCAGATAAAAACTATCAGAGGGGTACAATTATCCCCTCAGCTAGACCAATAAAGAAAAAGCGATTTATATGTGTTGTATGTGCGATATAACATTGTGCCATCAGATGGCGACATGGAATCCCATTTTTCTGTACTTGTTTTCCCCTTTTAAATTTACAACACTTCTTTGATGTGTCTAGATCCAGCCCATGTTTAAAAGGCCTGGGAAAATTGAAAAGGACAGTATCTGAAAGGACAACACAGGAGGGATCTGGCGGACCTCTTTGGAGAGAGCATTTCATAGTTGGTGTTTCTACCACTGAGAAGGCCTTCTATTTTCAATCTGGTTTGCTTCTGCCTATGTATACACTATACACAAAACTAGAATGTGAATATTTGTTTCTATACATAAGGCATTTTCCCAGACTTTAAGATAATGCTTCACAAAATATTCTTGTGGTTTGAATTCTACTGGTTCATAAAGATTTGCAAATGACCCACTAAAATAAAAAATGCCAAGTATTTCTTCAACCTATTTTCTTAGTTTTGAATCGAAATCTGCAGATCTTTTCCAGGAAGCTGTTGCACTTTGAAAGGGTGTGCTGTTAATGTTAGTGCTGTTAAAGAAAAGAGAGAGCTGAAGAAAATTGCTGTTGACTGGAATCAAACTACACTTGTTGCTTACAATTGATTGTATGTTCTTCAACCACAAAGATAAATTAGAACACAGAAATACTGCAATAGAAAAGTGGTCTAGATGTCAGCAACAGTATAGCTATTTTTATCGTTCTGTTGTAAACCATAGCTTACAGTGGCTGAAATGACATTGAACTGTTTTTCTCTTTTGATGATTTACAGCCTGTAGAGTGCATTGGACGTAACAGATATCACGTTTTATGTATTTGAAAGTATCAACACTGATGAGTTATGCTTGAAGATTTTGAGCTTGAGTCAATATAATGTAGCAATTTCAATTTCTTAGATCTCCCCCATCCCGGCGGGGGGGACGGGGACGGGACATAATAAACTACACACACAGGGAATACTATCACTATAATGAACTTTCATTTCCCACCCCAGTTTTACTAATAACAATCAAGTGTACTGAACTAGATTTTTATTTTGTGAAGTATGTATTCTTTTCTATCTTAGGGAACCAATGATGAAATCTCTATTTTTACCCTTGGCTTTGCTTATGTTAGGGGCATTAAATATATGCTGTCACTCATTTACAAATATGAGTGATAAAATGCAATACAAACTGAGCAAAGGACTACATTAAGGTTGTTACAATGTTAAAAGTAGACAGTGCAACCTAAACAAGTTTACTCAAAAATAAGGCTTTTTTATTTTAAAGGGACTAGCTTCCATCTAAGTGTGCATAGGATTAGAAGCTAAAGCTGCAGTACTGAACTTAATGTTGTAGGCTCCATTTAACACAGTGAGACTTACTTTTGAGTAAACATGCACAGGACTTGCCTTTAAATAATATACATAGAATTATTTCTTCTGGTTCCCTCCCCTTTTTCAGACTGATTTTATCTGAGCATTTTAGGTCAAGTTGCTGAGTCCCTTAAACGAACAAAAACACAAATTTGCATTTAAATGGAAAATGCTTTGAGCCTGAAACTTCTCTCTCTCTCTCCCTCCCTCCCTCCCTCCCTCCCTCCCTCCCTGAGAGAAAGAGAGAGAGAGAGAGAGAGAGAGAGAGAGAGAGAGAGAGAGATTGGAGGGCTGGGAGAGAGAGAGAGATCAAAACAGTTGGACAAGTAATGAAGTAAAGACCCACAAGGAATGCAGTCTCATACCACCTGTACGTGTATTTTGAGAATAAATTCCCCATATATAAGTATACATACTACTGTTGAAGGACTTGAAAATGAATGACTACAACTGAAGTCCTACTGAGCCCATGTATTCACATTACAACATTATATATATATATATATATATATATATATATATATAATCACAAGTCTTAGCTGCTCAATGCAAAACAATAGAATTATGGAACTGTAAGAGACCTTGGAAATAATCTAGTCCAATAATGCAGGATCTGCAATGCAGAACACAACTAAACCACTGCTCACACATGGCTGTCCAGTCTCTGATTAAATACCTTCAATGAAAATAGATATGTTCCACCAGCTCCCAATGCAAAACAACTCATACTATTAAAAAGTTTCTCCTAATGCTTAACAGAAATACATTTCCCTTCAATTTCCACCATTCATTCTAGGTCAGCAGTAACCATGTTTTATATTTTTCCTGGTACTGCAGAATGCTCCTAGTTGTTGTGAGACAGCAACGCCACCTGAGCGCATGAGGGCTTTCTGTTTGTCAGGTTTTTGTTGTTGTTAGTCATTTAGCCGTGTCCGACTCTTCATGACCCCATGGACCAGAGCACACCAGGCACTCCTGTCTTCCACTGCTTCCCGCAGCTTGGTCAAACTCATGCTGGTAGCTTCAAGAACACTGTCCAAACATCTCGTCCTCTGTCGTCCCCTTCTCCTTTGCCCTCAATCTTTCCCAACATCAGGGTCTTTTCTAGGGAGTCTTCTCTTCTCATGAGGTGGCCAAAGTATTGGAGCCTCAGCTTCACGATATGTCCTTCCAGTGAGCACTCAGGGCTGATTTCCTTCAGAATGGATAGGTTTGATCTTCTTGCAGTCCATGGGACTCTCAAGAGTCTCTTCCAGCACCATAATTCAAAAGCATCAATTCTTTGGCCATCAGTCTTCTTTATGGTCCAGCTCTCACTTCCATACATCACTACTGGGAAAACCATAGCTTTAAGATGCTGTCTAGGTTTGTCATCGCTTTTCTCCCAAGAATCAGGCGTCTTTTAATTTCATGACTGCTGTCACCATCTGCAGTGATCATGGAGCCCAAGAAAGTAAAATCTCTCACTGCCTCCATTTCTTCCCCTTCTATTTGCCAGGAGGTGATGGGATCAGTGGCCATGATCTTAGGTTTTTTTGATGTTGAGCTTCAGACCATATTTTGCGCTCTCTCTTTTACCCTCATTAAAGAGTTCTTTAATTTCTCCTCACTTTCTGCCATCAAGGTTGTGTCATCTGCATATCTGAGGTTGTTACCTTCTATATTTGTGTTCTGCAGGCAATAGAAGACCTTTCTTTTTAAACAAGCTTTGGGTCCTTTCCTTCCTTAATTTGATTTAATTATTATTGAGGTTTTTTTGCTCTTGATGTTGCTTTTAGTCTGGTAATTTATTATTATTTGTGTAAAAATATTGTTGGTATCCATCTATCTCCAGAGACAATGGAGTGCTCCTCTGGGGGTGAAGTGAAACCACTGGAGAGTCACAGTGCCAGCTGTAGCTGCTGAGACTGGTAACCCGTAATTGCTGTCTCCTATGTTGTTCTCGCTGTGTTAGCAGTACCAAAGTCATCTCTGGGGCACAAGTCTGGGTAGTGTGTATGGAGGTCCTGGGCTGTCCAGACAACAAGATCCCCCTCTTGGCTTCGGTGATATGGTCCAAAGGAAAGCAGACCAATACATTTTGAACAGCTTGGCTGTGGGAGTTGCCAGAAGGAGGCATACAATATGTCATCCAGCCATCTTAGGGACTCCATTCCTTATTATGTAGGGCTTACTCCTCAGCCTTTTGTTCTCCAAAAGCTGTCCTACAAGATAGTGGGTATAGATTTTTCCTCACGATTTACTCCTGCCTGAATAAATAAATTGAAATTGAAATTTGTGGGCCACAGTATTAAGCACACAATACCTATTTTTATTGAGTGCAAATGTAGCTAACATTCTGTCAGTTTTTATTTGATGCACAACACTCTTGCATGTCATGGCCTGCCATAACGGGAATGTTTAATGATTTGCTGTTGCTGTGTCCAAGCAACACATTTTTAGGCCTCACATCTGTCAGTAGGCATGCTACTGCAAGTCCCTTAGCCGTGTAGAATTGGTATAAAGCTAGAATAATGAAGGCTACCCTGCAGAAGGCTTCGATAGTTTCCACCAACCTATGCATAAATCCATCAATGGCCCCTATGACGTTGGACTCAATCTTCTTTTAGATCTGCCCACTTTAGGGGCATGACACTACAAATAGGGACCATTATAAATAAATATCCTGTATGCACAGTCAGAATTGCTGGAATTGCCCTATTTCCAGTACAGAGCCCACATCATTTTTCAAAACTGGCAAGTGCTTTTCAAGAGCAGCTTACTCCAATGAGTACAAGGTAGAACAAGTGTCTTATCTTATGCTGGTTTTCTTCTGTTCTTTTAAAATTTCTTTCACATGTTTGCATCTGAGAAATGGCCATATCACAAGATATAGAAGGCTCATCCATGTGACAGGGAAAAGGGGGATGAGGAGTCACCACTCCCATCTCTCAGGTGCACACATGTGAAAGAATACAAAAATGTACCCCAGCTATAGAAGAAATAGTGCTCTAGACCTTTCAAAGATGTTGATTACATTACTTGTTAGTAAAAGCTGCACATTCCTGGGATTATGTGAATGTTTGTGAATTGTTTATGGGGATGGAACATGGTTCAATGGTAGAACATCTGCTTTGTCTGTAGGAGGCTCCAGATTCCGCCTTTGGTATCTATAGTTTTTTTTTTTTTAAAAAAATGAAATATTTCTGATAAAGACCCTGGAGAGCTACTGCCAATCAAAATAGACTATTCTGGGCAAGATGGACAAATAGTTTGACTTAGAAGAAGGAGAGTTCATTTGTAATTTAAGTTAAATGTGGCTCTACAGCCCAAAAGGAGGCCATAAGCTAAAACAGCATTACCAATTCACACCCATTGTTGTCCGAATTTTGCTCCAGAATTTGTTGGCAAATTCTGGATATGAGTAAGCACTTCTAGAATATTGCTGTCAGTTGAGCCCTTCTGTTCTTTTGGGAGTCTGAAGTTTTAGAGGGTTGATGTACTCTGTTGGATAGATCTCTCCCCCCCCCCCCTTCTATTAACTTATCCAGTCACATTAGATACAAGTTACATTGCTTGCCATTATCACATCCCCATCATCTTGCTCAGTTGATGAGGTCTCTTGAAGGCAGCACATTCATTACTGAGGAGCTAAAAATAATCCTCTTGGATTTTGTGTGGTTAGCCTAAACTCTGTCGTTGAATGTGTTTGATCTAGGTGGTTTTCTTCTGCGCTTGTAAAGCCGTTGGCTCCCTAACCCTTTGAAGAGAGTTGGCTATTATCAAACCCAAGATCATGTAACTGGTTTCCCTTCTCCTGACGTCTCTAGAGAACTGTCAGAAGCTTGATCCATTTGAAGGGAAGGTACCGTCTTTCTTTCCATTCTGTATCAAGATGCTTTGACATTTGTATTTTGTTATAAAACACACACACACACAAATAACCCCCTGGTACCAACCAGTTGCTACTTCAGCAATGTTGATAGTCCTTGTTGATGAAGTAAGCTATGTTGTAAATGTAGCAGGATTTCAATAGAATTATAAGCAATCATTAAGATAGAAATGGGGAAAGAATGTAAGTAGAAGAGAGTTGTGTTTATTTATGAGCTTTACACTTTAGGGAGAAAAATGAGCAGGACATCAAATTCTTGGAAAACTGTCATTCACAGATGCAGACTGATCTTCACTGATATATTCTGTAAGATTTACATATAGCAATCTACCAGGACACATGTCTTGTTCTTACATGTGTATGTGGTAGATATTTTTTGGTGGTGTTAGCTACCTTAAACACAGGAGAGAGCTCTCATTCCCTCCAATATATAAATCAGTACTTAATTTGTTCCGGAGGTCCGTTCTTAACCTGAAACCGTTCTTAACCTGAAGCACCACTTTAGCTAATGTGCTGCCGCGCCACCGGAGCACGATTTCTGTTCTCACCCTGAAGCAAAGTTCTTAACCTGAGGTGCTATTTCTAGGTTAGTGGCTATTTCTGGGTTAGTGGTTATTTCTGTTCTCATCCTGAAGCAAAGTTCTTAACCCAAGGTACTATTTCTGGGTTAGTGGAGTCTGTAACCTGAAGCATATGTAACCTGAAGCATATGTAACCCGAGGTACCACTGTAGGAGACTTTTACACCTATTCTTAGCAGGTTTAGTGCTTTTAGTTGCACTGAGCTTTTCCTGTTAATTTATACACTGTGGAACAAAAAGATGTGGAGAAACTTTGATCAAAGCATGAATGACTCCCAATTCAGTGATGAAAATGGAAAGCCCGACAGATGAAGATGCATGTTTGTCAGGTTAAGGGAAATGGATAGCATGTAAAAATCAGCTGTTTTTGTATGTGAATATTCAAATGTATTAATATCTATTATTCAAACCCATAGTTAAATAATCTGTTTTTCACTTCTTTTATCCTTCAATCTTGATTTCCTGAAGTTCATCAGAAGCATCTGTCAACTGACAGCACAAAGCACTATAAGAATATAATTTACCATGAGTTTTAATTACTAGTTGATTGTTCTTGTAATAGTCAATTAATTTAGCTATCATATTTGAGATATAAAATGAGTTTCTTCTCAGCTTTCTGTACTGAACTAAATGTGTGTTTTAATTTTCATTCTGCTCCTATATTGTAGATTTAGAGTTTACTGGCCTCTGGCTGAGACAGTTTAATTACCTCTAATATTTAATTTTTTCAGCATGAAAATAAACTTTCTAGACACCTGCGGCATTGTTTTAGTGCATGAAAACTTGAAAGCTAATCTGAATAGGTCTAGATCTATGGTGCAGCCACTGTAGAAAATAATAAATAACATGGCATAAATTTTAATTCTGATCCTTATCATGCAGGGAGAGCTAATTTTGAATTAAACTTGAGTGGAAACAATTTATGAATCACATTGGTACAGTTTTAATGTGTCCCTATTCTTGGAGATTATTTGATTTTAACTCAACTGGTTGAGCAGGTTAAAAGCAGTAGCATTTGGGTAGCCTAATTGCTTTACATTTACAATACAGTAGTTTGTGCAAGTTACATCGTTCGTCTTTAGAAATAACATAATATGGAGGCTTTGGTTGCTTTGCTTTTATTAGCATTGTTCTCTGTTTTTACATGCTTTCAGAAAAGCAACTTCCATATTGCTTTATTCACTACAATAAAAGTGTGTTTGTGCCTCCTCTTTTCATTTGGAGGTGCCATTCACTGACCAGTACAAGAGACCTCTTTAGAATGCTTTCCTGTCTATAAATAATGGGATGGGGGACAAGCTTATTATCTCTCTGAGAAACAAGTTCTTTAAGGATGTGCTTTTATCAGGAATGAAGAAACTCTGCTGGATTTGTCAATCTTAATTCAGGAGCTGCTTTTTTCTGTTAAGAAAATAGATCATTTGCTGTAAGCCAGTCATCATGAGTAGCTGTGGGGATTTTTAAGAGTTGAACTAAGCAATTAAATGTAGAACATTACAAGGGTTTTGGGGTGTGGGTGTGGGTGTTTTACAGTTGATCATTATGGCTTAATGGCTTAATGCATCATTTGTAGTATGGTCACTTGTGTTTGGTCATGTTTCAGTGGAACATGAATGACACAAAACTGATACATTTCTGGGTGCTGATTTATTACATCTGAATTTAACTGATTAATAGGTGAAATTGATCCAGAGAAAGTAGAATAGATTGGATTGTAGATTTCTTACTCCACAGAAGCCAATAGCAGACCTCTGAAATCCTTATAACCTCACAACTACTGAAAGATGAACCCCTAAGTGACAAAATGGGAATAGGTTACTTTTAAAATGGTCAGATTACAAGCAGGTGTTCCATTTTTCATTTGGTTTTGCTGGATATGTTTTTTCTTACTAAGTTTTTGTTAAAGTTGTTTACAAACTCCTCAGTTATTTTAATTTGTATTCATTTAGTATTATAAGAATGTATTACATTCTGCATTTCACTGTCTCATCTGCTATATATGCATTTGTACATTTATTGTTGTTGTTTAGTCATTCAGTCGTGTCCAACTTTTCGTGACCCCATGGACCAGAGCATGCCAGGCACTTCTGTCTTCCACTGCCTCCCGCAGTTTGGTCAAACTCATGCTGGTAGCTTCGAGAACACTGTCCAACCATCTCGTATTCTCTCGTCCCCTTCTCCTTGTGCTCTCCATCTTTCCCAACATCAGGGTCTTTTCCAGCGAGTCTTCTCTTCTCATGAGGTGGCCAAAGTATTGGAGCCTCAGCTTCAGGATCTGTCCTTCCAGTGAGCACTCAGGGCTGATTTCCTTAAGAATGGATAGGTTTGATCTTCTTGCAGTCCATGGGACTCTCAAGAGTCTCCTCCAGCACCATAATTCAAAAGCATCAATTCTTCGGCGATCAGCCTTCTTTATGGTCCAGTTCTCACTTCCATACATCACTACTGGGAAAACCATAGCTTTTACTATACGGACCTTTGTTGACAAGGTGATGTCTCTACTTTTTAAGATGCTGTCTAGGTTTGTCATTGCTTTTCTCCCAAGAAGCAGGTGTCTTTTAATTTCGTGGCTGCTGTCATTTATAGTGGCCCCCAATGAATGATTTCTTTGAAACACATTGGGCCTGGAGACTTCCTCTGTTTTTACCTCCAGATAACCTTCAGAAAGCTAGTTTTGAATTATATTAAGACATCATTAGAAGATAGGCAAGGACTCTTTTAATACTCTATAAGCATGTATCAACTAACATTATTTGTTCCCATTGTTATGTGGGAAACAAACCATGAGTCAGGGTTTGGACAACATGTTAAGTAAGGCTTATTGTTTGCTGTTGCTGCTATAGTATACCCAGCAGCAGAAAAAGAGCAAATGAGGGACTTTTGAACACCTTTGAACACACACAGAGAACATTTCCTTTAAATGTTTGGACATCTATAACATATTTGGGGGAGAGTGGGAACAGCTAGAATGATGTCCTGGTAATAGATTAGATAAGCCTTCCTCAACCTTGACTCTCCAATGTTGTTAGACTGCAACTCATCCCTAATTATCAGAACCAGTGGTCAGGGATGGTGGTAGCTGCAATCCAGCAATATCTGGGGAACCAGGGTTAAGAACAACAGTGCTAGATTGTTCTAAGCAGTGCTTTCTTCTGGAGGTACGCAGGGATACACATACATTTTGTGAATCTTTGGACTTTTGTTCATTTACTGTATTTATTTTTCCCAATTTGAACTATAAAATGGTGATTCTCTTGAGTCAAAATGAGAGTACCCCTTAACCTTTTTTTTTTTTTAAAAAAAAGCACTGGTTCTAAGTATAGGTGGCAACCATTTTGTTTGTGTTCAGTTGATGCATGGCCACTGATGCACGGTTTGTTTTGGACCCAGAAGAGGCCAGAACAGGGGTGGAGCAGGGCGGGCTTATGTGCGCTGCACCAACTTGTGTGGAACCCGGAAGGCTATCCCCACGGAAGTTGGAATTTCCCTGTATAAGCACACCGTATGAATGGAATAAAATGAAATTTGGGCTTTCCTAGATACCAGATCTTTATTAAATGCCCTTCCTCAAAATTTGAGGCTACAATGTTATATACATTTACCTGGCTGGGACAACCCAGTCAGATGGGCAGCATATAATATAATATATATATATTATTTAGTCCTGTTGAATTTAATGAGACTTCTAAGGATACATACCTATGATTGTATATGTTATAGTTGTATAACAACCTGTTGATTAGGTTGAGAGATAATGGTTTTTGAAGATCATGCATCATGCTTCACAGATGTGAAGCTTTGAACCTAGCTGCCTCACATCCAGTCTAGCCCCAGCTCTACACACTGCATGAAAGAGAAGGCAAGAAATATCCTTTCAAGTGGACAAGGTGAGAAGAACCACTTGTGATACCATTCTGTCTTGGAAATGGGCATGAGAAATATGACTTTGTTATTGGCTTTGTATGCTGTATATCACTAGGTCCCTGTAGTTCTGGTATTGAAAATGTGGGATACTTTGCATTTCTTTGTAGGATGGATTCAGAAAGTGGTTGTCTGGGTGACCTCTCTGCAGTCTGCTCCAGAAGTGTGAGAGAACCTTTGGAATTTTTTGTCAATCTTAATTCAGGAGCAGCTTTCTGTTCATAGAAGCCTCTGCTTGAATCACAGCCTTTTATCACTGGAGGGACACAACTCGCTACAGCCCAGTGGGCTTTATCGCCATTTATATTCTAGTGTCTTATCAGGGATGTCAACTTGAATAAAATATTGTGGGGGCCCTGGTCAGACGCACCCTGCATAATTGACCACATGACACAGTGCGCACAAATACCATTTGAATGGCAATGGCCATCAACTTTGTGGGGGCCCGACCCCTCAAATATTTTATAGTGGGGGTTGAAGCCCCCACAGCGCCTAGGAGTTGGCTCCTATCTGTCTTACAGTGACTTATGGTGCTAGAAATAGATGTAAAACATTTGTCCTTTTTGTATGGAATGTTATGTCTATTTAAAAATTAATAATACATGGCTTATGATTATGATATGGAATATAGGTTGACATATATTTTATTGGTAGTTCATACTACTATAATGCATGGTGTCATAGGAATTAAATTATATGAGAAAAGACCTATCTGCTTCTTATATCTGTTTTTTACAAAGTGAGTCACTTGAACTGAAACGACATTAAACCAGTTGACAACCTGTATTCAAACATATCATTGTGGCGAAATCAATTTGGAACTTTAGTGCTGAGAATTCTGATGGGAATTGTGCTGTCTTGTATTCAAAATATAAGTATAATATATATGTCATGGTAATTTGAGTTGACCTTTTCAATAAGTTTAGAATGTAAAAATTAACATTAATTTATGGTTTACAGATCTAGGATTAGGTTTGTTAGGGTGTCCTTGTAACAGTTTTTTAAAAAACACACATTTAAGTTTTATGTGTGTGTGAAAACAGAATGCAGAGCTGAGACAATAAAAAGTTACTTTGATTTATTCCGCTCAAACTTCTGTTTCCTGAGGTTTCCTTCCATGTTTCCTGTAACCATTTTTATTTTAACTTCTTGCACTTTTATACCTGTCACATTTCAGCCTTTTATGTTCTGTTTGAAAACAAGTCTTTCTAAATAAGCTATAAGCTAGTTTCTTGAGCAGACCAGAAAGATAGCCTGAGGTTGTCCTGAGAGTTTTCATTTTATCATTGTTCAGAAACAGCAAGGCCTGCCAGGTACAACTAGTGTAACAAGCACTCCAGCATCTCCATCATGCAGTAAGCTGCTTCTGGCAAACAGATCCTGTACAGTGAAAACATTGGTGGAAGAGCACAGATTCTGTAAATCATGTTCCTTTCATTGATTACAATTTCAAAGTGCATTAACCCTCCTTAAGGCTCCAGGCACCACTTTAGTAAATACTAGTGATGTGTACAGCTGTTCAGGCAAGCTTTATGAAAATACATTTGTTGATGCAAGATAAATACACACAGATAAATGTACATGGACACATACCTGACTGCAGGATGTAAATATGTATCAGAGGTATCAATTACTTTCCCGTTTCAATGTGTATTTACAGCTTGTAAAAAAAGAGAGAAAAAATTTCATTTGCATATATACAATGGGTGAAATTTTAAATCAGCTTTGATACATTCCATATTAAAATAATAAATCCATCAGCTATGTAAAGCAGCCTTTCCCAACCTGGTGCCCTCCAGATGTTTTATACTGTAACACCCATCAGTTCCAGTCAGCATGGGAATGATGGGAGTTGCAGTTGAAACCATCGGAGGATACCACATGGGGGAACAGTAGAGAAAGTAAAACAGGTTATGTGGAAGCTTCAAATAATTGCATGAATTCAGGTTTTGTTTAAGTAATCAGGTTTTTATGAAGTGCAATTTGGCATCTGAGTTTTCCATAGCCTGGATTATATTTGTTTCTATTTTTTAAAGTGCCTTTCCTGTTGGGTTTTTCATTTTTGTACTTCCATGCCAGCACTTTGAAGGCTTTAACATTTATGTGAGTTTATTCAGAAAAAATTAGACTTCCTTTCTGCTTGAGGAGCTAAGTGATTTACTCTGTTTTTGAGCTTCAGGGCCAATGCTTAATTTTCTTTTTATCGCATTCTTAGTTCTGTATGAAGCAATTTCCTTTAGCTTCACTGCACCAAAATACTTTGGGTTTATGCTGTTCACATTTTGCATTGGTTTTAGGATTCAGTTTGGGTTCTGCTATAGTGGACCCAATTTTACCTTAGTTTGTGCATAGAAAATGATAGTGAAAGGGTACAAATTTGAAATCCTAGAGTCAGGGATCTCCCTGCCCAAGGCATTAAACAAGGAAAAAGGTCTCCCATGTCCCAGGTATCAAAGATCAAAGCATCCTTCAAAGATCTGAATATGCAACAGCATCTTGCACAGCATAGGCTTAAGCAAAGGAGTTTCTCCAGTTACTGCTGGGGGGGCGGGGAGTGAAAGATTTGTGCTTTCATAAGATTCTATCCCATATTTCTTTCTATGAAGAGAAGAAAAAGTTAGATAAGTAAGTGTCCCTTCTTAGAGCTTACAATTCCTAGCAAGAACGTCAGAAAAGCCCTGGTGGATCAGGCCAGTGGTCCCTCTATCTAGTCCAGCATCCTGTTCTCCCAGTGGCCAACCAGATGTTGATGGGAAGCTCTCAAGAGCTGAAGGATTTGACCTTGTCTTATAAACCGAGTATTACTTACAAGAAGATGTAGCAGTGCTTTACCAGTTTGAGTGCCATAGAAATAAAGGGATCACTGCAGAACTTAGTGCTACAGTGCAATGGTACTAAAGCACAGTTAGTTGCTGCAGTGGTTTCCTGCTGAACTTTGAAGAGGAACACTGTAGCTTTAGTGTTCAGATTCAGAGCTGGCAGCAAATCTGACCCCTGCAATATTTCTGTTCAGGGTTTTTTCTCCCTGTTCATCATAGCACAGTCCTGTAAACTTAGGAACAAAGGCTGCTGCCTTATGCTAAGTTAGACCTTTCTATTTCAAAGCCTATATTGACTGGTGGCACCTCTCTGGAATTTCAGACAGGAGTTTTCCCCAGCCCTACACCAGGGATTGGGATGTGGGTGCCGCTGTGGTCTAAACCACAGAGCCTAGGGCTTGCCGATCAGAAGGTCTGCAGTTCGAATCCCCACGTTGGGGTGAGCTCCCGTTGTTTGGTCCCTGTTCCTGCCTACCTAGCAGTTCGAAAGCACGTCAAGTGCAAGTTGATAAATAGGTACCGCTCTGGCAGGAAGGTAAACGGTGTTTCCGTGCATGCTCTGGTTTGCCAGAAGCGGCTTAGTCATGCTGGCCACATGACCCGGAAACTGTCTGTGGACAAACGCCGGCTCCCTTGGCCTATAGAGCAAGATGAGCACGCAACTCCAGAGTTGTCCGCAACTGGACCTAACGGTCAGGGGGTACCTTTACCTTTACACCAGGGATTGAACCTGGAACCTACATGTAAGACTTTACCACTGAGCTACAGGCCTTCTCCCCAAATAGTAGCTTGCATTATACCAACTGAGACCATTTGTCCATCCAGCTCAATATTTTCTCCACTGATTGGCAACAGCTTTCCAGGGTTTCCTACCTGGAGATGCTGGGAATCAAAATTAGGACCTTCTGCACAAAAAGGAGATAATCAGTCTTCCTTGCCTGCTGTGTGCTTTATGGAATAGGTCTGAAGGAAAGTCAGTGTGGATACTGGTAGTTCAGCAGACACTGTAAACTGGGACTTTCATAGGTTTTGACAGAGTTGTTCACCAAAGGCTCCTGAACTTAGCAATCATGGGATAAGAGGCAGATCTTACGCATTTGTAACTGGTAAAACAGCAGGAAGCAGAGAGTAGGAATTAAATAGACAGTTGTCATAATGAAGGACTGTAAGAAGTGGGTTCCCCCAAGGATTTGTATTGGGCTTTGTGCTTTTAAACACATTCATGAACAATCTAGAGCATTTGTGGCTAATCTGAAGCACAACTTCCATCATCCATGCTAGCTGGAGCTGATGGAGGTTTCCTCTGAGATTTCTATGGTTTTTGCATTGGATTCCCTCTAAAAATTGCATACAACTGCAGAAACCACCTCCATATCTTTATGAATCTAATCAATTTGACCTAAATTGATGAGACTACATGCCTGTGACTGTGTGGTTGCAAAGATTTTGCAGTCGGTAGGTTTTGTGTGTAGTAGTATGGTTCTGGTGTGTGTGATTCTATGGTGGCAGGGTGCCCATGACAGTTTCTCAAGTTTTTTGTTTGTTTTAAAATTGCCACAGACCCCACCCCCCATCTAATGACTGTACCATACTGTTATATTCAATAATTAGAGGAATAGGCATTATGTATGTCATCCACTAGGTGGCTTCCTCTGTCAGTATTGTAGTTCTGGCAACATTTTTGCTTCAAAAATCAGTCTGTGCATGCACTACCATATTTTGCCAGAAGTTGCTGCCACAGACTTCAATGGGACAGGAAAATCTTAATAATGTTCAAACAACTGCTCAGATATTTACTAAACCAATGAAGAATTGTCTTACTTTCAAAGACTGAACAAAGAATTACACCAGTAGTTTCTCCCATAATTAAAAATAAATATGTAATTTGCCAGTTTAAAAAAATGAGTAAACTGGGAGCCAACATGTCAGTTTTAAGCACTATTTAACTTGTTCTATCTGTGTTAACTTTTATTGGATGGGTTTGAAATCTGGCACATTCACGGACCCTGTCAGGTACACGTCTGTAAAGTTTTAAGTTAGCTCAATGGGTGTCATTTTTATAATCTATAGAATTTTGAAGCTTATTATGGTAGGTTTTTGTTTCTGTTTTGCTACTCGTGCATACTAAAAGAGCATTGTTTTTATTTGTTTCTGTGTTATGTATTTTTGTGTTTTTATTTTTTAAACTGCCTTGTGAGCCTCAGGAGAAGGGTTGTATAGAAACATAATTAATTAATAATACTTTGTCCCTTTGGTATTCAACTCAGTCTTTAAGTGTGACGCGGCAGCTAAAAAGCCAATGCAATTCTGGGCTGCATCAATAGGAGTATTGCATCTAGATCAAGGGAAGTAATAGTGCCACTGTATTCTGCTCTGGTCAGACCTCACCTGGAGTACTGTGTCCAGTTCTGGGCACCACAGTTGAAGAAGGACACTGACAAACTGGAACGTGTCCAGAGGAGGGCAACCAAAATGGTCAAAGGCCTGGAAACGATGCCTTATGAGGAACAGCTAAGGGAGCTGGGCATGTTTAGCCTGGAGAAGAGGAGGTTAAGGGGTGATATGATAGCCATGTTCAAATATATAAAAGGATGTCACATAGAGGAGGGAGAAAGGTTGTTTTCTGCTGCTCCAGAGAAGCGGACACGGAGCAATGGTTCCAAACTACAAGAAAGAAGATTCCACCTAAACATTAGGAAGAACTTCCTGACAGTAAGAGCTGTTTGACAGTGGAATTTGCTGCCAAGGTGTGTGGTGGAGTCTCCTTCTTTGGAGGTCTTTAAGCAGAGGCTTGACAACCATATGTCAGGAGTGCTCTGATGGTGTTTCCTGCTTGGCAGGGGGTTGGACTCGATGGCCCTTGTGGTCTCTTCCAACTCTATGATTCTATGACTTCTATGACTTCTATGACTTCTATTCCCATACTTAAATGAGGAAAAAGCTCATAAATATATAGACCAGCCATGTGTACATCTTGTTCAGGGGGCAAAATGCTATCATTCTTGATACTATGATCAGATGGTTCTTGGTGCTCCTGTTCAGCTGGGACGATCCTGAGGGGTCGTCCTGCAAGGATATAGAAGTCAGGTCTTTGCTGTGAGCTTGTGCCTTATCCATCTTCCTCCAAATGTGCTAAGAGAGCAAAAAGCCTCCTCCTAGTTGACTCTTGCTAAGCGTTTTGTTTTGGCAATGACTGCCAAGCAAGCTTTACAGTTGTCTCCTGGAAAAAATCCTCATGTCTGCTGCTCGGACATTGTTTTGATGGTCAGGGGGGTAAAGCCTTGAGACAGGATGCCTTTGCCAGTTTCTGGAAATTGTGCTCAGGTCCTGCTTTTGGACTTTACACAGACATCTGGTTGGCCACTGCGAACAGGATGCTGGACTAAATGGCCTGATCCAGGAGAGCTCTTTATACATTCCTATGTTCTTGTGCAACTCTTTCCTGTGGGCTTCCTTCTAGGTCTTCGCTCACCTCTCTTCACACTCAGAGCTCTGTATGAACCATTTATTGGTTAATAAGTTGTCTGACAAGGTAGCCACTTTGTACCTAATTGCTCAGTTTATTTATGTATTATTGATGAGCTCAGTCTTGAACTCCATGTTCCTTGGAGGCTGCTTGATAAATCTGTCAGCTAATCCTGTGTAAGACACAGAATTTCCTGCTGTAGCATAATACATGACATTGCTTTTACTTTGTATTCCTGAAAGAAACCTGGTTGCGCATTTTCAGTGGGCTGTGTCTGGCAGCATGAAATAAAATCAGATACATAATTCACACTGCTTTCTGCATTACCTAGAGTTCCACTGTGATGCCCTGTAATGTGGTGAATATCTGTTTAGCTTTTTAAATCAGTATTCTGGCTGTTCTGGCTTGTAAAGGGTCACCCTACTGAAAACTATTTAAGTGAGGCAAAGGAAACAGGTGTTTTTAGCCTGGAAGAAAGAAGGCAGTTTGAGTATCCAGAGGGTTCTTATGAAGGACAAGGTGACAGTTTATCACAGTATCTGAGGAAATGGAGATTAGAGGGCTCAATCTGTAACAAAGAAAATTTAGGTTAGCTCTCAAAATATAAATAATGGACATTAGTCTAGAATAAGTTACCAATAAAGTTGTGAATTATCTTTCTGGGATGTTTCTAAGGCAGAATTAGGTAGTGAACTACCTCTGGTAGGCTTAAGTAGGGAACCCTTCTTGAATTTTCCAAGTTTTATGATTTCAAACTGAAGACACATTGCCAAATGTGTAAGCCCCATTTACTTAGAGAATGTACTGAAGTAGCACACGATGGACTCTGTTCTTACCTATCTGTGAAATCTGTCTCACACAACTTGATGGGTGTTTGTAAGTGGAACTACACCTTGCTGGGAGCCACAGCCTCACATCTTCTCCGATAAAACCAGTAAAAAAAGAGTGTGTGACTTAGCTGTCTGCTAAGGAAGTGTAGTGAGAGGGGGACTTGAGAGGGGGAGAAGGAGATCCTATGAGGTCTTCAGAAGAGGACCGGGCTTTAGATTCCCCTATGGAACTGTGTAAGATTTATGGTGGTATATGGTAGAGCTTTCTTGGTGGTGGATAGAGCTGGGTCATATCTGGTTTCCAACATCACAATATATCACCAGCTAAACATCGTGATACACCAATATACACAATATCTGAAATAAGGATGGAGCTATGTAGAGGCATTGGCTGGCTTCACAGTTTTTCCCACATTGTGATTTTTGCATAGCACTCTCACACATCATGATTCGTGATGTATTGCCAGGTCAAAATTTATGAAACCAACATCACGATATGGACTTGAAACTGGTTTCGGATGATATATTGATATATCACCCAGCCCTGGTGTGGGGCTGATGTACATCTGTTTTCTGTGAAAAAGTCACATCAAGCTTGTTGATGGATAATGACACCAATTGATATTTAGTGTAAACCATTTTGTTTATTCAGACCTTTAGTAATATTTAAGTTATAAATATTTCACTGACCTGTCACTGTTACATGTTCCACAAAATGGTATGACCACAGTTTACAGAACCTCAAAAAGCAAGGTCCAAAAGAGAGAGGAAAGAACAGGGAAACTGAACTCTTCACGTATACTTGTCACATGAGCAGTCTTTGCCAGGCTTGGTTCAGAGATAAACGTGACTGCTGAACTACTGTTTCCTAGATAGAACCATGCAGGTTCTGTAGTTTTTTGTATGGAGGTCAAGTACTTATATATTCTAATTCTGTGAATTTCAAAATGTGTATTGTTTTCAGAAATATATTTCCCTTGCACTTGAAGGTCACATTGAATGAAGCTGTGGGACAATGCTAGAGAACAGTCTTATTTTTCTAGGTGAAGTAATCACATCCTCTGGGAAAATAGAAAAAAAAGACTTTGCACCATTCTTGGTTCATAACTGAGGATGAGAAAGACTTTCCAAAGGAAAATAAGCCAGAATATGAACTTTTCTTGCTGTGGCCTTGTTAGGCTGCTACCCTGCATATTGGCCAGTCTGCAAGAAATCCTACTCATTGTGGCTAACTCAAGTGTCTGAAAAACCCAAAGTTAGGAAACTAGATACATGTATGTGGTTAAGTTTTAATTAGTGAGATGGATTCTGTGTTACTAACTATCCACACAGATACTGGGGAAAGCAGGTCATTTGAACTGTATCCTTCCTCAGCCTTTTCTCATTTCTCATCCTCTAACAAAAACAAATTCACTTTCATGATGAGTCAGTTAAAGATATTAATGGAAGGCCAAATTCAAGGAATCTACCCAAGAGAGGGTGCATTCAGACAGGATTATTGCATTAGTTTTCCTGGTTATAACGGTAGTGCTGCTGCACAATTTATATATTGTGTTAATGGTTGCTTTATGATACTGTAGCTTTTTAATCAATATATCACTGTGTTTATTACATTTTAAATGGGAGGGGGAGTGTATAAGTGTCTAACCACTACATCACACTTTTGCATACAAAAGATAAAATTGTTTAATGTGTATATGACCTTCAGCATACTTTATGCAGCCACCGGGTTCAACTGACAAGCCAAGTCTGGTGAGAAAACAGATGCATACTTGAGAATCCTATGTATGCCACCCTGAATTTGCAGATTGAGAAGGCAGAAATAAATATCAGTGCACCCATGAATTGTAGTGTGCCATAATTGCACCTGTACATTGTGTTCACTCTTTTGAAAAAAAATATGTAGCAGTGGAGAAACTTGAGATTGTGGAGAATGTAGTTTCCATAATAGTGAAGTATTATTATTTATTAGACTTTTCTGGTTTTGGTTTCCCAAATGTCTCCAAGCAACCTGCAACACGTTTAAAAACATAAACATAGATAGGTTTTATCACTGTGTAAAAATATCAAAATACATAACATTAATTAAAATATATAAATACCAAAAAAACACCCCTTCCCCAATATATTTTTGCACAGAAGGGAGAACTATGCTGGCTGTGGCCTCTCCCATGCTTTGGATTGTGAGAAGATAAAAATCTAGAAGAGAAGAAAGACGTAGCTCAGCTATTCTCAACAAAACATTGCCTGCTCTTCCTTTGGAATTTCTTAAATTCATTATTTTTATTTAATTCATTAAATCCCAGACTGTAGTATAGGCAGCATGAAGAAGTTCTCACTCATAAAGAGTTCTCATCTACCATGTGACCACTGAACTTTCCTTCCCCTAAAACATAATGCAAAGTGCCAAGGGAGGATGCTTGGTGCCAGGTTATTTTGACTTTTGGCGGATTAGAAAGTGACGGTTCAGCTTCTGCTAAAATAAATAAGTGTGTAAAATTTACTAGACATCTCGGTGCATGTTGTGCAAACGTTGTACAAATTCACAGTTAAAGAAAAGAAGCTAACTCTGTTAATGAAGGATGTTGGACAAGCTAATGTTCCACATGAAGACTCTGCTAGACACCTATCCTAAACTATTGAACAAGCTTGTTCTTCTTTTAATGAGGTTCCAGATTTGCATACTTATTCAGGAAAGTGGAGTAGCTTGGGGATGTTCTGTAAATTATATTCTCCTTCTCACATGTCAGATAATCTGACATGCTTTATACCATGTCTGGTTATTTGTCCATCTATCCCAGTACCATCTACTCAAACTGGCAGCAGCTCTCAAGAGTCTCAGGCAGAGTTCCTTCTCATTACCCGATCATCATTTATTTATTTTTAACTTGAGATGCCAGAGATTCAGCCTTGGATCTTCTGCATGTGCACTGCTACTACGTTATGGCCATTTCCAAATCAATATGAATATAATCAGCAGATGGCACAGAAACCTGAAACTCTGGATTAAAATGACAGAAGTGATATATGGATAATTGGCAAAGTAAAGCTTTGTGCTTACACACACACACACACACACGCACACACACACACACACACACACACACACAGTTATTGACTCTGTTGAAATACTTAGACTTTTGTGGGGATGAGATACAATGAGAGTTCTTGATGCTAAGCTTGAACACTTTGGTTAGTGGAGAGATGCTTGCAGCGTTTTTTTTAAAATCTAAATGATTCAGAATGCCTTGACCTGGAAAAAGTGAAATGCTGCAGTTAAAATGGCCCCCTGTTGTTGATCAGGACACAGCAGCTTAATCTGTTGCTTCTGCTTTACCCCCCCATATTGCTTGCAGATGTGTAAGACAAAATTAGGCCACTGTGGGATTTCTGTCTTTTTCTGAGTTGTTCCCAGTGCATGTAGTACAGTAGTCTGAAAGAGTTTCCTAGCGAAGCCCCACAACTGTAGGTCTTCAATAAATCCTATTAATTCAATACACAGAAGGGAAAGATCTTGTAAAGGCAAAAGCAATGAATAATCTGGCTGGTTTGACACAGACTTGGCTCTGGCATGGGGGAACTTGGGCAGGCTGCCCTTGATGATGGCACCCAGGTGCCGTCCATAACTTAGGCCTCTCCCTACTTGCATACTTGTGAGTTGGCTTTATCCAATGGCGGTGGCCCATTGCAGAATGACCACTGCTAGCTAGGTATATCTGCTTGCAAGCTAGTGCAGCTGGGAAGCTAATGGCTGTCTCTAACACAAAGCTCAATGTTCTGCAAGCAGGCTTTTTTTTGCTGTAATGGGCTTCTGCTTCTGGGTGAATGGGAGGTTGGTGGTTGCCTCTGTCCCTCTCGGTCACCCACATTTTTTCCTGTATGGTGATATCTCCCACAAAAGGAGCTAATATAAGAAAATAACAAGTTAGTCCAAGATGCAGAGCATTTAATTAATCCACCACTGACTTATTTTTTATTTGCTTGAAGTGCATATCCACTTTCCCCACCATGTACAGTGGATGCTCAGGTTGCGAACGTGATCTGTGCGGGATGCACATTAGCAACCCGCAGCGTTCACAACCTGGGTCTGCGCACACACGGGTTGCGCTTCTGCACTTCTGTGTATGTGCGACCCCCAAAACCTGGAAGTAAACCGTTCCGGTACTTCCGGGATTCGGTGGTCCGTAACCTGAAAAAACGCAACCTGAAGTGGCTGTAACCCGAGGTATGACTGTATTCTACATGGTTCACAACTGGGGGAAGGGGATAATACTAGAATCATCACTGTGATTATTTTTCTAAGATACTAAGATAAATGAAAGAACTAATACTGTATATGACCCTACTGAAAGCCATGCCCCTGAATGGAAATCCCAGATGCCAGATGGAAAACCCACACACACACACAAAAAGAAACCCAGAAGCTTCCCCATTCCTTCCAAATAGACAAGCAAAGAAGAATTATTGCTCAGCTCCAGAATGAGGTTGTTCTATAGCAGAAAAGGTTCTCCTTCTAGCAGCCGATTGTCATTACACAGATGGATGGTACCATGAAGCAGGTCCTAGTTTTACATGCAAAGATGGAGGAACAGTCCTTGTCATTTATTTTCAGAACTTACAGACCTAAAAAAGCTGCTCATTTAAAATGCAGTAGTTTCTCTTCCCGTGAATTCTGTTTTTAAATGAATGATCATATTTATTGCTCTAAGATGTTTACAACAAGGTGCTTTTTGGATTCTACAAGACTAATCTATCCTTGAAAGGTTGAGCACATCTGCCAGAATTGGGAGGCAGCTTCAGTGTTGCCTGTCCTCTTCAGATGTGTCTGATTGCTTTCATCTCTTTATTCAATAAACAGTTTATTCAGTGTTTCAGGATTTCAGTGGTCTTTTAAAAAATGCATTTAACCCACAAGGTCAAAGGAAGATGAAATCCCACAGAGAGGGTGCATAGTTCACCTCTGCATGCCCACAGCCTTACACTAAGCAATATGGTAGCCCACCCTGTGGTGTCTGATATATTCACCATGTCTCTGTCTGGACTCTCCTTCTCCTCCACTTAGTTTGATCCTGCTTTTGCTAGCCTGCTGTGCTCAGTGCTGCATCTTCATTCACTGCAGAGAGAGATGACAATAATTTTGAGACTCAGCCAGGCACTGACACATGCAGCTCAAGGCAGAAAGCTAAACAGACTTACAACCTCTCTTAAAGTGTTGCATTAACTTCTGTCAGAGGTACAAGAAATGAATGAAATGGAGGCTTGACCTCTGTTCTGTGGCTTCAAAATTCATTCTGCTTGTATTGCACATTTAACCAAACCTTCAACTCCTCTATATTTCCACAGGTTCTATAAGAACAAATTAAGTGAGAAGTAAACACTCATAATTTTAATAATATTTATGTTTCTTAAGGATTGTTTTCACCACCAGTGCTATAATATGATCTTTGTGGTTGACTGGAAGCAGCTTCTATGGTATTTTCCATATAACTGGCACCAATGGTGAAATCCCACTGGTGATCACTTTCAGTTCAGGAGATTATTCTTCTTTTTTGTGCTATGTATACATAATCAAGTGATTAAATTGCAAGGCAAAAAGGAATGTTGGTATGATTTTAATATTGAATCAGAATTCCTTTTTATGGTTGTTTTCAATTAATGCACATACATGATCATACATAATGGTAATCTGTAAGAAAAAATAAGTAAATTATATGTTCTGTATATAATTTGTATTTGCTCAGAAGTCTAGATCTTTACTTTAAAAAAGCAGTGACAATAAAAATGGAAGTATGGCAGAGCAATAGTATCAATAGTCCATAAATTGGATCATGTTGTTTAGATCTGGAGAATTTTGTCAGCATTACAACAGTTTACTTAATGATCAAAATGTATATGTGCTTTTAAACTCATGTAAAACTATTAAATATATATCTTTGTTTTTGTGGAGCAGCTGAACATGAGATTGGGTTCTTAATCTGCACATTATTTTTCACAAGCATGCTCCTGAGAAAGGACTCTGTTTGTTCTGGAGTCATTTTCTGAACTTTTGAAAATTGATAAATGCTGAAAGAAAAAGAAAAAAATCCCAATCACACATGCCTCAGTCATGAAACATGGGAAATGCAGTAGTCATGGCTTATTGATTTATTACCGGTAATTGCATCTATGTCTCACCTTTCCTTCAGGGAGCTGAAGTGGTGAACATATTTCTCCCCCACTTCAGTTCATCCTCTCAACAACAGCACCATGAGGTAGGCTAGGGTGTGTTATAGGAGAAGAGCATGCCATGAATAGAAGGGGAATGGAGTCTACACTACTGGCCTTGCCCATGGCATAATGTGCCTCTCCACACAATGAGCATAGGCATCTGAACTTTGCATGATCAGGGTTCCATACGGCACAAAAGCCAAGCACGTAGAGTTGAATACAGTAGCACTTCTCCTTTAAGATGAACCCTAGGAGATGATATAGATAGATAGATGAATAGATAGATAGATGATAGATAGATGATAGATAGATAGATAGATAGATAGATAGATAGATGTATTGTCAGAAACAAAGGCTCATGCCTTTTAGGGTTTTTTGTTTATTTTGTTTACCTTCACTTGGAAATTTCATGCTGCTGTGTAAATCACATGAAGTATTGCCAAGATTCTGTTTCAGTTTTATAATGACATATCATTTACAGAGCCGTTCTGTTTTTAGCTATAATGGTTTCTGTAACAAGATCAATTTTTCCCCTTTAGCCTAATCAGTAGATGATTTACTTCTGTAATCTACCTTTGCTTCATCCATATTTTTCCATTTCTGACTAGCAAACCCTAGAAATTGCTCTTTCTGGATCTGGGCTTTGGGTTTGTTTTTTAAATGACTGCACTTTGAAAGCTTTTTTGGGATTAGTGTTTTACAGAAAATATAGGTTAAAAACATTAGTAACCCTCCCCAAACACATTAAAATACAAAGGATCACTAAGTGGTTATGGTTCATATTCTCTCTCTCTCTCTCTCTCTCTCTCTCTCTGTATGTGTGTGTGTGTTTGTGTTTGAATTTTGTAATACTGTGCTTCCTAACAAATTGCACTATAGAGCAAAATCTTTCCTGTGTTTCTTTTAAAGAAAATTATATGCAGCTAATAAATCAAATTATAATATTGGCTAGAAGGCCAAAAATTGTAGTTATATTTAAAATTGTGAAAATGGCTACATTTAGTCAGCATAAGCAATCAAAATGTGCTGTCTGTTTAGAATTCTTAAGCCATTTAAAGAAGAATATCCTAGCAGGAATAAAATAAAAGGAAAAGAATAATGTTCCAGGAAATAGGTTTATTTGAGTTGCTTGCACTATGCCTATAGCAACTTTGCAGAATGGAAGTTGATCACTTTATGTTGAGAAGAAAATGTGACCTTATAGGAGAACCTGTGCACTTGGGGCCATTTGTCACATCAGCATTAATCACTTGACAATACTGTATGTGCAAAGAAGAGCCAGCTCATACCCTTCTGTCTCTTTAAGAATTTTTAACTCTCCACAAAGACCCTTTAGTGATAGCAAAGCAAGTCAGATGATAAACTTTGCTTGAATACACAAGAAAATAGTTAATCCCACCTAACAGGAACTCAGGAACTCTCTTGTCCTACTTCTAGTGAATAGGAACACACATAAAATTGGGGTTGCTTCCATATCTTCTTAGCCCATTAGTTCCAGCAGGGTAAGTGCCCTGGCTGACGTCTAGGGTCCCACTCTGCATAAAGAGCAGGAGGATCCTCAAAGACACAGGGCTCCCTTAACACATTTTTAAGTAAGTGAAGTAAGAGATATTACCATTTCAAAAGAAGCCCCCTTCCCTTGTTAAGCTCAGGGTCTGAAATAACATAAGAATACCACTGTATTTATCTCAGTGGTGTGGACAGCCAAATGAGATGTCATCCACTATAGCTTTGTTCACAGTGAAATTGCATCAAATAAATTGCCAGTTTCTCTTGTGGGAAGACCTTCTTGCAGCACCTGTTGGTTCCATCATGATCATTGTGAGGAGTCTCACTTATAGGCCATTCCAGTCTTAAGTGACTGAACCCAGGTAGAACATATCCCAACCCAGCTGGATCTCATGTGCACCTTCCCTTAATTCTTCAACTGCTTATGTTTTCTACATCCATATTTCTTGTGTCACAGGAGGTATTCAGGTTTATCTCCCCCTCCCATCCTTAATACTATTCACAAACCTTTGAATTCCTGCTGCTGTATTATAACATTCTTCTTCAGAGATGTGAAAGCCATCACAATAATCACCTGACAATAATCCTACAATTACCCTTACAGTGGTACCTTGGGTTATAGACGCTTCAGGTTACAGACGCCGCTAACCCAGAAATAGTACCTTGGGTTAAGAACTTTGCTTCAGGATGAGAACAGAAATCATGCGGTGGCAGCAGGAGGCCCCATTAGCTAAAGTGGTACCTCAGGTTAAGAACAGTTTCAGGTTAAGAACGGACCTCCAGAACGAATTAAGTTCTTAACCCGAGGTAGCATTGTATTTATTTTCCTTTTACCTTACTCAACTTATGGAAATACACAGACCTTATCTCAGCATCCTAGAAACTATCTCCATCCCATCTATCACGGTGCTGAGAAACATCTGTTTAATGAACCTGACATCCCCTATACCCTTGGTAACAATGTATTTGTTTCATTGTTTGTATTAGGTTGTTGCCCGTCCTTCACTCTAAGGTCCCAGGGCAGGTTGCAACAACTCAAATAATATAAACAAACACAAATGCAACACCATAATAACATTAATAGTTTTCAGGTAGATCACAAAAATAGTTTTCAGCTGTCATGACCAGCGAAAAGGGTGAGTCTTGGTGAGATATGTGACCTTGTGAAAAGTCTTGGTGAGATATGTGACCTTGATAGTTCTAACTCAGGTAGAATTGAAATATTCTTTCATTTGTTGATGCAGGAGTTGAGTCTTTGAGAGGTAATGTTGGCCTTGCTCTCCCATTTGGCACTGCAACCAAGGGTAATATATTATTTATTAACTTTATTTAATCACTTCTTATTGAAAAAAAGTCTCAAAGTTTCTTATAACAAGTTGAGAATGCAAAGATTCCATAACATAGCCAAAAGCAATGAAAGCATGCATGATACTAGAAGTGTTCATCCAGCAGTAATCAGGAATAAGAAAAATACCACTCCCCACCCAACTAAAGGAACATCAAGAATAGCCCCCTCCCCCCCCAAAAAAAAACAACAACTCACAAACCACACAAAGATCCAGATGCCTGGGTGAACAACAATATTTTTGCTTGGTGCTGAAAAGCTGACAACGTTGATGCTAAGTGAACCTCCTTTTGGAGAGCATTGTACAACTGGGCTGCCACTGAAAAGGCATTTTGTACATTATAGGACTGCAAGGTCTTTGGTAGGATACTTGCATCCTTTAAGTAATGTTTGTGTTGGGTAAGGACTAGTCTGCCTATGTTGTTCAGCCAAAGGACACAAGGGTATATTCAACAGTTGGGACTTGCATAACATAGACTGTAAACATCCCTGCTTTAATTACCTGTCCAAAACGTAAATCCTTTGTTTGGTGACCTAGTAACAAGCATGTAATACAAATGGGCACACTTAGTTTTCACTGAAATTTTTCAGATTTCTTAGCTGGCAGTGAATGTGGAGCATTGATACAGAATATTGCATATTGCAGTTTGGCAAAATGATCAGCAGCCCAAAATGAGCATTTTAGACCTTTTTATCAAGGAAGTGAAATAAAATTTACTGATGGGGGAGAAATAGCAGAAACTTTTTTGGGGGAAAACTCTGGTGCAGATCCTGAAAACTTGAGCTGGTGGAACCATTAGAAGGCAAGATTGTACAAAGTATCAGAATTTCACTTACCATAGCAATCAAAATCCCTAAATTTTATCCACACAACTTTTTTTTTAACCTCCAACTGGAAAAATGCTAGAGCTATTTGTTAAGTGTTATTCTGCTCACAATGTTCTTTCTTTATCTCAGTCTTGGTTTTACACTTTATTTTCTGTTGCTCTCCATGGGTGGTCTCCCACTGTAATAGTTCTTACACCTAATTTTCTTCTGCTTGACTGTATTATATGAAGCTTTAGTATATGCAGACCTTTCATGTCCTTCACATTCTAGCTTGACATTTCTTCTTTTAAGTCTTTGAGATGTAGCATTCTAGCTGACCAGGTACATTCAAATTGCTCAATAAAAAATATATATAGCTCAGTTTGGATTTTAGTTCTCAGACACACTATTTTTGAAAACAGATAAGGATTCTTGCCATTAGTAGTGCTTCTTTCACTAGCTGGTTTTTCTTAATTAATTAATTTTTATTTTTAGTTGTTTTTAGAGGGGATAATAGTTTTCTAAAGGACTTGTACACATAAACAATGCACAATCTAATTAAGTCATTGATTACATGGTACTAAATTGGCCTTAATTCAAATAACTTGGTTTGACAGCCTGTTTTGGACCACAATTCTCAACACAGTTACCTGAACTAAATGGGATATACTTCTGAGTAGGCATGTATAATGCATGTCTGCTTGGATGTTCCACAGTACATAAAGGGTCTTACAGCCATGCTACATGACACATTCATCATATAATTTGCCCTTGAGATTCTTTTAAGAGATTGCCATGTCAGATTCAGACTGAAAACCTAGCATTTGGGGAGGGAGGGTAGGGAGGCTTTAATTATTCGCCCCTGGAGTGCTTCCAATCTGGATTGTGTACCTACACACCAACAATTTGGATTGGCAAAATTGTCCCATCAGAGTAAAAGGATGCTTTCCAGAAACAAACAAATTGCAGGCGCTGAGGAGGAGCAGTTCAGATCCCCTCATGCTAATGACCTGATTCACCAGCAGTGGTGGGGTGGAGTCACCCTCCTGACATTGGCAGGGCTGGGCTAGGAAAGAGACACAGCAAGATGAGGACTACATGAGTGCAATGGCAGGAATCTCAGCAGTGGTCAACTTGTACACTGAGATAACCTCACCACCATCCTGCCCTAGCCCCATCCAGCTAAGCAGCAGTGTCAGGAGGGCAGCTCTGAGGCTCCACTTCCCATGTGTCATCATGCTGGCAATTTGTGAAGGATGAGGTTTGCACCATGATAAAAATCAACTACTGGGTTAGTGTGCATAAGATTTTAATCGAAGTTGCAGGCACAACCACCCACTCCTTTGCCACATTAAATATTTAGTGATTTGAGCGGAAAGGGTTGACTACTTTCTGCCATACAAATTTCAGGTAAAAGTCCTACTGCAATGTTAGGGTACAGTGTTAACTGCATACCACTTTATTCATTTACAAGGTGTATAGAATTCTTCATTCATTTCAAGTTATACTAGGAATCATGCTATAGAATCCTGATAGTCTTCTTCCTATTCTTGTTGGTTTCACCCAACTGCTCATGCAGTACCAATTTAATGTGAAAAGAAAATTTGTCAGAAGTAATTTATCATGCTTGAAGTATCATATTAATTTTCATATAACAATGGGTTTCAACTAGCATGGCACTTGGAAGCCCAGATATATAAGCTCAGGCTAAGTATCATATAAGGGACGCAGGTGGCGCTGTGGGTTAAAGCCTCAGCGCCTAGGGCTTGCCGATCGAAAGGTCGGCGGTTCGAATCCCTGCGGCGGGGTGCGCTCCCGCTGCTCGGTCCCAGCGCCTGCCAACCTAGCAGTTCGAAAGCACCTCCGGGTGCAAGTAGATAAATAGGAACCGCTTACCAGCGGGAAGGTAAACGGCGTTTCCGTGTGCGGCTCTGGCTCGCCTCCGTGTGCGGCTCTGGCTCGCCAGAGCAGCGATGTCACGCTGGCCACGTGACCCGGAAGTGTCTCCGGACAGCGCTGGCCCCTGGCCTCTTAAGTGAGATGGGCGCACAACCCCAGAGTCTGTCAAGACTGGCCCGTACGGGCAGGGGTACCTTTACCTTTACTTTAAGTATCATATAGCTAAAGAAAGCGTAGTCAAACCAGTTAAGCCAGAGGACTATAAATATTCTTGGATTGACATCAGTCTGGCTGATGAGTTGATTCTAGTAAATTAACAGCACAGTCCCATACTGAGAGGTAGATTCCATTATATCCAATGGAATGGTTTTTGGCTTAAGAATGTCACATAAGAATCTGAATTTGAACATTTATATATGGGCAGACTTCAGGCTTGTTAGATCTAGTTTGGGGTTGTTGTTTTTAGAAATCCAGGATCTACCAACCAGAGTGTGGTGCAAAAGACATACATCTAGAAGTGAAGAACTGGGTGCCTCTGAGCACATTCCAAATTCAGGGATTATTATTTTATTCAGTATTAGAATTGAGTTCACTGCTCTTTCACACAAAAGTTCTCTGCTGGCTACCTTCATTTCAACAGCGCAGATTAGGTAGGAAAAAGACATTGTTGCTATTGTTAAACAATTGTGAGTCAGAAAACCTCACTCCAGAGTCAGTGGACTTTCTCTGGGCTGTCTAGGGCAGTAGCAGACAGTTTGTTGCCTTGTAGGTACAGCAGATTAAAATTATTTTACTTTCTCCTACTGCAAATGGTTTTCAGGAAAAGTGTGAGTGAACAAGGATGGGGAGGAAGCTAGGAAAGAGTTCAATTTTAACTCCTGTCATTTTAATTCTTGTCAAGAATGATAGCAGGGCAATCCTATACATGTCTACACAGAAGCAAATCCCATTGAGTCCAGTGGTGTTTCCCAGGTCAGTGGGTATAAGATTGCATTGTAAAAAGGCTAGCTTTGCACAAGTTAAACACTGGATACAACAGGCCAGAGAGGCTTCCAAAAAAACCTAGTTTAATTAAAACTGTAATCCTACCCACATTCACTTGGAACTGTGCTCCATTCAACTCAATGGAGCTTAATGCTAATTAGACTGTATAGGATTGCATTGTTTAGTACTCTAAAATAACATGATACAGGAAAGTGATTTGGTACAAAAGGTAGGTTTTGTAACTTGAATGCTGTTGGGATAAAATCCTGGCTCCTTGTTATATACTTAAAAAACAAAACAAAAACTTTATTACTTCCTTTCTCTAACTTTATATGATCTCTTACACCTGTGAGTAAATTGAACAAAATATATCCAACAATACCTTGGAGAAACAATTTTAACAAGCATAGTACAATTCTCAGGATTTGTCTCTTAATCTTCTTCTAAAGTTAAGTAGGAAAACAATTAGAATTACATGCACATTTAGATGCATACTTAAGAGTGGAATATGAAGTATGAAATAAACAACACTTGGCGATAAAACGTGTCTTCATTTCATAGTTCTGTGTACTTGATGGTATTTATATAATAGGTTATGTAATGTTACACTGACAAAGAGATTTATCACACAACTGTATTGAATAACATGAAATGTATATCTATTCCATCAGTTTGGGGATGGTAATTTCAGTTAAGGTAGCAGAGAGTAATTTATTTTCACTCTGTCAAGTCAACTGTTGCCTTAACATGTCTTTGTTTAGCTACATATATTTACCACCTCAAATTTCTAAAGATTTTTCCTCATTTTTAAATGGGTATTTAATATATTTAATTATAAGTTGTTATTTATCAGTACTGAAACAGATTCTGTAAAGAGCCATTTTTTAACTTTTCCATTATTCTGCTTTTCTCTACCGCTTACTGCAATAAGTATACATGGTGCACAAAATGAGCCATTTTGTTTTAAAACAGATTGCAGATGAAAGGAAACCATTCATTGCCTGCTGTAATTACTAGAGCACTAATTACTCCTAATCACTGGCATCCAGGGTCAATAAGGATGACAACAGGAACATCAAAGACAAGACGTGCACTTGCAGTTACACATCTTTTAAACCAGGCTATAATTTTTTAATGGCGATCGTTTGTCACTTGACGCTAGAAGCGTTCAAAGTTGCTAATTTTTAATCCACAGATAGATAGATAAATAAATGTATATTTATTTCTTTTTCATTTGCAGTTTGACGGTGAGAACATGTATATGAGTATGTCAGAGCCGAGCCAGGAGTACGTGCCAGCCAGCCAGGTGGGTTAATTAATCTTCTCTGCCTTGTTTCAAATTGTAATTAAACAAATTCAAAGAGTTGCATTGCAAATGAGTGGCACTATCAGTAACTGCTGCAATCAGAAATAATCATAATTTATAAACAAAGCATTTAAGCCTTGTTTCCAGCTAATGAGATAGCACTGATAAAACGCCAGAGTTGGCAGTTGTTGAAGACACTACCTCGTTTGCTCTCCAGAATGCAAGCAGCTGTTTTGCCAGCATGATCGTTCCCAAGCAGTTGTTTTACCTTTAGGAAATCCTCTTTACAGGTGCATGCTATTTGTTTATCTGACTACAGACAACTTCATCATTATAAGCCACAGGTGCCACAAATTGCTTAACTTATTACGTTCAGGTCTGTTTGGTCTAAAGAACTGGTGTATTCAATTGCAAGGGCACCCTATTCCTCCCAATAAATTCTAACCTACCACATGGCCTGTTAAGACCTTCAGAGTTACAAAACAGACCAGACAATAAAATACTAAAAAGCAAACAAAAGTTCATGCTGAATCAGGTCTGGCTAGTCCAGACATTTGTTTCTGATGCTGGCAGGTATATATATGGCAGATGTAACATAGTAAAGAATATATATATATATATATATATATATATATATATATATATATATATATAACCACACACCCACATACCCTTCATTCTGTAATTAAAAACTTTAACATGACTGGGCCATGATGTTAAATATTTTCTTTTTTAAAGCTGTGTTTAAAAAGAGAGTGTTCCCAGAAGATTACTTCCCAGTTGCCTGCTGAATTCATTTTAGAGTGCCTTTTGGAACTTCTATTATTGAACTTGCTTGGCTAAGACTGCTATAAACTCTGCACGTAGTTTTGAATAGAACTGTTTGATTAAAAATTGGGGGTGGGATATTCTTTTTTAACCTTTACATCCAAAAAACTGTCTTGACAAGTTTAGCAGTACTGTGTTAGATTAAAGCAACCAGGCATCATCTTGTTCATGCCTTAAGGGCTTTGAAGCACAAGGGCTAATTGAATTTGTTTGAAACTGTAGAAGTACAAACTCTCTGAATGATTGCTGTTACAAAGCAGCTGCTACCTTTCAGAGAATCATTATGTCTGTCTTAAATAGTTTTGAACAAAGAATGTACCTCCACATTTTCCAACTGAGCCATTTTCCTTCTGCTGATATGTCTATAGTATGCATATTAAGACACCAGGTATCACTTCCTTGGGATATTTTAAGGTATTTTTAGAAGTTGGTTACATATTTTATGCCACAGGACCATCTCAGGTATCTACCAAAAGGATGCTAAAATGCCCTTTATTGGTTGTGGGATTAATCTATATTTATGATTTTACTCAGAGTATATCCATTGAAACTAGTAGACTTGAGGTTGTCATGTGCATTGTTTTCAGCAGGTATACTCTGAAAATGACTTAATGTTGTCTACAGCCTATACTTTTAAACTTTAAATACATGTATTCAAAATGCAACAAGAAAGGAAAATTCCACAGATGAAAAATGTTCATGCTGCTTCTCATGAATTTATACTTCACAACGAGAAATAAGATGAATGTACTAAGAAAGCTGAACTTCAAATTCCTTATGTTCACTAGAATGTGTTCATATTCATGGAGGCATCTTAGGGCCTTATTCTAAGGCTTTAAAAGTCAATTCATCACCTTTAGGCTAACATAAGTAAAAACTCAACTGTCAATCAGGAAAAAAGTATAACATCAAACATCTGCATAGCTTGGTAATCCAAGACAACTTGCCTCACAGCATCACTTGACAATTATCATTTCTGTTCAATTTTCAAATCAGTACATGCTTTGGGACTTATGTACTAAGTTGCTAAGTAGCAACATATGGCTCACTACAGTTCCTGTGATGTTGCTGCAAGCAAACAGCATAATTCCAAACTTGAAATGATTTCCACAGAAAGCCATTCTTGGAAATGAGCCAGAAGTATAACTATACCATAAAAAATAATGATATTCTTTTAGTTTGTCCCAAAAGACTGTTTGATGCTGCTAAGCTTGTGTATATTTTATATATGTAAATATTGTATTCTTGGTGACAAATATCTGGTGTAATGTTATGCATCCCAGGCAGCTTTTAAAATATTCTAGCCGCTCAGATATTCATTATCACACAGTAAATGATGACGTTTTCATTAATAATTGAACTTCAGTGTGATGATATTTAAAATAGCATGGAATATGCACCCATTAGGGACTCTTTTGCCTTTGCCTCATGGCAATCTTCCATGGTCATCTGTGTGCATCTCCTGATAGTATTTTCCATATGACATATCATGGAACTTCTTAGATGACCATAGTATTTTATCAAGAGTCCCTTGGTTGTGATTATGGAATAATCACCCTGGAGAACACATCAGACATGATGCCCTACGGAATGGGCATTGCCTGTTTCTGTAAGTATCCAAGATCTAGTGCTTTAACATATAATGATGGTTATATTTGAGATTATGAATTAATTTCCACCAATTCTAGCCTCTAAATCAGTGAAACACATCTGAAAGGCTCTATAATTACTTGATAAGATGGGGCAAATTCTTTTTTATTTTTCCCCACTGCATGACCTTTGCAATTTGCTTTCTAATTTTTTTGTTGATGAATTGGTCTTCCGGGCCTGATATTGCACCCCTTTATTTTTCACACTTTTTTGTTCTCCTAAACAGCTTTGATATTGGCAGTCTGGTGCCTTCCCTTTATAGTTCAATATAAGCTTGGATTACAGTTATTATTAATTTTTGTGTAAGGCTATACCTCATTAAAAATATATGTTAATTTAAACACTGTATGCTATCTATAATGTGTTATACAACTTTTATCAGCTGCAGTAGCTGGCTTCTCTGTTAATCAATAAAACAAAAATAACAAAAGCTATTATTTTATCTTCCAGAAGGCAAACAAAAAATCAATCATCCAATGATACATTTTCAGGAAAGTGCTTGGGTTATTTTCTCCCAGCTCATAATGCCTGCTTTTATTTTCTGCGTGAGATAACATACCCTTGGATGGTTCATACCCAGTATAAAATGCCCCTTAAAATATGCACTGTATGTTCTTCTGTGCTTCTTTTCAGGTGTAAAAAGTACCCTGCAGGTATCATAAAATGTAGGCTCCTTTCTAGGAAACTTTCTAGGGCAGCAGTTTAAAGATAAACAACCATGGGGAATATTGAATGAAGATGACCATCTAGGACTATCTGTGGGCATTAAAGTATTTTGAACAACTTATTAGGCAAACGACTATGGACCTGTTCCTTGCTGCAAAGGCTCCCTCTGTAAAGTGAGCTTGACCTGTTGACCCTTGACCCAGTGAAACAATAACGATAGGAGGCTGCAAATTAATCTAGTTAATCTCACAATGTCTGGCATCTCAACAAGCCCAAACTAGTTACTCAAACCCGTCTTCAGCATAGCATTCAAATGATTACTCTGTGCAATCCCAGAGGTATTCATTACAGACAAAATTGCTCTTGCTGCCTTGCATACAAGCTGAGTTTTCAATGGGAAATGAAAGGCTGCCTGGAAAAATAGGACACCTAATTAAGTTAAACTACTCTAGCATTTGGCTTGACATCTTCATTACTCAAAATTAAAAAGATGCTTCACTTGAGCACACAAGTTACTATTGTTTATGTTGTTGCCTTAAATTGGCGGCTCACACGGCAGTCTGTTTTTCAGAATTATATCTTTTAATAGCTCGCATATTTCTTGCAGTTTATAAAAATGTCTGAAGAGCTACCAGAGGTACTCATAATAGTCTATATACTGTAAGTACAAATGATTGCATATCCAGTCCTAAGTCTCAGCTGTTAGATGTTGCGCTGGACTCTCACACAAGGCTTACCCATCCTGTGAGTCTTTACTGATTTAATTTTTTCTCATCCACCCTAATTTTGCAGATTAAATTGAATACTACTTCCAATAACTGTGTCCCCAAGACCAGATTCCTTCTCCAAGAGGTGCTTGGGACTGTATGGCCACCTAGAGTTGTTGTTTTTTTAAGTAGTCTTTTCAGCTCCCTTTGAGTGGTGCTCAGTGGAGAAGCAATACAACAAAATTGTATAGAGCAGCAGTCAAAATCAGAAATTGGAAGTTCTTTTGACAATAGCAGAACAGAAACTGAATCAATTTTGGCTCAATTTTACTTCTGATTCTGAATTAATGGGTTGCATCCTAAGATGGAAAGAGATTTTTACTGATTTACTTTCCTGCTTGCAGATCATATGACCCTCACCCCGAAAAACAGCATAAGAGGTAACATGGGGGATTACAAAGGAAGATGGAACTGGTGACAGTCGCCCCCTCAGTTTCCATTCAGATGCCCCTTTTGTCAGGAAAGGACTGTTTGTGAGTGGAAAGTCACCTTTAGATCCAACGTGTGTGTGTGTGTGTGTGTGTGTGTGTGTGTGTGTGTTTTAATGTGCAGTAAGCCCCAGTTTACATATGCTATCAAGCCTAAAGCTAAAACTGTGTGTAGTCAAAACACGTTGGGTTAAATGGGGAGTAGGTTTACCAAAGTCATTTTCTCCAGAATCCCAGTCTCTTTCCTTACCTTTTATACCCGCCCGTCCCCATTTTTTTTCTTTTCTTTTTTTTTGCTACTCTCGTAAAACTGAATGCGCACAAATTAAATGTGTGTAATTTGCAGGCTTACTGTATATAGTAGAATGGAGGTGGATTCAAAAGGGAAATAATACTAAGCAAAATTTGACTGTGTTAAAATACAGCTGTCTTTGTCATATTAGGGAGTCACCTATTCACATACAGAAGTGTATTGCCCCCTCCCCCACCATCAGATTAATTCAGCTAGAAAATAGGTTCTGTAAAAATTAATAGAGAATTAGTAAGAGTAATTTTGGATTTCACCCTAGGAAACCCAATTTCCTTTCTTTCTGCATAGTACACCTTGTTGTGTTCTGATATGCATTATGATGGAATGTTTTCATAGTAAGCGACTTTAGGTTTGCAGCCTAAGACTATCACAGTAATGAGAACATATGAAAAGCACAGCATCTTCATTGCCAGTTTTAAAATCAAAGATGTTAATGAAGCATCTGACAGGTTAAATGTGGTGTATAATATACATTGTTGTGTAGTAGCAATGTTAATATTAAGACATATTTTTATGCTGCAGTTTGATTGCTACATTGTTTTTAATGGTGTAGCGTTGATTAATTCTACTGCGTTTCTTTCCAGTATAACTTAGGCTATCTGACAACCGAGTCTATAAAACAGTACTTGCAAGCAAGCATCATTGATTCCAGCAAAACTTACCGGTACTTTCAAGTACTTGTGTTCAGGGTTGAGGGATGAAAATTATCACTTGGACATTTATTTTCATACTAAAGCTCTATGCTTCACAAACACTAAAATATAAAAGTAATGGGTGGCAGACTGCATGGCTGATGCAAGGAAAGAAGAAGAGGAGCAAAAGGAAATCATTTTCAATGGGTTTTTAAAATCTTGTTTTATCTATATGTGCCACTTTGATAGCTGAAAAGTGAAGTAAAGTTTTTAAAGAAAGGGGGAGGGGAAATACTTTAAAATGTAAAAAAAAAGTACGTTCGGAATGGAGTGGAACATCATGAACCTCACATGTTCTAACAGGATGCAGTTTGATCTCTTTAAATATAGAATAAAAGACAACCAAAAATCACAGTTAAGAAGAAGCAAAGAAAAAAGCATGTATCATATGACAGGACTCAATTATTACTTTTGGATAGCTTTATTAGGGAAGGACAAGACTTAGTCCCTGGTAGCACTATATATTGTTGCAAGCAAAGATCAGAATGCTATCTAAAAAATATTTGGGTCTACGTATATGTACAACTTTGGAAACGAACTGTGAAAGACCAAACCCTGCAACAAACCCAGATACCAACTCTATCCCTGTATCCAGGAGTGGCTGGCGTGGAGGACCACAGATCTAATCACCTGACATTGTGTTGCTGACATGTACTGAGCAGTGAGGGGCAGGGCACAGTGGCAGTAAGGTCAAACTACCCCAATCTCACACACACCCCGTCCTCACAGTCTTGGTGTGTGGCAGTGACACTACTGCTATGAGGCAGCTTTGTGGGCCCTGTGCTCCCCAATGGTCATTACTGTTTTTACCTGCTTGGGCAAAACTACTACAGAACCTAATAATGTTAGCCACAACTTCAAGGACTCGTTCACCTGTTCATCTTCCAATGTGATCTATATCATCATCTGGCAGCAATGTCCTGCTGCATTCTGTCTTGGACAAACAAGCCAGTCTCTGCACAAAGGAGTAAATGGATACAAATCTGATATTAATATGTATATATTGCTTAAGACATTTGATAGTTTTTAAGGTGCCACAAGAGGGACGCAGGTGGCGCTGTGGGTTAAAGCCTCAGCGCCTAGGGCTTGCCGATCGAAAGGTCGGCGGTTCGAATCCCTGCGGCGGGGTGCGCTCCCGCTGCTCGGTCCCAGCGCCTGCCAACCTAGCAGTTCGAAAGCACCTCCGGGTGCAAGTAGATAAATAGGGACCGCTTACCAGCGGGAAGGTAAACGGCGTTTCCGTGTGCGGCTCTGGCTCGCCAGAGCAGCGATGTCACGCTGGCCACGTGACCCGGAAGTGTCTCCGGACAGCGCTGGCCCCTGGCCTCTTAAGTGAGATGGGCGCACAACCCCAGAGTCTGTCAAGACTGGCCTGTACGGGCAGGGGTACCTTTACCTTTACCTTTAAGGTGCCACAAGACTCAAACATGCCTTTTAGTATCTTTGTCAATAGTGTGCATTTTCCGCTGTTTGGAGAGAGGTAGCACGTATGCAGCAATAGGACCATACTGGTATTTCATCAGACACTGAAAAGATGCGGGCATGGTGAGGAGTCCAGTTCACATATGGGTTGTAATAATGACCACAAGGAGCTAATGCTGCTTGGTTACTTTCTGAGTAACAGTTACTAATTACCTAGTACAATCAGTGAATAGATTATTGCATCTGCAGCCATTTAGCTGCCTTAAATTTCCATGGAAATGGGGTTCTATCTGTTGGCATGGCTTTTACCTTTTGCTGCCAGCAGCAATCCTATACACATGAGGAGTAACCCCCATTGAATTGAATGGGACTTAGTTGTAAATACACATGGATAGGATTGTGATGAACCAGTTTAAGGTTGGGTTACTACCTATATGAAAATAGTTGGGGAAGCTATTCAGATGGCATGTTTAATTAATAAACACCTATTTCCTTTTAGGGCACTCTGAATTTGCCGCTTTAAAAATCAGTTATGCAGCAGTCAACATTCTCCTGGTCTTGTAGTAGAAAAATAATGTTTTGCTTGAAGCACTGCCCTTTATCTAATGTGAATTAAAGAAACTGATGAACACTTCACAGGGAAAATGTACCTTCTGCAACAATATGCTCTTGATGACTTCTGCTTGACTTAATTTATTGTGTGTGTTTTTAAATGATTGTGACTTATTGCTGTTGTCTGTTCAATAAAGAAATATAAGAAATTCTTTACAGGATCATTGACTTAGACATATCAGTGATGCTGTTGGACATTTTTTGTTGAGTGTTAAGATGATTTATAAAGTAGATTGAAGTGTTGTACAGTAATGTATTATATCGAGGGAAGAGAAGCTGTCACCTTCTAGATGTTGCTGGACTACAACTCCCATCATCCCTAACCATTGGTCATGTTGAAGGGAGCTGGAGTCCAGTAACATCTGGTGAGCCATAGATTCCCCAACCCTGATTTTTTAGTTCCACTCTATCCTAGTTTCCCACTGCTTGGTTCTTCAATACTCCTAACTTTCAGAAAGATGCATGTTGTGGCTTTCCCTCTGTTTTAACAAATTATGTCTACAGTAGTCTATTCCTAGCTACAAAAATACTCATTTCCATTAAAGTCACTATGATGTAAGCATGTGTAACTGGGTATAAGCTACAAGGTTTGACCCAATGAAGGTGCTAAAGAGCTTACTAATGATTAGGTTGCATTTTGCTACCACACTGAGATCATCATTCTTTCAGTAAAGTATGGTCAATAATATTCGTGTCTAATAGATTTGTGGGGAAAGAGAGGTGGACCGCAACTGCTGGAAAGCAGTCAAATTTTAGTGATTGAATTCAAGCTAGAATTAGTCACTGAACAAGCATCAGGAAACAAAGCCATTTCCATGTAACCCAAAGGAGAAAGGTGGCATATATTTATACTTAATTACTATCTTTTCATTTTCAAATACTTTGATGATAGTCAGGATGTCATTATAATTATTATATATTAGCTTCACTTATTAAGTCATGCTCTGTGCTTTGCCATGAAGTGTTACTGGGCATATTTTACAGTCCATTTAAGAGACAATAGTTTAGACTCACTTAGCTGGTATTGTGTCAGGCAATTCACTCACGTTGCTGACCTTCAGTACATACTGGAACCTGATAATTTGTTAGAATGTGAATGACTGGATCCTATAGGATATAGCATACTGTTCTGTCACAAGACCTGATATTGTAGGCAGATACATTGACACATCTCAGTTGTATTTTATATTAGTGGTGGGATGTGGGGTTCTGGCTTTCATAAGTTCATTGACACAGTTGGAAAAATGTTGTTGTTTAGTCATTTAGTCGTGTCCGACTCTTCGTGACCCCATGGACCAGAGCACGCCAGGCACTCCTGTCTTCCACTGACTCCCGCAGTTTGGTCAAACTCATTCTGGTAGCTTCGAGAACACTATCCAACCATCTTGTCCTCTGCCATCCCCTTCTCCTTGTGCCCTCCATCTTTCCCAACATCAGGGTCTTTTTCCAAGGAGTCTTCTCTAGTTATGAGGTGGCCAAAGTATTGGAGCCTCAGTTTCAGGATCTGTCCTTCCAGTGAGCGTTGAAAAAATAGAAATTATCTAATTTGTTAGTTTCCACATAGTGTACATTTATTTACTATTATGTTGCGAGAGAAATATTTATAACACAGTTCCACTATGTCTAAATTATCTCCAGCAAAACATAGATTGATTTTCATGTAATAAGTGAGCGTGTGAGACTTCCATAGTGAAGTCACCATCATTTCACTCTCCTTTAAGTATTACGCAGATGCTCTTAACCTGCTCTCCATTCCTCAAATCATGGATATTCTCACAGGTGTACATATTCTTTACATATAGTGCTGCTTCTCCACCCTTCCTGTTTGGTCTATTCCTTTTGAATAGGTTATACCCCTCATTTTCTACATTCCAATAATGAGTCTCATTCTCAGGATCCAACACTGTGTGACATGTAGCAAGGTGAAGGTGAGATAGTCACGGGTAGCTTTCTGAGAGCATTAAAACTTGTGGTTTAGTTTGTTCTACATTGCCATAAGGCAGCTCTAAAAAAGACACCATGTTAAGGTTGTCTTTTTGCTCATTCACCTTGATATACAGCACAAGTTGCTAAGAATTCCTTGTGCTTCCCTGCTGTTTTTTCAGTAAGAAGCAAACTGATTATATGTTTGGCAAAGGGGTGTTTGGGTTAGAATCTCCAAGCCACTCAGTCATCCAAGGCATGTATAACAGATTTTCAGTAGAATATCCTGATGATTCACCTCCAAACTTACTAGCAAGTATCTGAGTCAAACCTGGCAGCCATACCTTATACTGAAGCCATACCTTATACCTTATAGGTGGGATTGATGGGCTTCTCCTGTTGACCCGCAGAAGACCAATTCCCTTGTCCAGAATGTAGGGATCTTGGACTTTCCCAAGGCATTCTCAGTCTTTCATGGATATCCTAGTTTCTGTTAGGAGAGGCCCTTCCTAAGAAGTTCTTCTTTTTTGATTGGAATATATGTATTCCCAGAACTTGACACACATGTATTTTCCTTCTCCCATTGCAACTTTGAAGAGTATTGTGTACAAATTTCTGGAGAGTAGCTCAGTGGTGCCCCCCCCCCTCGGTCAGGGTTAACATTCAGAGCATCTAAGTGGTAGGCAAACTAAGGCCCAGAGACCGGATCCTGTCCAATCGCCTTCTAAATCTGGCCCACGGACGGTCCGGGAATCAGCGTGTTTTTACATGAGTAGAATGTGCCCTTTTACTTAAAATGCATCTCTGGGTTATTTGTGTGGCATAGGAATTCATTAATTTTTTTGCCTCCAAAATATAGTCTGGCCTCCCACAAGGTCTGAGGGACAGTGGACTGGCCCCGTGGTGAAAAAGTTTGCTAACCCCTGATCTAAGTCATATTTCCTTCTAAGCTAGTAAAGGAGAGCAATTATAACAACAACCCTTTGTAGGGTATCAGAGTGCATTGCCCATTGCAGTTTCCCCTTGGCCACAATATGGCCAGAATGGAAGCAAAGTAGGCAGATTGGAAGCAAGAGATTGAAAGGAGATAGAATTCAGGAGAAAGCAAATTATACCTGTATATGTTCTTCAAGTCATTCAGGAATACTTGAGCATTATAAGCCATGTTGCTGTGGCTTTAAACCAGGCTTCCTCAACCTTGGCCCTCCAGATGTTTTGAGACGACAATTCCCATCATCCCTGGCCACTGGTCCTGCTAGCTATGAATCATGGGAGTTGTAGGCCCAAAACATCTGGAGAGCCGAGGTTGAGGAAGCCTGCTTTAAACAGTGCTTCAGTAAACATGCACCTGAAGGGAGAATAATTTAAGGTGTTCTAATGCTGCTACAACAGTTTCAAAGGCTACTGTCTTACCCAACTCTCTTTCTCATGCACAAGCCCCTTTCACAAAATAGTTCAGTTATAAGAATACACTTACAAGACTTTGTGCTGATGAAAACAAACACAGCATAATTCTGAACACTTGAAGAAGAAAAGAAATGAGTTTTCCTTTGTCTTGCTGACATCCAACATAATTCAGTTGATTCACTGTTATTTAGAAAATTATTACTCTGCTTCTGTTGGATATTTACCATCTGCCTAATTAACACCACCAGCCAGCAGGAAGAAAAGAAAAAAACCTTATGCAATCAAATTATCATTTAGGTGGATGACTTTACATTAATTTGTATGTAAAAATAATAATAATTGTAATTTGGAATGTGGTTACAAATATATAACTTGATCCAGCTGGATAATGCAGGCATGGAAGCAGTACTTTGTACATGGATCCAGGCTGCATCCAGTTTCTGTTGTTGGACTGAAAGTCATGAGAGCTACTGCTCCAAACAGATGGTAGGAGCTGTCAGCACCCATTAATTTGTTGGGTGGACAATGGGTAGTACTGTCAACACCATTCACTCCCAAAACTGTTTGTTTGTTTGTTTGTTTGATTGATTTATATGCCACCCTTCATCATAATATCTCAGGGCTGTTCACAGATTGTAGGTCCTGGGTGGCCAAGTTGATATCACTAACAGTCTTGATTGGTGTATATGTGTGTAAGGTTAACATTTACATCCACAACTGTGCATAGAGCTGAATCTACTTGTAGATACCCATGTAACTGTATCAGAAACAGACTTACATTCTGTTTCTAGGTTAATTTGGTTCTTCTAGTATAGCTGAATGAATGTATTCTTCTCCTGTACACCTTAGAGCAACATTGAAGCACAATATTTCTCTCCCCCCCCCCACTTCTATTATTTTTGTCCTTGAGTGGCAGGGAATCTTATGAGGTCTTTTTGATCCAATGTTAATTTCATAAATTGCATTCCACTTCCAAAGTCCCCATGAAAAAGGTATTCAACCTGATCAAGACTCTGAGAAAATTGTAATGGGGCCCTTGAATTCAGCTGCTGGGGAGGGGGTTTTCTATCTAATGGAAGCTGTGAAAATATCAAAGGTTTTATGCCTTTGAGGCAATTTTTATTCTACACACAGTAGTGCAATTGCTTTATTACAGTGTAAGGGTGTTTAAAATGGTTTCTTTTCCAATGCAGAAATGACTGCTTAATACTCTATAGGATTTGAAAAGGGAATATGGTCATTTTGTTTAAAGTTTGTGGTGTTTTTATTTATCTGCTGCCTTTTATCCTACCCTATCTTAAGGCTTAGGGTTCATGACATTTTAACTGAAACTCTGCTTTTCATCTTTCCACAGTCTTTTCCTGGCCCAAGTCTAGAAAGTGAAGATTTTAACATACCTCCCATCACTCCACCTTCATTACCTGACCATTCACTGGTACATTTGAATGACACAGAATCTGGTTATCCTTCACTGTGTCACCCGATCAACCATAATGGCCTGCTTCCATTCCACCCACAAAACATGGACCTACCTGAAATCACAGTCTCCAATATGCTTGGCCAAGATGGAACACTGCTTTCAAATTCACTGTCGGTGGTAAGACTTTTATCTACATATTTTTCAAAGCTTGTTTCAAGTGCCCTTATATCCTTCTGTAATTGGATTTAAGCATCTAGTACTGTTTTGTGGTTTGCATATGTAGCTTTCGTAATAGATTATGTCTGATATGCAGTGGTTTGAGCTAGTGGCTGGTGAACTCTTCCTGATTCAATTAAGAATTAGACTCAGCAAATAAAACTGCCCCCCCACCAAGAATCAGAAAATATTTGTTTCTCTTCCTGAGTCCAGAAACATTTAGGGTGTGTTGCTCTCCTGATGAGCAGAATCAGGCCCAAATATCAGGCCTCCCACTCCTTCCCTCAAATATACTGGATATATGGTAGAGAGCTATTCCTTAGGCTTCCTGGTACCTGTAACACAAGGGAGAGAGGGAGGGAAAACCCTGGTTTAGGCTTCATAGTGGAACCTTTGAAGGTAAATGTATTTGATTTATAATTAAGCTAAGCATTGTGAGCTGGAAATATTTATAGTTCCAAACCAGGCTTGTAAAAGTTTTGGTTACATCACCTGCTTAGATTTAAACCTACATTGAGACACAAGTAGAGTTCTTTCAGTTTGACTGGATATGGTCCAAAATAGTTATCTACAGTAGAAAACCATAGATCACATTTGTACCAGTGGCAAGAAATCCACAGCTGGCCCTGCTTTTTCTTGCTTCTTCTTATCACACGTGTTGTTCATTCCAGTGTTGGAAAATAGTTGAGGACTAGACAGTCCATTGATTTTTCTGCTCTTTTGAGGTCAGAGCTTGACCATAGTCCTTCTATTCTACTGGGTGAAAGGTTATTTTTAGTAATTTTGGGAACTACTTCCAATTTGCTTCAGTTTCAACTTACAGATAAAATAAACTATTCCATCTTTACATAAAGGAAAGCGATCTGAATGATATGGAGGGTCTTAACAATACAAAAGTAAAAGTACCCAGAGAAGGTAAGGGTAAGCATCTGGCACTTCAACAAAGTGCTCCAGCAGTGCTTCATGGATGTGACCTCTTCTGTACTGAAGTTAGAGTTTGGAAGCTGAGTGTTCCCCTAAGTATTGAAGCTTCATATCTGATTCTTGCAAAGAAATGGGAACAATAGAACTTTGAGAGCTTATAGATCATTGCACTGAGCAACTGGAGCAAGGGAAAGGAGAGCGAGGCCAAGGGATGCATGTAGCCAGCTTTCTTCTGAGATCTTAAAGTAGGACAGGCAGAGAGAAACTAAACTCAAGGGGAGAAAAATGATTTAATAAGACTCAAATAGTTTGTTTTCCCTTGAATTATGTGTGATCATTGTTATTTCATCACAGGGTATTTATTTATTTATTTTAGGAAATGGATAAAGCCATTCATATTAAAGCAATCTCTAGGCGGTGCACAATAAATAAAATGTAGAACAGCAAAATCTTTGTTTCATTCATTCTTTCTCTGTGTTCATCAGAGCCCTTCCTTAACACTTCTCAGAAGGCTAAAACCTCAGTCTCGGCCAGTGGACATCAACGAGAATGTCATCCAGGGAGGAATCAAGCAGTGAAGATAGGGATTAGCCCCCTGGAACTAGTGGCAGATATTACAGGAAAGGGTACAGGCAGAATCACCAGTGATTCACACAAGCAACTTCCTTTCCAATTATAACACACAAAACTGTATGGAGCCAACTCCTAGGGGCCAAGGTTCCTTTGCCCCCCCCCCATAAAATAATTGAGCACCGCCCTCCCCCCGAAGTTGATGGGCATTGCCATTCAAGTGGTTTGTGTGCCCCACATCATGTGATTAATTATGCAGGGTGGGGGAATCCAGAGATGAAGCAGGCAATTAGCTGCCAACTACTGAGTCATAATAACTATTATAGCCCCAATTCTGTCACTACTCTTTTTCTTGTATCCGGCCAAACTTGCGGCGGAACGTTTTTCTTCCACACTTTTTCTTTACAGTCCCCAATGACCTAGCTGACCTCTTCAGCAAGTGCTCCTTATATATCTTAAAATTCTTTTATGCTGCCTAAAACTAAACCTCATTTTCCCCGCCTAGGTCCCGAATCCATCATCCATCACACCTTTCCTTTTTCTTTAGCAGTCTGAGCTCGTTCTTGGGAGCTCATCAGTCCAAAGCAATTCAATATAGCACTTACTAGATTGTATTGAGATAAGACCTCATTCACTGACAATGGTTGTTTTGGAAAAGGTTGGTTTGGGGGTTTTTTTATTGTAAAGTAAGAAACCAAGGTTATTTATTTATTTTTTGTACCAAAGAACATCTATGTTCTTTTAAAGGTCTATTATCTGCATGGCAGTTAAAATAGAGCACATATTCTTTCAACATTATGACATATTTTGGAAACTAAAGAAGGAAAAGATAAGATGGATTTCACTTTATCTGAGTGGTTTAAATTTTTAAATTGTGAAGTTTAAAGTGAAAAAAGACAGTAAAAGGCAGTAAAAGTGATGGATTTATTTCTGAAATGCTCATTTTTGTACTAGCAACAAAAGCTTGGATAATGCGGGTTTATTATCTAGCTTAGCATATATTCAAAGCTCCCTTTGCATTCTAAAGGCTACTGAACAAGTGTTTTGACAATGATTACATCAATAGGTAGAACAGAGGACACATGAAACTAAAGTAGAAATGTTTCTATGAGTTTGTAGCAAATGCAGCATATCAATACATTCAAATGCTTTCACTGTAGCATTTCCAATTTGCTGCTTACAGGAAAGAATGACATATTGAATAATACCACTTTCAAAGAGGACCATTGTTGTTTCCATTTCTGAAATATTCTTAAATGTTTGCATTAATTTATTTTATATAAATTTTTTAATATGTCAGAATGTTATTTGATTTTTTAAAATCTATAGAACACCAAAGATCAGATAAAGTTACCAGATTCAGAATAACGAAATCATTCATTTAAAATAAAGTAAATATTATAGGGATTCAGTTTCTTCATACAAAAACTCAATATCACAGCATTAGCATTCCATCATATTGGCTGCAATAAAGGCTGCAAACTGTTATATAACATTTCTGCACCAATAGCTGAAGCCTATTTTTTAATTTCTTGAGAGGACTAAAGAAAGCATCTTACAAAACACTGGAGGAAATGGAACACCTCTACTTTATTTTTATATATCATGTAACATGTTTATTTTTTTGTAACTGGTGGTAGTGAACCTTATGTAAGAAATGTCAGCTGTCTGTAAAGACAGCAGCATTTTTTATAGTTTGAGCTAAGCTCAAGTTACTTGTGGATCTCAGCTTGAATGTACTCAGAAGGATTTTTAACTTTCTCCCTTCTCAGTACCACTTTCCCTTTAACACATCAGAAACTTCTGACCATCTCTCTCCGTCTCATCTTCCACCACTTCATGTGAAGCGAATCTGTGTGTCACATAAGTGTGAGCTGAGCTCTGAGTGCTTTATACCTTCACCTGGTGTTGGCTGATTACATTTGATTGCTGTGTTGTGCTGAAAACCAGGGCTTGCAGTGTGAGAGAAAACAGAATCCCTGTGACCCAAATGTGTGGGGTAAATAACAAAATAATCAGCTGTGTGCCTGGATTCAAAACACAGGGCTAAACACAGGGCTGAACTCTGCAGCAGGGGAGAGCACCCAGTTGCAGAGTTTAAAGTCAAGCAGAAGTATAACATTAGGAATATAGTTTGTTAAACACTTTTATTTCATTTAGTCTTCTTGCAAACAGCACTCCCCTCTTTCTACCCCTCTTAGCATGAACAGGACCACACACTGTAAAGTAAGTTTTAAAAGCTTTACTTGCAAAACATTCCAAAGGTCAGATTAATGCATTTATCCAAGCAGCAGCAAAGAGAACACAGGCAGAATACGCTTGGGTAGAAAATAAAGATAGTTTCAAACAAGTGATCTAAGCTTGGATCTTGCTTAGACACGTCTTCCTTGGTCATTGACATGGTGGAGAGAGAGAGGGAACAGGAAGAGAAGGCTTCGCTTCCTGCCTCATCAGAGAAGAGGGCATGTGACCTAGCCGAGTCTAGGTTTCCAGCTTTTTTGTCCTAACCCATCATACACTAACTAGTACTCATACATAGTTATGTTTGACTGCAATTTCTCACATGCAGAACTTGCTGTGACCCACTGATAATCTGTGCATTCTTCCAGAACTAGAACATTACTGAGTTGCACACACAAAGCTTATAGTTTAAACTTTAACAGAGTGGGTACACCGTAGATAGAGGGAGCAAAAAAATAGTTGCACAAGGATAATGTGTATAACATGTGAGAGAGAATTCAATTGACCATACTTAGACTTAATTTCTGCCCAATGGCACAACCCTTTACATATATATTCTGAATGAAACTCAACTGATTTCAGTGGACTATATCTCCAGATAAGTGTGTTAGAGATAAGTGTGTAGAGGACTGCACCCTAAAAATACTACCAAAACCACCAAATAATACAAAAGGCACTTTCTATATATAATGCGCATTCCCAGTTTAAGTGTCTACCCCAGATGGCTTGATTCGGAAGCTATTTCTCTATGCTGAGATAACACTATATGAAAAAAGAAAATACTGATGTCCCTCCTCATGAGAGTCCATAGAAAGTCTACACACACACACACACACACACACATATTAAACCCACCAAAAAGTAATGAACAAAGTTGTCTCCTCAAAAATACACTCATGTGCAGGTATATCACAGTTTCTCATTCAGTAATGGAGGAGTACAACTGGGTAATATGGGATGATACTGCCTAGATAATATTGACTTCATTCAAGCAGCAATATTAGGAAGAATATGTAGATGCAAAATCTCTTCAGTTTTTTAAAACTGAAAAAAAAAAACACCCACCCGATTGTCTCTCCCAAAGCTTGCTACGAAATATCATGAAATAATCTAAGAAATGCCTGATGTTAATGCAATATGGTGCTTTATTCCCCTCTTAACAGAGATTCCATAGAGGTTGAAGGAAAAGAGAAACCAAACATTTATAAAATTGTTGCTGTAGATATAATTAGATCCATTTTAGGACCAAAAGTTTTATGTAGCAAACTGACAGAAGGATACACAATAATTATAGTTCGTTGACAAGCTGAAGAGAGTTCCCTTTTTATCTTGCAGCTTTAGAAACTAAACTGTAAATAAATATGCTATTTGACAGATTGTAATTGCCATCAGCAGGGCATCTTTTCATTTAATCAGATGGTGTTATTAAAAAGGGGGTTACAATTAAACATTTTATAATGTGACGTAGAACTCCATTAAAATTCTCCAGCAAACAGTAATTTACATTTGATGCTTCTGCAGCCCCTTTCTATTTGCAGAAATGTTATTGGCTGTGACCTTCCACTGGATGGGTCTCTGTTTGCTGCTCTTTTCATTCTTTGATAAATGATATTGAGCATCCTGTCTCTCTCCCTCTCTGCCTGCCTCACAATGCACTTGAAAATATAGCATGTCTACATTAGATCCTTTTGACCCTTACAGTGGAACATGCAAAACAAACGAAATGAAATGTTGAATTCTCTTGATGTAGAATTAATGTTCTGGATTTATTTTGCAAATAGTAGGTTCTATCCAATTTGCTATTAAATCTGTTTCACTCAAGAGTAATAGGATTCTTTGAAAGGAAAAAATAGCAGTTAGGGCTCAACTTAGGAAATCATTTAATATCACTCAGTGAAGGATACTTTGGAGAATAAACACACACACACACACACACACATACACACACACTGAGCAAGAGAGCTCACATTTCAGAAATGTTAAGGCAATGTCTCTTGCTGGGTTCCCCTTTTCACTTATATTCCTGTTCTTTACTGATGTTCTTTATATAAAAGAACTGATTGAGTTGTAGCTCTATATCCTGCCTTCTGAATAAATACAAACCTATTTTTTTCTGTGGGTTTGTGTTGTAGAGACTATACAGTGGAGTATTTGATCCAAAGTACTGATATAGACATCTCATTTCTGGATCACCACATACATTTCTTAAGAAAAGTTAGTATATGTGGGAAGAAGAGAGAGCAGGCTGCCTGGGGTGAAGGATAAGATGGTACCCCATGATTCCACATGTAGAAGCCAACTGGAATGGCATTTCAATCTTAATTCTGAGTGGGTACATCAAGAGGAAAAAATCTAGAATTCACACATGCTTTAGCCACATGTGCTTTATTTGTTGGTCTGCATCCTTAACCTGCTTAGTCTTTTTGCCAGCTTCAGTTTCTTTGTGCCTCCTTTCCCCTGCCCTCTGCATTCATTTGATGGGGAACTGCTACCTATGAAAGACCAGCACTAAACACTGTGTCTTTGAATACTAATTGCTGAGGAGCAAAGTAGGGAAATTGCTGTTGCACAAATATCCTGCTAGCTTCCCATAGGAAGCTGGTTGGCCACAATGAGAATAGGATGTTGGAATGTCAGTATTCTTACCTGCCCTTCACCGTGAAGTCCCAGGGTCAGTTACAATCATCATCATCATCATCATCATCATCATCAATTAAAACTATCTAGCAAATACAGGCAACCCCCTATTTATGTGTCTTCAATATGTGCATGACTATGCATATGTGCATCACACCAAACCCAGAAGTGACCCAAAATGTCACAAAAACATCTGGAAAAGGGGTGGAGTAGGGCAAGGGCGGGGAGTGGTGGGGGCAGAATGGAGTGTTTGCAGATATTTTCTATAGAGCTCGAAATATATGCAGTTTCACTTAAACACATGGTGCCTTGGAAGGTAACTCCTGTGTAAATGGGGAGTTGCCTGTAGTTCATTCTTCAGCATATAGAGGTAGTTGCTCAGTTCTTCGGATCCTGGTCATTTATTTTATTTCATCCAGTTCAAACAAGCATTCTCATCAAGCAAGCACCCACAATGTACAGATGGAGAGTGGAGACTGAAAACAACATGTCAAGCCATCCCATTTTGCAAGATTCATGATTTTGAGGCGTATTTAAATGATCTATGGTACAGCCGTAATGTTTGGCAAGATGAGCCACCTGTTGTTTGCTTTTAGCATATATAAAAAGAATTAAAATGAAGGCAGGTATTTAATTTATGTGCCCTGCTTTCTCTGGCTTTACTTTCACCATGGGTCATGTAATAGGACCTGCAATGTTAAGGCATAAATAGCTCGTGAAAGGGTAACTAGTTACTACTCCTTGGAGAAAGGAGATCTGAAATGAAGTGTTGGCAGTTCCATTGAATCACAGGTTACCAGGGAGACTGTGGCTCATGTTGCATGTGCTTATGCCATAACAGAGCCATACACAACACTCAAAGTTCAGCCAGGAGCCACAAACCAGGAGCAGGAGCTGCACCAGGGATTCCAGAGGAAAGGGAACAAGCCAATAGTCAGAGCTAAAGAATGCATGGAAACTATGACAAACTGGACATTGTTGCTCCAAAAAAGTCCCAGCACAAACAGAAATATCAATGAGTGTCCAATTGCCAGCCTAGTTGTGTAGAGCTTAACATGGTGATCCAACCACCATCATCCCAACAAGTCCAGGGAGTGGATTAGGCAGAGGAGTACTTCTGCCCAACTCTCCTGGCTCAGCTGACCTCCTGGCAAATGAATGGCAGACCCACTGACCAGTTACTCACTGGCAGGCGCAAGTAGAAAGTCTTGAAACTCCCAATGGCTTATTGACTTTGCTTGGACTACCTGTTCCTGTTGGTTCTATTAACCCAAGACCCACAGATTGGAGCATTGAGGAAGAAGGAAAAGGACTTTGCTCTAGCTGAGATTCCTGCATTGTAGGGGGTTGGACTAGATGACCCTTGGGAGTCCCTTTCAACTCTACAGTTCTATGATTTTATGACTCAGTGATAGAGAAGGCCCAAGGTTCAGTCCCTGACATCTCCATGTTTAAGTGGGAAGGACTCAAAAGCCATTGTCAGTCTGTGTACGAAGCTAATAAACCAGCAATTTCGTATGAGGCAGCTCCATGTATCTGAGCTGGAAATATTTTCCCTATTCACTTTCAGTCATTATCCACTGCCCAGACAAGCTGGTATGTTCTATAAACCAGGTTCTATAAAGCTACTTTAGGCTTATGAAAGGCCTTGAGTTTAGTCACTAGGATTCTTGGCTTCACCTTTTTCTTTAAACAACAGCTACCCAATCCTCGTTGCCACATCACAAAGCTGTTTAGCATGCATCAATGTGCTGTGAACTAGATGAACAGATCTTTGGATTCTGGCTTTGAATCTGACAAATTTATACGGGTCCAAATAGGCAATGATATGGCTGATCTTACTGTACCATTTATTAGTCTGAGCAATACTAAATCTAGGCAGGAAAGAGACACAAGAAGAGAGAGAAATGACCAAACAGCCAAGTACAGTAGAATAGTTTTGTGTTTACGTGTTATATTTTGTACTTTCTTGCACCCTTGTAATAAATCCTAAGCTTCTGATTATTTTCAGTTTATGTTATATGATCCTTACTGGAAATTTGAAGACTTACTCTAGACATACTCTCCCCTCCCCTTTTGTGGGGGCTTATTTACTACCCTTAGTAGTAGAAAAGTCCTATTTCAATCACGTTTGAAATACCTCATTTTAGACAAGTATGTGCTGCTCTGCTTACAAAACATATATGAGTGGAATATGCAATTACCACAACTCAGTTGCCTGCCACAGAAACATTTCAGCATTATAGCATTACAAAAATAGAATGACATGCATAATGAAAGATTTCAAGATTCACCCAAGGCATTTATTCTCTTCACCTTAATGTTCTCAGCAGAAGCAGAGTATCCATTAAAAGGTACTATGAATTATGGTTGCCTAGCAACAGGAAAGAGCTTGTAACAGCACCACAGAATGAAATGGCTGGTTGATAAAATGAATTTTCTCTGAGCATTAGCCTGTTGAAACTGCCTTTTCTTGTGGAACATAAAGTGCATTTATTTGTCTCATGCATTTTTTATTAGAAAATTATTTGAGTTCCAGAGACTTGAATCATTTTGCTACAGGAGATATTTGATTTTAATGTGTTGTACTAAAATAAGTGATAAAAGACATTTTCTTCAAAGTAAAGACACCGCACAATTCTAGGTAGCTTCTTTGAAGTAAGAAATAAAATCTTATATCGGACATACAATTACTTATTTCTAATTAAGAGTGACATTAAGTAGCAACAAAAATAAACTTTTAGATTTTTCTTTGAGGGACAAAGTTTGACATAGTAGGCAATATGTGGTGAATAAGGCAAACAGTTCTGTTGTAGGTTTGACATGAGGAAAATCAGATTTTGCTTCGTTACATGGTACATCAGTCTCTATAGAAGCCTGAAATACAGAAACAGTTGTGACTATTATTCATGTCTACAGTTTACTTTAATGCTTATTTTTATCTTAAATTTCCATAAGTATTGGAGAATGTGTGTGTGTGTGTGTGTGTGAGAGAGAGAGAGAGAGAGAGAGAGAGAGAGAGGATATGACATCTGGTAGATAGGCTTTGTTTTAGCTATTACTAGTAAATCATAGCATATAAAATATGAACAGCTTTCTTTTAAGCATTTTATTAGGATACAAGTAGCCAATCTAGTGCCCCCCATATGTTGTTGGATGTTGCGGTACAATTCCCAGTCCCCAGTGGCCAGTAGGCAGGGATGAGAGAGTTGTACTTCAACATCATTGGCTGCACCTATACTAGATTATATGTAAGGATAATCTCTAAATTATATTGTTTTCCCTTCCTGTATCTGGTTTATCTAACATCTGTAGCAGTCATGGCACAAACAGAAACTTTCTCTGTAATAGCCATAGAGTCATCCTGTGTGTGGCAAGTGGGCAGTGCTGGCCTAGAATAGGGAAGAAGTATTCTTCCTGTGGTCCCTGGTTGGGATTGAGTTTATGCCTGTATTAGGAGTCTAGCAGCCCTTAGCAAGTGGCATAGGAAGTTACAATAGCCTCATGAGCTCCACCTTTTCTCCCTTTCCTTCCTTGACAAAGTTCATAGAATCACTATAGGTACAGGGTCTAGACCTTGGATTGCAAACTAATAAGCACGGGTAGAGAAGCTACCAGCATGAGTTTGACCAAACTGCGGGAAGCAGTGGAAGACAGGAGTGCCTGGCATGCTCTGGTCCATGGGGTCACGAAGAGTCGGACACGACTAAATGACTAAACAACAACAGAGAATACAGACTTTAGTTGCCAGTAAACATTACATTGTTTTCTTTCTTTCTTTCTTTCTTTCTTTCTTTCTTTCTTTCATTCATTTCTATTAAGAATTTTCAGTGTAAGAGACAATAAAAGTCAAACTGATCTAAAGAAGATAAATAGGAAAGAAGCAAGAATAAGCAGAGAATAAAGAAAAAGAAAGAGGAGAGTATAAAGAAGAGAGAATAAGCACTAGGCCTTTTGTCACAATTATATCTTAATCCTTATTCCACACACAGAAAAGTGAACCCTCCCAGCTCTCACCTGTGAGCTTCCTCCTCTTCCCCCAGCTTCCCACCCTGGGAGATCCTCTCTACCATGCCTCTCACACAGGGCCCTTCATCTTCCTGTGTGTATCTTCGTTAATCCACGGAAGGAAACTTCAAAAAAACAAAGCATAAATATAGAGAGAAAGGGGGGGAAATTAAGATCATAGAAAAAGAAGATAAGAAATAAAAAAGAAGTGAAATAGGATATGCCAATTAATTATATTCAAAGTGTGCACTCCAGAAAACTCTAGCTATGTTAGTGTCTAACTTTTTCTCAATCTGCTGGGCATCCTTTTCCACTCAAAAAGTCCAAAAGTAACTCTTCAATTATTACTGAAGAGCTATTTGACAGTGGAACGGTCTCGCTTGGGAGGTTATAGACTCTCCTTCCTTGGAGTTTTGAAGCAGAGTGGATGACCATCTGTCAGGGATGCTTCAGCTGAGATTCTTGCATTGCAGGGGGTTGGACTAGATGGGGGTACCTTCCAACTCTACAATTCTATGGTTCTATTGTCATTAAGTGTCCAAAATAGTCTTTCTCTGGTCCAATATGATGCATTTCTCCCAAGGGTTCCAACAGATCTTAATCATGTAATAGTACATACTTATTTGCTTGTTATGGACACGGGTGGCACTGTGGGTTAAACCACAGAACCTAGGACTTGCCGATCAGAAGGTCGGCAGTTCGAATCCCCGCAACGGAGTGAGCTCCCGTTGCTTGGTCCCTGCTCCTGCCAACCTAGCAGTTCGAAAGCACGTCAAAGTGCAAGTAGATAAATAGGTACCGCTCTGGTGGGAAGGTAAACGGCGTTTCCGTGCGCTGCTCTGGTTGGTCAGAAGGGGCTTAGTCATGCTGGCCACATGACTAAATTATATCCCTCGGCCAGTAAAGTGAGATGAGCGCCACAACCCCAGAGTCGGCCACGACTAATGGCCAGGGGTCCCTTTACCTTTACCTATTTGCTTGTTATGTCTTCCTTAAAAAATACTCAGTTCCATATATTCCAGTCCCATTTCCTGATGTTCAAGCGTCATCCTGGTTTCTTAGAGAAAAGTTTTTCATGGTCTGAAAACTATTAATAGTACATAACATTTTAAAAGTAAAATAATGTAGCTTGCAATTAAAGGTAAGATAATTTCTGCAGGTTAAGAAAGGCTTATGCTATACAATGATAGATCAGACAACTACTAAGGCAAAATTTGATATTTTCATCTGTGATCCACCCTTTTGCACCATACTGGAGGGGTTTGCATTGCCTGGAGGTGTTTCTCTACCCAGTCCTCCTACCTTCACCCACAAAGTGATGACAGCATCACTCCACTGGTACAGAGCTCCCCATTCTGCCCACCAAAGGGACAAGTAAGCTGGATCCCAAATTACTGCACCACCTCCAGGCAGACACAGTGGTTTGCCTTCCCCAAGCTTCCAACCTGGCTGACATGAGCAATGGGGCTGTGAACGAGGTGGTGGCTCCACCAGGCTGTCACATCCTATTGTTGTCTGGAGGAGGCTTGGATTGTCTTAACTGGACAGTTTGGTTAACAATATCCAATAAAAAAAATTACTTTAACAGATAACTGTAACACACTTTAATTGCTGGCAGATCCTGTTTCTAACTTTTTAAAGTTCTTTACTGTGCTTTCCTATGCATATACATTCAGAATTAAGTTCCACTGAATTCAGCAGGAAGGGAAAAGGAATAGGATTGCAGTCTTTCATAGTGGAAATTGTTTAGTCTTATGTCACAGTATAAAGGACAGGTAAAGTGCGTGTGATTTATTTTAAACCATTTTGAAACATTTCTTCATTAGGTTACATGCTGAGGTGCTGTAATTTAGTACTGAACCTTTTATTAACTTTGTGGATCAATGCAACAGATTGATACTGATTGCAAACAAAATATTCCATTTATACAGATAATTTATTATGTTATTAGTATTTAAGGTGTTACAAGAAGATTATTCTGTCAGCTCTAGTTTATTAATAATACTGCTTCTAGATGAAGTCATTTCACACTAATTTGCTGTTTCATTGTTTTTCCCCCTTACAGAAGACAGATGTTCATAACATTTTTTCTGAAGATTCCAATGCTTTGTTAACCATAACATTATTTATTACTTGTTGTGTTTCATTGCATTCTTGAATCTTTTTTGGAAAGGTATAAGACTTTGTATGGGAAAACCTGCATAGCAAAAACTAAGATTAAATTAGAACACCTCATTTAAAATGATGTGGCTTGTTTTCCAGTACTTTACCATTTGACAATGCATATATATAATATGATGGGTATGTTCTTCTGAAGAGTAGCTTTTAAAGGGCTTCCTGGTTGCATACGGCTTTGATTCATAGATATGGGGCCAGGGGCTCTTTGTGTTACTTTGACTTCTACATGACTTAGAAACCATGAATACAAGATCAGAAATCGCTGGAATATTATTGTTTTTTGTCCACATGGTTATTTATTGTTGCTGTTCACAAACCAACTGACCAAGCTGTTTGAATGCTTTGATTTCAGCAAAACGTTTTATGCCTTTTGTTTCATTTATTCTCTTTATCAAAGCCAAGTCTTTTAAAGAATTGGCTAGAAATACCATTCTGGAGTGTACAGTCAGAATGAGACATATGGTAGATAAAAATGTGTAAAGAAATAGCTAAATGTGGTTGTAAGTTTTCTCAAACATTCATCCTAATAGATGGAATCAAAGATACATAAACACTACCCACAGCCAAATTTAAACAATGGGTCTGCCAAAACAGATAATATAGTAACAACATGACAGTATGCAGCATGCTGTTGAACCAAATCTTTATTTGTCTCTTGTGTTGTTAATTATCATGCGCTGTAACTAAAGCAGTTGCAATAGAATCTACACTATTCAGTTATATTGCAAAGAGTTGTGTGCCAAATAAGGCAGATCAGGAAACAAACTTTATAAATAATGTTGAAAAAAATGCTTACTATGTAGCAGGAACTTAAGGGAGCATATCTTGCAGCATCTGGTTTGCATAACTACATCACCAGGAAAAAAAGCAAAGTATTCAAGGGCAGAGAACCTGCTGTTTTTCACCCTTTAAGCCTGAAAAATTCATAATCGGATGCAGGACTGAATTCTGAGCCTCAGAACCAAACCACACTTTGAGAGAAGTAAATTTCACTGAAACCAGTTACCTTTATTTCCAGGTAAATGTATAGCACTTAAAGCAGAAAGCATGGTCCTCTTTCAGGTTCCAAGTCTCCCATAGATAATAACACAGATACTGTTCATCCATTCACCATTCATTCATTTTATTTGTATGCCCCCTATACACAACAAAATCATGTCCAGCGTGGCCAATAACAAAGAAACAGATGCATCTCAAACAAACACTACAAAAATAATTTCTTAATATGTCCCAGGGGCGTGGTGAGCGTCCTGGAGGCATGGCGTGCCGGCCACAGGGGGCGTGGCGCCCAGCGCAGGCAGGAGGAAGCCATGATGGCACCCCACCGGGATCGCACTGCCGGGGACGGTGCGCTCCCCCCGTACTCCTCTTCCTCCCCCACTGATCATAACCCAGTGGCACATGTTTTGCACACACAAGGCTCCAGGTTCAATGATCCTGGAGAGCTATTACAAGTCAGAGCAGATAGTACTGGTGTTCTAACTACTAGCCCAGTGTTCTTCAATCTTGGTTCTCCAGATGTTGGGATACAACTCCAACCATCCCCAGACAGCTTAGCCAACAGGCAGGACTGATGGGAATTGCAGTCTTAACAACATCTGGGGGCTCAAGGTTGAGGAACATTTGCCTAACCTGATACTAGATTGTTTCCTATGTTCTCTTATGGAATCCCTTGTACCTAGGTATTTTTAGAAATGAATGTATACTATAACATTATTTATTGAGGACTGTAACTTAGTGGTAGAGCAGCTGCCTTGTAAGCAGAAGACCACAGGTTCAACCCCAGCATCTCCAGGTAGGGCTGGGAAGAGATCTCTGTCTGAAACCCTAAAGAGCTACTGACAGTCAAAGGTCAGTATAGACAGTACTGAGCTAGATGGAGCAATGGTCTGTTATCTATTTACATTAATACAGTACCTTCAACATTCAGAGAGTAACAGAAGCAAAGAGAGAGGCATGGAGAAGGGGGCAGCGAAAAAATTATTTCCTGCCTCAAACTAAACTTATTCCCAAACACGTACTGCCAGTGGCATTGCTAGAAACTTAAATGAATCAGTGTCCAGAGCTATTACACAAATTTGTGCATAATTTGCAAATACTAATTCATATGGAATTGATAAACTTGTGGGCCTCTGAGAAGATGGTGCATACCGATCTTGCTGGCACTGCATTTTGTGGCAATGTGGAGCCACCCTACAGGCAAAGTATTTTTAAAAAGCTTATTTTTTTAAGAAAATGGAGGAAATGGCAAGAAACTTGGAACCCAGCAGAAGAGACCCATTGCTCAGGCCTCACTGGGCCATCGCCGTACAGTGTCACAGCGCACAACATATTAAAATGCACAGTCAAAACATCTAAGAGGTAAGCAGATATTGCTTAAGACACTGCTAAAATAATCAAACTTGTTTGGAAGTAGGTGTCATTGAGGTCAGTGAAACTCAGTTCCGTGTATACTTACTTAGGGTTAGGCTTCATGTGACATAGATGGATTTGTTCACATATTTACCAACCCAACAAAAGAAAAGTTTTGTATACTTCTAATAGGTCCCTTTTTCAAAGTGTAACCATAGTTACAGTATGCATTTTTTGACTGCAGGTATAATCACAGAGCAACACTTGATCTCTGCAATTTAACAATTTGCTTAGCCAATGATCATGAAGGTGGTGTACAGATGATTGGAGACAGTATTATAAGCAAGAAAAAAATATGATGTGTAAAACTGCACAGGTGCAGGATTAGTAATTATCTCTATAAAGCAAAAACTGTCTAAACTTCCTTTCCCCAACCTGGCATCCTCCAGGTGTTTTGAACTACAACCCCCATCTGGTACATCCATTGGAAGCTATAGTTCCGAAACAGCTGGAGGGAAGCAAGTTGAAAAAAACTGGCCTGTATAAGTTGGTATGAGGTTTTTTAAAAAAGAAAGAAAAAGAAAAAGCTTCCTGTCTTGTTCCAAGGGTACATTTTCTTCAGAGGATGAACACAATAAGAATATTCTGTTATAAAGTAGAAAATAAAGGAAAAGACAGACTTTTGCTCAATAATATAGAGGTCATTGGAGAAAAGGTTGTTTTCTCTCTTATTTTGCACCTTAAATGATGAGCATTTAAGGTCCCCAACCCCATTTTGTGAGTTGCCATCTGAATGGATTTTATTCTGATCCTGATCTGATTTTAGGATGTATTTTAACAGATTGTGTGATTCTATGTCAGTGTTTCCCAACCTTGGGCCTCCAGATGTTTTTGGCCTACAACTCCCATCATCCCTAGCTAGCAAGACCAGTGGTCAGGGATGATGGGAATTGTAGTTCAAAAACAGCTGGAGGCCCAAGGTTGGGAAACACTGTTCTATGTTAATGTGTTATACATTTGATGTTAGCTGCTCTGAGCCCTGTTTTGGTCGGGGAGGGTGGGGTATAAATAAACATCATCATCATCATCATCATCATCATTATTCTTATTATTTAACTGGAGAAAGTTCTTAGCAATTCCCTAAGGTACCCTTACATGTGTCAGGAAGGTTTTTTAAATCTCTCTTCCTGGTTTAGTTATCTTATGCTTTGTACTAGGGATGGAGAACCTCTGCCCCTCCAGATGTTGTGGATTCCATAATCCATGACTGTTGGCAATGCTGACTGGGGCTGATGAGAGCAGGAACACACCAACCTCTGGAGGACCACAGATTCTCTCTTTTCATTAATAAATATTAATTGTGCACCTGTGTGGTTTCTTTCTCTCACACACATGGTTGGTGGTGCAGGAATTATTTATTTATTTATTTATTTATTTATTTATGGTAAAGCTGTCATTGTTCAAGATACAGATACTGAGTGTCTGTGTGTCCCATCTTGATCTCCGATCATGCTGGTTTGATTGGTCATTTTAACATTTCATGCTTTCCAGAATGATGAAAAAACTCCAGTGAGCCTCACTTCTTGAATTATGACCCGCTTTGCTGTAATAGGCATCAGCTAATTCGGATATGACTCTGGAAACTGTTTATAAGGAGGAAATGCATACCTATCTTCTACGTACAAAATACTTTAAAAAAATCATATATATTTAAAGTCCGTGAAAAGGGTGTTTAAATGCAAGGTGGCCTCCCCTCAGCAGAACTGATTAGAGTGTATATATAGTCTGATTTCCTTTATGTGTGAAATTGATAGAACAGAACATGTTTCCAACTCTGGTTTGGTCAGATTTCACCACTCCAGTGAGGTGCTTGGGACTAAAAGAAACAACTACAATTAGAAACTAGGAAAAAAATGAACTAACAAGCTTTCTCGCCTGCAGCAAGCCTCCCCCATTATGTCTGAACATTTATGAAGCTACCAGTGGTTGATTTATTACTGCTGTAATGAACTTCACAGGCATCAACAGATTAGTATCTACTTTGACAAAAAGCCATTGTCAAATCTTGTTGGACTGCCTGATCAGTTTACTTTTGTTATTAATGACTCTGGCCAGCTTTCTTGATCTATGAGCAATACTGTTAGATGACAGAGGTCTTCCATTTGGGCAGGAAAAAGAGAGAGAGAAAGAATCAATGCAGACACAAAATAAAGCATTTTGTTTCCCAGCATTTTGTTTCCTATCAATGTTGTTGATCATATAGATTTGTAATTTCAAACAAAGTCATTAAAGTAAGTACTTATAGTGTATGAAATCTTCTGTGTTATTTCCCCAATGTTTATTGTGAGTTTACCTGTGGACTGTGTTTTCTGTAGCTGTTAGAATAAATGGATTGTCAAATGTTCCTTTCAGTTGTCCTTACCTACTGTTCAGAATACAGTTAACTACTTATTCAACTTCTTCTTCTTCTTCCCTTTGGAATGTCACAAATACACCTCAGTGACTAGACCAAAATAGTTATTACCATGTTGCTTGCTTTCCAGTGTTCCAAAATGTCAGACATTTGACCTGCGTAGCTTTTAAACATGACCTCATTGCTGCTTTCCATTCATTAAGCTATCCCCTTTTGCTCTCTTGTCATAAAAGATAAATGAAGATTCACACAATCTTGGTGTGAGTGAAGATTTATTGTTTACATTAATGTAGATTAAGTAGAAACAAACCAATTATAAATCATGCCAATCTTGTCATTTTAAGACTCCATCAGTTTTCTTATTCCCATGATTGCAATTTCTGGCCCTTTATAGCACTTCAAAGATGAACAACTCAGACTACTTTCCAAGTTATAGTTAGCAATTAGAGTGTATTCTGCAGTAGAGTTCCGAGATTTAATTATGCAAAATTCGTGCTTTCTCCAATTAAATTAATAAATATATCAGACTTGTCTTTTATGCAATCGATGATAAAATGTTCTCAGCTCTGTATGTGAACAATGCCTCTGGAAGCAAATAAAAACATTAGTTCTGCCTCTGAGATTTACAGAATAACCTACATCTTTGGTGGGTGGGAATTCAGTTAGTCAGTGTTTTGGTGGCTTGTTTCCCTCAAGGAAACAGATTTGTAAACTACTAAAGATAAAAATACTGGCATTGGAACAGCATTCTAGAACTTTTCTGTGTGCTCCATTTGACTCTTTCGTTTACTACTGGAAAGTGATCACACCTAGATATGGGATGTGAATACAGATGGATCTGAATCCTACAACCATCTGCAGAGTTGTAATTGCTGTCTGTACCCACTAGTTGTGGACATATTACTCTGCATGGATTCCACATTATTATTTTTGTTTGTTACTTAGTGCCACCCACTATATCTGCCCCTCTTTTTTTTAATACCAGTAAGCTACTGGGGGTTCTGAACCAGTGCCTCAAGAGGGTAAGGATCTGGATGAGGAATAGCACACTGAAGTTCACTCCAAACAAGACATGTGCTCCTTTTCTGGAGGAATACAGGCTTGTAAACACAACTTGTTTTGGATGGAATCAGCTTTACATTTGACCAGGTAGCAGAAGTGGCCAGGATTGCATTTACTGTATCAGGCTGGCATATCACTCATTCCTCCATTATCAGTTACTTCAATGCACTCTTCATGAGTCTGCTGTTGGTGAATTTTTGAAAGCTGCAGTCAGTCCAGATTTCAGCAGCAATGATGTTTGTGGGCATATACTTATATATGTTTGTGGGCATATACTTACATAATTTTTTTGCCATTTCTCATAATACTAAAAAAAAACAAGGTTCACCAAATAACTTGAACATTGGGAAATTCAACACAGATAATAAGAATTGCTTTTTGCAACAGTGAATTGTAAAACTATGGGATTAGCTACCACAAGATATCATGGTGGCCACCAATCTAGACAGCTTTAAAAGGGTTAGACAGCTTTGTAGATGGTAGGATTATTAGCAGCGGCTGGCATTGCCTCCAGCAACAGAGGCCACTGAATACAAGTTGCTTAGGTGCATGAATGGGGAGTGCTGTTCATGTGTTGCCTTAGGGGCTTCCTATTGGGATTTGGTTGACCCCTGTGAAAACTGAATGGTAGACTAGATATACTTTTGGTCTGATCCAGCAGGGCTATTCTTATGTCCATGTGCAAATGGCATTTTCTGACTGGCATGCAGAAAGTTGACCCATCCTGTTATGTTGCTGTCTTGGGCCATGGTAGTTGCAGATGCACCCAGTCCTTACCACACGTTAAGATATTTGTGTGACTTAAAGTTATTGTACAGAAGAGGCAGCAGGATTACCCTTTATGAACTGCTCTATAGGCCAAGACTTGTTAGAGAAATGGTCTGCTGCTATTATTCAGCTGAGAGATGTAAGGAAACATCATAAGTTGATGCAGTGTTCATGCTCACAGGGAATAAAATGTGTTAGCCTACAAAAGTATCTTTCCTAGATTTATGGATCTGCCCAGCAAAAAAAAAATAAACTACCGTACTCATTATGCACATCAGACCTGTTGGGAGGAATTCAACATAGTGCTATAGAAATTGTTCTGTCAGTGCAAACATTTCAGCTTGCCAGATGGAATAGTCTCCTCTCCCTCCTCTCCCTGCACTCTGTTCTGGAGGTTTTCCCAACCACCCTGAGACAATCTGTGGAAGATGGGGGCATGGGGAAGGAGAGAGGGGAAAGTCCCGCTGTGCTAGCAGAAGTCCTTGCAGTGGCTTCTGCTAGCGGGACTCATTAGTTGAAACTGGCCCATTGCATCTTGAAGATAACTTGTGGGTTACATTTCTCCAGCTCTGACCTTTGAGATAAGTGGAATTAAATATTACTTTCTTTGTTATGTATCTGTTACTATGACTCTTCCACAACTACAAAAGCTATACTTATAGTATCACATCATCTGTCATGCAGAGGAAATACCAGAATGATGCAGCTTCAAAAAGCACAATAATGGGAAGCAGAAAAGAAAAATAATTTGATTTCTTAATCAGTGCACAGCTCAGTGATGTTAGACTTTTGATATATAACATGAAGAGCAAGATCAGATTTGGCAAGTGTTCACGAGTTAATTAGCCGGTGTTACAGTTTCACAGATGCTGTGGACGAAAACAACCTGCAGTTATATAATGTGTACACAAAATGCTACAAAATGTGGTATACTAGAGCAATTGTGAAGCAAATTCATTGTTGCAGGGTGAAGCAGCAAATTGGGCATCAGACTGAAAGCACTGTAGAACATTTCTATTCTTGTTTCAGAGTACTCTTATTTGTGCTACCTACCATCCTGACGGGACGCAGGTGGCGCTGTGGGTTAAAGCCTCAGTGCCTAGGGCTTGCCGATCGAAAGGTCGGCGGTTCGAATCCCTGCGGCGGGGTGCGCTCCCGCTGCTCGGTCCCAGCACCTGCCAACCTAGCAGTTCGAAAGCACCTCCGGGTGCAAGTAGATAAATAGGGACCGCTTACCAGCGGGAAGGTAAACAGCGTTTCCGTGTGCGGCTCTAGCTCTGGCTCTGGCTCTGGCCAGAGCAGCGATGTCACGCTGGGCACATGACCCGGAAGTGTCTCCGGACAGCGCTGGCCCCTGGCCTCTTAAGTGAGATGGGCGCACAACCCCAGAGTCTGTCAAGACTGGCCCGTACGGGCAGGGGTACCTTTACCTTTACCTTACCATCCTGACATCTTGCAACTGTCACTGTGAACGAGGGACCTTCTGCATGCATATCATATATTCTGTGGCCCTTCTTCAGGAAAACTGAAGCATAATAATTTAATCTTTTTGATCATTAAGCAACTATAGAAGTTTTAATACAACTGTTTCAGTTTTACATCAACCTGGAACCCCATCGATACTACTAAGACCTGTAGAGATTTATAATGTATAAGTGATGGCTTCTTGCTGAACTATACAATGTTCTTTTTAAATGACATGGAATTGTAGAGTTTCAAAGGGTTCAGGGGTCCAACCTCTGAATAAAAGACAAATTTCTTGCCTTGTTTTTGTTGCACAGCAACACAGATTTATTATTTCTAGTGATTCTTAGGGGCCCAAGGTGAAGCTGAGGATGGTGTGGCATTCAAGATCTGCTTTAATAAACCATTGCAGAGTACCAGATGGCAAGTTTGGTCTGAAGAGAATGGACATGCAGAAAATGTTAAGGTTTTAAAAATCTTTGGAAATACTAGATACTGTATAAGCTTTCTAAGGCAAAAGGGGAGTGAGTGATGCATTCATCTGAAATGGCACATCACTGCATTTCCCCTTAGAAACTGCACCTGAGGGCAGAGCATGGGTGGGGACAGATTCTTTCAGATTCTGACTTAGCATAGCAAGAGTAAAATGAGATACTGCAGTGATGGGAATTGTCACTCCTGGAACAGGGCTAAAACTGCATATTACGTTGCAATTACTTCTTGTCATTGACAGGTATCAAATTACATGGCTGGACTTATTAGAAAAAATGAGTGAACAAAGTATTAAGAAAGAGGTTGAAGAAGGATTGCAGGAAAGGAGATGCTGCATAAATTTTGGAGCAGAAGAAGTAGCCAAACAAGGAAGCTACAGCAAGGGATGTCAAGAAGGGATTAAGACCTTTACCTATCATGCAAGAAGATTAAGCATCAGTCATTGAATAAATAGATACATGAGATGAAAAGATTTCTCTCTCTCTCTTTCTGACATGCTGAATTTTGCAGAATTCTCATTTGGGGCTTCTGAGAGCTTCATGCCAGGAAACATGTATATGATCCCAGTTTAGATTCCCTACATTGTCACCTAAGAAACATTGGTTATGTTTGGGTTGAAATGAGTACACTGTGATGTGAAGAGAATCACCACACAACATTACTGTGGGTCACACCCTAGAAACAGGGATAGCTTTCCATATAGATAAGCCCAGGAGCGAGCTTTTCAAAATTGAGAATTAAGATTTAGAAGCAGAGCCATGTATGCAGTATAAAGGGCACTCTAGACTGAAGTGTGTTTTCTAAGTATGTTACTGTATTCTTTGTTTTATTATTTTAACCTATATATTCAATTCTAGTGTTGTTCTTAAATAGCTTGCCCAAGGTTGACATTCCTTGCTTTATTTTCACTCTGAATTGCTTTGATACATTTTCTTTCAGAGAGCCATTGAATGAGCCAAGTATATTTTTTTCTTAAGACAGGCATAAATGTCACTTGAGATTAGATAAGTTGTTTTAGATCGCCATGGGCTGTTTTATCTGTTTTACAATGTGATTCTATACATATCTGCTCAGAAGTAAGCCCCGTTGGTCGAAGCCTTAAGCTGCTCTGGCAATAAATTTTACCATTTTTCTCCAAGGGGAAAGTTGGGTGAATGATGGGGCTTGATTTGCATGAAAGTGGGAGTGATAAGTAAGTGGGAGGGCCAAATAGCAAAGATTTGAACTTGCCCTTAAATGGCTGCGGTTCTGGTAATCAAGCCTGTGTTCTTGCATGGGAGAATTGCCATTGCTGGTTTGGTTATGCAATGTTCATGGAGTTCCCAACTGCTGTAAGCTGTGAATGAGAATCTTGAGGATATACCGGTATATGTCTATATGTGGTTCGTTTCCTTGTTGGACTCTGTCAATGAGCATTTGTGGGGAATATTGGTCTATCTGTCCTGTTGACAGAGACTTACATTGAAACACATTGGCAGTGGTGATGTTGGCTAGACATTGCTAGCTGTAAACAAGTTGCCCTGGTGATACCGTTTGCTCATTATGAGGCTTGAAAGGGATTCTCTCCCCACCCCCAGCCCATATCCAAAACTGGTTCAAAAAGCCACTGATTTATTTATTTATTTCACATTCATTGAGGTATGGGGCCGCTTTGCAAGCTTAATCCTGGTTTTCCTCTCATATAATGAATAAGTAATCTGTGTTCGGCCTTGTGTATTGATTTTTGTCAATTATGTAACTAATAGCTGTTTTTATTTTAATAATGCAGATCTTTCAGTGCTTCGTTCTGAAATCAAACCTTTTCACATTGGCTTACTCTCCTGTTCCAAACTACTTGTCTTTTATTCCCTCTTTGTTCTGTCCCCAGCCATTGAAGCTTCAAATTATTTTATTCTGCAACCTCTTATTTTTCTTTTTCCTCTTTCAGAACTCATTGTCAGTACCCCAGTCTCACTTTAAAACTAAAGCACATCTTATCCACATGATGGGTAAAATATTTCTGCTAGTTTTTTGTTAGATTTCTCCAGTTGTAGTTCACAGGGCTAGGCTTTGGCAGTACATATAAAGAGGAGAGGCGTTTTATCTTAAGAATGGTTGATTTTACTGTACGGGGTGCAAGAGGATGAAGGAAGTGCTACAAAACTGGTTTCAACACAATACCAGTTAATTGGAAATGGGTACATTCTTTATGAGACGTTGGGTCATTTGTAAAATGTCAGCAAGATGACAATGATAATAAGAATCTCTATTTGCCTCATTATATATATATATATATATATATATATATATATATGTGTGTGTGTGTGTGTGTGTGTGTGTGTGTGTGTGAATAGCAAATGCGTATGAAATAACCTAATGTCTGCATATCCTCTTGTTTAATGAGATATGCCATGATTTCCCTTATTCTTTGTTTTTTTTAAAAAAATAATATTTATTACCTTTTCCAACAATTTAAACACTACAAAAAAGAAAAACCATACAATACAATACAATACAAAAAAGAAACACTACATTACACTAACAAAACACTAACATTAAACTAACAAAACAAAACAAACACAATTTAAAACACATCAAATAGTTTCAATATCTTATCTTTCATTCACTTATTTCCACGACCACCTCACACCTCCCTTTTTGTATTCCACTTCTATTAATTTTTTCAGCAATTCCTTCCATCCTTCCTATAATTATCTTAACACATTCTAACCTTATTTTCCCTTTAATATTCTATTAATCTATTTATCCTTAATTCCTTATAACATTTCTACTAAAGCCATATAACTTCATTCCAACATGATTTCCCTTATTCTTTGAAGACTGTGGCCATTTCTTTTCCAAATACAGCAAAACCAAATCATTAAGTTTTCCTGTTTTTAAATATACAGTGCTTGGGGTGGCAAACTGCAGTCACATTATTATCCTGCAGATATTAATAAGACAAAGTTGTAAATAATACAATACAGGAGAAAGAGAAACTTATTAGCATATCATTAAACCACTTTAGTCCCCAGAGCAAAACCCATTTTTTATCACTTACTAGAAGTTTCTTGCCTTATAATTATACATATATGAAATTGACAAAGGCACAACATTTGACTGGGATGCTGGGTAGCTTGTTCATTTTGCCATAAAAAGACATAGTCAGAATATTTAAATTGCTGCTATTCTTATTAATATCAGCACGGTCATATACGTGTCTACTCAGAAGCAAGTTCCATTGAATTCAGAGGGAATTGCTACTAGGTAAGCAAGTATAGGATTGCAGCTTGAGACATTTAGGGTACTGTTATTGCTCATAAGTATTTGAACACTGTTTTCAGTTAATAATTCTGGGAGGAAATGTAATTAACTTAGTATTGTTACATGTAATAATATCTGTGATTTCTTATGTAGTTTAATTATAGAATGTTATATTATAAACCCCCTTGATGACTCTGAAGAGTCTTATAGTGCCCATAATTTCCCACCACCTCACTGGACAGTGGAATGTTGATGAATGAAATAACCAGTACTCCTAAATCAATACATTTAAGAAAGAAACTTCACTTACTAGGCCATTTAGCTTTAAATTGTTTGATAACTTGCTTAAAATAAAAAGCAAAATGGTCTTGCATATGTTTTCTTCTCAAGTATTTAATGAAATGCATCTTCATACTATAGGAGGTGCTTCAGAGTTACCGTACTTCTCTATGGTTTCACCCCTGTTGTTGCAGATCGTGTCCTTCCTAAAAGTGGGCACGTGTTGCAGTGAGACCTGGAGACCGACCTTCTGTGTTGTGGGTGGGTAAGATTGGATAGCCACAACACCCGATTGGTAGGTCCATTGATGTTGGGTTTAAACTGGCCAATGGCTCCAAACGGATCGAGGGACCTATATATACCCATGCACATGACCCAGAGCTTCCTCTTTTGGCTCGTGCATTCGGAACACCTGCCCACCTCTCCCTACTTTTAGGGCATTTTTTGCAATTGACCTTGCTATGCTGTCATGTGTCATCTGTCGTTGGGACAGGGGCACGGCAGGAATTTTCCCCACTTGGCTGATTGGCTGGTGCCATTTGGCTTTTACCTGCCGCATAGCTAATCGTCACAACTTGTAAGTTGCGGATAGGCACTGGTTCAGGTGATAGGGATGGGAGAATGATCTCGCCATCCCTATGTGAAGGGTATTCCATTAAAGGAATCCAGGGACTCAACTTGGTTTGGTCAACCCCCGAGAGGTGATTGTGCCTGTGCCTGAGTCCAGGGGAGCATCTAGAGGGTGAACATAGTCTGTTCCTGGCTTTTCGCCTACCCAGGAGTTCACCCTTGGCTGACCTATGCTGGTGCCCTGGGTCAGCACTGCCTGCAAGGGTGCAGGAAGCTAGTCGAACCAGAGCCTATGCAACCACTCACTTCCTATAATCAATAAAGCTGTGGCCTAAATTCTGCCCAAAAAACAAAACTAAAATTTGAGTCAAATGTGTTTTTATTTAGGGGGGAGGTATCTGGGTCTGAACACGCAATAACATTGAAAGGCCTGGTACTATGCGGTAGGACCAATGTCTTTTCCATTGTATCATTATATTGAACCATAGGCGATGGTTCAATGGGGCTGCATGACTGGTCCTTCTGACATGGTGCCAAGCCTTTAAATACTTGGACTGCCAAATGAAGCAGCTCTAGCATATATGAAGGATACCTGATTTGGTGTTATAATGCAATGTGCTGCTGGCTTAGGAGTTCTAGGAAAGTGATTTTAAAATATGAAATAAGGACTTCCCTTTTCACCTGTGATTCAGGCTTAAGTTATAATTAAGTGTAAAGTGTCGATAAAGGCAAGTATGCTAGTATATAGGCTCACGTATTAAAATATTAACCTATTAGAATTAGGATGCACTGGGTTTGGTTTTTCTAAGATTCCCCATTAATTCTTCAAAATGAGTCACAATTAGAAGTTTTATTGATTGCTAAGAGGGTCCAAATGAGTGGACCCTGAAAGATGAAACTAAATTAAAGGCATCTGTCCAAATTAAAATGGAAGCATGCATGAAGAATATACTAAATGAACATGTATGCTCCTGTAATAATACTTTTATTATCTTCAGCTTGCAGGCCAGACTTTTAATTATGACCTCTTTTTATATATCAAGGAAAAGCATGTATTTGGGATTAAAAACCTATTTCTTTAACTAGTCAGGTTAAAGGCTGTGGCTTGATACATTCCAGGCTGCAACTTTTATAAAAACCAGAGAACACTTCTAATAACACTTTTCTAATTTAATGGTTCAGTGCACAGTCAGTAAAGATTTAAATAATTCAGAAAGAAAGCCTATTTTCTTCCTTTATTGGAAGTTTGAGTCAGGCAAATTCTTTGACATTTAATAGGTTTTAACCCTTTTAATAACTTCTTATAATGAAATTTATTGGAGGTTGTTTTAAATAAAGGGTTATTATATTAGAGTGAATAGCAGTCAGTGTGTTTTTTATGATTAGTTTTGAGACCTTGGCCCTGTGTGACTCAAAAGGTTATTAACACATCAAGTAGAAGAGAATGTTAATATTCACAAAATTAAGTGTGTACCAAGAAATGTTACGCTAGTACATTTGTGTCATTACATGATCATGCTCTAAAAACCTGCTGTTAACATTTGAGTATTTAATTGTTTTAAAGAAGCTTACGGTCACTTACAAGAGCTGATATGGTGAAAGACAAGATGGCTTCCTTCAAGAGAGCATTACCCAATGTTAATAGTAGAAACCAATAATTGAATGTTATTTTTTCTTGGTTTTTTTTATTGCTGAGAAATTTATTTTAAGCATTATAATTTCAGTTACTTAAGAATAAGATTAGTTTCTCATCAAATTATATTTTGATTCTAGCCTGAAGCAGATGAGGTTATTTAAACTGCAGCATGCTATAAACCAGAGATCCAGGCGATGTACATCTTTTGTTACTTAAACTTTATCAGTAAATCACTAACTCCTTTAACAAATCTATGAATATTTCCTGTATTAAGGGTATATTTTGCACCTGTCATGGTCATCTTTAATTATCATATTCAGATCACTTTTTTATTTCATCCTTTTGAATTATTCTATTGCAGTCCATTCAAAATTCAGCTACAGATTTCAATCATTACTGCTGTGACTAAAATGCACAGGCAGGTTTGTGAGGCCTTCAAAAAAGTGTTTTCCTCGATACAAGAGGACTGTTGATCTGGAAAAATATTTCAAGCCTTGGGTGAAAACATGACATTCTTAGAGCAGTGGAAGTTCCTTTGTTGCATTTGGCCCATATGACCTCTTTGTCAAGGTCTGGGTGGGAGGTAGGGATGCCTGTTTTAAGAAGCTTGCTGTGCTCAGTGCTGAACAGTGAGATTCCCTGTTGCTATTACTGAAAACTGTCCTACCACATCCTGCCACTAGCCATCCATGCAACTTTTAAAAGTTAATAAGGAGTGAACAAATGGATTTTTAATGGAATGCTTATGTAGCACTTAAAAACTTTAAAGGATGGATAGCTCACCTGGAGAATACAGAAGGGCAAAACTAATCACAGGCATGTCTTTTATTTCAGCTGCGAAACTGGACTAACATGGCAGCTGAAGAATTTGCTGTGAGCTCTGTTTTTATATTACATCTGTCTTTTCCCTTGGCTTTGGGGTTAATTTCCATCTTGCTTCAGCTAGCATGTATAGCAGGGTGGGCGACCTGTGGCCCTTAGCCTTATTTTATGTGGTCCTTGACCAAATTCAGAAGCCCTCTGCAAGTGGTCAGCTCAGACCTCGTGACAAGAGCCATCTGTTCCTCCCTGGCAGCTGCTGGGTAAAGAAGAAAAGTGAGAAAGAAGGTGTTGAAAAAGTGTCCATTTTTAGTTCTAGCCTCACCAACAGCCAGTTTTGCTCCCACACACAATTGATGTGAGGTTCCTGACAAATTGCCCCAAACATTACCCACCTCTAACTTGGATGCCTTGTGGAAATGGAAAGGTACCTGAATTCACACAAGATGTACTCCCAAATTTCCACCAATTTACTCCTTCCATTGAAACTCAACACTCCATCTCACTTTGTTCAAGAATGTCTCCCAACAATTGGCAGTGGCATTTGAGCATTTGCAGAGATGTGCAGTAAGGAAGAAGGGGTGGGAAAGCCATTTTCTTTGGAATCAAGGTATTATGATTCATGTAAGCATTATTACTGCGATCTAAATCAAAAGAACAACTTTGGTTGTTCTGTGCTCTAATAACTAATGCCATTAAAGCCATAGTTATTTACAATTCATACTTACCTGATCCTTGTTTAGTTCTATGCTTTCTTCTTGATTCAGTCAGTTTGTGCAATGGGAACAATTGGTCGGGCAAAGGCCCAGTGGTAGATCATGCGCTTTGCATGCAAACGATCTCTGGAATCTTCAGGTAGAACTGGGAAACCTTGGAGAGCTGCTGCCGGTCAATGAAGACTATACTGAATTAGGTTGACCATTGACCCAACTCAGTATAAGACATTTTCACATATTTCTGTAAATTAAGAACAGCTAACTGCAGCCCCAAACAAATACTGCCATAGAGATTTGCTGCCACTATTTCTTTCCATATTTGATCACTTATCAGCATTACTAGATTGAACCTATTAACAAACTGCCTCACTCGCTGCCCCAATAGCTGTCTTACTCATTTCTTACACAATGTGGTCTTCTTCTTCCTCTATATGCAAGCTCCTTTTTCCTTCTATTTCACTATGGTGCTATGTTTCAACTGCACAGATACCAGCCGTGGGTAGTTTTCTAACTAGGTGCTAGTGGTGGGTAGGGCAATAAGCAAAAGTGGCTGGATACTGCTAATTTTACCTTTGTACAGTAGGCTTCTTTCTACCTGCACACACACTGCCCTTCATCCAGGAAAAGAAGCATTATCAGTGTTCACTGACACATTCCAGCCAGACAGAAATGCCACGTAAGATTGCAAGGCAGGGCCCACGGGGAGAATGGCCTGAGAGAAGGAGTTGTGGCTGGAGAGGTGGCCAGATAGAGATGCCTGGGGCCTGAAGTTCCACACAAACACATTCTCTACCTGTACTGTTTTGTAATTGCAGGAAATAGGATGCGGTGGTGTTAATGTCTGGATTACAATTTCAGCTATCTATTTTAACAAAACTCAGCTCTAACTTTGCCTCATTTCAAAAAAAATTAAAAAAATGCTATGATAATGTGCCACTGCAATGTATCCAAAAGGCCCTGTAGATAAGTGCTGGGAGGGTGGGAATACTCTGTTGAGTAATTGTACAGTATAAGCGCTAGTCACACTTTAACTCCTGCAATGCATTTCAGTAGCCTTGAGGAAAACTCTCTCCAGCGTTCAGGGTCAAACGATAACAGGCCGGGCTAAATGGAAGGGCTTCAGAGATGCCTTACTTCTCCTTGTTCTTGCTGCATCTGGCACACTTCCAGGCCTTTCCTGCTAACACCACAGAAAGCAGCAGCTGGTGACTAACATTAGCAAATAAGGCCTCAGGGCTGCCCATATTTGAGTTCTTCATTCACCAACTGCTATTCAGCAAAACAGCTGGATCAGAAGCGATACAGCCAAGAAGTAGTTAGAGTTTTATGTGTACAACTGTTCAGATATAGATTGTCTGCTAGAGGCAGAGATAATGATAGCTTTCAAGGCTTATGTGTTTGACTAGGATGGAGCTGGTGTTTGAAAGAAGAGATTAAAGTGCCAGTAACAATCACAAAATGTTTTTCAAGATTCAAATGTAAGCCATTGGTTGTCAGTATACATTGATTTCCCTCTCTCCTCTTTCCTTTCCCCCTCCCCCCTCCCTAAGTATCAATTCTACACATGCCAGAAATTTTATTACACAAATCTGTACAAAGTCTGTTAAAAGTGATAATTCATATTGCAATGTTACACATTAAAATGTTTGGGTGAAAAATAAAACTACAGTGCATGTTCTGGGACTTCTAGATACAGCTGGCATGAATGTGTTGCAATCCATGTGCATGCCAAAAAAATTAGAATAAAGCAGATCAAATCCTAATCTCCATAGCATTTCATAACCTATAGTCAAGTCTTGATGGAAATATTACAATATTATAATGAATATCCTACCTGTCGTCAATAGTTATATGATGATCTCTAAGGGTTGTATGAGATGCAGGCATGTCTGTGTCCAATCTAGTTCAGACATAGTTGGAAGAAATGTTTCCTGCTTGGATGCTGAACCACAGTGAACCTCAGGCTCCCCATTTCTCCCTCTTTATTCTGTCTTCCTTCCCTCCTTCTTTCTTTCGGATGACATTTAATGCTTTTGATTTTAAACTATCCACATTTCCTCATGATGTTCAAACTTGGGGAACTGTGATTTGCTAAAATTATGAGCTAAGATCAAGCCAAGGTAAAATAATGGTTATAGACCCTGGCTTGTTCTCAATTCAAGTTTTAAACAAAGCTCACTTTCCCAAATTCAGACATCATAGGGAACTGTGGTTAGCTTCTGGTGCATGAATAAGCAGAGGGAAGTAAACAAGCCCAAAGCTCTCCATGCCTCATTCTCATGCAGGAAACGTGGCTCCTTCACAGGGCCTATGTTTTCATAACCAAATGTGTAAACTTCCTGGAATTTAAATGTTATGATAAAATATAAATCTGAGAGAAAATTTAATTATTTGCAACAATTAGTTTATGATTAGACTGACATTACTACTATATGTTGGGCAGACTTCCAGACTGTGCCCCTTCATTAAATATCTAGAGTTGTTCTGTATTGTGCAACACTTGAAAATAAATACATTTACAATTTCCAGTCAAATACGGAAGCACTTCTATCATTACTTACATCACCGATTTGTTTACTTGGATCTCCTAGAACTTCTGTGCCAGCAGAGTTTCACTGGTACAACAGGACTTGTTTCCTTTCTTCCCCTGCGTCCCCACAGAATATGCTCTGGAGGTGACAGGAGAGGAGGGCCTGCTGCGTGCTCAGAAGTCAGTTGTGCCAGTGAATTACAGTAGGACATTGTGGGATATCCATGGACAAGTATATTTGTCTTCTGGAGAAGTAAAGCACTTCACTGTCCATTGATTACTCCTCATCTCAGCAAATTTGGATTCATTGCTTGAATTAAAAAAAAACAAAATCAGAAGTCCATTAAGGTTAAAATCAGTGACCCAAATAACGCAATGGATTAATTTGTTGGGTTCTGAACTTTAAAGCTCTTTGCATTCATTTATGATTAGTCAGTTCAATGATAGCATTTCTGAAATCAGAATAGTTCCTGAGGCAGTTTGGGGTATATTAGAACTACAATACCATCTACTGAAGAATTTTGCAGGCCTCATATTTAAACCCCATTGATTTAGGAAAAGTTAAGATTTAAATCTAATTATACAATTGCAGCTCATAATTTTTCTGTGCTTGGAGTGTTTTTTAAGGCATGATACATGAAGGGATATTCTTCACTGAAGTCATTAGAATTTCCTTAAGCACTGAGCTATTAAACACTGTTGTTCTTAAATGCTGCAATGTTGTTTTAAAGGTTAAGCAAAATATTTTCAAACTCCTAATGAGACAGAATACTTTCAATAGTGGTATAATAATGATACACTCTCACTTTACAAATTCTCCTTTTTTCTTTTAGATGCAAGAATTACGGAATACAGAAGGAGCTCAGTATAGTTCCCACCCCCAGATAGCAGCCATGAGACCAAGGGTTCAACCCGGAGATATGAGGCAGCCTGGAATGCTGCAACATGGTCAGCTGACAACCATTAACCAGTCACAACTAAGTGCTCAGCTTGGTTTGAACATGGGTGGAAACAATGTTCCACATAACTCCCCATCTCCTCCTGGAAGCAAGTCTGCAACTCCTTCACCATCCAGTTCAGTTCATGAAGATGAAGGAGATGATACTTCAAAGGTATGACTAGCAACATACTTTTGTTTTTCAAGGTTTGCAACCAGCAGAACATCACAGTGTAAGCGGTTCTATAGTAAATATTTCATTCAGTTGTATGATATTGTTTAAAATTATTTCCATCAAAACAGCATATTTCTGAAATGCGCTAACAAGAAAGACGAGGTTCAAGGCTGGAGTAAGAAGTATGGCAGGAGAGCTGTTCAGCAAGAAAGAATTCTAGATTTTTCTTACGATGTGTTTGTTTTAATGAATGAGAGCATGGGGACATGTTGACAGAAGCAGAAGAGGACAGGAGAATAGCACAGAAAGGGAATGTGAATTCACGCAAACAATATGTAATGATGGCCACCAGCTTAGGGGCGAATGAAGGCGTCATGACACCTGGGGCGGGGCGTCACTACGTAGGGCACATGTGCAGCATTGCTATGTGCCAGGATCCTCTGCTCATGGCTGCAGCCACAAACTGAGGATTCTCTACATGCGGCTGTAGTGGAGACGGAGGGATCCCACCGCCATCCGTACAGCGCTGGAGCGGTGCTGCCAGCAAACCGCTATGTACAGCGCATGTGTGTTGTCGTTACGTACAGCACATATGTGCAACACCGCACATGCACTATACATAGTGGTTTGCCACTGGCGCCGGGATCCTCTGCTCGCAGCTGCAGCTGCAAAAGGAGGATCCCCCACATGCGGTTGCGGCAGCGTGAGGAGCTTCCTGCAGCCAATCAGAAGCCGCGCTTTGATTTTCAAATGTTTTGAAAGTCGAACGGACTTCCGGAATGGATTCCGTTCAACTTCCAAGGTATGACTGTAGTACTATTATTACCTTAAGTTTAGCTTAAGTTGTTATTACCTTAAGTTTAGCTTAAGTTGTTAAAGCACAACTCAAACAACAAAATAGTATTTTTACGGAAAAATTAAATTTCACACACAGAGAGAGAGACTCAAATGTTGATAATTATGAAAGGCTGGATACAAGCCCAATTTTGTCCAAATTTCCCTTTTGGGGGATTATCCCTAGAAGCACAGTCCTTAGAAGAAAGAATTCTGCTGCATTCATTTTTGTTAGTGATGGATGAAGCTTTAGGACTTAGCAATAACTAGAATCTTGCAGTTGCCACTTCTGTGTACCTTTGAGATTATTTAATGTAACTTTTGTGGGACGCAGGTGGCGCTGTGGGTTAAAGCCTCAGCGCCTAGGGCTTGCCGATCGAAAGGTCGGCGGTTCGAATCCCTGCGGCGGGGTGCGCTCCCGCTGCTCGGTCCCAGCGCCTGCCAACCTAGCAGTTCGAAAGCACCTCCGGGTGCAAGTAGATAAATAGGGACCGCTTACCAGCGGGAAGGTAAACGGCGTTTCCGTGTGCGGCTCTGGCTCTGGCTCTGGCTCTGGCCAGAGCAGCGATGTCACGCTGGCCACGTGACCCGGAAGTGTCTCCGGACAGCGCTGGCCCCTGGCCTCTTAAGTGAGATGGGCGCACAACCCCAGAGTCTGTCAAGACTGGCCCGTACGGGCAGGGGTACCTTTACCTTTACCTTTAATGTAACTTTTCCCATTTTCTTCACATTTATTTTGACCACTTAAGTGTTCTGAATGAGTATTGCCTTCCAGTTAAATGTAACAATTCTTCCTATTGGTTCATTAAACATGTATATTTCTGGTGCAGTGGTACCTTCAGGTTAAGAACGGACCTCCAGAACGAATCAAGTTCTTAACCCGAGGTACCACTGTATTGCTATTTATAATTGTGACACATTAGATGCTTTGTATGATCACAAATCCGTATTCCTAACTAGACAGATGACTGTGTGTTGCATGGTTATTTGAATTTCACTTATGAAAGAATTTCATGCAATTTAGAGAACAGAGAGTAATGAGAGGACTGTAAACAGCAAATGTTAACTAACTGAAACATGATCACTAAAGTACTACTGCAGCCTATTCTGTTTATGTAGCAGTGGCTTTACCATTTTTACTTTATATGGTAAGTTATAAGTAGAATTTTATGTTGTTTGTTCAGTCTATTATGCAGATGGTACTTGATTAAAATCTATTTTAAACTATGGTGATTACTGCGAGATAGTGTGAACGAAACAGCTCTCTTACTGCCATTAAAGGCCTTGGAACTATTGCAGTTTATTTTAAATATGCTTATAGGCGTTCCTTAACTTCTCAGGGGACATTTAGATATCAACAATGTGCCTTATTTGATAGTCTTAAATCCTCTACTATATATCCTTGTGATCTATTATTTGTGCAACATGGTTAATACACACATTTTTAAAGTGAGAGACTATTGCTTTCTTGTGATAAATAAGTTAAATACATCACTATAATTAAGCAATAAGGCCTGACAGGAGGTGGATTACCATGAGCTAACTACACCTCTAGGGATTTTGAAGCACAAGTCTATGCTTAGCAGAATAAGTATGAGGATTTTTTTTAATTATTTCCCATCTGTCTCTGTTTTGGTGGTTAGCAGAAAAGTCTGTGTAACTGCTAGATGCTTGTAAGCATAAGGTAGAACATCATCCCCATTATTTTCAAGGTTATTAGTTGTGGAATTATTTTTAATTTTCACGTTATAAAAAGAAAAAAGAAAAGAAAGAAGAGAATTTCCCCGAGAATATTCACTCTGCAGCGTGGTAGAGAAACAAGTCAAAGCCAATAGATCATTTAAACTCCTTCAGAGATGTTCAATTTGCCAAGTAACCATTTCCATACTTAACCTTTTGTGAACATTAAAAGTTACTCACAAGGCTAAGCAGTGAGTTATAATTGTAGCCCAAATATGTAAGATTTTATTTAGATGCTTTTGAAAAAGTTGAATTTCCCCTTAGTGCTATATTTCTGGCATGATAATGTGTTGCCATCTGAACAAGACCACTCCAGCAGGGGAAATGCTTCGGAGTTGTACATGGGAAGATGGCAGCCTGAAAATTGTGAAAACACGCTAGTGCTTAGGTATTTAGGAAACAATCCCAACTCGCTCCAGTGGGGCAACCACTACATCACTAACGCTGCTTCCCACAGTGCTAGGGGATAAGGTGGGGCAGACAGCCTATGGAATCTTCTACCCCAAGGTGTAGTAATGGCCACCAATTTGGACTGACCAAAAGGATTAGACAAATTCATGGAAGATAAAGCTGTCAGTGACAACTAGGTAAGGTGGCTATGTTCTACCTGCACTCTGGATGGCAGCATGCCTCTGAATAGCAGTTGCTGGTGAGCACAAGTGCAGAGAGTGCTGTTGCACTCACGACCTGCTTATGGTGCTTCCTATGGACATCTGTTTGGCCACTGTAAGAACAGGATGTTGGATCAGATGAACCTTTGGCAACAGGTTTCTTATGTTTTTATGAGTCTAAGAGCTCATGTTTGGGTGCTTGCCCAGGCCAAAACCTTCCAGCAGGTGAAAAGCTACCACATCAGATAGATTGTTAGGCTTGCATATTTTCCACTACAATGCTGCTATTAGACCAGAAATAGCTATTACATAAGTAATCAATTTGCGGCATAAGATGGAAGATTTAAACAACAAAATTTAAGTTGAATGAGCCTTGCTCTTTTTCCTGAGGTTTCTCCAACTTTTTGGTAATGGTAGGCAAACAGATTTAGTTTAATAATCCATATTGGGCATGCAGCTTGATTACTTCCATTTCATTCCCCCTCTGATGCAAGCAGGCAAACAAACCGGGGGGGGGGGGGGGGGGGAGGGCGCTTAGTCCAAACTCAAGATCATGACTTGTTTCTATCTAGTCATGATCGCCTGCCAAACTTAACTCATATTTGTTGACAGTTTATGGTTATTGGTTTTTTAGACAGCAACAAACCACAATCCCAGGTTCACATATGGTGCCTCCCCCAGTGTGAAGCAAACTGGAAGCAACAAAACTGTGTGCCCCAGCTTCTTAGCTTACAGTTCACAGGGCCTGTGTAATATTGGCTACAGTGACCACCATTTTAAGACTGCAACCATAGCAGACTTTATGGTCTAAGCCAGCTTTTTGCTTGCTTGCTTGCTTTTTCTCTCTTCCCCACTCCCCCTCGACCCCACACATTGCTTTCCTTAATATTTTTGGAAAACTCAAAAGCTTCTCACTAAACCTTTGATATTTGAAGATCTGAAGAAGAATTATATGGAAGATTTTCCCTATTTGTCAGCAACACCATCTTTATACTTGCTCTCTGATTATTTCTTGGCTTCAGTGGGAGTGGCATTTAGAACATAAATAACATTGTGCTTCTAAATGAATTGTTGGAATTATCTTACCCCAGCACCAGTATCAAAGTTTTAATAAAGCTGTTTTCTGTTCTCTTGTCTGGCAACTGAACCTCTAGGGAAAAGCACAATAGACATTTGACCTTGAAAGGCAAAGTGATAAAAAAATGATACCCCTGGCCATACAGTTATGTTGATCAGCAGCCACATAATAGAGATTCTTTTAAGTATCCAACTTCAGATACTGTTACACAAACAAGATTTCAAAAATAGTTTCATGGTTTTTGATACAGCTAAATTGCAATCATATACAATTCATGTCCAATCCCATCCCTATTAAATCAGGAGGAAGGCACATTGATTCTTAGGTTTTTTTTTAAAGCATGCATACAATTGCTGCCAGTACTAAAGAAGGAGGGAAGAAATCTCCATCAGAGAGAATGTAACTTTTACTGCACATGGATTGCCCCAGTGGTTGAACTATAAGCCAGTGTATAATGTGTTACGAAACACTTTGCAGTGATGTCATGCCATTAGCAGTAAGACTTGAAAAAGATGAAAAGCTAAGCCAGAACTTAGATGCTGCAATGAAATGAAAGCAAACTATAAATGTATAATAAAATTATGAAAATAAGATTACATAACCAAAAATATCTAAAATGCATTTTATAGATGAAATCATGTAAGATGCCAACAATTTGGATTATGAAAAGCACTCTAATTAAAATAAAATTTCCAGCAGAACCCCAGATGCCTATTGGTTGAGAAATGGGGATTTAGTTTGCTCTATGATCGTGATAGTTTGTATTGTAATATAGTCTTTGCTTTCTTTGCAGATCAATGGGGGAGAAAAAAGACCTGCCTCCGATATGGGAAAGAAGCCCAAAACTCCCAAAAAGAAGAAGAAGAAGGACCCTAATGAGCCACAGAAACCTGTTTCTGCCTATGCATTATTTTTCCGAGATACTCAAGCTGCCATCAAAGGCCAAAACCCAAATGCTACCTTTGGCGAAGTTTCTAAAATTGTCGCTTCCATGTGGGATGGCTTGGGAGAAGAACAAAAGCAGGTACAGCAATACACATATACATATATTGATTTAACTTTCCATTAGAAATGGGTCTATTGGCTACTGTGTTTCTTTGATTCCAAAGAGAATCAGTGTGCCACATCAGAATATGAGTCACAAAAGGAAAACTTGCTAGAGGAAAACTGGATCAGCTGCATTAGCATCCTTGCCTATAACTTGACAGTGTTGTGATTGCACGAGCTCTGGGCCTAGATTCAACTGCTGTTATATTAGGAGAATTTTGGCACAGTTATGACCAAACAGCTGCAATTTTGGTGCTCATCCCAGGCACATTCCACCTTAGAAGTTGATTCTGATCTGTTGATCTTTTCAGGACTTGCCTGTTCTAGCCTATCCTTCTTTGCTGGTTTGAAAATTCCCGCAGGATCATACCAAAGGAGTGTCTGCATGTTCCTTCCATATGACTGGCCGTGCACTCTGCTCTTTTATAGGAGAGCCTGTATTTCCTTTTAGTCAGTGCCAGTCGTCCATCAAAGGAAGCCCTTCCCAGTAATATCTGATATTCTTCTGGCTCCAGCAGAATATGATTGCTGTAGCACACTGATGTGCAAAGTGTTATTCTGTTTTTAACATATCTATATGTTGTGTGCCTGGGCCCTTGTCAGCAGAATAGGCGCCCATGATACACATGCAGTCCCATTCCAGACAGCATTTGGAATGGCTATTGTTTGAGAAAATTGCATTTCCCAAATGACAATGTGTTTCTGTTTAAGTAGTAGGAAAGTGTGATTTCCTCATCACAAAAGAAACCTTTAAGAAAAGATATCTGGATTACTTTGCAATAACTGTGAAATTATTGTATAATAAAAAGATGTCTAGAAGGGCCCAGGCCATGTCTTGGGCTTGAAAGAATTAGCAGCTACCTTTGTAATGCAGCCCTTCTGTGGAAAAGAGAAGTGAAAGTCTGTGATTTTAGATGTGTGTGGGGAGGCTATTATTTTAACACAAATGCAAAAAGGAACTCTCAGCACTTCTTTATATTCCTCCTGATTGTCTCTTCCAACCACTTTGGGACTTTCTTCAAGTGAATGGTGAGGGGAAACTATAAATGAGACCTGTGAAATCAAATGATAAGGAATACAACAATTTCTAGACTCCTAATATCATTTTTTAAAAAAAAATAAAAAATAGAAACAGTATCTTCCATATACAGAAGAAAAATGCATTTCTTGACCACATGTCTGCTACTTAGCTATTCCCTCTGCACTGTTGCTGCTGGTTCTGCTTGCTTTTTGACACAGTCTAAAATTTTAGTTGAGTTTTGCTATGTACTGTGTGGCTTATTTGTTGTTTTAAGCTGAATAGAACCCGACTTGAGGCTGCGTGGTGAAGGGCAGGCTATAAATGATTTTAAATGTTTCCATGAGCCCTAGCCAGCATGATCCATCCCAGTCAGGGATGATAGGAGCTGTAATCCAGCACCACTCATAGGACCACAGGTTCCTCACAACTTCATAATGCAACAAGAGAAGGTCCCTGTTACCATTCACAGAAAGAATTAATTCCCCTCCACTACCACCACCATACAATGCTGCCCCATCCTCAGGCCATGGCTATATCCCACCTTAGTTCCCCTAGGGATAGGTAACAGAGATCTTGCAATCTGAAAAGACAGAAGGTAGTGGAAGCCCAAGAACTACTAGGAATACACTCCCCTCCACCCCTTAAAAAAACAACCCTTCTCCTGTCCCATTATAGGGAATTCACAACAAGAAGCCAGTCAGCTGAGATGAACAAATTTGTCCCTTGTTTAGAATTTACACAGAAATGGTTGCATACAATTATTTTCTTTTGAGTATTTGCCAGACATGTTACATTAATTGACGGAAACATCCAGGGGTTTCTCATTTTCCAGCTGTGTTTATTTGACTAGCATATGGGAGCATGCAAATTATTAAAGGAAAGCTGTGTTAATCACTTGGCTTTGGCAGTTTCTCTTTGTGAATTGCAGAGAAACCAATGTGTATTCCATTAAAGAATACATAGTACAGCCATCTGAAAGTTGCTACCTATTGTCATGTAAGTCTTAAACCTTCAAGCCTAATTCAAGTCAGTGACCACTTTGGCATTATCTTCAACCAAACAAGATTTTGCCCTAGGAATCTGTCGAGAAAGGTTATTCTTCTTAGCCATCATTATTATTTATGTGTGGCTTATAAGGACAACTAAATTGGCTAGTGGGCCAAACACTGGGGCAATGGATAGCTTGTCCAGGTGCATTAAGGAAGGATTTTCCCCCCTCTTCAATACTCTAATGTATACAGCAATGTCTATTGCTTGAAGTAACGTGCTGGGTTGAATGGACTATTTGTCCATTTCAATACAGGAATTTTTCTATAATATGTGAATATATTATATTTCAGTATCATGTGAGTGGCTGCTTGCTTCAGGCTTCTAAAGTACATGCTGTGTTCAGACTAAAGCTCAGGAGCAAAATAAACTGTGGCCTCCTTAATCTCCCACCCTTTTCTCCCAAGGCCAGCATTAAAATAATAGAATCATGGATCTTCAAGAAGCCTCAAAAACTTTTCCAGAAATATATTTTCCTTCGGAAAAGACAGTCTGTCAAGACCAAGATGTGAGTGGCCTTTGTATATCCTTGCTGGATGTAGGAACTGGGAAGAATCTTATATCATTTAAGCATAGAATATACAAAGTTGATCAGCAGTATTTTTGTTAACGGGCCAGTCTAGGATTGAACAAAGGGGCACTGCAGGTCCTTTGGATGGGCTTTCATATGGCAATAATTACTTTTCACCACAACCCATGTTTTGGTCCTGTCCAGGCTAGACTACTGCAAAGTGCTCTACTTGGAGGCTGCCTTTGAAGGTGATTCAGAAACTTCAGCTGGTTCATAATGTAGCTGCCTGACTACTATTAGACAGCTTTATTATATCAGCTGCACTAATTACCAGTGGGTTTCTGAACCAATTCCATGGGTTTTGACCTTTAAGGACCTAAGCTGTTTCCCTGCGAGCTGTTTATTTGACTGCCTGCACTCATATTTCCTTGTCCACGTCTTATGATCTGTTTTGTAGACTTTCCTGCTGTGCCCATCCCCATGGTCAGTAAAGTGGGTGGCCACAAGAGAAAGGTCCATTTCTGTGGTGGCACCATGACTATGGTATTTCTTTTTATTGGACCTGCACCAAATCTCTAGGCTGCTGGCTTTTCTGAAGGCCCTGAAAAGGAATCTTTTCCAACTGCCCTTCCAGGCATGATGTTTGCTAGCTGAGTGACAGTCTGACAATTATGTTCTCTCCTGTTCTGTATTTTTTAAACTCAAGTGTTGATTTGCAGTGTTTTAAATTTTCTATGGCTTTTAATCTTTTGTTTTATCTATACACTGGTTTGGACAGGCAAGCTGCCTAAAGATACTTTAAATGAATAAAATAAAATAAAAACTTCCCGCATTATTTGTGAAAGAAATATTGCTTGCAACTCTTATGGTGTTAGCATCTTCCATGTACATCTCTGAGCAAGACAAGACTGGCTTAGGTCATCTTGCCACCACTTTATCCCTATATTTCTTTTCAGCTGTGCCTTCAAATATTTACGACATGGGTTCTAAGCTCTGCCACTGAATCTTTTAGCCACTTGTGGTTTGGTTTTAGGAATGTTGCCCTCTGTTCCCCCTCCACAACACTTGGCGTGCCCCTTTGGTTTCTTTGTAAGTAAACTTACACTGGCCATTTTTCTCTGCTCATGCAAAACATGCACGTGGCAATTAAGAGTTAAAAGTATTGTGATAAATGGAGCTTTCCTTGGCTTTCAGACAGAAATCTGAGTTAAAAGGCAGTGTAGGTAATTTTTCTTCCCCATTCTGGGAGTCTAAGAAAAAAAACAACAACTTAAATCCAAACCAGATGTAAATGTAAATTGAAACTTAAATTCCTAATTGGAGACCCAGTGAAGCTATAATAGAATGAACAAATTACAAACAAAATGTTCTTGTTTACATTAATATAACTGACTTCATGGCTTCAGCCAAAAGAGCTCAGTAAAACATGCCATTATGCTAAAAATGGAACGGCATGGCCACTCCAAAGTGTGCTGCGCAAAGTTCACCTCTTATTTGTAATGCCACTGTTGTCAGTTGAGTCAAAGCAGGAATGGCCTGGTCCCAATATATGTGCATTTGCACGTGTATGTTTATTTAAACCTTGTACTTGGACCTTGTAGGAGGAAGACCAGTCTATGTTCCTAGGGACCCACTGCTTAATGATCAGATAAGACATGCCAGGGAACTGTTGGAGTGCTGTAACATATGCTTTCTTACAGGCTGCATAATTTGTTCTCAGTAATATTAGCTGCAACAGTTCAGCTCAATAGCAACACCTCATTATTTTATCCCTCAGTATTTATTCCTATGTTTGACGCCTCATGAAATTACTGTTAATGTGTTTATATAAGGGCAGATCTGACACAAGTGGGAAGGATTTAATTTCCCACTCAGTCTTTCCTGCTGATATGTCCTCTTTCCCCCTGGTAGAAGTGGCAAGTGTAAATAGTTAATTTGCTTCAATTATGAGCCTGTCCTGCTAAATTAGAAGCAGCAGGGATATGAAGAGCTAGAATTATACTTCTGAGGCAGCTGACAAATCCTCTGAGCCCACAAAATCAAATCATTTACTCCTCGCTGGTGTTCAAACACCCACTAGACAAATGCTGCAGCTTATTCTGTATCATTGGATGAAACTCAGATTTTATCCTGCCAATACTTAAGGAAATCAAAAGCATTTTGATGATACTGTCAACGTTGGTCTTGCTGTCTGCTTCTTCTTTACCAAACTGAAAGCTTACAAGGGTTTGAAACATGGCTACTAAACATTTCTCATATTGCGTAAACACATGCAACCTGAAAACATGCTCATATTGATGGATTAAGGAGTACAGGAATGCACCTTTAGTTGAAACAAGTACAATGGGGGGGGTAAACCCCATTCATTATTTTTCTATATATTATTCTATATTTTGTAACAATGACAACCTGTTGAGTCAATGACTTGAAATTTGTCATATGGTTTTCCTGATGAGGTCTACGAATGTGCCAAATTTTAAAAGTGGCCGGAGGTACAGCAAGAGCTGAAAATAGATGCTTTGACCTTCTGGTGGAGGCTATATGTAATGCTTACTCCTTTCGTTATGGGATATGACAGTGTGGTGCGTTGGTTAGATGTGGGGTCACCAATCTTTGGGCACAAACAACCTGTTCCCTGCCTCATAACATCTGTCTCTGCAGCCCCGCTCCCACACATGCAAGTAAATAGCACATATAGCAGAATTTTTAAACACTATTTTAAAATAGTTTTTAATATTTTAATATATTATTAATCCGTTGTATTTTATAGTATTCTTTAAAATTTTAATATATTTAATCCATTTCATTTTTAAATACCATGCAAAGTCAATTATAAAAAAACACCTTATGGTTTATGACCAGAGCTAAGGCTACCTTGTGTTGGATCAAACTCTCCAAAGCCAGCTACTGATGTTCAGACATAGATAAATTCACAGGGTGATTCCTCTAGCAATACAGTTAAGGCTCAGACAGCAAAACAGGACCAAGAAAACTGTGTGAGTTATCATCCTCTAATCATCTGGATTGAGCCTGAAAGACCAAGGAAAGATATTGGTGTGCAGAGGCTAAGTTGTAAGCAAAACCATTTAAGAATACCAATGTCATAATACTAAAAGCCTAAGAACCAGCACCAAAATAAACTACAGTAAAGCATAGTGTTAGTAAAAACCAGCCAGACACGTGACACAGCAGTCATAGTTTTAACTATGAATATTCATTTCCAGGACATTTATTCATTTTTTATTCATCATCAACACATTTAATTATTATTTTTATTGCTCATAGAATGAAAGCATTGTATCTTCTCACACACTCACACAGGAAATAAGAATGAGTTGTGTCCCAACATTGTGTGAATTGAAATCTGTTTGTGTGATATGTTTTCTCACTCCCTCCCAGGCCAGCATACCCCAGCCCTGAAAAGTCTTGCATCCCTCTTGTCCATACATCAGGAAGGGCCTGGCATGAGAGGTTGCAGTGGGAAGAGGCAATCACAGAAAAGTGGGCAAGAGGAAGCTGTATCATTTGTTTATATTTTGTTTCAATAAGACCTCTTTCTGATAAAATAGTTTAATAAACCACTTTTTAAAAATGGCATTCATTTAGATACAAAAACAGCCATACTGCTTTACTTTAGACATTTGGTTTCTTCATTGATTTCTACTCCTTTGGATGCAACTGTGCTTAATGAACTGCAACCCAAGTAGCTTGATAAAATATGTCAACTGATGGTGAGATACTAGCATATTTACCTAAATAGGAACACTGAAGTCTATGCAAACGAAGTTTGTTCCCACTGGGTCCTGTGTGATGTTCCCAATAATTTCCGTGGGAGTCCGATTTCAACATCTACAAGAGGATTCATAGACTGAAAATTATCAGCAATTTTGCACAATTACATTTGAGATTTGTTTTCATATTTCTTTCAAATGTCTATCAAAATACAGTTAACTCTTTCCACTTGTAATAAGTTTCCATGAAAGATGACACATTTAAGTTTAGGGAAGTTTTTAATGTTTAATGCTGTATTGTGTTTTTAATATTCATTTGGGAGCTGCCCAGAGTGTCTGGGGAAACCCAGCCAGATGGGTAGGGTATAAATAATAAATTATTATTATAAGCATGTTATGTTTAGGCTGTCTGAAACTTCCTACACCCCAACACCATTGATGCAAAATCCTGGTGCTCTCAACAAACCACTTGCTGATTCTTGCTATGAAGTAATGTGTTTATTAAAATGAGCATTTATCTCCCTTTTAAAATTATGTATTGACTTCTTAATATGTTCCTTCAATACACAGCAAGTATAATATTTAGCCTCAACACCTTCTAGTTTGTTGATCATAATATATCCAATATAGAGTGTATTAATTATCTACACAAGTCTCAAGATTGAGCAAGATTGCCAGCCTGGATCTAAACATTGCCTTGATGGGACACTGCCTGGAAACTCTAGCCTATGGAAACTCTTCAGTTCCATAAACTGAGTGGAGCCCAGTTCATTGAATGGGCTTTCTTACCCCAGATGTCTCCCTTTCCTTTGCAGCCCCATGAAAATCCACTCTTAGCACTTGGACAACCCTCAAGAATGCCATGGCATGAGGGGCTGCTATTTGTCTTTGAAAGCTTGCCAAACCCTCTGAATCTGAATGTAGTAGCAGAGTAAGAGGTTACAAGAAAGATAGTATTGTCCTGGATGACTTTCCTTAAACACAGTCTCTGTATTTAAGAAGCCCCAAAGTCATGTTGTTGCCTGAGTAAGAGCCAAATTGTCCTATTAAATTTCTGTGCTGAATAGACGTGTGGAGAATTCAGCTCTTTGTGAGACTGTTGTGCAATTTCTCCATCAATCACCATCAGGTTCATTAGTCAACTCACATTTAAGGCACCACCACTGACTCTACTTTTAGTAGCTTCACCGAGTGCAGTAAGCATGGTTAAATTGTATGAACCAATAAGTGAAACGTGATGTCAGAGCTGCCGAGGTCCCAGCTCACAAAGGACCAACGCCAGTCCGTTGTTATATATAAAAGTCTTTATTGAAGTGCAGTTTCGATTTCAAAGCCGCGGCGCGCAGCTCTACGTCTTAAACTCTAGACCGCTGAAGCTCCGTCTGAATCTCCTCCCCCCAGACACCAGTTTAAGACTCTAGCCTTGCTCCACCTCTTCCTTTGCTCTTTCCTCCTCTGGGTCCGCCTGTCCGCTGGGGTCTTGCCCTTTCTAGACTCTTCTGACGCTGAGTCCCCTGAGTCTTCCCCCTCCCTCCGGCGGGCTTTAGGACCTGGTTCCCAATCCGGGTTTCCTGCTGTGCCGCGTGCCTGTACATTCGAACTTGGCGCGCGCGCCCAGCCGGCAACCTTCCTTCTGACCGTTACACTGCTCCTGTCACTGCTTCCCCCTTCGGAGAGGCTAGCTGGACCTGACTTCCCCTCCGTTCCCTCACTCTGCGATAGAGGCGTGGCCAGCCCTGATTCATCTTCTCTCCCTGCTGGAGGAGAAGCTGGCCCTGATACATGGGACTCTTCCCCCCCGCTACGCTCTGGTGGAGGAGCTGGTCCCGATCTCCCGCTGCTGCTTTGGGAGTCCCCGCTGGCCCCTTGCTTCTGGTGTGCCCCCCCTGGGACCCCCCTTGCCCTGGCCATAGGCGCCCCCCTCTGGGAATCTTCTGAATCGCTGGAGAAGCTCATGGAATCTCTCGGGCCACTTTCATACTCCCCTACGCTGCCCTCCGATTCTTCCCCTTCGCTCTCCATTTCCTCTCTCCCCTGTGCCTCTGCTCCTGAGCCCCTGACACGTGATTTGTCTTAACATACTTACCATGAACATCAATTGAATTTTTTTAAAGTTTCTTGCAGCTTAATTTCCCATGAGAGTCCTGGTGAGATCCCATGGAGAAGAGTCCTGCCTTCATATTCCATTTCACCAGGCCCTAATTCTAGGGTTCACCATAATGAGGCTTAAAAATAATAATCCAAAGCTTATTGTGGTTTGGGAGTGGAGGTGTATCAGCAGAGGGTTGCAGCTGGGTGTTAACCCTTCCCTTTTCAGCTATATCCCCTTAAAATGTCTCTCTGCTGCTGCAGTGCGGCTTGAAAAAGCCTTCCATTGGCTCCAGTTGAAAGCTTCCCTGCCTGCGCCCCCCCCCCATATTCTTGACGATTAAAGATGGGAAGGATGAATTCTTCCTCCGTAGCTGAACTTTCCAGAATAATTAAACACACACACAAAATTAGGCTTGGGGGGTCAGGGAAACAAAAGTATTTTTTTAAAAAAAAATCATATTCATGGGAGGGGCAGCAGATAATGTGTGAGCATGTGATTATAGTATACAGTCATACCTTGGGTTGAATGTGCTTCAGGTTGAGCGCTTTCGGGTTGCGCTCCATGGCAACCCAGAAGTAACGGAGCGCATTACTTACGGGTTTCGCCGCTCATGCATGCACAGACACTCAAAATGACGTCGCGCGCATGCACGGAAGCGGCAAAATGTGACCCGTGCACGCACGGATGCGCCTTCGCATCTTACGTTCCATTCAGGATGCGAACGGGGCTCCGGAACGGATCCCATTCGCATCCCAACGTACCACTGTATATAGTTGCAGTGCATGTGGTTATGGTTTTTATGTAGTGCCCAGTTTATCCCCAAAATAGAATTTGTTGTGGTTGTTGTTGTTTAGTCGTTTAGTCATATCCGACTCTTCGTGACCCCATGGAGCAGAGCACGCCAGGCACTTCTGTCTTCCACTGCCTCCCGCAGTGATTGTTAGGATTTGAGATCTAAATAGAATATAGATATAGAATATAGATCTCAAATATAGAATATGGATCTCAAATTCTAACAATCAATAACACTAATGGGAAACCTGTGGCCCTTCAGATGTTGCTGGGCTACCACTTCCATCACCCCTGACCATTGACCATGTCAGCTAGAGCTGATGGGAGTTAAGAGTGCAACAAAATTTGGAGAAGCACAGGTTCCACCTCCCTGATTTAAGAGTGTTAGCCCAAAGCTACATAACAACATTTCTCCACAAAAACCACTCAGAGAAAGGTCAGGAGGGAGAGAGAGAGATTTGAGGCCTTCCAGAAAACCTGAGTAGTTGTAGTGAAGAACTACAAGATTCAACAGATTTTACTTCATGTTGAGAAATGATTTTACCCCCCCCCCCAAAAAAAAACTCCCAATCCTTCCCACTTGCAGCATGTGGAATGACTAGGAGCTACATTTTATGTTAGTTAAAATTAGTAGTACAGTAGTAGTAGAAGTAGTTAGTCCCTTTATCTTGCCCAAGGCAACCCAAAGTGACTTGCAACTAAATATTAAAAGCAAAACATCTAGCCTAGCACATAAAAAGAAGCAGCACAAATAACTTATGTATTCACTTTCATGCTTCTGAGTAATATGATAAACACAAACAGGAGGCTACTTGAACTCCATATGTAGTAAGAGAAGAACAACAAGTGTTTAGGTTGCCCTTAACTAGTTGTCTTTCCAATTCTCTATTTTTTACAACACTAATGGGCCATGGTTGTGCTTTGTTGTTGTTTAGTCGTTTAGTCATGTCCGACTCTTCGTGACCCCATGGACCAGAACACGCCAGGCACTCCTGTCTATTGTTGTGCTTACCATCTCTAAACATGGAAGGAGGCATTCTCACAATGATAAAATGCAGTTTTGAATATTATCTCTCACCTGCAAGTCTTTTAATCTACAATTTATGCCTAAAGGGCTGTAATATTTGGCATCTGCAAAAAGAATATGGGTGGAACACACTGTCTTTCGTAAGTATTTTATGTGCTGCAATTGCCACCCATCTTGTGTCTCCAGCTGCCTGCAGTCTATGGGGCATGCTCAGGCTGGCGCAAAAGGTGAAGATCTGGCTTTTGCTGCCAACAGACTGCATTCCCATTCAGACTTGTGTTCTAGTCAATATTGGTTGTACATACCAAACCTTTGATGGGCCTATACAGCCAACCACTTCCCACCTACAGCTCAGACATAACACTAGAAATTCTTCAATTCACCTTTACCCGGGTGCTTGAAAATGGCCTAGGAAGCCCTAAACATAGTTGATTCTACTGTTGTATCCATGGATAACATGGTTTAGCCTGCCAAGAGGAACTATGCTCCAGAAGGGAATTGTTTGGGGAGGGTTAAGGTGAATTGGTGGGGACGCAGGTGGCGCTGTGGGTTAAACCACAGAACCTAGGACTTGCCATTCAGAAGGTCGGCGGTTCGAATCCCCGTGACGGGGTGAGCTTCCATTGCTCGGTCCCTGCTCCTGCCAACCTAGCAGTTCAAAAGCACGTCAAAGTGCAAGTAGATAAATAGGTACCGCTCTGGCGGGAAGGTAAACGGTGTTTCCGTGCGCTGCTCTGGTTCGCCAGAAGCGGCTTAGTCATGCTGGCCACATGACCTGGAAGCTTTACGCTGGCTCCCTCGGCCAATAAAGCGAGATGAGCGCCGCAACCCCAGAGTCAGTCACGACTGGACCTAATGGTCAGGGGTCCCTTTACCTTTACCTTAAGGTAAATTGGATTAAATCAGAACAGTGTGAATCGTGATTCAAACTACTAGTGATCTAAATCTTCTGGTTCATATATTTCCTCAGCAACTTTAACAGCTAATTGGTTGTTACACTAGTTAAAGCACCCAAGTTTATATTTAGCTGAAATATAAATTACGGTAGCTGAAATCAATGGGGAAAGTTGTAATTCCCATTGAAACTAGTTGGATCTAGTTCATCTAATTTAGTATGGATCTGTCCATCATAGTTGCTTAAAGATAAGAAAGCACTTGTGAAATCAATTATTTGTTTAAGGACACTGTATAAGGACACTAAGCAAGATCTAGCTAATGCAATGAGGTAGGATAGACCACGAGTCACAAAGTACTTCTCTGCACAGCTCATAATTAATTTTCTTTCAGAAGATGAAGTAATGGCCACCAAACTAAGCTGCTTTCAAACTGGGCTACGTGACATGACAGCTGTATATTACCATCAGCATTAGAGGCAATATGCCTCTGCGTACCAGTTGCAGGGAAACTGCAGTTGCAAAGCAATACAGAGCTCATATCCTGCTGTTGGGCTTTCCATAAGTATCTGAGAGGCCATTGTGGGAAATGGGATGGTAGACTAGATCAGCCTTTGGTCTTCTCGTGTCTTTATGTTTTATTAATGCTTGCAGTACATGGATATAGCTAAATGGAGACGGCTTCCCCAGTCTTAATTTCTAATGCAGTTACTGTCAGGCCCCTGATACCCAACAGTTTTTTTTTAACTTCCTTCAATTCAAAACCACATGGAAGTACAATCAAAACTGAACTCTGCATAGTCAATAGCCCTTTATTGTGAATGTTGCACCCATATCAAAATAAAATGTGTGGTAAAATGTGAGTTTTCACATGATATTTGAATCTTGGGACTTGAGCCTACCATGTGTCTACAGGATTATTCCATAATATTTTCCTGTCACGGTTGTCCTGTTTAAACTATAAGACTAAGACTAGTTTTATTGCACCACAATCTTAAAAGAAACCCAGAAGGTGCTTAGAAATGCTTAGCACCTAAGACTGTGCATGACTGGATAGGGGAAATGGCACTATGTTTGTATGATAGGGTGCCATAATCATGCTTGCATAAAAAGCTCTATAGAAATACCATTAATTGGACTTACAAAATGAGAAATGCCAGGAATAAATCTCTGTGATCTTTTATTCTTATTGGGCTCTATTTTTTGTTTTGAAAATGAAATAACACAATTATGCAGATGTATTCAAACAGAGAGTGCAATCTGCATTCTTGCCTCTTCTTTCAGGTCAGGCAAATTTAATTTTAGCTGCTGGGGAGGGGAAAAACCTGTCAGCTAACGGGTGTTTCATTTCCTTGAAACAAACAATACGTTTTAGCAATAACCACAAACAATCAACTCAGAAACGCAACTTGTTATAAAACCTTTCTGAAACAAAATGAGCTCAGCTTTGTAATCTGAAGAAATTGCAAAAGAATGCACACATGCCGTTGCACAGCTAGAACCAATCTATTATATTTATTCCTCTCTCGATATTTACAGCTTTAGTATCCTAGGATGCCTGTTTCTCCATTATGATCTTATGTTTCCCTGGGATGCAAAATCTTTAATCCTTTTAAGCAACCTCTGGGTTTTCCCAGCAGAGATCAGAGGGACCTGCATGCTCTTGAAAACACAGCTTTGATGGAATAAAATAAAGCACATTTCATAGGAATAATGTGGCACCACTTCACAAATAATTCTGCAGTTTAGAAATCTACTTAGGAGTATGTATGTGTTCTTCTTCTTTGGTGATCATTCGTAGCCAAGTAAGATTGTCTTCCATGAACACAGTCTTAACAGTGAGTCTGTAAGTGACTATAGAGGCCAATTCTGGATCCACATATCCTTCCACAATAGAGATATAGGCTTCCAGATGGGAGCTCATCATGGTGAGGGTTTGCCAAACGTTCCTTTGTCTTAGCACATTTCTCCCTTTCATCCTGAGTTTGAGCATTTTCAAAATCCATGACACCTTTTGTAAAGGCTGTTCTCCAATTGGAGTGCTCACAGGCCAGTGTTTCCCAATTGTCAGTGTTTATACTATATTTTTAAAGATTTGCACTGAGAGAGTCTTTGTTGACCACCAGCATTACGGTTTCCATTTTTAAATTCGGAATATAGTAGTTGCTTTGGAAGATGATAATCAAGCATCTGAACAACATGACCAGTCAGTCCAATGAAGTTGTTGTTGAAGAATCATTGCTTCAACACTGGTGATCTTTGCATCTTCCAGTACACTGGCATTAGTTTGCCTGTATTCCCAAGTGATATGTTAAATTTTTCGGAGACACCGTTGATGGAATCTTTCGATGGAATCAGTCGGAGATGGCATTTATAAGTGGTCCATGTTTCACAAGCATATAGTAAGGTTGGTAGTACAATAGCTTTGTAAACATTTTGGTTTCCCTGTGAATGTCCCAGTCCTCAAACACTCTGTACTTCAATTGAGAGAAAGCTGCACTCGCAGAGCTCAGGTGATGCTGAATTTTGGTATCAGTGTCGGCCCTTGTGTAAAGATAACTGCCCAGGTAGGAGAAGTGATCAACACTTTCCAACATTACACCAGTGAGTTGGATTTGTGGTGCTGCAGAGTGGTTGTTTTGTGCTTGTTGGTGCAGCACTTTGGTTTTTGGGATGTTGAGAGATAGGCCAAAGCTTTTCATAAGCTTCTGTGAATAAAATTAGGATGGTTTGGAGGTCTTCCTTTGAGTGTGCACACACTACGTTGTCATCAGCATACTGAAATTCTATGATGGAAGTTATAGTAACCTTACTCTTTGCTTTCAGCCTACTCAGATTAAAGAGCTTTCCATCTGTTTGATATATGATTTCTAGTCTGGTGGTGAATTTCCCTTCTACAAAATTTAGAATCATGGCAATGAAAATAATAAATAGAGTTGGGGCGAAAACACAACACTGTTTAACACCTGATCCCACTGTGAATGGTTTGCTTTGGTTTTTTTTGTTTTTTTTAATATTTATTAAAGATTTTTTGATTACCATACAAATAAAGAAAGAAACAAAATAACACATATCATAACATATTTTCTTAACTTCTTTGGACTCCCTCACATCTCCCGCTCCTGCGTTCCTAATTTATAAATGTCTAACCAGCAATTTATCCCCTTATTTCCATTCTTATTATCTATTTTTCCAGTATTATATCTCTAATTTTAGATATCTTTTATTCAAATCTATAAAATTTAAATTTAAGCTGATAATTATCCAAAGTTTATCTTTTCTTCAATTTAACTTATCTTCATACTTCACTTCATCTAGCTTAATGGTGCCAAGTTACTTCCAATCTAGCATCCTTCTTAACATTCATACAATTTACAATGTTTCTGTAGGTAGGTCTTGAATTCCTTCCAGTCTTCTTCTACCGTCTCCTCTCCCAGGTCTCGGATTCTGCCAGTCATCTCAGCCAGTTCCATATAATCTATCAGTTGCATTTGCCATTCTTCCAGTGTGGGTAAATCTTGGGTTTTCTAATGCTTGGCGACGAGTATCCTTGCTGCTGTTGTTGCATACATAAAAAATGTTCGATCCTTCTTTAACACCCTCTGGCCGACAATACCCAGAAGGAAGGCCTCTGGTTTCTTTTTTTAAAAAAAAAAAAAATTATTAAATTTTCACATTTTATCAAGACAAACATACACACACATAAACAAAGACAACACGTATGAAGTTTCATAACCTTACTTTCCTAACCCCAGTTCTTGACCTCCCCCCACCCCCCCTTCATACATCCTAGTTCAATTAAATTAACTCAGCAAATTCATATCTCTCATCCTTTACATATTATTATTGTATATATATATTTTTAAAAAACGTTTTACTTAGCCAGATTTTACTTATCCAATTTTCTTATAAATATTAAAACCTTTTCTAAGGTCGACTCAAGTTCCTTCCACGAATTTCCCTTTTATCTTAAAAATAAATCATAATAATCAAACACAAAAGTCATAAAGATTTTTTTTTTAAAAAAAATTCTCCTTTCCCCCCCCCCCCAGCCCGGTTTCTGTCCCTTCCAAATGTCCCCACGTCCACAAAAACAGTTTTTAGCCTGGATTCCTTACATCTGAGGCCTTTAAGTCCCTGTCAGTCTCTCTTTGCCGATCTTGTTGGTAGCCCTCCTCATTGGTCCTCGGGTTTCGAGGAAGTTCCAACTCAGTCTCATCAGAATTTCTTCCATCCAAAGTACTTGACACCAGCTGCTGCAGAAGGTCAACCAATCCATACTCGAAGAGGAAGCCCCAGTCATATTTCTTGTTTCTTTTAAATTCAAATATTCCAAATGTTCCAGGGGCTTCCTCCCACCTCTTTCGCATCTTTCGCAGATTTGTAATCCAAGGGTCTTCTTCTTTGTATTCTAACAATGTAAGCTTGTGGTTGGTAGTCTCCATCTGTACTGGCCCTTGCTCACTCTCCCCCTGTTCCAAAGTTATCTCTTCTGATTCAGCTGCAGATTTTTTCCCAGTCAAGTCCATTGTGCCTTCAGCAGAGTCACTTATTTTAGAGTTCAAGGTTATAAGTTGTTTACTCATGACCTAAGTCTGCTCCTGCAGTTTTCCCACAAGAAAAAACATTCTTTCTAACTCTGCCTGTAATTTTCCATCTGCAGCCATTGTAATGTTTCAATGTTTCCCCTAGGGGGATTCTAGTTACTTAATAGTCTTTTCCCAATAGTCCTTTACCTTGTTATTACCCTACTTTATTTCCAACCACTTTAGTTCAAATGTAGCAACACACCAAATGTAGCAAATTAAGTCCAAAAAAGTGTTAAATAGTAAAGTTTTTAACTTTCGCTGCCCGTTTGACAGCTCCTTTGACAGCTGTCAAACTCCTCGTTCCTTTTTCTCCAGCTCACATAGAGGACACCCCCGGGTCTGGGGAGGTTTAAGCAAAAACTTCTAAAATTCCACTCTTACTCTCCAGCACAAATCTTCTTCTGTCAAATTCGTGCAAATATTATCTTTTTACAAAACACCAAAGAAAGAACTCTCCACCTTAGTTCTCCGATCTTTGCTTTAAATTTTCTGTAGGCAGGGGGGTGCGGACTTCCCTTTAGCACATCCCCCGATCGTGCCGAATTCAAGGATAAAATTTTTAAAGTCCAAGTTCCAATCTACTCACGGATTAGTTAAAGTCCGAATTTCAGGGAAGAAAGTCAGCGGTCTCCGGCCATGGCTCGCGGCTTCGCTCCACTGCAGTAGCAGTCTACTCACAGCACCACGCCACTCCCCGTACCCTCTCCGCAGCCTTTAAAAAGGCTCTTCGTGGGTCGGGGGGGCGCTTTAGGTGCCCGCCGAGTCACCAGGTCCGCAGGCTTCCACGCCTGCGGTTTCTAAGGGTCCCCGCGTCGCCGTCGCGGTAAGACCCGTCTGCAATGGAGCCGATTCCCTCCGGAGCTCGGAGGGAATCCGCCATTAACCGGATTGCGCTAACCCGGAAGTGATGGAAGGCCTCTGGTTTCTTAGGGAAGGTATACTTAAATACCTTTTTCAGCTCATTATATATCATTTCCCAGAAAGCCTTCACTCTAGGGCAGGTCCACCAGAGGTGAAAGAAAGTTCCTTCATTTCCTTTACATTTCCAACACTTATTATCAGACAAGTGGTATATTTTTGCAAGTTTGACTGGGGTCATGTACCATCTATATATCATTTTCATAACATTTTCTTTCAAAGCATTACATGCAGTGAAATTCAGCCCAACGGTCCACAACCTTTCCCAGTCTTCAAACATGATATTATACCCAATGTCCTGTGCCCATTTTATCATAGCCGATTTGACCGTTTCATCTTGTGTGTTCCATTTTAACAGCAAGTTATACATTCTTGAAAGTACCTTAGTCTTAGGTTCTAACAATTCTGTTTCCAACTTCGATTTTTCCACCTGGAATCCTAACTTTTTATCAAGTTTAAAAACTTCTTTAATCTGAGCGTAATGTAACCAATCTCGCACTTTGTCTCTCATTTTTTCCATACTCTGCAATTTCCAATTATCTCCATCTTTTTCTAATATTTCCCAATACTTCGGCCATTCGGCCTCCATATTGAGTCTTTTGCGGGCCTTAGCTTCCATTGGTGAGAGCCACCTTGGAGTTTTATTTTCCAATAAGTCTTTGTATTTTGTCCAGACATTAAACACTGCTTTTCTGACAATATGGTTCTTGAAAGCCCTGTTTATCTTAACCTTGTCATACCATAGATATGCATGCCAACCAAAAGCATTATCAAAACCTTCCAAATCCAGTACATCAGTGTTTTCGAGAAGCAGCCAGTCTTTTAGCCAGCAGAAAGCTGCTGATTCGTAGTACAACCTTAAGTCTGGCAGGGCAAAGCCCCCTCTTTCTTTCGCATCAGTTAATATCTTAAACTTGATTCTGGGCTTTTTGCCCTGCCAGACAAATTTGGAAATATCTCTCTGCCACTTCCCAAAACACTCCGTTCTGTCCACAATCTGTAAAGTTTGAAACAAAAACAGCATTTTTGGCAGTACATTCATCGTTATAGCAGCAATCCGGCCTAACAAGGAAAGTTTCAATCTTGACCAACTTTCTAAATCTCTCTTAATTTCTGACCAGCATTTCTCATAATTATCCTTAAATAAACTCAAATTTTTTGCTGTTATGTTCACCCCTAGGTATTTTACTTTTTTGACCACGTTTAACTCTGTCTCTTTCTGAAACCTTTCTGACTCTGTAACTGTTAAATTTTTTTCCAGTACCTTGGTTTTTTGCTTGTTTAATTTGAATCCCGCCACCCGACCAAACTCCTGAATCAATTGTAATACCCTTTTCGTACTAGATTCTGGCTCCTGTAAAGTCAAAACCAGGTCATCTGCAAAGGCTTTAAGTTTGTACTGTTTCGCTCCGACCTGAATTCCTTCAACCAACTGGTCTCCTCTAATCATGTTCAAGAGCACCTCCAGGACCGAGATAAATAACAGGGGAGAGATAGGGCAACCTTGTCGTGTTCCTTTTTCAATATTACACTCTTCTGTCACCACATTATTAACTATCAATTTAGCCTTTTGTTCTGAATAGATTGCATCTATCCCATTTTCAAAACCCTTTCCCACTCCCATCCCTTCCAAATTTTTCTTCATAAATTTCCAGGAAATGTTATCAAAGGCCTTCTCTGCATCTATAAAAATTAACACAGCTTTTGTATTGATATTTGTTTGTAGAAGTTCCAAAATATCAATAATGTTCCTTGTGTTAGCAAACAAATGTCTACCTGGGAGAAAGCCTGCCTGGTCCTTATGAATTACTTCATTTAAAACTTTTTTAAATCTACTTGCTAAAATGTCTGCAAATATTTTGTAATCCACATTTAAAAGGGAGATGGGACGGTAGTTCTTGAGTTGTGTCTTTTCCGTTTCCAATTTAGGTATCAATGTGATGAAAGCTTCTTTCCACGATTCCGGCGCCTTCTTCCCCTCCAAGATTTCGTTGCCAACCTCCATCAATGGATGTATCAAATAGTCTTTCAGTATCTTATAGTACTTGGCAGTGAGCCCATCTGGCCCTGGAGATTTGCCCAGTTGCATATTCTGAATGGCTTGTTCAATCTCTTGTCGTGTTATTTTACAGTTCAGGATTGATTTATTTTCCTGTGATAGTTTTGGTAATCCATTCTTTATCAAAAATTGCTCTATTTCCACCTCATTTTGCGGCCCTTGAGTATACAGTTGTTTAAAATATCTCTGGAAACACTTTCTAATCTCCACAGGGTTCTGAATGTTTCTTCCTTCAATCTCTAAATTTGTGACTGTATTTAATTTTTGTCTCTTCTTCAACTGCCATGCTAGCAGTTTCCCGTATTTATTCGCCGATTCAAATGTTCTTTGTTTCATTAATTTAACTTTCCACTCTATTTCCTGGTTTATCAATTTAGAGTATTGTACTTGATAGAGTTTAATTTCTCTCAGAATCAGCTGTGACTTCGGTTTTAATCTTAGCTTCTTCTCACATTCTTTAATTTTCTCCAAAATCTTGTCTTTTTTCTCATTTTGTATCCTTTTCTTTACAGCATTCTGTTGTATCAAGAACCCCCTCATCACAGCCTTACTTGCGTCCCAGATAGTTCTTTTTTTCCACCGTAGTGTTCAAATTTATCTCAAAGTAATCCTTCAAAACTTTTTGGGCCTTCTTGATAATCTCCTGATCTCTAAACAAATTGTCATTCATCTTCCATCTGAAGGAGCCGGTTGGTAGTAGTCTCATGTCCATCTTTACTGCATTATGGTCGGAGCAGGTCTTTGGGCAGATTTCCACCTTTCTGATCTTTGGTGCCAGACCTCTAGATGTCCATATTTGGTCGATTCTTGTCCATGTCAGTTGGGCTTCAGAAAAGAATGTTCCCTCTCTTCCCAAGGGGTTCCTTATCCTCCAAATATCAATCAAGTCCATATTGTCAGTCAGCTCGAAAAAAGTCTTAGGTAGTCTGCCATCTTTTGTCACATTTTGGCTTTGTGACTTATCCATGTTGGTTGATACCACTCCATTCATATCTCCCATCATAATGATGTTGTCATAGTCCAGATAATCCAGCATGCTCTCATGCAACTTCTTGTAAAATTCCGATTTCCCCTCATTTTGTGCATAAATTCCTAATATCAAAAGCTTCTCTCCTTGATGTTGTACCTCAATTGCTAAGATTCTTCCTTGCTCATCTTTAAATAAAAATTTTGGTGACAGGCTCTCCTTTGCATAGATCACCACTCCTCTTTTCTTCACTCGATCTGAAGAAATAAATTCTTGGCCTAATCTTTTGTTTATTAACACTTTTTTATGGAGCCTAGTCACATGTGTTTCTTGCAAACAAATAATGTCCAAGTGAATGGTTTGCTTTGAGAGCCATTGTTATCTTCAATTGTTGCTGTCATATTATCATGGAGGAGCTGAAGGATGTTCACAAATTTATCTGGGCAGCCAAATTTCAGAAGGACAGTCCACAGGGCATTACAATTTAGTGTTGAAGGCCCTAGTCAGGTCAATAAACATCATATACAGGGGTTGGTTTTGCTCTCTGCATTTTTCTTGTAGCTGTCGAGCGGTGAAAATCATGTCCACTGTTCCCCCTAGAAGGTTGAAAACCATTTTGGGATTCAGGAAGCATAGCCTCAGATATTGTTAGAAGATAGTTTGTTAAGATCCTTGCCAGAATTTTGCTTGTTGCAGCTAATAAATAGATGCCTTAATAGTTTCCACAATCTGTTCTATCACCTTTCTAAAAAAAGAAATTGATAATTTTTGCATCCCTAAAGTCTCCAAGATTTTTTTGATGAGCTTGTGAAGTTGTTGTGTACGCTTAATTCAGATCCACTGGCTTTGTTGTTTTTCATTGGTTAATAGCTGTACACAACTCTCCCAGATCTGGAGATACTGCAAGCTCATCTCTAATTTGTTTTTGCGGAATTTGTGAGAAGACCTCAGCAGCTATGGGGGAGTTGTGGATAAGGAGATGCTGTTAATGTTCTTTCCAGCTTGTGCAATAGCTTATCTTTTAGAAGTGTGGTACCATCTGTTGAGGATAGGGGGCATATGCCATGATTTATTGACCCATAGATGGTCTTTGTGGCTTTAAAGAAACTCTGTGCATCATGAGTGCCTGCTAAGTGCTGGATCTCTTGAGGTTTTTTTATCCACCAGGTGTTCTTTAGTTCTCTGGCTCTGTGTATGCATGCACTATATTAAAATAATATGGAATAAGAATATCAGAAGGGATCAATGTAAAATTGCAGGAATTGTGCTTACTCTAAAACATGAGTAGGGAACACTATAGTCTTTGTGGAGATCATGAAACTGCCTCCCCTCTTCCAATGACCTTCTTTTGGACACGCAAAATGATTGTGCTCCTTTGGACCACATCAGCAAGGCCAAGAGGGTGTGTGTCTTGCCATCTGAACAGCCCAGGACCTCCATACACACTTCTCAGGCTTGCATCCCAGGGAGCTCACTTTGATGCTACTAACACAGTGGTTTACCTTTAGCCCAATGGGCACACTCCATTGTCTCATGAGACAGATGAATGCCAACAACAATTTACTGTTCCCATCAAATTCAAACAATTGGCAATAATTAGTTAGAGAAGATGTGTAGCTGGAAGTATCAATAGGTAGGTTGTTATACCTGCCGCCAAACTATGTAGAAAGAGCTCTGTTGCTTTATTTCCAGTAACAAATAGAGGTAAGCAGGATAACGTCCCTTCTTCCACATCCTTTGTCCAACTCCATCTTTTCCACATGAAGTATCCTGTTCCTTTAATTCTCATTCCCAATTGAAATAAAGTACAGGTAGCTTCATTTGCCCACATCCTTCTGTATCTATGCCTGCGTCTTGTTCCTTCATTCTGCTTTTTGCCCTATTATCTCTTTGGGATTGTAAGCTCCTTGGGGGCAGGGACTTGTCTTTATTGCCCATGTAACTCGGTAAGAATCTGTGTTCACTGAAGGTAATGCATAAATGGTAATAGTAGAAATAGTAAATATTAATAATAATTAATAGTTCACTCTATTTCTGACATTCAGAGGTGAATGTTCTGACTTATATAGCCAAAATGGCAATACAGTGGTACCTCGGGTTAAGAACTTAATTTGTTCTGGAGGTCTGTTCTTAACCTTAAACTGTTCTTAACCTGAGGTACCACTTTAGCTAATGGGGGCTCCTGCTGCCACCGCACCACCAGCGCACGATTTCTGTTCTCATCCTGAAGCAAAGTTCTTAACCCGAGGTGCTATTTCCGGGTAAGCGGAGTCTGTAACCTGAAGCGTATGTAACCTGAAGCGTATGTAACCCAAGGTACCACTGTATCCCTACACAATAAGGAGTTTCTGAGAAACACACACATTTACAGAAGTACAGTAAAAAGCTCTTTGGCCATAGAATGCTGACTGTCTATTGTGGAAGAAAAACAGGAATGTATGGGAGAAGGAGTGGAATGGAGTCTGGTGGAGGGCATTGCTGGCTGGCTGAATCACTGATTGGGAGCTCTGTACACTGCAACAGCTTGTTGTAGGTCCTACATGTTGATAATGCCAATAAATGAAAATCAACCAGGAGGTAGCCATGACTAAGTTCCAACATAAATTGGCACAGATGACTTCAGTATTATGATTTTCAAGTTTGTAATTAGATTGGAGACGTTTCTCATTCTGACATTAGCAGCTCCTATTGCTATTTTTATAAGATAGGTGACTTATGATGCAAAATAGCTACCATAGATCAACAGACTTGGCTTCCTTATTACATGAGTGCAGTACCCACTCTGTGGAGATGAGTGACTACCTCAGGTGATAATCTTACCACTTTTTAATTAGCATCTCAAAATGGCCACGCAAATTATTTATTAGGGCAGCTAGTTCTGTTCTGACTTGTTGAAAGAAGAAGGTGCAGAGACATGGTGAACTTTGCCCTATGTAGGACTAAATGTGTGGTTAAATGTGGTCAGGATCTGACTTGTTTAATTTAGGTCAGCCCAAGAGAGGTTCTTTCATTATGACCACCATATAGTAACTGCTGGAAATACTTCACTGTGGCAGGTTATATGGCCATATACCAGTGCCAGCCACTCCCAGGAATCTGTGGCATGAAAACATACATGCTCAAAGTGATCAGAGTGAACTGTAGGTCATCCCAAGTGACTCTTGCCACTCCACAGAGCCCCTCCCATGCAGGAAACATTTCAAGGAGCTTCTACAAGATGACAGTAACATAAAAGCGGCGTTTGAGTAAACCAAACTAATCCTAATTGCATATTATTATTCTTACTGCATTTATTCATCATTTACAATATAAAATGTCTCAAGGCGAACTACAAAAGCATATATAATACAGAATGTAATATACATCAAAAATATATGAGAACATACGTTCATCCTAATGTAATAAAAGATTCTCAAAATATAGTAGCTTTGATCAACCACATTAAAAAAAAATTCACTCTCCATTCATTTTTTAGCTTTATTTTTTAATTGGATCATGGTGTTTTTGTCATGTGGATAGTGTTGAGTGTTGTTTTTCACATTTCAACTGCTATCTTGCTTGCTTAGTTAACAAACAAGCAAAAGTTTGCAAGGTAAAAAAGATAAAGAGAATAGGGAAGTTTGCTGCTGCTGTGTAAATATTGCAGGTTATGATGTTTTAATTTATAGCCCAACAAGCCTAGTTGCTGATTTGCCACTCTTCTTTTTCAGGTGTATAAAAAGAAAACTGAAGCTGCTAAGAAGGAATATCTGAAGCAGTTAGCTGCATACAGAGCAAGCCTTGTATCCAAGGTAACATATTTTTAATATTTAATATTGAAAGTCACCCTGATAAGTTGTTTTTTTAATGGCCGGGTGTAAACCTTAATAATAAATAAATAAATAAATAAATAAATAAATAAATAGGCATTGGGTGGATTATAGGTGTTCCAGCCATATTTTTTATTGTCCAGCTGTGTAATATGTAAAAAACAATTATTGCTTCTCTAAGCTTTTAAGCTAATTCTGGGAATTGCTGCTTAATACAAACAGCTGTTTGTTTATGCTAGATGGCAAACCCTATCCCCCTTTCATTTCCATAGCTTAGAGGCATGAGCAGGACCACAAATGAAAGATAAAATTGACTATTGATAAATCTTACATCTGCCAATGGAAAGTTGGACCGCAACCAGTAACTGGCTGTTTTGATTTCCAGTAGCTTGTGTGTACTTGTATAACATGATCACCACCTTGTAGGTGACAAATGGACTAGTTGTACATGGCGTGGGCTTGGATTAGTGCCTTGTACTAATGGAAAAGCCACTTTTGAAAAGGCAAGGTAGCTTCTCCACCCTTTAGTTTCTGCCATTACCTTCCTCCTGCTGCAGCCCTCTGCGCCTTTTCCAATGCTGTTCCAAAGTGTTCCTTGACCTTCAGGAGTCAGGGTGCAGAGGGTATATAGAGGAGGATTGGTGTACAAGAGAAGCTGTGTTTCCAGATTGGATCCAATCCATTTTTCTCCTCTCTCTCTCTTTTTTTTTCTCTCCCCCCCCCCCCCAATAAATGTACCTATATGTTATCCTTTATCTATGTAACCCATTGTAAGCATCCGTATGCTGGTGCAGCAAGTCTTAACAACATATTTGAAAGTCCTATATATTCAACTACAGTGGCTTGAAATGAGAAGTGTTTTCATGCTGATGAGTCTAAAATTTGATATTTCAATACTCTAGATTTATTTTATTTTATTTGTTAGGATTACCAGTTGCCAAAAGGTGACCACTGTTCACTTGGAATTGATGATACAAATGTACATTAGTCTCCATTAAATATATTACAATGTTTGCTAGAGCTTTTCTCAAAGCCTATTCCCCACTCCTGTCTTAGAATTATTGAAATTAATGGGGCTACAGTCAAGCTGTTTGATGTGTGTGGAAATAAATATATAAAGTAAAAAATCACATTACAAAGCTTTTTTTATAATGCTATTCAGATTATGATATTATTTATAATACTGACTAAGCTTTTGCATTGCCCTTAGTTGCAACTTTTACTACTTTTGCTAGTAGTTTGTATAGCAAATTGTATAGCCTTATTTAAAATGCTGTGAATTGCAATTCTGAATTTTAAAAAACAAGCACTTTTATTGCTTAACATGGCATTTTTGTGTTCAAGCTGATAGTAGATATGTTAGTTTACCTGTTGAGTCGATATTTATAAAGTATTTTATGGAGGCAGCTCTAGAAGCTTAGGATATAAAACATGCCTTATTTTATTTTAAAAGATATAATGTGCTATTTAGATCAAACTGGGGCCCCTTCTACATGCAATCAAATATAGTATCTAACATGTAACATTCATTTCATGAACGATTTAGGCATTACGTTTCCTCCTTTGGAGAACAGCTACATTTGTTAGGGGGCTACTTTGGGACTCAGGTGCAGGATGTTGAGTCCATACTCCAACTGGCATCAAGTCTCTTTTAAAAATATTATAATCTGTTTATTCAAATATTTACATAAGAGACTACATATATTATTATGAATAAAAGAAAATAGATATATGAGATGATCCAAGATATAAACAGGTAAAAATATAAATCAACCAGTGTTTATAAAAGCATGTATGTAGATAATTTCATTCCTTGTAAAACCCTATCGTTATTCAAATCTGCAGACACATAAAAATCCCCATTGAAACCTGAATAAAGGGTATTATCATAACAGTATTTAGATAGCTAAAATATAAACGAATATTACTATATGTCCTCTAAAGAATATGAATTAATTAAGTCTTGCACTTTGTTATTATGATTGCCCTTTTGCCAGAGCTGCCTGCCTGGCCATGTCTACAAGTCTGATATCCCAAGACTTGGCACAGATATTTTAAACACTTTACAAATATTAGACTGTCTTTGAAAGACATAGAACAAATAAACCAGATAGGTCTTTCTTTCCAAATTTAGTAACAAGTTTCACTTTCTGAACCACTGAAGTCTTTCCCCTTAAGCTGGTAAAACCTTTCAGCTTTCAAACAAATGTCCTCACACCATCACTGATGCTGCACTTCCAATGCCTGGGTCCCAGCATCCTTAATCTGTCACTTCCCAGCTCTGGTACTCTGGATTCTTGGCCCCATCTCCTCTCTACCATCACCATGCCCTGCTTTTTCTCCAGCCCTCCATTGCTGGCTGCAGCCTAAAGAGGCAGGGGTCTAGGATCATAGAATTGTTGCATTAGAAGGGACCCCAGGGGTCATCTCGTCCAACTTCCTCAGAGAACAATTAACCTCCAACCCAACCAGGCAGGCTGGTAATTCTATCTCTAGCCCAGGCTTCCTCAACCTCAGCCCTCAAGATGTTTTGGGCCTACAACTCCCATGATCCCTAGCTAGCAGGACCAGTGGTCAGGGATGATGGGAATTGTGGTCTCAAAACATCTGGAGGGCTGAGGTTGAGGAAGCCTGATCTAACCCCTGAGACTCTGCCCAGGCCAAGCTGCACTCTTCACTAAACCTCACCTGTTTCCTCTTCTAGTGTTTTTACGTGGCTAGAATGTGATAATTACTCTTGCTTGCCTGTATGGAGAGTGGAGTGTGCCTGACCACACCTATTTTGCCACACCCACCACAAGTGCATGCCTCCACCCCACCAATAAGGTTGCATTTGAGGGAATGCAGTTCTAAGGCTGAAGAAGGTTCCCCACCCTAGTGGGGTACATAACACCGGAACAGCGAAACAATGCTATTAGTCAATCCCCACTCAGTTTAAGAGAGCTTTAGAGAACATTAAAACCCTTCACATTGAGAAAGAAAATGACTCCCACTCAGTATGGTCCAACATTTCTTTTATGCCACCGTAATAATAATAATAATAATAATAATAATAATAATAATAGAGAGAGCTACATTTTAAATCTATTGCCTTGTGTTTGGGTTTTCTGTGTGCAAGTGGAGTAGTATATCACATTGGGTGCAGGTGGAACGCATATTCTTACCTATGCGCCGAGAATTGAATTCCCTTTATCATTTCCATTTAATTTTGCTCAGTTTACTGGAGAAAATACGTTTTTGTTGCCATCATTACTACAGCTTGACTTGGGCAAATGAAGTTATCATCTTTTTCATTGTATATCATTGCGCATAATGAACCAATTTCTGTAATGTGCATATTGGCTGATTGGTGGTGATGGTGCATACATCAAAAGGAATACAAATGGTTCTTCACAGGCTCCAGTGACCCCAGAGTGCCTGGAGTAACGTTAAACTTATTTTGACTTGTAAATGGAGGAAATGTGACATGGAGGTTATAGAATAAGGGCATATATGCATCTTCCAACTCTTGTTTTGACATAGTACTGCCTTCTTTCAAAGGAACATTTTATCTCTCTCTTTTTTCCCTGGCATGTTTCACCTTCCACTAGTTATTCATTCAACTTCTCCCTAAGAGATGAATTATTATTCAGGTACATATCCACTGGCAAGCCCCGGGGGAGTTAATCTCTTGCTCTTTGCTGCATTTATGTGAGCACATCTAGTTTATAAGTCAGCTCTGATGAAATGACTGTGGGGAAAACTGATGTAAATAAACTTTTAAATATATATATGTTATATGGAAGTTATTAGGAAACACAGTTATCCACTGATTGTTCCAAAAAGTTTCTTTTTTAAAGAAATGTTGCTGGATAACTTTGTGTCCATAAATGTATATTGGGTTGATGACCTAGAATTAGTAGAGCTGAGCCTGCTGCAGGTAATTTCTGAGACCTTGCATAGACTTCTCTCTAGGGCAGAGATGAGGAGTGCAACTCCCATCCTTCTGGGCTCAATGGAGTTGGAGTCTCACAGCACCTGGAAGGCCACAGGTCCCATGTCCCATATCAGTTCCACAGGCGTTCGGTAATGAGTCTGCTTCATCTTGCTTGAGATCTATAGAAGGAGCTTCTGTGTAGCTGCAGAAAAGCCCTCTAAACACAAGTCTTGGTTTGTTTTTACTTATTTTATATAACAAATTTTATATATTGCTTGATTGTAAGTAGAACCTCTAAGAGGTCTACAAACAGTAGTGTAGTCAGTATCACAATGTCATTCACAAATAGTGATGTGATAATTACTGAACAGTCGTTCATTACTTTTCTTTTCGAAGTAATAATAATAAAAGCCATGTCCCCCTCCTTTCTCAGTGTCCTTGGCCATACTTTGGAGGAGATGCTCACCTAGGCACTTCATCTGCTCTTGTCCCACCCTTTCTCTCATTTCCATCTACCACTCAATGCCTCTCAATGGGCCACCTGGAATGAGCAAGGATTCATATGCAAATCAGCTACAGAATGTAGAAACAACAGTAAGGACTTGGCCATGCCTCCTCTTATCCCACTGCTTTCTCCCAGGGAAAACTGTTCTTTAGTGATCAGTCAGAGCAAACAGCAATTCCAGTTTTCCCCAGATTGCCATTTGTTCTGATCTATCGCTAAAGAGCGGGTTTGAGAGGGGGAAACTGCTCGGACCCATATCTAGAAAGCGTGGCTCAAGCAGAAAACTGCTTGACCTGTGCTTTCTAGGCTCGGCACAAACAGAAATGTGGGTGAGCCCAAAGACTTCAACTCAATGAGAATGAAGGTGAATGCAGAGGCAAGAGATAGTAGGAGGAAAACAATGGGGTCAGGGAGAGAGAGAAAATATTAAGGATGCATTTGCATGCCTTCTAAGAGGTAGTAACTACATCATGCAAGTCAGTAAGTGGTATGTTACATAGCTGGACATATTCATGACAGGAAAATGTTTGTCTAATTCCAGGCTCTTGTTTTCAAGGTCATGTACAACTTCTTGTTTTGACTTGCCTTTAGGTTTCCATTGCTATGTCTTTTATTATTTTACATTTGGGTGAGCAAAAGAAACTAAGAGCTTGTTGCAGTCAAGCCCTGCTTTAGTCTTTACATAAGCATCTGCTTAGTCTCTGTGAGAACAGAATGCTGGACTAGACAGCCCTTTGCTCTGATTCAGCAGGGCCCTTTGTACATTCGTAACCATGTCATGCATTCATTCACTTTGGCTATAATGCTTACAGCACTAACAGCCTTTAAGTATTGTCTGGTGTTTTGTTTTGTTTTTTTCTTTTCTGAACAGAGCTACAATGAACCTGTGGATGTTAAGGTATCCCAGCAACCTCAGATGATGAACACAAAGCAGTCAGTATTCCATGGATCTACACAGCCTCATTCGGCATTGTATCTAAGTTCCCATTACCACCAACAAGGAGGAATGAATCCTCACATAACAGCCATACATCCCAATATTCCTAGGAATATAGCACCTAAGCCTAACAGCCAAATGCCAGTGACTGTTTCCATAGCCAATATGGCTGTGTCTCCACCTCCATCCCTTCAGATGAGTCCTCCTCTTCACCCACACCTCAGTATACAACAACACCAGCCACTTACAATGCAGCAGTCCATTGGGAACCAGCTACCAATGCAGGTCCAGTCTGCTTTGCATTCACCTACAATGCAACAAGTAAGTCCTACCTGTGTTTTTAATCTCTGATGATGCATTAATATTTGTGTTACTTCCCACTTTTGCATTGGCTCAGAGTTCCAGGTTTCATATTGCAGCTGCGAGTTATGATCCCCAGAAATCTGCTTCTCCCTATGGAGGAAAACCAGATGGTTCCTGTTCTCTAACCATATAAAAAGTCACACACGTGTAGACAACTTGCAGGCTAGCATGAGCAGGGCAGAAGCTTAGCTGGTTATTGTATGTGAACCTATCTTCTTCCAAGCTTGTGGCCGCTTTGTAGCCTTGTTGAACACAGGAAGCTGCCTTAGCTTGAGTCAGATCATTGGTTTGTCTACCCAAGTATTGCTCACTGTGACTAGCAGTGCCTTTCCAGACCCTCAGCTGGAGATGCCAAGAACAGAACCTGGGACTTTCTGCATGCAGTGCATGTACCAAAGTCCTGATGCCCCACAACCATGCTACTTCCTTTGTGATAGCAACAAGTGAGCTAGTTCATTGCATAGAAGTAGGGAGATGCCAGGAGGTTCTGCGCTCTTGCTTCCCCTGGCCATTTCTGGTGTGTATGTGAATGCTATTAGAACTTATGCAAACAAAGGAGAGAAATGTTGTGGCAATTAGAGCTATAATTCATACCATTAATCATTCTGAATTCCAGTACCGTGTTTTATTCTTTTTATTCATCAACAACACTTAAGAGGAGTCTTCCCCTAAGCTTACAGCTCCCATATCTCTGACAATTGGCTGTGCAAGCTGGGCCTGATGGCAGCTGAAATTCAAAACTTCTGGAAAGCACCCAGTCAGGGGGAAATGCATAGTAAAGTTCAGATGGGCCTTATTCTACATTGTGTTATTTCAACTAGAATATCAAAGTACTTGTTCCTCGGCCCCAAAATGAAATAACTCCATTATTTTCACTTGATATTCTCTTAGTCTTTTCTTTCTGATATACTTTTTTTTTAACATTAAAAGGCAGGTTATAAGAGGCATACCATCAATTTATATTGCAGTATGAAATCAGTAGCATCTTGTTTGTGGACTTTTGTGACCCTGCCCTCAGTGCTAGGCATTATTCAGATGTTTTCATTTAGTGTGCACTCAGGTGACCAGAGCTTTTTCCTAAGCGGTGTCAGTTAATTTAGATTCTCAATATATGAAGGTTTCCCCAATTATTTCCTCCCAATGTGCTTTAACTTATATATGTTATAATGAACCCATTATGTTGCTCATTCACTTAGATTCATTGCCCCTCTCAGAAGTTTCTCACAGGTCACCTGTCAGATATTACCTTCTAAATCATGAGCTTCATTAGAAAAATGCAACCTAAATGAAGTCTAGCTAAATTAGTCACATTTCTTTTGATTTCATAGGCTAACAAGACATTTATACAGGAATTTTGTGTTCACACTGAAAACAAAAAGCACTACAATTCTTTTTTTTTAAAAAAAAAAAAAACACCATACCATTTCCCCACATCTTCTAGAGAATTTGGTAACAGAAACATTGTTGCCATTATGTGTGTAACTGTCTGGTTTTTGGTAACACAGATACTCCTAAAATGAGTGATAGATACTCATAAAATGAATCAACAGTCCCAATGAAATTCCATTGCTGTTTTCAATAAAACAGAACAAAAGTCGTGTATAGGGAACCCAAAGTCTACCTACTGAATGTCTACTGTGTGTTTGCAAAGATTTGCAAGCACTCTGGTTAACTTCCTAGAATATTGAAGTTCATGGATCTGACTATGAGCCAACTCCCTTCTCACCCATCCCACTAAGACCAAACTGCCTGCCTGCCCTGTGAAAGACTTCTTTCATACAGCTTTTTGTCATTTATTACATGAGTGGTAACTATCACATACCTCTATCCTCATAGTGCTAGTATGCTGTTCATTCTCCTGTTCTGTCACACCAGCCTTCCCCAAGCTGCTGACCTCTGGATGTTTTGGTCTGTGACTTCCACCATTAGCCTCAGCCAGCTTGGTCAAGGATGAGGGAACTTGTAGTTCCACACCATGCAGAGGTCACCAGCTTGGGGAAGGCTGTGTTGAACTAGAGATAGAAGTACTGATCTACTAAGCTGTTGTTTTTCTATGTTACCATGATAGAAGGCCTACAATTCCATTATTTATTTTTATCACTTCCGTTGCAATGTGATCACATGGGTGGCCTTTTCAGACATTGCAGCTTCACTTCTTCCGATCTGTTTTTATCCCGTCAGTTCTCGGGCATGCTGCATTTTCACCACTTTATTTCCCCTGCCCTCCATTTCCCCCCACGTACCATGTTTCTGAATGTGGCTAACAGGCATGGGGAGAGGGAATCATTAATATCTGTCAACTGTCCTTATAACCTTAAGGGAAAATCTTTGTATGATATCACACAGACATATTTTCAATTTCCTTGTGTAATAAACAGATGCTTTAGGATTTGGATGCAATTTAAAGGTTTAAAAAACATCACATTGAGATTGATGAATAAATCAGTTGTGAAGACAAAAACATTGATGCCTGTTGAAAATACCTCTCCAGACAGGCAGGAAATGAAATTAGTTCCCGGTAAAGTGTAGAGATGAGGATCGCACTTTAGGTTCTGCTGCAGGCTTTTTAGTACTTGCTACAGTCGCACACAAAAACCCCAGCTAGGGATACAGAAATCTAATTAAAGAGCAAATGTCCCGTCTGACATCAAATTAATCTTTATCAAGTCCCCTATTTTTATTTCAATCTGGCGCAAGAAAATGAAACATAAAATTCGAGGCATGTTGCAAAACAGTTGCTGATTTTATCTTGAGCATTACAAAGCAAAACATTTGGCATTGTCTCATTAGCCCACAGAGCATCCATTTTCTGATATTTTTTATTGCATTGTTGTTTGCAAAACCCTTACATGAAATTCTATTTAAGCCATTCTGCATCAGAGTGGCACAAGCGTCCAGTGAATATTATAGACTGCTTGAAACAGTAGCCAAGAAATTTGGCCTTTTGTTAGCTTTGCAATTCTAAAATTCTTCAGTTATATTTTGTTAGCTTTGGCTTAAACCTTTTCGGCAAATATTAGAACAGCAACATGATTTCCTGGGTTGTGGGAAGCTCCTACATCTGTTCTGTTGGCTTGTAACAGGGGAGAAGGGAGCCTTCATTAATAAGGAATCCTGATAACCCAAGGTTCAAAGAACTATTAATTATGGTATGACATATTTTGTTCCTTGTTGTTTTCAATCAGTATCCATAACTGTGACTGCTTTTGTACATAGGAAAAACAAACGAAAGTAAGAGCCATTAGTCGAAATTCAAGAAAAGCCACTAATCAGAGCTGACAGTTCCAATATAAGCCTCAAATTAGACAGTTCCAAAGCACTTCCAATATAAACATCAAATCACACACTTGACAGCTGAAGGAGCTATACTATACGAAATATAGGCTCCATTTGCATTGTCAGCTTTAGTACATGCTTTGACTTAAGAATACTAAAATCACAATTTAGTGAGACAGTTCTTGTTTGTCTGAGGGTTGAAGCTTATAGATGAGCATGTAGAAGCTTGTAGACAAGTCAACAAAGCAGGCACAGCATAGTAGGCTGTATCTTCTGCATGTGTAACCCCTAATTGAAATTGGGGATTATTTTGAAGTAAGGAATCATTGGATCAAGTTACTAGTCCATTTGACTTCATTTGTAGCCTTGGACAAAGTATTCCATACACTTGGTTCCATAGGGTCACTGGAGAATATTTTAAAACTGATTTTTTTTAAAAAAGGGTTTTCAATTGATCCATAATGTTGGCTTTGCCTTAACTGCCTGAACACTTGGTTTTATTTCATTTATCTAAAATATTTCATTTATCTAAAATGTCACTAGTGCCCATGTCCGATGAATTAGTGACATTTTAGACAAAGCGAGCAAAGGGTGTTTTTTCCTGGACTATGGGCAATCATGGGGAAGTACTGGCGCTTTGGGGAAAAGGCAAGTGTTGTAATTAGATTACCGTATTTTTCGCTCTATAAGACGCACCAGACCACAAGACGCACCTAGTTTTTGGAGGAGGAAAACAAGAAAAAAAATATTCTGAATCTCAGAAGCCAGAACAGCAAGAGGGATTGCTGCACAGTGAAAGCAGCAATCCCTCTTGCTGTTCTGGCTTCTGGGATAGCTGTGCAGCCTGCATTTGCTCCATAAGATGCACACACATCTCCCCTTACTTTTTAGGAGGGAAAAAGTGAGTCTTATAGAGCAAAAAATACAGTATATGTGCAGAGGCCTCTGCTTGGCTGTTGCGGGAAACAGGGTTCTGGACCAGCAAGGATCTGTTGGTCTCATCATAAGCTTAAAAGATGGAGAAAGGGACCATGTAACACCAATACTGAAAGATCTTTATTGCCTGCCTATACGTTTCTGAGCTGATTTTAAGCTGCTGGTGCTAACATGTAGAGCTGTAAATGCATTGGAACCCAAATATATGAAGGCATGTTTCTCCCTCTATCAGCCTCCTTTATCAGGTGCCACCATTAGAGTCCCACCAAAGGAAGATACACCATGTGGTGACATGAGATAGGGCCTTTTCTGTCGTGGTTGTGAAATACCCTCTTCCTGGAAGCACAACGGGTGCTGATTTTGTTAGCATTCCAGTGCCATGTAAACATATATCTGTTTTACAAATCCTTTCAGGCATTTTAGTCTGGCACTGCAGTGAAAAGGGCCGTAGCTCAGTGGTAGAACATCTGTTTTGTATGCAGGTGGCCCCTGATTCAGTTCCCAGCATCTGCAGGTAGGGATGAGAAAGACTCCCTGTCTGAAACCCTTGAGAGCCACTGCCACCCAGGTCAGACAGAATGGCGGCTTTTAATGAGATGTTCTTTGAGGTTTTCTGTTATGCTGGTTTTATCATTGCTTTTATCTGCTCTTTTCACTTTCTGTTTTATTGACTGTGATTTTAACAGAAGCATAACCTGCCTTAAGATCATTGGATGAAGGGTGGGACTAAAATATTTTAAATAAATAAATAGCCATAATGTTACTTTGACTTTAGTGCCAGTGAACTATTTAAGAGAGAATTTGCTCAAGGGAAGTGAGGATCTGTGAAATGGGAGTGCTAGTTCTCAGCAATGGTTTCTGAATATCGCTTAGGAGCCACAGTTACATCTGCACCAATCCTATATTTTAGGTAGCAACATTAGATTTCATCTTATGGTAGAAAAGTGGATCCAAGTTTGTTAATAATGAACTCCTCTTTATTTTTTAAATATTTATTATTACATGTATATTTCAACTTTGTCTCCAAGGATCTCAAAGTGCTGCAAATAATTCTTCCCTTTCTCAATTTATACTCACAACCACCCTATGAGGTAGGCTAGGGTGAGAGACAGTGAATGACCCAAGGTCACCCAGTGAGAATTTGTGCCCTGGTCTACCATCTACTCTAACTACTACATCAAGCAGACTTAAATAATGGGATTTCAAAAGAAAAAGCAAGAGTGTTCTAACAACCCTCCATTTATATGTTAACCTCTTGGTTTGAACTAGGCATTTATTGTATTTGCCAAATGCAAACAAGGGTCATAAAATGTACCATTTCAACCAGATAGGTTCTACGTAGCAAAATGAAACCTTTATTTTAGTTAGTGTACCTCCTTCTGATGTCACCGGGAGGTTCATCTCTGTTCTCTTCTAGTCAAAATTGGTGGGTGTATAATAGTGTTTCTGCACAAAAAGTGCTTCTAACCTTTCAGCAATGCTCTCTGTATATTTAAGCTAAATACTGTACTGCAAATCAATGCATACCATTCTTGAAAATCTGATCTACTCTGCTGATTTTGGCAAACAGCATTTAGGCATTCTCACTCTTGGCTGAAAACAACAGCAAGTTGGGGTTTTATGCTGCTTTTGCTACATTAGTCCAACAACTGTTAAAAAGCCTTAGCTGAATTTTTGTGTAGTTGAGAAAGAAGTGCAAATAAAAGAAGGAGCAGATGGTCCTTTTGTGACTGAACCAAATAAAAGGGGTTTGAGAACAATAATTGTGAATAGGTGTAGTCTAATAAAACACTCAGCCACCTGCTGCCTGCATCCTTCAAAAAGATTCTGTTGCATATTCTTGGAATTAACTAATAGTGTATCCTTGGGTTGAATCGAAATACGAGCTGTAAGAGACACACAGACCTTTCTTTTATTTTCCCGTGTTGAATGAGTTGTTTTTCATGGCTTTAAAATGTCTCTGTTCTTTGTCTCCGAGTTCTACACTATTGCAGTGTGTTATCTAGCATTTCTTCTCAACCAATTAAAAAAAATGTGTGTGGTTTTTTTTTTTCCTTTTGGAAAAGCACAAGCATCTTTCTAGTTCCTTTTCTTTTTTTTTCAAGTTTGAAAATGTAGAAGTACAACATTGGTACTTTGTCAGAACTTTCAGTTAAGAGGTTAACTTTGATCTGCAAACCTTATTTTGAATTCTCCCCCCCCCCTTTTTTTTTTTTAGGGTTTTACTCTCCAGCCTGATTACCAGAATATTATCAACCCAACATCTACAGCTGCGCAAGTTGTTACCCAAGCGATGGAGTATGTTCGTTCAGGGTGCAGAAATCCCCCAGCACAGAGTGTGGACTGGAATAATGATTACTGCAGTAATGGGTGAGCAGCCAGTGAATGCCACCTTGTGTTGAGTAATATTTATGACAAAAGCTGGGCAACAATTGTGGCATCTATTTTTATATTCATCATCTAGCTCAGATTACAGGGTTCTGATGCCTTTGGTTACTAACAGATGTCTAGTGAAAATAATAATAAACAAGCAGTGGTTGCTTTACATCAGACCAATATATTTTACTATTAGGGAGACTGTTATGTAAGAGAACAAGGGCTGCAGTACTGCACATAATTAATTGCAAATAAGACTCGTCCTCCACTGAAATCAATGAGAGAAATGGATAATTGTGTCCAACCACTTACAGTAAACAGAAGAGAATATTACCTTGATAGCCATATACTTGTTGGCAGCTGTCTGTCTCGGGAGACAATGAAGGAGTGCACATTTGGGGAATGAAGTCAACCTGCTGGAAGGTTACAGTGGCTGTAGAAACCAATATGAGAGAGACATGTTTTGTTGCAGCTGGGGCAGATGAAGGCACCCAGTTGTGCTGCTGCAGATGCACCATGGTGTTTCTTCTCTCTGCACTTCTCCTAGTGGTCGCAGACTACACACTCCTTATCCAATACAGTGGTACCTCGGGTTAAGAACGTAATTCATTCTGGAGATCCGTTCTTGACCTGAAACTGTTCTTAACCTGAGATACCACTTTGCTAATGGGGCCTCCCGCTGCCGCCGCGCCGCCACCACGCGATTTCTGTTCTCATCCTGAAGTAAAGTTCTTAACCTGAGGTACTATTTCTGGGTTTGCGGAGTCTGTAACCTGAAGCGTCTGTAACCCGAGGTACCACTGTAAATGAAGATCTACAAATTTGGTGGGGTTCATGGCCCTTTCCTCCTCACAGCAGTCATCCCTGACTCTGTACCCCATCGCTTCTAAAGTGATAGGGTTCTGGGATATTGGTCAACTTGCTTAACTAAGGAAGAATATTAAACATGTCTAATACAGGGATGGGGAAGCTGTAGCCCTCTAGATGTTGTTGGACGCTCTTCTCTGCCAAATGCAGACCAGGGTGATTTTCCCATCAACCCCAGACAGGATGGCCATTGGTCAGGGGTGATGGGGATGATAGTCCAAACAACATGTGGAGGGCCAGAGTTTCCCCAGCATTAGAAAGAGCATGTGCTTTTCTGTTTTCATGTGCACAGCCAAGCAAAGATGCTTTGTGTCAAGAGCATTTATGTTCAAAGAGTTCTGGTGGGAAGGGGCAATCAGACAGGCTGGTTTATAAAGGGCACGGGCTTACTCTCTGCTGGGCTGAGGTGCTCCCTGGAGCCTTGGCTAGAATTGCATGCCTGTCTTTGGCCCAAAACTGGGGGACTTTGAAGAGAAGAAGAAGAAGAGCTTGGATTTGATATCCCGCCTTTCACTCCCCTTCAGAAGTCTCAAAGCAGCTAACATTCTCCTTTCCCTTCCTCCCCCACAACAAACACTCTGTGAGGTGAGTGGGGCTGAGAGACTTCAGAGAAGTGTGACTAGCCCAAGGTCACCCAGCAGCTGCATGTGGAGGAGCGGAGACGCAAACCCGATTCCACAGATTACAAATCTACTGCTCTTAACCACTACACCACACTTTGCTAACACTTCTGGCCTGCTTAAGATATCAAAACACTGATCTCAAGGCTTAACATGTGGTTTTGAATGTCAACATTAAATGTAATTTTCTTTTCTCTCCCCCTCCCCCAAATTCTTTCTGAACAGGGCCATGCAGAGGGACAAAGCTTTGTACCTTACCTGAACAGTTTGGGAAAGCGCCTCTTCTTTCCACTGAGGAATGCAGGGAAGTCTTTTCATCCCAGATTGCTATATGCAGTCAAGGCAGTTCTGCATTTATTTAGAAAATATAAGTTGCTAAGCACTTAGGACTATTTAAGCTGGTGGGTCATTCACTCTGGGGGGGGGGGGAAATAGTCTTGCTCCTTCCTCCACCCCCTTGTTTCTTTTTCTTTCTCCTTCAGCATCCTTTAAATGGACGTTGCTTTTCTTCTTTCATTTAGGAAGGAGGCTTGGACCATTCAGATTTTATGTTGGTTTTTATTTTTGCTGTGAAGTGCTGCGCTAGTAACTGCCTTAGCAACTGTAGATGTCTTGGATAAAAGTCCTGGATTTTCCATTGGTTTTCATAATGGGTGTTTATATGAAACTACTAAAGACTTTTTAAATGGCTTGATGTAGCAGTCATAGCAAGTTTGTAAATAGCATCTATGTTACACTCTCCTAGAGTATAAAATGTGAATGTTTTTGTAGCTAATTGTAATTTGAAACTGGCTCATTCCAGTTTATTGATTTCACAAAGGGGGTTAAATTGGCAAACATTCATATTTTTACTTCATTTTTAAGCAACTGACTAATAGTTCTATATTTTCAAACTCTTTGAAAGAAAAAAGGAAAATTATTCCCAAATGAATTTAATTAAACAGAAATTGGCTTTCTGTCATTAGTTATACAAAAAAAAAAGTTTAGTGTTGGGAAAAGAGCAAACACATTTATTTTGTACTGCCTAAAACTGCTTTTTTATCACTTTATGTGTAATGGTTAGTAAACGTCATTTACGTCCTCTTATGTATAAAATGGCCAAATGCTTTCTTGATATTTTATTAGATGCTGAAACAGATTGGAAACATCTAAATTATAACCTTTACATACAGCTATGTATTATTGTTTCTTCATACTGTGTCTGTATTTAATCTTTTTTATGGAAGCTGTTGCGCCTATTTATGAAATAATAAATATAGGTGTTTGTAAGTAAATTTGTTAGCATCTTAAAGAAGATTTTTTTAAAACTACTTTTGTTGGCATCAATGTATTTGCTGCTGGTGTGAATACTTTTAGTTTAGTTTTTACAGTGATATGAATAAAGCCAAACCAGCTTTTCATGGCAGAAAATGAAGGTAATCAACATTTATTCTATACTTCCTAAGTTGATCTGTGACCAAAAAAATAAGTAGAGGGGGGGAGCTAAATCCTTAACAAACTTCCCTGTATCTCTAGTCACACGTTACCTAGATCACATTAAAGGTAAAGGTAAAGGTACCCCTGCCCGTACGGGCCAGTCTTGACAGACTCTGGGGTTGTGCGCCCATCTCACTTAAGAGGCCAGGGGCCAGCGCTGTCCGGAGACACTTCCGGGTCACGTGGCCAGCGTGACATCGCTGCTCTGGCCAGAGCCAGAGCCAGAGCCGCACACGGAAACGCCGTTTACCTTCCCGCTGGTAAGCGGTCCCTATTTATCTACTTGCACCCGGAGGTGCTTTCGAACTGCTAGATTGGCAGGTGCTGGGACCGAGCAGCGGGAGCGCACCCCGCCGCAGGGATTCGAACCGCCGACCTTTCGATCGGCAAGCCCTAGGCGCTGAGGCTTTAACCCACAGCGCCACCTGCGTCCCTTTAGATCACATTAGTGAAGACTAAATAAGGAGATATAGAGTATGTCAAAAGTCTGATGTGCACAGGGACTTCCCCATTCTCTTCTATGAAGGAAAGCTTTCTGCACATAGGTAGGAATGGTGTTACATGCACAGGTCATTCCTGTGCCTACAGGCAACAGCAAAATAGCCCCTACATGAGTGCAGCTCCATATAATGTATTGGGGCAGCTGGAGCAGCGCCACTGTTTTAAATGGATGCCTTTGGCATTCAGAGAACATTTGCCCCAAAAAACAAAGGTGAATTATAATGGGAAAAAGAAACCAAAATGTAAAGTTACCAAAAAATACTTCAGTTATGAAGGCAAAAAGGGCTAGGTCATAATTTTTATGAATAGGAAGTAGCAAGAACAGGGCTAAATTCTTCAGTAACCACTGAATGGCCCAAGAGTAGAATAGTGATTAAGAGAGGCCAAAACTGAGTATTTTACCACTTAGATTAAGGGAAGCCCAACATAGTACCCTCCAGATAATATTGGACCACAGCTCCCATAAACCCTGAGTATTAGTCACATTGGGGATGATGAAAGTTGTAGTCCAATACTATCTGGAGGAACCACATTGGCTACCCCTTGGTTTAGAACATGAATAGTTATGAATAACCCATTCTGAGATGAATCCATCCACGGTCCTCCAAATGGGAATGGGCCTACTTAGGAAGGGATGAATAAGGGATGTTGTAGGTGTGTCAAACACTGCCAGTTCTCCCATCTGTATATTGACTATGCCAGAGACAGAGTTAACCAATCATTCTCCAATTAACATTGAAGGTAGCACTCTTAATTTTTGGACCCTATCTTTGTTTCCTTAAGAGTTCTCCTTCTCCCCATCCAAACAGAGCATCAAATTATGTTTTGAGCAAGCTGGTGCAATTTCTGTTTCCTTTTGTCCACTTACTCTTGGCTACAAGCTCTGCCAGGCAATTCATATCTCCTGTTTGGGAAAATCTAGTATTCTCATCTTAAGGGATGCTCAGGGTGGCAAACTTGTACTGGTTAAATTGCGAATCAGCTGGCTTCTATTTCATATGTGAAATAGAGATATTGTGTTAATCCAATCCAAAAGAAAAAGATGTAAAATGCCTGAAAAGTACATTATGTTTGCTTTGAAATGAAATTAGGCAATGTACAAACTTGAATCACTTGAGCATGTAATAACTAATAAATAATGCAGATCAGATGTGATTATTCAAATGGCTATAGCCAAGTTCTAATTTTCTTGTCTTGAATCCATATAGGAAGTCACAATTACATTCACGGTTTTATAGTCTTTATGTTGAGTACTTTAGAAATAAACCAGCACTAACAATTAGCTAATATTTCCCATTAAATTCTGTTATAGTAAAATTTCATTTCCCACTCAGAATAATTCTACAGAGAGAGAAGCAGTTGGCAGTTATGGGAATCAGCTTCAACAGGATTTGATGGGAGAGTGCTGTGTTATCAATATCTTTGCTAGAGAGGCTGTATCACAGAATACCATTTATTAATTTCAGTAGCCAACCAAGGTTCAAACTAGAAGCAAATATCAATGTCAATAAAACGTATGTCATAATTAAAGAACGTCTGTGTGGTGGTGTTGCTGTTCAAGTATATAAAGGTAAAGGGACCCCTGCCCGTACGGGCCAGTCGTGTCCGACTCTAGGGTTGTGCGCCCATCTCACTTAAGAGGCGGGGGGCCAGCGCTGTCCGCAGACACTTCCGGGTCACGTGGCCAACGTGACAAGCTGCATCTGGTGAGCCAGCACAGCACACGGAAACGCCGTTTACCTTCCCGCTAGGAAGCGGTCCCTATTTATCTACTTGCACCTGGGGGTGCTTTCGAACTGCTAGGTTGGCAGGCGCTGGGAGCGAGCAACAGGAGCGCACCCCGCCGCGGGGATTCGAACCACCGACCTGATGATTGGCAAGTCCTAGGCGCTGAGGTTTTACCCACAGCACCACCCGCGTCCCGTTCAAGTATATACTGGAGTTTAAAACCTCACCCCTTTACACTGCTTGGAGGTATTTTAGTCATGTTTCCATAGAGCAAATGGACATTACATAACTGCATGAGTGGTTGTTCCCTAACACACATTCTGTGGAAATTTTGCCTGATTAGTGCAATGTGCTATTTCACATTATAACTGCACAGGCAAATGTCCAGCCTAGAGATCAAAATTGCAGTCTTGAAAATGAGAGTAGCTATTTACTTGCCTAGAGCAATCAGCTGCCCTTATAATAACATCCTAAATACTCACCTAAATGTCCGACTAAGTGCATATTTGCACACCAACCACTTTTAAATATGATTTCTATATAGTGCAATCTTATATTTAAAGGTAAAGGTACCCCTGCCCGTACGGGCCAGTCTTGACAGACTCTGGGGTTGTGCGCCCATCTCACTTAAGAGGCCAGGGGCCAGCGCTGTCCGGAGACACTTCCTGGTCACATGGCCAGCGTGACATCGCTGCTCTGGCGAGCCAGAGCCGCACACGGAAACGCCGTTTACCTTCCCGCTGGTAAGCGGTCCCTATTTATCTACTTGCACCCGGAGGTGCTTTCGAACTGCTAGGTTGGCAGGCGCTGGGACCGAGCAGCGGGAGCGCACCCCGCCGCAGGGATTCGAACCGCCGACCTTTCGATCGGCAAGTCCTAGGCGCTGAGGCTTTAACCCACAGCGCCACCTGCGTCCCCCAATCTTATATTTATCTACCCATAAATAAGTCCTACTGAGTTTATGTACCTGGAAGTGAGTATAAGATTGCAGCCATACCCATGTTATCAAGCTTTCTGGAAAGCACCATGCATTTAAAGCATTTTGCATGTTAAATATTGCATCACTCATAAAATATTTTGAATGACAGGTGGAGGACTAAAACATATATTTCAAACTGCAACCATGAAAATAGTTTAGTTATATGAAAAAATGTGCACAAATTATACAAGAGGCTAGCAACCCTTTCAAATTTCAGTACCCAATGCTACACATATGCATGTCAAAGAAAGAGACCCAGCATGCAGTGGCGTAGCAAGGTCAGCTGTTACCCGGTGTGGAAAATTTCTTGTTCCCCCCCCCCCATGCTAGAAGAGAACATTTGTAAGGAGAGATGAAAATGTTTGTCATCAACACTGACCACTTGGGACTTTGGGGGTTTTCATGCAGTATCCTGCCAGGTATGAAGCAGCGCATGTGGTTGATTTCGCCAAAGGCAAACATGGGCAGGAATGCACAGGAACCAGTAAAACATTTACCCAATGCTGGCAAAGGATTTCATCAAGGTTCATCACTTATCTTAGAGCACTGGTATAATGTTACAGGACTTCTGGCAAAAAATAAATAAATTGTAATCCTCTTATCACTACACATGGCACAGTGTATCCTCCTTAGCAAGGTTATTTTTCTGTTTTCAGGCATGCTAAATTATAAGTGAAATGTAGTCCTTTTATGGAAGTAGAAAAATTCCCAAACTTTACTGTTGGTATTTTAGAATTCTGTCAAGTAAGAGCTGTTCGACAGTGGAATTTTCTGCCAAGGAGTGTGGTGGAGTCTCCTTCTTTGGAGGTCTTTAAGCAGAGGCTTGACAACCATATGTCAGGAGTGCTCTGATGGTGTTTCCTGCTTGGCAGGGGGTTGGACTCGATGGCCCTTGTGGTCTCTTCCAACTCTATGATTCTATGATTCTATGCTGCTAAATGAAAAGAAACCCACCACTATTTATGTACATCAGCACAAATTGATATTAACTGGTGATCGCATTTTGCCAAGGACTTCATACTTGGAACATCAATTCATTCATGATATGCTACATTTTAAAAGGGGTTTAGAAAATTAAAAGTTGAACCAGCAAACATGAGGCAGAGCATAAGGGAACGTGCATTTACTGTGTATTTGTTATGTTAATAGCTCATCTTTTTCTTCAAGGAGCTCAGGTTGCTGTACGTGGTTTCTCCTCATCATTTAATCCCCACAGTGCCCCTGTGAGGTAGATTAGGCTGAGAGGCAGTGTCTGGCCCAAGGTCACCCAGTAAGTTTCATGGTTCAATGAGGATTACACCACATTGGCTCCCAAATGTACGTAGCTCCAGTCTATTCCAGAACAAAGGGTTCATCGTTTAATTCAAATTTACATTGAAACCAAGCATAATTGTCCTGGTGGGCTGTCAAGGCAAATATTAATTTGGCAAAGATTAATATTGACTTGCTAAGATTAGAATTGACTTGTTAAAGCTGTCTAACAGCTGCATTTGGCAACATTCCTGCAAGTGCATGTCATATCAGAGTATAAGGCTCAGACGTGGTTACTTGCCAGCTGTTACTTAAAGCACCCTTACACCATTTTGAGTATTCTTGTTCTCCAAGCTAAACAGCAAGGTATTGCCAACTGAGAGTCTTTTATCTGACCGAAAGTTAAACTTTCAGTTCATGGCTGAGCTGATAACAAGTACCGGAAGCCAGTAGGTGGTTAGGATGGTATTTGAAACTCAGGTTCCCTCTGCTGAATGTGGTTGTGCTGTTTCTTTCCTTAAAAAGTCAGAAAAACCACAGTGAGTAACTGTTTCATGCAAGGGGCTTAAAGCAATAACAACATATAGTTTGAGATTCATGGAGCTGCTTAGATTCATGCAATGGACTTGAGCAAAGCTAGTGCATTTTTTGACACTTTCTTAGTTCTTTTTGACACACTCACAGTCTGCTTTTGAAATTCAGACTGCAATCCTGTGCAGCCTTATTACCCGCAATTAAGCCTCACCGATTTGGGGACTTACTTCTGAGTAAATTGGGATCATACTGCTCCCCAAGTTTCTAAAGCAGATTGCCAACAAACAAGGGGGGGACAAATCTAAAGCCCCTTAGATTTGTGGAACTAATTTCATGGTATTTGGGCTCCTATTCATATATACCTTATGCTTTCTCAGAACATACCCATCTGCTGTACACTCTATTGGCAAAGTTAAACACAGGTGGGTAATGTATTACCAGCACACAGCATATAAAAGCCAGGCACAGATCTTTCTTAAACATATGCATGGAATATCCTCGGTCAGTGAAACTAACCTTAAGCTGCTTAAGTTATGCAACATAAAGCACAGTTTAGCATCAAATATAAGCAATCACAGAGATTCTGGAGTAAAACAAACATTAGCAATGAAAAGAATAATGCTCCGCTGTGGCTAAATGTCAATATAAATAGCAATGTGCTACAATTAAAGTTGATTTGGCCTTTCCAATAGAAGTCTGATTTTCTGGGATTAATCTCGACCTTTTCAAGTTGCATCAGGCTGAAATAAGTTGTCAGAACAGATGTGAATTTTATTTGCAAAGAACAATTGTAATGTTGTAACCCTTAGAGGGCCAATGTTCTCCAGATTGCCTGGCAGATGAATGCATCAGACATGGACATTTTGATAATTGTAGTCATGGAGCAAAATCCTTCCATGTCAAAAGATGACAATGATTTTAATTTTCATAAAAGAAAGATGTACAGTGGATGTGTTTACCTTGGATGACTGCTTCTGCAGCACTGAGACATTTTCCATTGTATATCTTTGTAATATGGCTGAGATCTCAACACCCAAGCATTATCATATCTCCATGAATTTTTTTTTTTTTTTTGGGGGGGGGGTACTCTGGCCCTGTTATGAGATCTTTTACCTATTACATAGTTTTGGAAGTCTAGGGGGTTCAATTCATTAGACTCAATTTAGGTAGAATTGGCTGGAAATTATGGCTTTCACTAAAGCTCCCCCATCATACCTTTCACCCCATAATTCAAACACTGTCTCTGTGCAACAATTCACAAAGTAAGAAATCTTTTCTTAATCTAAATAGGCAGAAAACCCTGAATTATATTACAGAATTTAGAAATTTACAGAAGAAGAGAAGTGCTGCCACCACCAGATGCCAAAAATGAGGCTGCAATCTTATGCATATAATTGTAACAGCCCACTGAAACTTATAAACAAGCACAGGGTTGAGCTACAATTGTAAGCATACCACTAAAATCAAAAGGACTTACTTCGGCTGAATGGGGCTTAGTCCCAGAGAAATGAGTACAGCGGTACCTCGGGTTAAGAACTTAATTCATTCTGGAAGTCTGTTCTTAACCTCAAACTGTTCTTAACCTGAAGCACCACTTCAGCTAATGGGGCCTCCTGCTGCCTCTGCGCCGCCACCACGCGATTTCTGTTCTCATCCTGAAGCAAAGTTCTTAACCCAAGGTACTATTTCTGGGTTAGTGGAGTCTGTAACCTGAAGCGTATGTAACCTGAAGCTTATGTAACCCGAGGTACCACTGTATACAATTGCAGCCTTCAATGGGGATGTCAAGTTTCACTTCTCCTTATTCCACCCCCCACCCCATTCTAACATTTGGTTTGTACGATTTTGATAGAGCTGATCTCCATGCAGTACCATTTCCACAGGAAGAAAAAATGCCCCCTTTCTCTGCATAGATCTGAATAATGTGCTGATTACAGTCTCAATATGCTGGAAACGGGTGGGGAAAAGATTTGCAGGAGAGGGGTAAATTTAAATCAAGTTTGCTTCCTAAGTGGAATCAGCCAGTGTCAGTGCCGGATTTACATATAAGCTAAACAAGCTATAGCTTAGGGCCCCACTCTCTTGGGGGGCCCCTAAAAAATTAAAGGGGGAAAAAACCTGGATGTACATTTCCAAAATATAAGATAAAAAACAAATAAAATAAAACTTACATACAGCAACAGTGCTTTGGGCTGTGTAGGCTCCTGTGATGTAAGTAATGGGCTGGGCCCCACTTGCTAGCCTGCTCCCTAAAATATCACTGGTTTGCTCATTTCTGTATCAATTACTTTGATAAAATACATATTTTGTTATGTGCAAATGGCATTAGGTCCATAAATTACCATATAGCATATATTCAACACAAAAAACAGCTACAATTTGTTGTTGACAAAGGACAGCTGGACATATAAAGGGTCCCATTCCCTTCAGTAGCTTAGGGCCTCTTCAAACCTAAATCCGGCCCTGGCTAGTATAGAGGGCCAGAGACACCTTTCTGACACCAGCGTCACTGCAACTTATCTAAGTGGTTCTAGGGAGAAGCTTGGTTACCTGGACGCACCAGTGGAACCAATCCAGCCCTGCCACCAGTGCGTCTGTGCAGCCCAAACTTCACAACTACCCCACCCTAGTCCCCATTCAAGTAAGCTGCAGGGACACCAGTGTTGGGGGGGCAGCTGCTTATGCACCAAACTGACCACTAATGATCCTATGATAAGTATTTGCTGTACGTATGCATGAACACCAGTGGATGGCACTAGTCGCTGTACAAGATGTCAGAGACAAAACAAGACTACGCAGCTCACTTCCCCTTCCACATTCACCCAACATTCTTCTGGACATGCTACGTGATTGGTCACAGAGTTTGGTTAAAGAAAAACCGTGTTGCAGGGCCAATTGCTTGATCTGGACTATGAGTTGGAAGCAGAAAGCTTTGAACTTTTGCTCTTGCTATAGTTCCAAATGGAACCAACCCCTCACTTCCCATCCATATTGTTTGCAATGGGATTTCTTTCCATTACAAGTTGCAATTGTGTCTGTACAGGGAGGGGGGAATCTGATTGCAGTCAGGACCATGGAGCAATCCAGTTTGTTGACAATGCCCGCCCACCCCACCCCCTGCACCATGCCAGCTATTGTTTAATGAAAAAGCAACTATGCAAGACCAAACTACATGACAAAACATCACATCTACTTTAGTCCAAAATTGTACCAACTCTGAAATTGTATTCAAGATTTTTTATCCAAAGTGGACATCTTGCAACTCAAAGAATTGTAGTTGCAGGTCATTACCTTATTTGCATTTGCATTTGCTTATTTTTATTTTTTAACTTTAGAGTGTTCCATTTGGATTTTGCATTTAAAAAGAAAGCAAAAGTGGATGTTGCTGCGAGTGTAATTCCCTGTGGAGGTTTATCTAAAAGGAAATAACCTTTCTCAAACATATCCTCCCAGCCAAGCACACAACTCTGATTCTTGAAATGAATTTGTTTATTATTTTGTCTTTCTGGGACCTTAACCTCTATGCCCAGAGAACTCTGGAAACTAGAGTATTTTTGTTGACAAAGACAAGGTAATTGGTCTGAATTGGCTCTCTGGTGAGCTGGACCTTAGACAGACGAGGGGAAAGACAGAGCATCCTTTTTCTTTTTCTTTTATGTATAGCAGTCAGAAGATGTCTCTGAGGCTTCCTATACGTGACTTCACATTCTAATGCGTTTGCACCAACAGATGGTTTAGATACAAATCTGTTAACTTCATTTGGGCAAATGGTCCCATACCAGAAACAAAATCCAGTTTAAAAAAAAAACACATTTTGCTTGAAGCTGTAAGTTAACATTTTCAAAGAAGTTGGAGAAAATTTTACTAGTGTCTATTATGTTAATCATCATACCTGTCATCAGATAATAGGCTTCTGTAACAGACGGGGACTCTAAAAGGAAATTTATGCTTTTTAAAAGGGCATTAAAATGTCTTTGTACATTTTGATTTATGTGTCTTACACACACACACACACACACACACACACACACACACTTTTACATGTTTGCAATTTCCCATCAGTTTTGTTATGATCATTTCTGCTTCAGAATAAGTTAGTATCTGCTCTGTCAAGCATAATGAGGCAGGTTCTTCTTTTGCTGCTGTTGTTATATTAAAAAAAAGTGTCATTGCTGGGAAGGATCTGAGCAGTGAATGAAAGCTGGGGAAAAGTCTGCTTGGGGAAACCTAATTACTCCTCAGGGAACTTCCAACATCTCTGAGTCCTTTCTTGACAAGGTAGCCTATTGGGTAGCTGCCATGAAAAGCAAAAGTACGGCTTTTATGGGTGTTCAACTGTGTTCTGCAGGAGCTCAGAAACACCAAGGCCAGAGGATTTACCACATGGGGCCGACTTTTCTATTCTTGCTGATATTACACTACTGTAGCTGTTAAAACTCAACAGCCTTCTCACACACACACACACACACACACACACACACACAGGCTGAATTTGTCATTATGGATGTGATTACAGATGCAATTAAATGCTTTAAAATCAGATAGATTAGAATGGACAATTGAACACATGTGTAACTGCTTCCCAATTCTGGTAAGCATTATTGGGGGTCTCACCTCTCTCTCCACCATCAGAGGTGCCTTTGGATTAAAGCGGATTCAGATGTTCAGGTCTGAAAGGCAACTGCCATAGGGACCTGTCTCCTTACAGACAGAATGGTAGTATTTGCTGATGTGTGTAGTCAAAGCTATGGCAGGAGCATCACCAAGTGAGCAGCTACTCAGACCCTGCCAGAATGTGCCACATATGCACATTTTCCAGGCTAGCCCCAATGACAACTTGTGCTTGCATGATTATGCCTGTTTTCTTTGGGAAATAGGCAAATTGCATTTATTCGTTTTCTAAATGGAACTGTTCCCAGAGCTTTGAGTAGGTTATAGGGTGAAACTGGGTTTTCTCAATGGGCTTAGAACAGGAGCCTCTGAGAAGAAAATGCAGAGCCCTCCATCCCCATCACCACCAGCCTAGTCCCCTGCACCAGCATGCTTGTTTGTATTAAATTCTCCAAAGGGAAAAATGATCATGATGAGGTTGCTATTAGTGACTTTCAAAGTTCATCAGTAGAAAATATAAAGCGGAAAGAACTAACAAAACCCAGGGCAGTGATTTAGAATTGCATAGTTGGGATTTTAATAGCTACAACTACAGAACTCTAAATGCCAAAAGGAAACAAGCAATGTGCGAATAGAGTAGCAACATTTCCCACTACCTGTACTCAAAATACGGAAGAGATCATTGATGCTCTGTGGGTGGATATGCCAGGACTTTAAAAATATTTCAGATATGGATGTTAGGTTATTTGGATATCCTAGCTGGCTATCAGTTTCCTAGAAGGGGCTGCTATTTTTAAAATCAGATGCCTCCTAGTGGCTTGCTCTGTGTCTACCTTTGTATCCTAGAATTTAATAACTTAAGAGGCTCTGAAAGCTGACTCTAAATCCTGCTCTGCAACAGATATTCTAGGAGTCCCAAAAACTTACAAGGGAATCGGTATTTTACAAAAAACAACAAAACAGGATGGATTTATTACTGTACCAAGACAAAATGCTTCATCCCACATAACATAGCTTTACTTACTAAGCTAGTACAGGGCTAGAAAACCTCTTGTCCAGATGTGGGGGACGTTATCCCTCCATATGCTGCTGAACTACAACTCTAGCAAGCATCAGTTAGCAAGCATGGCCAATAGCCAGGGATGGTCCCATTGAAATCAGTGCAGCTTACTTCTGAGTAGATATGCATTGGATTGCAGTGTGGGAGTTGGAAGATCAAAATGGCACTAGCATGTGTGTGGCTGATGTTGCACAACTGATATTTGCTGCCCTTTATTTTCAACCCTATCTAATGCCAGGAGGTGAATCACTTCACCCTGCCTAATGGCATTACAACCTTGATATCAACTCTTCAGTTATGCAGGTGTATGGAAACTTTTTTGTTTGATGGAACCGATGCTAGACAAAACTTGGTTGGAAAAAACTAAAGCATCTGGTGGGAAAATAGAATGCACCAGGGCAGTTTCCTATTGCTGTACATTATTATTACAATCAATATCACTTATGTTCAGTCATGTGGATTGTCTTCATATTAGTTATGCTTCATTTTGTATTATGAAAAAGGATATATTTGAAAACTGATCAACATAAATTATGCAGCTCCTAAGTAATTTCTGACTGTGTTTCATATGGTGAATTACTAGTCTAGAGTTATCTTGATTTCAATGTGCTTAATTTGTGTTACATTAAAACTGGAGAGGGTGTTACATTTATTCCATTAAGAGTAACTATGTTGGGTCAAGCAAGCAAGGGTCAACTCTGTCACTGATCTGGCTTATAGGACAGAAACCACACCCCACAATTATATAAGAGAAGTCACTTCAAATTTAGAATCCTCTCAATACCAATGGATGTTTGATTTCAGAAGTTTGCTTTCTTAGGAAAAACCAGGAACTTTATCTCAATAAGGAAACAGATCAAGGCTGTGCCTTGGAATACAATCAAGTGAAAGATGGAATTCAGCTTTGATAACAACCATGTCTACTCAGAAGTAAGTTCTATCGAATTCATTGTGCCTTATTCCCAGGGTAAGTAGATTTTGAATCAGAGGTAGCAGGTGTGCTGGCTTATTGCCACAACACTTTCTTCCATTCTGCCTGAACTATGTTCTTATTTAGTTCATGAGTATTTAAGCCTATAGGCATGAAGCTAAAATCAAATCTGTTCTAACGCAGTAGAGCTCAGGGTTATGTTTGGGAAAGGGAAGTTTTCCACTCTCACCCTGTACCCTTCTTATGAAACATAACCCATAGGCTTCTCATACAAATCCTTCCATTAGGTAGAGTGATTCAGGTGCCTCAGGCAGCAGCTGCTGAGGGATGACAAGATCTTGGAGTACAGAGCTGTGTGTGCCATGTGGTCTGGGCTTGTGCCCTCTAAGCTTGCCTGTTGCCCGCAGGTGTTGTGGCAGCACCAATCTGATCAGCTTCCATACATGGAACGGGAAAGTAGCACTATCTTCTGCTTTGCCTCAGGTGGCAAAATAACTTAAGCTGTCCCTGCATATAAAATCTAAAAAAATGTTATGATTGTGTACCTGCCTGCCCCAATATTGCTTTAGCCCATCAGTTTTGTATATAAAACCACTATACTTGGTTTCACCGAGCAATGGCATGCATATCTCCACAGACCAAATAAGAGATATTGAGATATCCACCCTGGGTATCACATTGCAGCCCTGGTGGGAATAACAGCTTATATGGTTGTTTGACATATATATCTGTGTGTTCCAAAGAATGTATAAAGCAGCCATACAGTGGTGTGTATCAAAGACATTACAAACTTTAGGTCTGGTCCAGAAACATATAAATGAACCTGATCAGTGGGATCATTAAGTATTTAAAGCCCATGGAACACAAGAAACTATCTTTTTTCAGCTCACTGTTTTTTACACTTGGATTCATAGAGCTGGAATTAGTCCAACCCTTTGCCAATGTAAGAAACCTACAGCAACTACAGCATTCTGATAGGCAGTCATCCAGCTGCTGTTCCTAAAAACAGCTAATAAAGAAGAATCTATTACTTTCTGAGGCAACCTATTCGACTGTCAAACAGCTTATACCATCCAAGGGTTCTTCCTAATCTTTAGTCTAAAGAATTTTTATTTTTATTAGAATCCATTGGTTTGGGTGCAGAGCAACAGAAAACAAATTTGCTCCATCCGTTCAGTTATTCTATAAAATGGTCACCTGAATTTACATATATACAACCCTACATTTCTAAGCTGTGGTTGAAAGCAACTCTGTACTGGTAAGTAAGAACATCATTTCGACAGCAAACAAGAGTGGAAACCACTTTAGACTCTTGGAGTAAAGTCACTTTACTTTGGGATAAGAGCTGCTAGTACGTACAATGTCCACACACACTAATGGTGCTTTCACATGGTCAATGTAGTCACAGCAGAAGCATAAGGAGAAGTCTTCTGGATCAAAACAAGAGGGCACCTGAGTTAGCATCATGCTTCCCACTATACCAGACTTTTGGGAAGTCAACAGTGAAGGCAATGACTGGCCACAGTAACTGGTATTCAGAGGTACACAACTTCTGAATATGGAGAGTCCACTGAGTTAGCATGGCTAAAGGCCACTGAAAAGCCTATTCACTAATGTCCTAGCACACACTGCTTCCACGTCAGGCCTACTTGCATTCAGTATGGAAGTCCAAAGGTGTTTCTAAGTGTATTCAGGTGATCACACTTAGAAACCCTTTGTTGTCAGGGTACCTGGCCACAGAGAAGATGCTACGCATTAGCATTCAAACATATATAGGCATATTCAGCTTCCCTTGCTGTGAACAGGAAGACTTGAAGTGGAGCCAGTGCATGTTGGGACACTGGGTACAATGCTTCTTTTCATGAAGCCTCTCTCAACTTTATGCCCACATGCATTTGCCCCAAAAGGATGGAGAGGGCTACTGTGTTGCAATGGAAGGGGAAATGCTTCCTTGGAAATGTGGCTCAGTTTCAGAGCATTAAACGATGAGAAGCCCTTTCTGTTTTGAAATCTGGTAACCTATGGCTCTCTGTGTGCTTGGAAAACTCAGCAACTGTATTAGTAAAACGGCCATGGAGCAGTAGAAGGAAAATAGGTTGCTCTGGCTTCATGCCACTACATTACCATCTGAGTAAATGGTAGCTAGCCATGTGTTCTGTCAAATACACAAGGCATGAAATTGGTCTAAGATTAGCCCTATGTGCCATTAATCCCGGAGTAGTTCTGGCCTTACAACAGCATACGATGAAAGAGACTTCTGATTGGTTGGAGAATATTCTGTATCAGGAGCACATCATTCCTTGGTTGTTTATTATAAGACTGAAAAGAAGCCACATGCCCATCTTGCTTTATGTTTTCCCTTTGCCGGCGGGGAGGGAATCAGTTAAATAGAATAAGCAAGCAGCTCACAAAAGGTAAACACCAAGAAGAGAAGATAACCAGATGGGATACTGTCAAGGTAGGTTGCATTTTTCTCTCAATTTAATGATAAACTCTTACAATTGATAAAATCTTCAAGCCAGCCTATGTTTGGTACAGAAAATAATTTGTTCAAGGGAAGCATCTGTTCATTATCATTCAAGGGTTTAATTGTATGTTTCTTATAACCTAGAGGTGTTTATATACTAACCACATGCATTTCCGTATGTCCAACATCTAAGAGAGAACAGGTTTTGTTTTGTTTTTTCGTCTCACAAAGAAAGGTAGCTTCAAATTAGGAAACAGACAATATACAAGGAATGGAAGCTTGTGAAAACTCAAATGATTGTTCAACGAATTCTACAACACCAAAAACCTATGAATGGTTTCTAGGGATGGAAGGGTCAGTTTATTCTGGTCCACATCAATTTCACATGTACTTATTCATAAGTCCATTTCTTTTTTCCATTTGAATTTTTAATATATATATTTGGGAATTCATATGTAAATTTGTATTTAATATGTACTTAAATGCCCATTTTATCACAAAATATGTACTTAAATATACCATTTTATCTCAATGTGAATGCTTTAAAAACTTATTTTATCCTAAATACAAAATTTTAAAACGCTTTTTGGTACTTTCTTGATTCAAGAACTATATCACAAAATTGGGGAAGTGTGAAAACTGAAGGCTAATTATGTTCTGATCTGTACATTTGTCTGGAAAATTTGAATTAGATCAGGTCACTTAAAAATGTGGACCATTCTTCTCTAGCCCTAGAGGTATCAAGTCTAAGTCAGTAGTGGGCAACTTTGGGCCCATGGGCCAAAGCAGGCCAGCCAAACCTTTGTGGTTGGCCAACAGGCTGCCTGAGTGAACCAAATCTACCTTTCCTATGCTTGACCATCATATGACTTCAGGTGTGCACAAGACGAGAAAGTTCATAAGAGGAATTCAAACTGTGGCTGCAAAGGAAGAATCAGGAACGCACCCCAAGAGACAGAAAAAGGCTTCAAATTCAAAAATTACCCAGTTCAAGCTGCATATGTTTCAACCACCTGACATCTAACTTTTCCCCACTGCTCTTGTGCTGATGTAGATGGTGGGGGGAGGGCATTGGCAGCTTTCTGCCCCATGCCAAAGCCCCTCTACTACCCACCACTTGACAGGGTTCTGAACCAGCTGCTCCTCCTGTGCTGGAAACTTTAGGGAGAAAAGTACTGAACTCAAGGGCAACTGACACAATAAATGTCAGATGCAGTTTTGAAGTTACAAGATTTATTGCTGAGGTCTCAGTCCCATTTCCAGAGTTATTTCTTTTTTGTTTATGGCTTGTACTCATATATTTACAGTGTAGTATTGATGGAATGTATTCAGTAATATTCTCCACTCCAGGTGCAATAAAAAATGACCTCAAAGAATGTGCTGTGGGGCATTTATCTATACTTTCATTGCAGCTTCCTGTATAGAATTAAGTGAAATTTTATGCCTGACTTGCTTTAATACCTTTAAGGGGCCCCAAATGAGTTCTTGTCCAAGGGCTCCGAAACTCTAGGGCCACCATTGCCTGCTTAGATGTTTAATCGCTGAAGGACATGGTAATGAACATAGGACAGAGCTGTAGAACCTTCAGCACTATTCAAAGATGGTAGTGCCTTGCACAGCATATCTTGGTAAGACAATACATGTAACACTAGTATATGCCTATGAAATTTTGGACAGAATGCATATCAATGATACCTATTTCCCCAAATGAAGTTGTTAAGTTGTTAAGTTTAATTTCACACAGAAATGGAGAATGCCTGTATGCATGTTGCTAAGGGTTTGACCGTGGAAAATTCCACTGGTGTTCTCTGCTAGCATTCACTTGAGTGTTTAACCTTAGAACATGTGACTAAGGTTTTTAATCACAAATTCACCATTTTGAAGGTAGTTGCCTTTGCCTTTTGTTCCTAGGCACAGTCAGAGAAAGAGTTGGTAAGATGCCTCTCCAGGAACTGCATGGCCTTAGGCTGGATGCAATCTATGCAAACTATGGGAGAGGCAGAACATTTATTTCAGCTCTGATCATAATTATGTTATATATTTAAGAAAAAGAATCTATGCTTCCATATGCATATGATTTATACAACTTTCTGGATGTATCATTGATGTTTTTGTGCCTGTTTTTGAAGAAGTTCTGGTTTGAAGAATAATTATGGGTCTGGACAATTTTTATTCCAAAAGGATTCAGTTTTTATGCATCTAATTGCTTCATGCTGAACAATATTAATATCCGCAATAGTTGTTTTAGCTCATATTGAATCCAATAATGTCAGGTGACCCAGGCCTTTATAGTCATGGCTTTACAGGACAGACAAGACTGGATACAACTAATGAAATTAATCACCAGGGGAACCATTTTTAAATATCCATCAACCCTCCCACTAACACACTTTTTTTAGATGAAAGGATGCAAAATAATAATAATAATAATGAGATCTTCCAAGGACAGGCCCACTCCTCATGGGTTGCCTTGTAGATATAGGGGAAGGACCATGGCTATGCTTGCCCCTCTATCATGTATACTGGATTCTGAGCAATGTGAACAATAAGAATGATACATGATGAGTAAATATAAGCATGATCTACTTTAGTTCAATCACTATCAGTATTAGAAACATAGAAAAGTGAAGTGCCCCAGCATACAATTCAAAAAGATGACATCAGAATTTACTGTAAGTGGATACATATTCTAATAGTTTGATTCACAACTATAGCCTATAAGCAAAAATACACAAAATATATTAGCAGCAGCGATTCATGAATGTAAATGTGGTGCTAATCAGGAAAAAGAGACTAAGGAGTTACAGTACATAAATCCCCCAAAGCCCTCAGCCTAATTAGTGAAGATAAACTGGTTGACAGATTGCACAGCTCGAAAAACATACAGCAAAGAAGGTTATAATATTTATTATTGTGGTATAAAGAGACTGATTAGACAGCCCTCACCCCCCCATACATATAGATCTAATCGCTAGCTTCCACAAAGGATAACAACTTGCTCTGTCTGCTTGGTTTGATAAATTAATCCAGATCAGGTCCAAATAAAGGGATTTGCATTCTTTAGAGATTAATGAACTTCATGCTAGTAGAGAAGCATCCTCACCAAATGTGTTAATTGCATTGCTGCTAACTAGAACAAAATACACCATTGCAGAACTGAGGGCAACTTCTCAGATTATACAAACACATCCATATATAGGGAAATGTGCAAATCCAAAGTGTTGGGGAAGTGTTGGGAGTTTGGCGTCCCTGGTATGATGTGAATATAATAATAATAATAATAATAATAATAATAATAATAATAATAATATATTATTTATACCCCGTCCACATTGGAAACTCTGGGCGGTTTCCAACCGAATATTAAAAACACAATACAGCGTCAAACATTAAAAGCTTCCCTAAACAGGGTCGCCTTCAGATGTCTTTTAAAAGTAAAATAGTTGCTTATTGCCTTGACATCTGCTGGGAGGGCGTTCCACAGGGCAGGTGCCACTACCAAGAAGGCCCTCTGCCTGGTACCCTGTAACTTCACTTCTCGCAGTGAGGGAACCGCCAGAAGGCCCTCAGCGCTGGACCTCAGTGTCCGGACTGAACGATATAAGCTCATAGACCACCAGCCAGGCACAACCACACATTTATCAAGGTGGGTGCCTAGACATGCACAGGGTTCCTGCAACTTGGACATTCATATGTAAGGAAACTGTAATACCTGAAGAAGCCTATGATTGTCCAAACACTATTCAAACTAGAGATGGATGAGCTTTCCCCCACTCAATTCAGATTCTGAAAGCCTCTGAGGCTTGGAAACATCCTCCCCACCTGTCCCCCTTAATCGCCAAAGCATTCTCGTTGCCAGCCTGCCCCTCTCTATCTAAACCAGTGATTCCTAAGCTTTTTTTAGCCATTTCCCACCTAAGCATCTCTAAAATCCTGATGCATTCCTCCCCGTGACATATAATTCTTATTATTCAAAAAGTAAACTCCTATTCACATGGAGGAAGCCCAAAACACCGCTTCGAAAAATGGCGACCGCTCCAACTGAGGAGCTACAGAGTGGTCGCATTCAGGGGAAATTCCACAACTGTTGACTGAGGGCTCCCAGAGTGCTACTCCCTCCTGAATGTGCCAAGTGTATTTTCTGCTTAGATAACCTTTTCTGTTTAGATAACCCCTCCATTATTACCAGCTGACCGCTCTGTACATTGTGATTTTAATTTTAAAAACATGTATGTCACAATATATATTTATATACTGTATATGATCATAAAGCTGGACCATAAAGAAGGCTGATTGCCGAAGAATTGATGCTTTTGAATTATGGTGCTGGAGGAGAATTTTGAGAGTCCCATGGACTGCAAGAAGATCAAACCTATCCATTCTGAAGGAAATCAGCCCTGAGTGCTCACTGGAAGGACAGATCCTGAAGCTGAGGCTGCAATACTTTGGCCACCTCATGAGAAGAGAAGACTCCATGGAAAAGACCCTGATGTTGGGAAAGATTGGGGGCACAAAGAGAAGGGGACGACAGAGAACAAGATGGACAGTGTTCTCGAAGCTACGAACATGAGTTTGACCAAACTGTGGGAGGCAGTGGAAGGAGAGCCTGGCGTGCTCCATGGGGTCACGAAGAGTGGGACACGACTAAATGACTAAACAACAACAACTGTATAAGGAACCATAAGGAAATGCAAAAAAAAAAAAAAACCACTGTTAATAACTCATTCTCAAATTGCCCCCTTAAAAATCAAATTGCCCCCTGTGGGGGGGGGGGGTGCCCCACATTGGGAACCACGGCCCTAAACTCTCTCCTCCTCTTCCCTGTAAGGTTTTTCTTGTTCCAGGCAGCTGTGGCAGGAGCACTCATGGTAGGCTCAGGAAAAGAGAAGGAGGAATGTTTTCTTCTCTTTGGCCCACCTGCTGTTATGGACCACTGTTGTGTTAATGTTCCTGGGCCTGGTGATCAAAATTAGAAATGAGCTCTTTTTTGAAGCATGTTTTTTTTTTATTTTAACCCCCAAAGTTCATTTCAAAGTTTGTGTCTGAAGAACTTTACTAGCACTCCTCATCAGTACCAGTTATGTGAGCATTTAGTAAATGTTTGTCCCTAGCATAGATATTGGTAACAAGCAGTAACAGTAAAGGATAACCGAAATGATTGGAGTAATTCCCCTGTGATGAAAGGTAAGGAGTATGGGAAAGGGGGAAAGTGATAGAGGTGCATAAAATTGTGCGCAGTGTGAAAAAAGTAGATAAGAAAAAGTTGTTCTCCCGCTTGGGTAATACTAGGACTCAGAGCCATCCTATGAAGCTGAATGCTGGAAGTTCTGAGGGAGGCAAAGGACCACTTCATGGGGGATAAGGTTGTCATTGGCTACTGGCTATTCAACCTACCTGAATACCAGATGCTGGAAGTTGGGGAAGTGCTGCTCTACTCAAATTCTGCTTGTCAGCTTCCCATAGGTATCTTGCTGGCCACTGTGAGACTAGGATGCTGGACTAGACAGACCATTGACCTGATCCTTCTGACTCTTGGGTTATTCTCTTTATTGCTGGGCCATGCTATACCAGAGCCAGAGACATGCCCAGCAAATATGGGGCTTGCGTGGCATGAATTTGGGCAGCCACAAGAAATCTTTAGACATTCCTGCTTCCAGAAAAAGTACTGCCACAGAGAAGAATTGTTCACTGGCACTAACATGGAGAGAACGAAGCAATTAGAAGCAATGAAGTTCTAAAAACTGGCACAGTAAGAATATTTTATGCAGTAGAACCATTTCTCATCATGAATGTTCAGGAGTAGTTTGACACAAAAGGATATTACTGCCTCCACGCCCATCATTAAGGAAACTCTGCAATAATTCAGCATTGTGAACAGCGAGGAGACTGTTGCCAAGCAGGGTGTGGTAGGAGATGAAGGATAAAATGGATGGCAACCGGAGTCATTATAGGACCGATCTGGAAAGAGACCACCCATGAAGAATAGGTGATAGCTCTTTTATGTAGCAGCAAATTATGTGATGTGATGTGCTGTAGCTGGTGCAACTGCCAAGAACTTCATTCTGCAGGTGGAGTATGTTGTAGGAGAGCCTGGAGGTTTACCAGAAAGCAAAAATGCCTTGTGAACTTGTTTCTGCACCTCAGGTGCTTCTAGTTGAAAAGTGCCTCAAATTCTGCTAAATATAGATTATTCTAGGGTATAAAACATGCTTGAACCAAAACCATAGCCATTAACAGCTGCCAAAGGTGGGATCTGGTAATTGTTTAAGGACTAAAAGAGCTTTCTTTCACCTCCAAACTATAGTACAGAAATCATTAGTATTAAAAACAATAACTGCTACTTTATGGGAGTGGTCAAGTACTGAATGATGCTAGAGAGCTTCAAAAACGTAAGAGCTGTGTATGCAACCATAGGGAAAGGACCAAGCTTGCTACATGGTTGCATTCTTAGAATACAGGATGTGTAGTAAGAAAACATCTAAAAGTAGCACTCAGACAAGACTTTGGTCATTAGACTTTACTATGTCCTCCGAGACATCTCAATCTAACACGAACCCTCTCACGGATAAAGAGATATTTGCTAAGCAATGATTGCCCTTCAAATATTTTTGAGGGTGTTCATTTTGTTAGTTTTGCTTTTAGAAAGTCGACATAATGTAATTGGCCAGGTGCCATATGCCTTGGCTTTTGTTTTGTGTTTTATATATTTCCTAGAAGCAAACAAGAAATTATCCATACTGAAGGCAAGATGCTAGAGCTAGATAGACCCAGCAGATGCACTGCTCTCATAAAAGCTGCACTAAATTTTGATAATTATATCTGATTTCAAATAATAATACTCTAACATGCAGAGCCTATTTATGAAAACTGAATTTCAATATTTATAGAATGTTTCATACTTTCAAAAAATAGGCAATATGGGAATTATTCTTGGAAAGATGCCTTTGTCTAATCTGCAATATCACCTTCTGGTCTCCTTCTACTCCCCAAAACCATCTGTTTCACTGATAGAGAGGATATATATATATATATATATATATATATATATATATATATATATGAGAAGTATATCTGGTTATATATATATACTTGAAACATCAGAGAAGATAAAAGTCAAATGTTACATCTGTATAATATATTATACAAAATTATCCTTAGAATATATTTACTATTACTCAGCCTTCAATATTAATTTGACCTCATTTTATGGCAACATTTCCAGTCTCTCTTGGGTCAAGATTTAGTGTTCTTAAATATGACTGTTCATCACGCATACTGGTTTTTGTCTGGTGAAAAATAAACATGCTTATAGGTCCTTATGTACAGAGCTGAGTATGGATGCAGAGGGTAAATGTACGTACTTCAGGCAGCACAATGTGTGGAATGGGGAGAGTGAGAAAATGAAGGCAGAAATTGGTGTCTGAATGGTGCAGCAAGTCTTTTTAATGTGTTGGCCCTATAGGAAGGCAGAAGGAGGAGGAGAGGACAATAAGATGCCTAGGGGAAGTCTATTATCCACAGTTTTGTTCCTCATTAACTGGATTTTCAGAGGCACACAGTCTCCAACAGTGGTGGCAGAACATACCTATCATGGCTACTGGCCAGAGTTAGCCTTATCATCTGTTATGTACTGAGGATCCAAACTACAGCAGTCTGATTGGTCCTAGAACAATAGGATCCAAATTGCAGCAGTCTAATTGGTCCTAGAACAATAGGATTCAGAATGCAGCAGTCTGATTGGTCTTAGAACAATGCAGCAGTATGATTGGTTGGCAGGAACCACCCAATCATGCTCCAGATATAAGTGAATCCACAACCTGATTGGCTTACAGTAGAATTCCAGAATTAGCCAATCATGTGCAGCCCATTGTGTAAATAATGTATATAAAGCAGATACTTTGAGGGGACTTTCATTCATTCCTCCTCACCACTATGAGCTGAATAAAGAGCATGAAATCACTTTGCGACTCTGAGTATATTTCATCATCCATGGAGTTACCGTATCTTCTTTAAAAGGTGACTTATACTGCCTCAGTTTGCACATAGCACTAAGCCAAACCCATCGCTAACTATAAATGAGTGAAAGCAACCAAGAACAAAATAAACCACAAGCTTGGGCTCAGGTGTAGCACTAAGCCAAACCATGGCTTAGCTCCAGGCAGCAAGGTCGGGGGAGGAGTCAAGCAGCTGTGGTTTTTGCTCTGAGCACTTCCACGCTTGCTTGTTCATGCTTAGCCATGGTTTGACCTGCATGTGAACAGAGCCCCTGAGCCAGAACTTGGGTCTAGCTCAGTATTGTGTAAATTGAGTGGCTGTGGCTCTCTTCAGAAAGGGGTCTTTCCTGGCCCTACCTGAAAATGTTGGGGGTTCAACCCTGGAAAATTAGAATGTAAAGCAAGTGCTCTACCACTCACCTATGGTATCTATAACTACTTAAAGCATGGAATCAAAGTTTTGTTTGGTAAATTCCAGTAAAGATATGGAGTCCAGCCATCTCTAGTTGCAGTTTACCTCTTCAGTTTCCCTGGTTCCAAGTCCAAAAATATCAAAAAGTAAGCCATAAAGCTTACTCCTTTCTGATATCCTAATATTCCTTTCTGAGCAAAAATTATCACTGGAATTTATCTAAATTATCTGGTTTTTCAACCTGGCAAATAATCCATCTTGTGGCTATAACATCTAACACAATTTGCTGCGCTGCACAAACTTCTGGGCTTGTATGGTTTGGGGGACTTATCGAGGACAGCTGGGTGCAGTGTAAAGAATGCCCAAATAATAATTATGTCCTACAGGTTGGGGGGGGTTATTATTATTTTCATTTATGAATTTCTTCCTAAGACGCATCTTGAAGTGATTTCACAATACTATAAAACGGTTAAAACAACTGCAGGCATACCCCCCCCCCAAAGCAACAGAAATTCTGAGGTATCTATTTTTTTTTAAAAAAAAAAAAAACTCCACTCAGAAGGCTTGGTGAAAGAGGACAGTCTTCATCAGATGCCAAAATGACAACAAAGATGGCACCAGCTTGATATTTAACGTGAGTGAGTCCCAAAGGGATTACTTGCCACATGGAGGCCTTATGCAGTTCTCTTCCATGCCGAACTGCACAACATGGGCCAGTTTTGGCATTTCTTGATTTAAGTTTAGAGACTCTTAACAACAGCAGAATGTGGAGGTTTAATTGTCTCATTGCACAGAGAAATCTTCTGGAAACTCTGAAAACTAGGGATCAAATCAAAGTGGACAATTCTCTAGAACCACCTGCCATTTTCATAGTATTCCAGCTCATTTGCTCTTCCAGTTTCTTGAGTATTATCCCGTTAAGTAAAAGAAGATAATGCCTGCTGTTTTCAGATAGCTGTTACTTCTCTTGAACGTTTCATATCATATTGGGTTCTTTCCCCACACACTTCCAATTCAAGCCACACTTCTTCTCATAAATTATCAGAGGATTGGCCCTTGTTTCATCTTGCTCAGCATCTATTAATAGAACTTCTTTTGATCATTAAGAAAAAGAGCATTTTATGCCCTTTTTATTGCCTCATAATATTGATGAATTTGACCCACATTGTGATTCATCGCTTCAGTTGGTTTGATGTACTATAAGATGGTTTTAACAGGCCTGTTGACTAGAAGGTGCCTTGGGTTTTTTTGTTTTATTTTTATATTCTTTATTAAAAATAAAAAGAATTATAAGACAGAAGAAGACAGAAAAGAATATAAAGATTCCCCCCCCCTAACAATAGAGATTCCTTGGTTTTTGAAGCTTTTAAAGCTTTCTTGTGGACAGTCTCTGGCTGAGAAAGATAAGAAGTAGTTATCCCAAATATGTAATTGTCTCTCTAATATTAAGGACCTCTCTTTCCACCTTAATTTCCAGACAGGCTCTTTTTTCACAGCCTGCCTTAACTCTCCTGGGCCTCCCTCCCTCCCAAATATCAAGACTGCTGGTAGCTGCACAGATCACAAGTTATAGAGATCTTTATTTGTTAATCTGCCAATTTATAGCACTCTAGTCTGCAGGATTGGGACAGGTCACAACAACACATTAAAATATAACAAACCGAATGCTCATAAATGTCAAACAGGACCGAAATCTAAACTACAGTTCTCCAATAACACTTGAATCCTGTCTACTCAACAATGTTTCTGGCATGTGGTCAGGTTGAGCTGATTTGTCACCTGAGAAACACATTCTAAAAGAGTAGCCATGTTTAGTTTCTTAAAGAAGAAAAAGGTACCCATTGATACCATGAAGATAAAGAAATGCATTGTGGGGTGAGCTTTCAGACACAAAGACAAGAATAGCCACAATCAAAATTTACCCTCTGAATACAATTTCTTCTTTACAAAATTAGAAGGCCATGAGATTATGTTACATACATTTGTGTGTTAGGTTAGTGAGATAGTGCATGGTGTAAGTAAAGGTAAAGGGACCCTGACCATTAGGTCCAGTCATGACAGACTCTAGGGGTGCGGCGTTCATCTCGCATTATTGGCCAAGGGAGCCGGCGTACAGCTTCCAGGTCATGTGGCCAGCATGACTAAGCCGCTTCTGGTGAACCAGAGCAGCACATGGAAATGCCGTTTACCTTCCCACCGGAGAGGTACCTATTTATCTACTTGCACTTCGTGCTTTTGAACTGCTAGGTTGGCAGGAGCAGGGACCAAGCAACAGGAGCTCACCCTGTTGTGGGGATTCAAACCGCCGACCTTCTGATCAGCAAGTCTTAGGCTCTGTGGTTTAACCCACAGCGCCACCCGTGTCCCCAGTGCATGGTGTAGATTAGGGCAAAACAAGGCAAAGGTTTGAGGATTCAATAGCACCCTAGACACATCCATGCAGGGCGCAGGCGAGAGATGCCGTAAGAAAAAAAAGGACAAGAGATGTTTCAGTCAACCTCAGAGGTAGCTGTAACTGTAGCTAGCTGTAACTTAGCTAGCTAGCTAGCTATGCCTTTAGTGACAGCAGCTTCCTCAACCTGTTTTAGTAATTGGCTCAGAAAGACACGGAGAGACTGTGGTTTTTACTGGTGTTCTGCACTAGCAGCCTTGCACCCAACCTTGCTTGAAGATTCTAAGAAACCAAGAAATCAGTGCAGTTTTGAAATCAGCAGTGAAAATCGGTGCATATTTGAAAGATTCAGTTCTCCATTTTGATTCAGAATGGCATTCACTGTTATGAACTGGCAGGATGGCAGGGAGGAGGAAGAGGATCCCGGCAAAGGGTGTCCCGGGACTGGGACACATCGGGGCGAGGAGATGGGGGAGGAAATACTCACAGGGTGATGGAGGATGGCATGGGGATGGAGGTCAGTGCACAGGAACCAGAGCAGCAGGACCCATCACCAGAGGACACGGCAGACTCCAAGGCATAGGGAGCAGCAGGAGAGGCACTCTAGGAGGCTGAGACAAACAGGGGCCCACAACCCAGCTCTCTAGCTGGCCAGGTGGGGCTCATTAGCTCTGGGAGGAGGTATGTGATTCCTCAGCTGGAGTAGGCTAGGAACAGGTGAGGGTCACATGTCTCATCAAGTGCAGGTGCTGCAATCAGCATGCAGAGTACAGAAGGGGCACAGAGCTGAGGTGCTGTATCTGCTCAACTGCCTATGTTGATGAACCTTGACTCAGATGCCCCTGCACCTCTATGGGACTGTTCTTTGGGTTTGACTCTGGACTGTATCTTGACTGGGAGACTTCAGACTTGGCTACTTGGATTGACCCTAGACTGCATTTCCTGGCCTTTGCTTGTGTGGATTGACACTCAGACTTTGAACTTTGGACTTGCTGCCAGGTAGGCCAGGGGTTCAGGACATCCACTTACTTCCAAACATAGATGAAGAACTTCTCCTTGATCTTCAGAAACATCATGTAAAATTTGGTTCTGATATCTTAAGCGGTACAAATGTGATATCTTAAGAAGTCCAAATGCAGAGCAGACAAATAACTTCGTAAAATAGATAGTACAGTAGATTGTTCTGCTTCATATCTGTTTTATTACAGCATACTTGCATAGTGGGTATATCTTTGTTTATAAGAGCAGCGAACCTCACTTCCTGGTGGACAGTAATGCTAAGCCTTCATGGGTGAGAGACCTGATTCTATGGCTACAATCCTATCCACACTTACTTGGTAGTATTCCCACTGACCTCAATGGAGCTTACTATGAAGTAAACATGTATGAGATTGGACTGTTAGGTTCTCCCCCACCCGTACAATAGCTGTTGGAAACTTCAGTTAAATCCAGATGATTACCTTTGCAGGGGAAAAACATCACTTGGTCAGAGAAGACTTCACCAAATGTCATTGATACATGTCGAATCCCACCTCCCCAAACCTGAGAATGGCTTTGCTAAGCAGCTTTTATCTCTTCATGCCATTTCTAGGTTATATAATTTAGAAGCCATTGCAAAGAAATGAAATGTAGCAATGTCCCTAGAGATCAATTATAGGATGCTACAGATGTCTGCATTCCACTGCTCTGACTTCAAAAATACTAATGATTATGAGAAGAGGGAGTAGAAATTGTGTGTAAAACATTTTACCAGCATTGCACCATTGCTATACCAGCTTTTTGTATAGAAGGACGGACACTTTGCTTTCAGCGAGGGGATCATGGGACCATAGGAAAGTTGTGCCTACCTGGAAAAGCATCATGGCACGGAAAAGGTCAAGCTGGCCCCATCCACCAAGCAAGGAACAAACAGCCGCAGGAAGCTCCATTCTCCCCATCCTAGCAAGAACAACTCTGGCTCCCCCTGCCAGCGGCCCTGACAGGGGTAGACTTTGGTCTTCCAAATTTCAGCTGTGCCCCGTGTGAGGCCTTCTGTTCTGCTCAATTCATGATGAATAGTTATGAATATGTCATAGTTATGGTGCCCTGCAGCACCCCCTATGCTCGGTACCCCTTGTGACGGGACTGGTTGTGCTGTCCTAAATCTGCCTCTGGCCCTGAGACCTCAGAAGCAATGGGAAGATAACCCTAGCCTCTGGCAATGGCCAGAGGAACAAGGCTCTTACGGCATTTGTTTGTTGTTGTTGAGATGGTTGTAATTTGTTGTCTTCTGCCTTGGAGATAATTTGATCAAAAGGCAGTGCATGCATTTATAAACTAAACTCAATACATATACCGTAATCTGTTCTTCTCTATCACACCAAGGCCTTTTTTCCTACCGCTGATTTTATCATTGAGGTGGGGAGGATTATTTTCCTGGAGATTGCAGCTGGGGATGGAAGGGTAAAACATTCCACCCCCTTGTGCTGTGGTCCTGATAAAAATCTCCTCCCTACACTTACTGTTTCCGAAGGGGTAGTCATCTTAGTCTGCTGCAGAAAATGCAACATGGACTCTAGTGAGTGGTAGCTTGAAGACTAACCAATTTTATTGTGGCATAGGTTTTCATGGACTAAAGTTCACCACTTCATCAATAAGCAGAAACACCTGATATGGTTCATAGTGATACATTAAGCAACAACATACCCACAAAAATGCTACAATTAATACACTAACACAGCTTCTCCCAAACTGTGGTCCATGATCTTCATTCAGGTGATCCATGGTGTGTCAGTGGATTTGTGGTTGAATATGAGAGATGGCAGGTCCATTGCATTAAATACTCATGTTGATTTTAATTGTATTTTACTGCTTTTTTTATTCCCTATATTGCATTTTATTGTATTACAATTTGATAATTAAATCTAGCAAAGCACATTACAATTGCTATAACAGGAAGTCATTAAGTAGTCCTTTTCTGGTTAGCAATTTTCAGGTGGCCTGGGGTTGAGGGTGGGAGTGAGAACCAGTGCACTAGTAAAATTAGCACCAAGACCACTTGATAGGGTTTTTTTTTAATGGCCAAATACATATCGGTTATTTTGGACCAGGGATCAGCTCTGGATATTATATGTGAAACCTTAGCAAATAGTGTGCCTGTGAGCATCAGCAGTATATTATTGCTTCATCACTGAGTAACCACTGAGTAACAGAGACAGTTTTGTGCCCTGGCAACTCTCCTTATAAATTAAACACTACAGACATGTAAACATTATGCACCACTCTTGCCAGACTCGGTTTCTTGACAGAGTTCCAAGTTTCAAGCAAGCAGCAGTTCTCTAAAAGTTGAGATAGCTTAGCAAAAGAAAAAAGACGCTTTAGAAGTAGGGGTGTGTGTGTGTTTCTTTCTCTAAGAGGGAAACACACACAATCTCTAAAGCTTCATTTTTTCTTTTTGCTAAGCCATCTCAACTAAAGCTTGCCAGCAGAGTTAGCCCAGCTTGGGTTCCGTTTCAGTCACTTTCCCAAACCCCATTACTGCTGAGTTGTGGATTATCCTTTTCTTACAAACTCGAGCCACCTTTGCATGAAGGTGAAACTTATAAATTATCAAAAGAACCACAAACAGTGCATAAATTAGGGGCAATGTAAATTGAGAGGTTAAGGTGCATAACAGTTGGTCATTGTGCACACTCACCAGGCCTGAACGTGCATGAAATCTGTCCAAGAAATTGTGTATATCACCTGATCTGTATACACGCTCTCCAACAGCTCTTGGTGAATGTGCATGCGTCAACTGAATTTTGTAGGTTATGCAACCATGAATAATCCTCGATAGACTTTGGTTAATCTCAAGATAGCCTTGGGGGGGTGCATATGTCAACTGCATTTTGTACATTCTCCAGGCAGCATGCATATTATCTAGTCAGTATGCACAGTCTCCAGGAAACATGCCCTTGTTTTCTACCTCTAGTCCAGAAGTGTGCAATCTATACCACTTGGATTGCTTCTAACCTACTGCTTGACCTTGCCTGGGGCACAACAAACCCTCCCACTGATCAGCTGGGCAGTGAGAAGAATGGGTGAGGCTCCAGTACACCTGAAGCAGTCGAGCTTCATATTTCACCATAGTGAACAAGAGAGAGAGAAAACAAGTGCATGTTCTAGAGTGGAGCAGAGCTGGGGAACGTGATCCTCCAGTTGTTGTTGGGCTACAACTTCTAATATCCCTCCCCACTGACCATGCTGGCTGAAGCTGATGAGAGTCTAGGATGCCACAAGTTCTCTATCCCTGTTCTGGAAGTTGCACTTTTGAATTGGAGTGAGGTTTTCAATACCATTGCCTTCCCAAAGAAAGAAAAACTGGCCAAGCTAGTTGTTAGAAGAAGAAACAACCCAATCATTTTCTCTCCCACTGGAACAGCACCAGCTTTGAGTCTTCTTGCCCCCATTCTCTGATGTAGTGCCACTTTGGAGCATTTGTGGAAAAATGAAACAGTAGCTCCAATCTGCTCAAGTGTTCACTACAGCATAAAAAAACGAGTCCAGAATATATGGGGGTGGAGGGAGAGCTGTCAAAGCTCAGGAGTGGCAAGCAGTTTCCTGAAGAAAATATAAAATATACACAGAGCCACCACTGAAAAGGCCCTTTCTTGGGTATCTGCAGTTTCTCTCTCATCCAATGCAGGGACCGTTAGGGAGAGCCTCATTTGCTGATCTAAGGTTTTTTCACACTTTATTGGCTGCCACTTTGGGGGATGATATCACAAGTTTTTACTTAGACATTACTGAGGAAAAGCAAGAGGAAGAAGAAGGAATTCATGTTTTTGTCACACTCTGTTCCACTTTGTAATTCCCATGATTTATTTAACAAGATTTATATAACACTTAATTTAGAAAGCCTCTAAATAGTTACATAATAATATATAATCATAAAAATACCAGCCATATCAACATACTTAAAAAATACGTAGGCATAACAAAATTATTAAAATACTGATGAAACCAACTGTTTTGAAAACAAATATAGAGATAATTTTTTTAAATGCATCTTTCATTTTTCAACAACAAATCTTTTTGCTAGATTCTTAGTTATCTCCCATTTGTAATGTCAAAATGCTCACAAATACGTGTGGAAAGATGATATGGTGTTTGAAATTCCTGCCTAGTACAAATGAACAAGCAATAACATTATCAGCGTATTGTGACTGTATTTCATGTTCAGTTTAGTGCAGACCCTTCTAACCAGACTGACTCATATTAGGGAAAACATGTGCATTTTGTCAAGTTTTTCACAAAACTGTTTGAGAGTTGAAGTTGGAACAGAAAGTTATGGGCTAATAAAAACCAGCTTTCTTATCGTATTCACTTGTCCAGTCCTTTTCAAAGGAAAACCACCCATGCAGATAGAAGGTAGTTTAATATTCAGTTGGTGGAGCTCATGTTTCCAGGTTCTTTCAAATAAATACTTCTTACTCCTGAATAAAGGAGCTTTATATTTAATCTGGATGCAGGAATGTTTATGCTAATGTAAAAGTTCCATCACAAGAGGATTTAAACACTTCCTAGCAAAATGGGGGGTGGGGGGGCATAGCTGTCAACTTTTCCCTTTTCTTGCGAGGAATCCTATTTGGAATAAGGGGATTTCTCTTTTAAAAAGGGAAACGTTGACAGCTATGGTGGGGGGAAATAACTGCATGGTTTCATTTCAACTTAGACCAGACTCAATTTAGCCTATGATCGATTCACCCTCCGTATAGCCACGTAAGCATTGATATAATTACAGTCAGTTATCAATCATTATCATGCAAAGAATAGAGCTACCATACACGAAGTCAAGCCCATTAAGGAGTGTGTCTTAATATTAGGCATGACATACCTTCAGAAAAAGTTTCCAGATATCCTCATTGTGTAATTGTGTTGTCCAATTCTACCAAGTCAAATAAGACATTAATGATTTCTGATGGCTTCATAAAGCATGCTAAAAGCACAGCTCCTGTGTTACGCTGCTTCCCTGGAGAACGAGGGGTGGGGGTGGGGCTAAAATGATCCCCAAACTGCCTATTTTCTTCCTTCCTTTCCCAGTTTTTTGATTGGACCTTCCTGCTTCCTATGGCAAGGCAGTATAGGAAAGGGAATAAACATATTATAGGAAGCAGCAAGGTAGGAGGGGAAAAGAGCTTGTTTTGATCAGATAGAGCCTTGCTCATAATCTACTGGGACTCCAAAAACAACGGTACTAAAAGACCTTTCTTTCCTTTTGTACAAAATATTTCCTCCCCTTCTTTTCTTTTCTTTGACAATACTGGAATCTTCCCATGAGATTTTTCATATTAAACAAATCTTGCTTTCCCGATAAACACTTAGCTTTAGATTTTCTTCTTCTTTTCATTAACATGATCAGACAGTTCTCTAGAGATTGATGCTGAATTAACATCATCATTGCAGAAGCTGAGAGGGGAAAGCACTTTAAGAATAAACTGGCCATGTACAACCTAAAGTCACACTGAAGCATGATCAAATAAAACAATAAAGGATGCCAGATTGTTGATGTTTCTATTGCCTGCTCTTGATGGGTTTACACTTGATAGGTATGTAAAAAGGTAAAGGGACCCCTGACTGTTAGGTCCAGTCGCGAATGACTCTGGGGTTGCGGCACTCATCTCGCTCTATAGGCCGAGGGAGCCGGCGTTTCTCCACAGACAGTTTACGGGTCATGTGGCCAGCATGACTAAGCCACTTCTGGTGAACCAGAGCAGCGCACAGAAACACCGTTTACTTTGACGCGCTTTCAAACTGCTAGGTTGGCAGGAGCAGGGACATCTCGGGGATTTGAACCGCCAACCTTCTGATTGGCAAGCCCTAGGCTCTGGTTTAGACCACAGCGCCTCCTGTGTCCTTTGATTGGTATGTAGCTTATGGGTATTTCTGGAGCCAATACTGTTGCTTGAGGCTCAGGTGGCCTTCCATTAGCTTCAGCTGGAAAGGGATAGCCTAACTTCTGTTGCCTATGCTCTGGTAACCTGTAAATGAGATCACTGCAAGATGTTATATGTTTTGGAAGCTTCAGCTGGTGCAGAATTTTGCAACCAGGTTGCTCACTGGGCAAGATGGTTTGAGCATATTACACTGATCCTGGTCCGACTGCACTGGCTGCCAATTAGTGTCCAGGCCCAATTCAAATTCCTGGTTTTGACCAATAATGCCTTAAATTGCTCAGGACCACAATGCCTCAAGGACCACCTCTCCCTTTATGAACCAACCCAGACCCTGAGATTGTCATCTGAGGCCCTTCTTCATGTGTCTCCTTCACAAGAAGTCCAGAGGATAGCAACATGAGAACGAGCCTTTTCTGCATGGGCTCCTTGCTTGTCAAACGCTCTCCCCAGGGGGCCTTCAGAGGCAGCATGGCCAGTTCACCTGCAATGGGCACCAAGCCAAGAGGGCCCCTGCAGGGGCCACTGGAACAATGACTTAGAACAAAAGGTGAGGGGGGGACAAATTTTGGTGTTGCACAGGGTGCTGCTGAAATTTGAAAGCCCAAAGTCCGCCACCGGAAGCTTGCCTGGTGCCACCATTATATATCTTTAGACAGAAATGTTGTTAAATGGGATTGGGGGAACCTGGAAAATGGTAAGGCAGCACAATAATTGTGCTCTGTCTTCCTGTATACCTGAAGGAGTGTCTCCACCCCCATCGTTCAGCCCGGACACTGAGATCCAGCGCCGAGGGCCTTCTGGCGGTTCCCTCATTGCGAGAAGTGAGGTTACAGGGAACCAGACAGAGGGCCTTCTTGGTAGTGGTGCCCACCCTGTGGAACACCCTCCTTTCAGATGTGAAGGAAATAAGCAGATATCCTATCTTTAAAAGACATCTGACGGCAGCCCTGTTCAGGGAAGTTTTTTAATATTTAATGCTGTACTGTTTTTAACATTTAGATTGGGAGCTGCTCAGAGTGGCTGGGGAAAGTCAGCCAGATGGGCGGGGTATAAATAATAAATTATTATTATTATTTTGCCAGAAAAGCCTAGCAGGACACTGGAAATGGCAGTTGCTTAGAGTCTTCACAGAACTTTGTACGAGGGAGTTAAAAAGAAACGAGGTTGGAAACAAGATGAGGCTTCACCAGATTAACAATACAAAAACTGAGCAAATAGGTTTTTTAAGCATGTCGATATCAAGGGGTTGGTGGAGGTTTTGTAATTTGTTCATTCATTTCCGATTAGGACTTGCCTGCTGTATTTTGATGAATTTTTAAGTATATTCTTCCATTGCCAAAATCTAGCCCCAAAGAACATGAAACACAAACATTAACATTACCAGTTTACATTATGGCATAGCACCTTCCAATGTTGGATTAAGATGTATATTGTGTTAGTTTAGTGCCATCAAGTGTCCAAAAACGAGAAAAGGCTCTGAATATTTCTTTGTAAAATGCCATGCCTGTGGAGGCATTGATCTCTCAGCCTCCTTCCAACAGAAGCTGCAAGTTTGCCCTTATTCCCATGGGCATCCCTGGTGACCCTGATGCCACATTGATTCTGGTCCTGCTATGATGCTAGCTCATCCTCAGCTACTTTACCAGCCAATATCAGCATGTGCGCAAATAAATATTTTTCCACTGATGTAGTTTAACCAGCGTGTGGCTATGGAAACATGTGTGCTTGTTTGTGTGCCTCCACAAAACTGTACTGATCATGGGGAAGGGGTGTAGCTCAGTGTCACTGCATGCAGATTGGCACATTGCAAAGGTTGCAAGGTTTTTAGCTGGGGCAATCAGAATAAGGTCCACTATTCAGGACCCTAAAGTGTGTTTTATATAATCGACTTTTTATTTCTGTTCTTTGTATGTTGCTTTGCTGTTTTGTTGCTATGGCCAATGGCTGACACAAATAAAGATTCATTCATTCATTCATTCACTGCATGCAGGAGGTCAGATTCAATCCCATGCACCTTCAGGCAGGACTGGGACAGAACCCTGCCCAAAATCATGGAGAGACACCCATGTCAGCGTAATCAATAATGACCTAGATGAGGGATCTTCAAACTTTTCCAGCCCAAATGTGCATTTGGGGACCCATTTCTTCATTTTTTACCTTATCATTGCATGGTGGAAGTGCCTCTGCTGCGACCCAAAGTTATTTATGCCTTTCAAGTGTTATGGTTCCATTGGCTGCATCCAGTCAAAATGTAGCTCTGTGCTTGCACAGATGTTTGGGTGTCTTCAGCATGTACTACTTCACAACATTTCGTTGAAATATTAGATAGCAAACATCATGAGGATAGCATATATATCTAGAAAAATCAGTATGTTATAGTGTGATGTGCAGTTGCCATCTTAAGCACGGTTACTCAGAAACAAATCTTACCAACTCCCTTGTGAATGTGTTCAGGATTGTGGTCTTAGGCTGCAGTCCTGGGCAGACTTACCTGGGAGTAAATCCCATGGAATTTGCTTCCCAGTGAATGTATTTATGTGATTGCACTGTTAATATAGCAAAACAAACAAAAACATCACTTTAAAAGGGTTACAGTCTGGATTTGTCTTGTGGTCTTGTTCCAATGAGACATTTGGTTTTCACCAATGCTTCCCTTTTGAAAATGATTCCATGCAGGACCACACATGGAAATCTTCTTCAGTCACATAACTTTTTAATCAGCACAGTCTTGTGGCATTTTCAGGGCCATCTTTAACCTGATCTCGTTTTTTGACAGAATTACAAGCCTGGTAGATGAAGGGAACGCAGTGGATGTAGCCTACCTTGATTTCAGCAAGGCATTTGACAAGGTGCCCCATGATATTCTTGTAAGAAGCTGGTAAAATGTGGTCTTGACTATGCTACGACTCAGTGGATTTGTAACTGGCTGACTGACCGAACCCAAAGGGTGCTCATCAATGGTTCCTCTTCATCCTGGAGAAGAGTGACTAGTGGGGTGCCACAGGGTTCTGTCTTGGGCCCGGTCTTATTCAACATCTTTATCAACGACTTGGATGATGGACTCAAGGGCATCCTGATCAAATTTGCAGATGACACCAAGCTGGGAGGGGTGGCTAACACCCCAGAGGACAGGATAACACTTCAAAACGACCTTGACAGATTAGAGAACTGGGCCAAAACAAACAAGATGAATTTTAATAGGGAGAAATGTAAAGTATTGCACTTGGGCAAAAAAAATGAGAGGCACAAATACAAGATGGGTGACACCTGGCTTGAGAGCAGTACATGTGAAAAGGATCTAGGAGTCTTGGTTGACCACAAACTTGACATGAGCCAACAGTGTGACACGGCAGCTAAAAAAGCCAATGCAATTCTGGGCTGCATCAATAGGAGTATTGCATCTAGATCAAGGGAAGTAATAGTGCCACTCTGCTCTGGTCAGACCTCACCTGGAGTACTGTGTCCAGTTCTGGGCACCACAGTTCAAGAAGGACACTGACAAACTAGAACGTGTCCAGAGGAGGGCAACCAAAATGGTCAAAGGCCTGGAAGCGATGCCTTATGAGGAACGGCTAAGGGAGCTGGGCATGTTTAGCCTGGAGAAGAGGAGGTTAAGGGGTGATATGATAGCCATGTTCAAATATATAAAAGGATGTCACATAGAGGAGGGAGAAAGGTTGTTTTCTGCTGCTCCAGAGAAGCAGACACGGAGCAATGGTTCCAAACTACAAGAAAAAAGATTCCACCTAAACATTAGGAAGAACTTCCTGACAGTAAGAGCTGTTCGACAGTGGAATTTGCTGCTAAGGAGCGTGGTGGAGTCTCCTTCTTTGGAGGTCTTTAAGCAGAGGCTTGACAACCGTATGTCAGGAGTGCTCTGATGGTGTTTCCTGCTTGGCAGGGGGTTGGACTCGATGGCCCTTGTGGTCTCTTCCAACTCTATGATTCTATGATTCTATATGTGCCGCCAGGGTGCAAAGATCCGCCCAGCACTCCCAAATTTAGTTTAGCCCCCCAAATAAACTTTTATTATGCTTATGTCACTACAGTGGTACCTCAGGTTAAGTACTTAATTCATTCCGGAGGTCTGTTCTTAACCTGAAACTGTTCTTAACCTGAAGCACCACTTTAACTAATGGGGCCTCCCACTGCTGCCGTGCCGCTGGAGCACGATTTCTGTTCTCATTTCTGAGATATTATTTCTGGGTTAGTGGAGTCTGTAACCTGAAGCATATGTAACCCAAGGTACCACTGTATTATCATTTGATAAATACAGCTCGTGCCTGCACGGTTCCAAAAGGAGGGTTTTTTTGTGTTTTTTGTTTAAAACCAGCTTTTCTAAAGAAGACAAAGAACCCATTGGGAGTTGGTGTAAAGACTCCATACATGCGCTTACGGTTGTAGGGAAGTGTCTGAAAGATGAGACGGGCGGGCACTGTGCGCATGCGTGGGAGAGCCATCTAGGTCAGTCTTTCAGTGGCAGGCAGGCAGAGCGAGATCAGTCGTGTCAAAGGTGCCTCTGACCCCGCTGCCACATAGCAGCTCAATACAATACGCTTAGGCAGCTTCAGCAGCAGGCGCCTGGCAGCCCCCAAAATTCAGCGCCCAGGTGTCCTGCACCCCTTGCACCCCCCGGGTAAAGATGTCCCTAGGCATCTTAGAATAAAAATAAATTATGGCATCTTCTTACATACATAGGATTGTTTAACATGTGATTCCTCCATCACCAAAGGTTAAAAAGGGAACTGAACTAAAGCCAACAGCAACCCATGATCTCATGGTAATGGATCATGACTGTAAAGAAAAACAAGTAATCTCTGTTTGCAAGGAGACATTTGTCTTCAATTAGCCACTAAGCTAACCAATTTTAATTGCTTAAGAGAACTTGTTTCTGCGGCAGTCAATCCTTAATGAAGTGCTTTTATTGAACTAACTTTCTAATTAACTAACTTCAAGATGAAGTACCTGCTCTGTGTTTAATTTAAGGACGTTATGTGTTGTAACCATACATGACCACAAGGAGGAGCTCTAAATCTGGGTTTTTCGTGTGTACGGTATTGAACATGCTAGCATGTTTTCTTGTAACAGAAGTGTTATTCTACATTAAAAACAAACCAACAAACCATTGTTGGTTCAAAAGTATGGGTAGTTGAAATATACTCAGAGTCGCAAAGTGATTTCATGCTCTTTATTCAGCTCATAGTGGTGAGGAGGAATGAATGAAAGTCCCCTCAAAGTATCTGCTTTATATACATTATTTACACAATGGGCTGCACATGATTGGCTAATTCTGGAATTCTACTGTAAGCAAATCAGGTTGTGGATTCACTTATATCTGGAGCATGATTGAGTGGTTCCTGCCAACCAATCATACTGCTGCATTGTTCTAGGACCAATCAGACTGCTGCATTCTGAATCCTATTGTTCTAGGACCAATCAGACTGCTGCAATTTGGATCCTATTGTTCTAGGATCAATCAGACTGCTGCAGTTTGGATCCTATTCAACTCAGTACATAACAGTAGTTTAATTATGGGCCATGACAGCATGCAATTCGCACACCATACTGTAGAATAACAACTTTCCTTCTACCAGAGTAAATGATTTCTGCTCTAGAACAGCGTTTTATGAGTTGTTGATGAAGAAACTTGAGGTCACATTTTCCTTGAGGCTGGTTTGTAGCCAGAGCTCTGGAAAATACTACAGCTGTCTGTGAACACATGCCTAGGGCACAGGGCACCCGTGACTCTCCGGATGTTGATGGGCCCCAAACATTGCAAATGCAGTCGCACCACAGACTTGTGTATGGGCAGTATGACATCAGCAGTTTTCTTTTCAATTCCTTTACGAACACCCGCTAGCCTGGAATCTGGGCTTCTCACAGCTGCAGCACATTGGGTCAGCATCCTCATTGCGCCATCCACTGCGACCCCATTGCTCAGCCAGTGCCATTTCAGACCTCATGAACCTGTATGCGAAACAGACGGGCCTCCCTTTGCGCTGGCAGGATCACTCCCTGCCTCTTCCCAATTGCTCTGGAGAGCGCGGCGCTTGGGCCTAAAGTCACTGGCCAGGGCGGAGGGGGAAGACGAGGGCACAGCGACAGCGCAGCGCTGAGACACCGCCGGCCTTTCCCCACCGGAGGGCTCTTGCTTTCCGAGGGCCAAGAGAGAGCGCGACGCTGTGGCTGCCTTGCAATCCCCGCGCGCGGCCCAGGAGGCGGAGAGGCCCGCCGCGGCCGAGAGAGGGCAGGCGACGCTTGGCAGCAGCCCAGCCCGAGCCGAGCGCCTGGGACGGCGGCCTCTGCAGTATAAATGGCCGGCGCTGGCACTGCGCGGGGCCCCTGGCGGTGAGCGCGCGGCGTGCGCGCTACAAAGGAGCTGCCCAGCGGAAGCGGCGCCGACTCGCCTCCATGGCCTTCATTCGGAAGCGGCGGCAGGAGCAGCAGCAGCAGCTCTACTCCAAGGAGAGGTGCGTGAAGCGCCCCGGCGGGGCGAGCTTCCTCCCCCGGCCGCCCTTCTCAAGCCTGGCGGGGGCAGCTCGGGGGGCGGCTCGGGCGTCCTGCGCGCACCGGCCGGCTGCTCAGAAGAGCCCCGGAGTCCCAGTAAAGCTCAAGCCGGGCTGGCGAGGGTGGGACGCCTGCGAGAGAAGAGCCACCTCGGTCCTTGCTTTAGGCCTCGCCCTCCCGGCCGCTGAGATGGGGGGCGACCAAGATGCGAGGGGGCGGCGAGGAGGGCGGCCTCCTTGGGGGGCGAGCGAAAGCGGCCCGCTTGGGCAGAGCCGTATTGCTGCGAAGGCGGCCCTGCGACGCGGAAGTCGAGCGGGGCTGCTTTTCTTGGGGCACCGCAGTGCCTGCTCGCTGCCGCCTCGGCTCCGAAAGCTGCAAAGGATGCGCAAGGTGCGGCGAAAGCAAGTGGGGGGGGGGGGGAGGCGTTTGCGAGGGCATCGGATGGCGCGGCGTGTTTGGAATAGGCTTCCCTTCTCGCGCGCAAACCCCGGCCGCGTAAAATTCCGCCCACTCGCCTTCGCTTTTTTCTGCTTACGAAAAAAGAGCAACTTTCTCACTTTCTATCGTTTGGGTGTTCCTGGCGGTGCTTTGAGTAGAAAGTTACAGGCCAATAAACTTTCGGTTGTATTTACTGGTGTAGCTGGGAGCTTTTGAGTGTTTGTATTGCTCCAGGTGTCATCAGTTTGTTCCCCGTCTTTAGTTTGTGCCAGATCTGACTTCCGTAACCGGGACTGTCATGCAAGGAATGTGAAGCATTTGAGCATGTGCAGAATGCATTTCCCCTCGTCACTGAGTAGCTGCTGCAACTTGTGTTATAAACTTAGGATCATGGCTCACAGGCAGGCATTTTTGGGGTGAGGGGCATGAGAGGATCAGATTCATTTCCATAGCGGAAATATAGATTGAAACATTAGGCTAAGGACATTTAGCTGTACTGGATATTAAATTTTTAATAAGTGTGGAAATATTTGCCCAATGCTTGTCTGCTATTCTAGGACCTCATTGCACATACTGGCCAAAACATTGGCACTGATTGTACCCTCTCAACATTTCATGGATGAATAGAGGAAACAATTATTCCCATAGCCGAGAACTTGGGTAGGGCTTTGGTACCGTCTGGTAAGGTCAGGGAGATGGGTCCATAGTGTTGCCCTAGTTGGAGAATGGAGAGTTAGAACCAGGCACAGGCCCGGCACAAATGGGCACTTAGCGTTCCTACATCTTGTCATCTAACGGGGATAGTAAACTTTCTGTGCCTCCATTAATTCTCCATTCACCTCCAGATCATTGCTTTCCTGCACTTCCCACTCCCTCAGTCTGGATTTTCTCATACCTGAGATACTATGGCAAAAAAAAAAGAACCTTAGAATTGTAGAGCTGGAAGGGGAACCCCAAGGGTCATCTAGTCCAACCCCTGCAATGCAGGAATCCTGCCCACAGCTGTCCCTGGGTGGGCTTGAAGCACCAGCCTTCTAGTTAACAGCCAGACACACCCACTTGCACCACAGGAGGAGAGGGTATTTTCTCTTGGATTTGAACTATGTTTTAGAATGATCTTATGTTTATCGTGTTAATATTTATGTGCTCTATTAATATTTAAAGTTTTGACTCTTGTGTTACTGTTTGTGGACCACCCACAGGGCATGGTTAATGGGCAGTCAGTAGATATCTAAATAAATGTCAGCTGATGTGGTGGGACCCTAAACAGGAGCACTCCATACTGCAACTCTTTGTTGCAGGTCCCGCTTATATAATTGGCAGCATATGGTATAATGATAGGGGGTTGCAGCATGATATTTTGCATTAGAAAGTTTAATGGGACTTCCAAATCTGAACGCAGTTGTAGTCTTAATTGTGTGTCTCTTTCACTACTATGCAACATTGTTCTGTTCCCAGCACCAGGTATGTGATTTTGCCTGCAAGTAAGTCCAACTAAATTCCATGGGCCTTAAAAACACGCTTTGGCTATTTAAGATGCAAGGCTTCCAGAGCACATAGTGTAATTCCAAGTCAGGCTTAATCTATGATGTTTTTCTAAAGAAAATAATAAAAAATGGTACAATGGAATAATTTATTCCCTTACCGCACCTTCCTCTTCTCCACTTTCTTTTTAAAAAGCAAGCTTAATATGTTTCATACTTCTGTACAAACTTCAGGTTACCCCAAAGTACGAACATATATCTTAGCTTTTTAACTGTAAACATATCCTCCATATTTGTATCTTGCATCATGCCTTACTGTATTTTCAGTATGACTTTTTGATTCCTGAAATTCATTTTGATTGTGCAGATAAAATATAACAGATAGACTTCTATAGGGTATGTAGCTAGTGTGTGAAAATAGTCAAGATCTAAGGATCCTCAGGCATGCACCTCCAGACGACAGAGACCTCAGGTGCCATCCTGGCGCCCAGGCATATTCACTTGGTTGCAAATGGCCGATAGGTGCAAAATATATCTAGTGCCTGGCGAATTTCAAACGCTCCTTCTATGGTTCAGTGCCTAAGGTAAGAAGCACTGTGTAATGCAGTGGGCTATCAAGGATGGGATTTAGAAAGCCCCTTCTGTCCCAGGTGAAATTGGAACCATTGGAGCAAGTCCTGAGAAGGGCCATTTCTAAGAGACTCTTGTCTGAAACTCTGCAAAGCTACTGCTTAAAGTAGATGCTTAAGTAGATAAATCAATGGTCTGACTCTGTAATCAGCTTCCTAGGACCACATTTACTTCTTACTGACTACTTGGATAGACTGCTGCCCAGTGGCGTAGCGTGGGGGGTGCAGGGGGGGCCAGCCGCACCGGGCGCAACATTGGGGGGGGGGCGCGCTCGCACTCGCAGCTCTCTGCCCCTACCTGGCTCACTCTCTCTCACTGCAGTGCTGGCTGTGCGCATCCGATCCCAGCTGCCAGGTTGCTACCCACTGTGGAGGGGGAGGGTGCCAGGCGTGCGTTGCGGTGCGGAGCGGAGAGAGAGCGAGGGAGGGACTATCTGGGGGAGGGACAGTGCAGCGGCCACCCAGCGCAGCGCTGAGCGCGGGAGAGAACCACATCCGACCAGCCCAGGCAGCAGCAAGAAGAAGCTGGCAGCGGTGGCAGGTTAGGGGTTAGGGGCGCAAATTACTTGCCTTGCCCCAGGTTAGGGGGTGCAAATTACTTGCCTTGCCCCGGGTTAGGGGGCGCAAATTACTTGCCTTGCCCCGGGTGCTGACAACCCACGCTACGCCGCTGCTTCTGCCTAAACTCTCTTCCTTGAATCTATGCAGACTAAAGGGAAAATCTGTACTCTGGCTGAAGCTGGCATTTTCGTGTTTTGTTTGTGGGTAATCCCATAGTTGTACTAAAGGGGGATTTTTCACTGCAGATCGCAGTTTGTAGCTTGGGCCTCACTGTTTGTGGTTTCCCCACCTACGCGGGGGAATGCCTTTGTGTGAAGACTCCAATACTCCCTGCAATTCCTTTCTGAGCAATCATGCTGGAGGAGGAGGCGGCACTGGTCACATGCAAATGTTTCACAGATGAAGCTTCTGATGCAAAAGCATCTCTGCATTCTTAGCCTTAACACAGAGGTCACCAGCTGCTCAACCTTAGAAGAAATATCACATGGGTATGAGGCAGTGGAAATGGTTGAGGAAGAAAAGGATAGGTAGGCTGGAGCTAGAATATTATGAAAAGTAAGTTAGCTGTCTGCTTAAGAGTTAGTAGATCTCTTCTGGAAAGAGCCATAAGTTATTGACAGTTGTGGGTTTTTTAAAGGAAAGTTTTTAGGAGTGAAGGAAATTTCTTTCTTATTTTGCTTGAAATCTTACATATCTTAAGAGTATAGAAAGTAAAATGCTCTGAGCAGAGTTTAATTGCATTTTCTACAATGTATTTCAAGTGTTTGTTACATTTATGATCTTACAACAGCTCCCTGCATTACTATCTTCCTATTGCAAGGGTTGTGGGTTGCCTAAGGTCACCAAGTGCCTAAGATGAACTGGGCACTGGCACTGTCCGGCCAGCTGTATATCTTTAATACATATGCGACCTGCAACAGCCTGTTGCATTGGGGCTAACCAGTTGTGCCCTTTTCCAGAAAGCTCCTTTCCATTCCCTACCACACATCATTTTTCATTTCCTCCCCTTTAACATCCTATGGCAACTGATCATGCTTAACCCACCTTATCATGTGTCTGTCTGTCTGTCTGTCTGTCTGTCTGTCTGTCCCTCCTTAGAAAAACCATTCCAACGTATTTTTGTACTTCTTCAAACCTAGAGGTTCCCCAAGCCATGGCATGTACCCTACTATTGTGTGGATGATGCCCACTCAGAGAATTAGTCCGCTCTCAGTACATCCATAACCTAACCTATAATATCTAATGAAGAACTTTCAAATCATAATCATCAAATAGAGAGCATGAGGCCATGCAACAACATTTCAGACCTCTGTAAGAATTGTGCCCTTGGAATTAATAGAGTCTGTGTAGCCACAAATGCCTAGAGGGTTGTCCTTTTAATTCTTACTTGGCAAGCTAAATCCGATATTTGAGATTTGTGGATGCTGTATATACACACTGTTAACATTTATTTTCTGTATTGCTTTATGCCCCAAAGAAGTCTGAATGTGGTTTACAGTATTATAAAACATGCCAAAAAATACAACAACAAAAATTCCACATTTTGAAGCAGCATGGAACAATCAGATAAGATGCTCTTAAAACATAAATACATACTAAAATAAAAATATGTGAGAGTCCATAATAACTGCCAGCACACTTAAAGAAAGAAAGCAGAGACTACTAGCCCTACCCGTCCAATATGCAAGCCTGCCTTTTGTAAGTAGCAGTAGCACTCTCACTTCTGCTGTTGTATCTCCAGTTTAAACTCACAATAAAAGGTGGGGCAAAATATCTTCCCATCCCTGGTGCTCACTTGCATTCCCTAGGGAGCACTTACAATCATTCTTCCCCCTAATGGTACCCACAAAAACAGCAATCAAAGGTAGTGGTGCTATAGCCCTTGGTGGAACCCAAAAGAGTTGACTTCATATTAATAAATATACAGCTTGTAGGTAAAGGTGCCTTGAGTTGCTTGCAGTGAGAGCATTTAATAAGCAATAGTAATAAGTATCACCTAGAAATGTGTTGGTATATAGTTTTTCGCATGTGAGCATGCACATACAGGTTCTACCCATGAAAGCTTATACCATAATAAGTCTATTAGTCTAGAATACTTTTTGTGTGTGTATTTGCTCTTTGCAGGTGTACACAGGTGTGTTTTTTTTATGATAATAGGCTACCACGCTTTCCCCTCTAAATCTCTTACATTATCACTAACGATAGATTATCACTGCCAGATGGTGTAATTTGTGTTCTGTTTCCTGACAGATTAATCATAATATTTCAAGATCTGGTTGCTGGCGGAGGAAAGTTTTTATATTTGAGCAGGATGGACATTTGGCAACAGACTGCTTAAAAGAAACAACACCCAGTGTTCAGCTCAAAGTGGTCAGCTGCTGAAACCCCATGAAACCCCTGATCCTGGCTGCTTCCTTAATACTTCATGCGCCAATGTGTGGCAATTAGAGGATGACTTGCCAATTGCTGTGTCAGTGCAACTTAGCAATGTTTTGAATTAGGATGTGGATCCATGCATCTATAACAGGCATCCCCAACCTGCGGCCCTCCAGACGTTTAGGCCTACAACTCCCATGATCCCTAGCTAACAGGACAAGTGGCCAGGGATGATGGGAACTATAGTCTCAGAACATCTGAAGGGCCGAAGGTTTGGGGATGCCTGATCTATAATCTCAAATCCTTGTGAAAGTTGTGCTCCAGTCCAATGTGCAGATTTGTTTTTTTACTGTTCCTTTCATGGTATGGAAACAGTGGGTGGAAGACAAGTTTGCTATGTTTTACCTCTCTACTATCAGGGTCATCATGCTTTTGAATACTGCCTAGTTTGCAAACTTCCCACAAGCATCTGGTTGGCCACTGTGAGAATAGGATGCTGGACTAAATGGGCCATTGGCCTGATAACAGCAGGTTGTTCTGTCCTTGTGTCCTTGAATCTTCATTCAGCTAATGATAGAGAGAGTCAGAACTTCTTGGAGGCCCAAGTACTGCTGCAGGTAGCCTTATCTCAGTCTACCTAAAGGGTTTATTGCTTTGGATGATTGGTAGTTTAACTGGAAAAGCAAATTTTAAAATGACCTGGAAATTCTGTAAGTACAGTGAATAGTATCCTGAAAAACATACTTTGTTAAGAGATTTGCTTTATTAAATCCATCAAATGGAGTTCTTCGTTTTGTATATTTATGTAACTGATAATATTATGCAGTCATTGTTTCCCTTATGCTTATGGTTTGAATGAAAAACGATTGTGCTGTGCTCAGATAAACTTGTACTGGTCCGTGCTGCTGCTTTGCTTCCTGTTTAGAAATCTCAACGGCTTATTCTTTCATGTTGAGTGTTGCAGCTGTAGTGCCACATGTTCCTTAAAAGGCAAAGCTCAATGTGAGTGTGTGTGCATGCATTCACCAGCCTTGTAAACAGGCCCACAAAACTTAATAGGGTCACATCTATATCACACATTTAAAGTACATGGCTTCCACCATTTTCCTGAAAAAAAATATATTGGGAACCATAATTTACCCCTCACAGAACTACAGTTCCCAACACCCAGCACTATAGTTAGTTCCCTGGATTCTTTGAGGGAAGCTCTGTCCTTTATATATATGGCATGGATATTTCCTGCTTACTGGGGTCTGGCAGAAGAGAGATGGAGAGCTCCATCCCTCCTCCAGCAGCCTACTATATTTCCCTGCTGGGTGCAGAGGAGGGACAAAGTGTTTTGTCCCTTCTTTGCCTATCCATTCACTTGGGCTGCATGAGTTTCCTTATTGCCTATGGCTATTGGGTATGTGCGTTAAATACAAGGCTGGTGTACATGCACACTTCATCATCCATACCTAATGCCATGAACAGAAGTTCAGAAATCTATTGTCAAGACATATGACAAGAAATTGGTAGTATAGAAAGTAAAATTTCCATCATAATCTGCTTTTTAAATAAATAATGTGGCTAAACTAAATCAAGGGAGTTCATCATATTTGTTTTACCTTTCTGATGCACTTCATCTTCCATAGTATTTTCACCTGGTTCTATAACTCATGTCTTTAAGAAGCCAGAACTGGAATGCAATCTTGAGAATGGCCCTAAGTGCAGGTACCATATATTGGCTCATACTAAACAGCTTTAAAAAGAGAGAATTGGATTTGTCCAATTTTCAGATCTGAAATAATACTTCGTGTTAAATTAGGCCTTAGAAAGGAAGGAGACTTGATGGATGAAGTCCATCATAATTCATAATTCACTGAAGCTTTAGAGTCTGCATATTGATTAAACATTTAAATTAAAGCCAAGAGCCCAATCCACAGCCTAGCTTTTATTGAAGTGTACCTCGTTTAATTGAGTTTACCTGCAGGCTAAGTAGCAGGGTTGGAAATTGGTTCCACTAAAATCCATGCATGTTTTCCATTGGTGTATATCTTGCTTTTAGTTGAAGTAGTTTGGTACAGCTTGGACTTTTGAAACTCAATATGATCAGCATGGGGAGGAGAGGGAGTTGGGAGGAGGTCTGGTGTTAGACCAGACTTGGCCAACATTTGCTTACTTCCTTACCTTTCCCCTTTCTGATTCTACAAGCCTTAAGACTAATTCATGTAATCTCATCTATCACATGTTTACTGCCACTTTCGTAATAGTTCTGTTATTTGAAATTGGTGTTAATGGGCCTGTCATTATAATTCATCTTCTTGCAATGGAATGATATGTCTGTTGATGGAAGCAAATTTAATGAACGATGATCACCGGGTGGCAAGATGATAATTCAACTGGTAGTAAGACTTGGTCATTTTAGTGTTTTAGGAACATAGTGCTGAATAATTCCTCAAGTAATTTGATAGGGTGTTTGTTCCCAAGAATCTCAAGAGAGGATAAGCATCTCACCACACAGATAAATGGAGGAACCACTTAGTGATTCTCTGCAAGCTACTCTTCGTTACCATGCAATGATTTATTCAGTACCTTGCATTATTATTGTCTATTCATCTTGTGATTAGAAGTGAGAGAAGCTTCAGTCATATTATAAACCAATGTTGTTCAATTTCTGCTTTCTCTTGCTCAAATTATCCAAAGCTGAGCTTTGCAGTGTTTATGGGACACCATCTGACCTCTGAGAAGAAAGACAAGAGCAAAGGATTCAGACAATTCTAACAGCTCTGCAGCATCTCCTGAGTCAGATGGAATGGAGAGAGAGAGAGAGAGAGAGAGAGATGTGTCTGCTCCCAATTTCTTCATATAGATCTTGAATAGCATAGGAGACAGAATGCAGGGGCTTGGACTAGATGACCTTTGGGGTCTCTTCCAACTCTGCAGTTCTATGATTCTGGATCCAGAGAAGACCTCTTCAAAGGAAGATGCACCTCTGTCTCTTTCAAGGCAGTGGGAATTACTTCCCTCACATGACTGCATTAATCATACCCTGTGCCCATCCAGTCAAGCCCTTTGTACTAGGTATTACCAGCCATAATGGGAAGGGATCAAAAGGACAATAGACTTTCCCCACCTATGAAGATCATAGATAGTGGTTAACTACAAGCTTTTCTTTTTTTACAGACTTGCCTGGCTTAATTTTGTATATGTGACTGAAGGATGGCCCTGCTCCTGTTTTTTGGGAGCTGCTCTGTTCTCTAGATTAGACTTTGCCAACCTGGTGCCCTCCAGATGTTTAAAACTGTAACTTCCACCAGCTCCTTCTGAAATGTGGTAGCTGGCTGGGGCTGATGGCAATTATGGCAAAAAGATATCAGGAGAGCGCAAGGCTGCTAATGGTGATTTGAGGGTCTGAAGTATATTTCGTCAAGTCTTCGTGAGTGGCCAGACGTTGGCATCCCCCATTAGCAGAGGACTTCACAGTTATGGAGTCCATTGCCCCAGGGGTAACACTGTGTGTGTGTGTGTGTGTGTGTGTGTGTGAACAAATGCATACGAAACAGATATGCCATTAAAATATAGATTAGCTCTTTCTCTAAAAATATTTTTCTTCATGTTTGCATGAAAGCTGTGGACAAAGTAAATATTTTCTGAATAATTGGGGTGGGGAACCTGTGCAAAACGGCCAGTGGCGAGGGATCTTAGAAACTGTAGTTCAACAACACCTGGAAGGTCACAGGTTCCTCACTCCTTTAGTAAAGCGTAAAGTGCTGTGATAGTCAAAAAATAATAATTTTGCTTTTATTGTTTGCAGGTTTTCCTTGCTACTCCTTAATCTGGAGGAATACTACTTCGAACAGCACACAGCTAATTACATTTTTAACAAGGATGGCAGAGAAAGAAGGTACAACAGCACTTCCATAAAACTGAGAAGACTGGAGAAGTTGTGGTGTTACATCTGCTTAGAATTCTGCAATAACTTTTAAATGTTTTTTCAACTCTTAGGAAAATCAGGGGGTCATTAAAAATCTGCTCAAAATCAGTGATATTTGAACCTGATGAAATAAGCCACCCCATTATTAAAGTAAGTACATTAGTAAGTGATGACAATGGATTGTGGTCTGCTTCAGTTTCAAAACAAAATAATTTAATGTATATTTATGTAAATTCATATAGATTCCATTGAGAGACTGCATTAAAATAGAAGCACCAGAGGATAGTGATACAAATGATTTCTATGCAGGGTATGTGATTTTTTGAAAGCGTTTATAGATAATTTTCCCTTTTCTTTTTAGCTTGTGGTTTTAATTGGTGTGGTGATTGGTTTTCACATCTGTGTTTTAGGGCACTCCCTGGACAGATTTCTATTTTATCCAATCAGGTAAGTGCCTCATTCTCCAGAATTTAGTAAAGGGTTAGGTGCAACAGAATCCTAAACTCATTTAGTTTAGGATTCTGTTGCACCTAAACTCATTTGGTTGAAAATCAGCGTAACAAGGGACTTGCTTGTTGTGTGGCTTTAAAAATACATATACATAGTATATTGCAATCACAGTCCATCATGTTAATTTGTGGGGAAATCTACCCATAGCAATGTTTTTAATGATAGGGTGTTAGCTGTTAGGTAACATTGACATACAAATGAGTTTATTCTGCTGCTGAATAAACCTGACAGAAAATATATTTGAACAGAGATATCAGATAAATTGTGGTTGTGAATAATGGGAGGGCACACATTAGAGCTACAGGTATGATGACTTATCCAAAAAATGCAGTTCATGTAACCATTAAAAGTCTTCTAATACTATGATAACTGAAAAACAAAGATGGTAGGTGGGAGGAGATTGAGCAGGAGTGGCAGGATGTTGGGGGTTGACATGGAAGTCTTCTGCATGCATAGCAGTTGCCCCACCCCTGAGCTATGAGCCTTCAAGAGGAAAATAACCAACTGGCTAACAGCTGTTGAGATGGTCTCTTGACAAGGAAAGGTATGATTTAAAAGTTTTGTTTAAATTTATTTCAATTTTAACTTCTGAATTAGATGGGTTTTAGAAATGGCTTTAAGAAGATAGCTGATGGGAGGTGCATTTCAAGTAATAGGAAGAGAAAAATTCAAGGAGGACTAATTATAATAAATATAATTAATGCAATACAATACAATACATTTATACCCCACCCATCTGGCTGGGTTGCCCCAGGCACTCTGGGTGGCTTCCAACACTTATAAAAACATAATAAAACAATCGGGTTTGGTAAGTGGGGGTGGGGGAATGAGATGTTGAAACATGGATGTAATTTTACATTATGAAAGAGAAAGATGAGAGAACATTTAAGGACTGAAAACTGTAGCATTTGGGGAACAATGAAGAAAGACAAATACGAAAATTTATTCTAAATATAGTTTTTTAAAAATTCAGAAAACCAAAAGCACTCTCAATAAACTATCCTCTTTCTTAGGCTTTTCTTACGAAAGAGCAAAATGTCATTGCACCCTTTAAAATGGAAAGAGTGAGTATATATTTACCCTGCTCCTTGCATGCAAATATCTTAACGTCATAAAGCCTGTTGTTCCTGAAAGAACAGTAGCAGTAAGTTATTTGAGGAAGTTCACTAAAAGAAAGCAAGACTTGTGTTTGAGCGAGAGAGAACGCAGATAATGTAGCATTAGATGGCACTTGCCTTTGTGAATTTTTATATATTAATTTATTAATTACAATATGAAATTTAAGCAGATGCTGGTGCCTATTTAAAAAAAAATGTTCTTGGGGAAATAGATGAATGGTGTTTGTAAAGGCATTTGTTTTGTTCACCAAATACTGCAAGCATGAGAAAGAGTTTGAAGAAACTAGGGGGCTGGTAAAACAGCTAATATAGATCCTATATTGCTGTTCAGGGAAATAAAAATATTACACTGAAATATAGAAGGTGACTTGGGTGCCTGCTTTATCTGAATTGAAATCATAGAATTATAGAGTTGGAAGGGACCCTGAGGGTCAGCTAGTCCAGCCCCTCCAATGCAGGAATCTTACCTAAAGTATCCATGATAGATGCCCACACAACCTCTCCTTAAAAACCTTCAAATATGTTAGAACCAGTTTTAAGGGCAGTTCATGTTACCCACAAGGTGATATTTGTAACTTCCCCATTCTGTCTGTTATTGCATGAAGTGCAAAAAGCTGATATATGAGTCCCTTGTACATCTTCTCATCCGGAAACTTCCATTCTCTGACATTTGAATGGTATAGTCAGCTTCATGTCGGGTTACTTGCAAAGGGGTATTTATGCGTATGACATCATACTCAACCTCGTGAAAACTCTTGCTTTGCAGTTCATATCCTAATGTGAACGGCCTGGAAATCCTCAGAAGAGGGCAGCCCATAACTCGCAAATGCAGTGGGTAGCATCACTGCTGTGCAAGTGTAACAAGTTCACAGACTGGAGGACAAGCATGCTTTTCTAAAAAGAATATACAGACTCAGACCATTGGTCCATTTAGCTCAGTATTGTCTATGCAGAGATGGCCAAGCTGGTGCCTTCTAGACATAATGGGCTCAAATTCCCATTGTTCCCACCGGCATGGCCTGTGGTCAGGGGTGATGGAAATTGTAGTCCAGCAGCCTCTGGAGTGCACCGAGGTGGTTATCCCTGCTCTATCTAGAGTGTCAGCATCTCTCTGACATTTCAGGCAGGAGTCTTTGCAGATTCCTGGGACCTTTTTCATAAAGAGCATGTGCTGGACCACTGAGCTGTAGTCCTTGCCTATTTTAACAGTTGTTTTTCTTTAAAAGTGCGGCAAGTGGGTGTGCCCCCTGGGTTTCAGTGTAATTTTTAATGGTTCACTTTTCTTTGTTAGGGTAAAACTGAATACCTATTTCAACTGGACATTGCTGGGAAAGTTGACGATGTTCTGCATACCCTTCACCAGGTGAGAATTCAATTTGACATGATGGCAAATGGCAATTGTGCATTATTTTGGTACCTACAAAGGAGCATAAAATCCCTTTTGTAGTAAATAAAAATTGAGCAGATAGCTCATACAGGTGCAAATAGTTCCTCCTCAGCAAAGGCTCAAGTTTGTTCTTGTCCATAACCGAATCTTGAACTACAAGCTTTCCTGGTCCAGGAAATGGCCGTAGCTGCCATGCCAATCTCAGCTGGTATGTGGCACTTCTCGCCACTGAGGCTACCTAGGCCTAGATCCAGAAGTTATCTCCAGACTGCAAACCTCCAAGGAGGGTTGGTCCCCATCCAGAATAGGCAGTTGACCAATTTCTTGGAAATGGGGACCACTCACCCTCAGTACCTCATTCTTGCCAGGATTCAATCTCAGATTGTTTTCCTCGTCCATCTCACCACTGCATCCAAGATGCGTCCAAGCACTGGCCCATGGACTAGACCAGGGGTGTCCAACAGGTCAATCGCGATCTACTGGTAGATCCCTGGGAGGTTTTGGTAGATCACGGTAGATCGCTGACTCCCTTTCCTTAGCAGTGGTAAAATAGAATCTGACCATGCCCTGTCCTCTATTGTTGCACGATCTCCAGAACAGAAGACGGAGTTTTCTTAGGCTGATTGTTTCCTTAGCGCTCTTTCGGTGAGCAACTTTTCCCCTTTCTCACTAATAAAGCTCTGCAACTTTGCCCTGAATCCCTAAAAAACCAGGACTTTCCTCCCTAAAAAAAGCTGAACAACTTTGACCAGAACTGTGAGTAGATTGCAGTCTCTTAGGAGTTGGCCATCTCTGGACTAGACAATGTCTCCTGATTCAGATGTTAAAGAGAAATAAAGCTGAGTGTCACAAGCATACTGATGCTGCCTTGCCCTCAAACCTATAATGAGCGCTCCCAGAGGATTCATATAGGTATTAAATAGTGACTCTTGTGGTTGTGGAGGCAGCTGTTCCACAGACACATGCCTGGAGGTGGAAATGAATCTGGTGCAGAATGCTTTTCTACAGGCCTGACCTATCCCTGGGGACTTCAGGTGCATTAGATATCTCTAAAGAAACTCTTTTTTTTAATCTTCTTGCTTTTATTTTTAAACAGCTGTACAGGGCATCTCACCTGGACAAACTGGGGGACCAGGCTGCTATGGTAAATATATACTATGGATGTTGTATTAGTGGAAACTAATGTCTTAGGTTCATGTCCAAAACATAATGTATTGTTTCCTTTTTTCAAATTAGATAACTGCTATATTGCAGTCACGTTTGGCCAGGACACCATTTGATAAGAACAGGTATGCTTCTTAATATAAATAATTCACATCATAAAAATTCCTTGCTTTTGAATTTCATTTCCTGTTTTTAGAAACCATCTGCATAGGATGATGTAAGGCAAATAGTGTGCTAGCAGCAGGAGTCATCTGCTTCCTTTAATGCTTCCCTAACCAGTTACACACTAGGCCAGGCTTCCTCAACCTCTCCCTCCAGATGTTTTGAGACTACAATTCCCATCATCCCTGACCACTGGCCCTGCTAGCTAGGGATCATGGGAGTTGTAGGCCAAAAAACATCTGGAGGGCTGAGTTTGAGGAAACCTGTCCTAGGAGTTCCCCTGTTCCCCTTCCCTCTTTCAATATTTTTTAAGTTCTACACATTTCATATGAATGCTGGAGAAAAATAATTCATTATTGAGACCAGAGAAAATGTCCAAATATGCCTAAATGTGAAAAATATGAGGCATCCTTGTTGCTTTGTTTTATCCTGAAAGGAGAAAAAAATATTCTATAAATTCTGCAATGCATTATGTGCTGAGGAGTCTTCAGGTTATTGCAGATTATAAAGGTGAGGTAAAGAGAATTATTATTTGTTAATAGAAATTAGAAAATTGAAGTGAACTTTGTCTTTTAAAAAACACATTAAGAGGTGTGAAATAACCCAGCTAACCTTTAGCAGGTGACTGCATTGAACAAAATAATTGTAGTTTGTTCCTCTTCTAGATTTCAAAATGTTTCTGAAACGTTGCATATGGAATGCAAAGCTGAAATGGTCACTCCGTTGGTGACTAATCCAGGACTTGTATGCATCACTGATGCAAACTTGTATTTCCAGCCTCTTAATGGCTACCCTGTAAGTAACCTGCACTAAAAATTTCCATCCTGCTGTTCTTTGAACCATGAGCAAATAACTGTCTAAAGTGTCTCAAAGTGCTTATGTGAGGTTTTCCTATGAGCCACACAAGTGAGCATCAGGGGCAGCCTTGATGGAGCTCTAGCTTGAGTCTGTGGAAGTTTACAAATTCTCAGTTCTGTTTCTCCATAATTCAAAATTCACATGCCAGGGCTAAGTTTCTCCAATGAAAGCTGTCACTGTGCCCATTTTGAATTTCCAGTTGGGGAATCATACCAGTCATTATATTTCAGGTAGAACAAGTGTGGGGACCCTCTGAGCCTCCAGATATTGTTGAACTATGGCTCACATGCATGATTGTTGGCCATGCTGGCTGGCATTGATGGGAGCGAGTTCAACATCTGGAGTCTCAAAGGTTCTCCACTATGGAGGCAAATAGTGCTCTGCCACTCACTGGTGGCTTACTGAAGTTCATCCCTTCTTGTCTCTTTCCACCCTTTGAATATTTTTGTAGTGTGTAGAGGTGGGGAATCCTAAACCCCTGGCTTCTGTTTGAGCTCTGAGTTGGGTTACTACCAGTTGAAGTTAGGATATAGATTTCAGGTTCCACTTAGAAATGTCACATTTTCAGATGCTTCATCTAGTGAACATTACCTTCAACTTTTTGTCTGTTGTTGATGTTCACTGATTCAACCAGAATGTTAAGGGAGTTGAGACTGTTAGCAAACTATAAATACTACAATTCCTCATAAATGAGGCACACTGTGCTGTCTTGTTTCTTCGTTTTCAAATCAGTATGTGTAGTGAGCTGTTCACTTATGCCATTGGGTGTTTCATATATTAGATTTGGAGTCCGTGTAAAATGTGGAAATGGATTCTTAATCCTTAGTCACAAGTTTGATTTCCCCAGCCAACAAACAGCTTATCCATCAAACTATTTCAAGTTGGCCTTTCTTGGAATGCATATTGGTAACCTAGGTAATTAATTACAAATGCAACTCCTTTGCAACTAATAGGCTTTGATTTTGATTTGATTTTTAAATTCACTATTTATTTTTTGCATGTAAAATCAGCTCTGGATAACAATGGAATATAGAGGGAAATTCCCAATCCTGTAAAATGGAGAAGGTTTACCTAAGCCCACAGAAGCAGCCCCCAAGGCCTCTCTGCCAGGCCTCTGGGACTTCCCAGACCACACCCACTTCCTTTCTTCCCAGGCCACAGCCCTTACCGGTTCTGCTTTGCAGTCTCCTTGGGTGTTTTTGCCTGTCTCAAATGAGTCCTTACATAGTATTTTCTTGCTTGAACTGGCTAGCTCAATTGGTTAGAGCATGGTGCTGATAACATCAAGGTCTTGGGTCCAATCCCTATACAGGACAGCTGCGTATTCTTACATTACATAGATGAACCTCAGGGTACCTTCCAGCTCTGTGATTCTATAATGAAGGAACTAGATTACATAGTACAAAGCCCAAATTCACATTTGTTGCTCTGCCTAGTTTTGCCTCAGGCCCCACCCACCAATGGCATGTGGCCCCCAGAAGCTTGAGTGGTGGAAAGGCAGCCCCGCCACTGCTATAAACAATGCATGCGGAAAATTGGGAGTATTATATATATTTTTGTTCCTTGCATTTCGTTACAGAAACCGGTGGTTCAGGTGATGCTGCATAGTGTCAGACGTATCTATAAAAGAAGGCACGGTCTATTGCCGTTGGTAAGAGTAAATTTTACTATTGTCCCTTGGTCACACAAATGTGCTTCGTTGTTTAAACTTGCATCTTGACATTCCAAAGAGAACACTTTTTGCGCCATCCCTCAAACTGTGGCTCTAGTTTGACATTCATGTTGGCTTATCTGTGTCAACCGTATGATTGGGGAATAAAGGTACCTGGTTACAGTGCAGTTGCTCAGTAGTTTATGGCATAGCAAGTCCTATCATGGATTAAAGCACATCATATCATGTTGCAATGTTCATATCTATTTCATATTTCTATAAAACCTATGATAGCTCTTGTGAACAAATGTGTTGAGCAGAGAAAATTTGACAGAAAAAATTGAAAGTAGCAACAATTGCCCTTCTAGTAAAAGCATAGTAGGTTTAAAACTACATTATATGCTGTACCTTTCATTGGTGTATAGAGAAGAGCTTGTATTCCTCTGACAAGCAAATTCTAATATTATGAGGACAACAACAAAAATACCAGAGGCTTTGCTTCACCTGAACTATACTGTGCTAGTATCCTGAATTATAAAGCTGCCTGATGAACTTTTTCACTTCTGTCTCTCTCCAATTTTGAAAGGGTCTCGAAGTATTTTGCACTGAGAACAATCTGTGTTCGGACATCTATTTGAAGTTCTACAACACTCAGGACAGAGACAATGCCTATTTCTTCATGGCAACATATTTAGGTATAAATAACTGTTCTCTTTGGCAAAATGCGGTGTGTGAGATAAAGTTTGTCTCGTGTTTGTTTGTTTGTTTGTTTGTTTGTTTGTTTTGGTATAGATTTAAACTTGAGGGAAAGTTAAGTGTGTATTATTTTGGAATGAATGTGAAGTTGGAATGAAATTAACGCTAACACGTTGAATTAGAAGTTGTTTTTGGCTTTGTGGAGATCTTTGTGGAAAATTTTGAGCACCACCTTAAAGCAGTAATGTGTAGGATAAGTAGTAGAAAGCAATTGGACATTTGCAACTGGTGAAATGCTGCCTTAAGTTGTAGGGCAAGTAACAGTAATGTGGGTTTCATAGAGAATTTTGCATTTGATTTTTTCAAATGAAGGTTAGGGTAGTATGCATCAGAAAAAATTCCAATGCAAACCGATTTCCCCCCCAGTGCATATTACCTAAGAGAATGATCAAAATTAGCATGTTTATTTTACTTGTATTTAGTAAACAAAACTAAAAACTTTGATGATGTGAAGCCTGCCTAATATTTATTTGCAGTTGGCATGCATTGTTATCCATGAACATATGAAAGTGGAAAAAATCCTTTTCTCATCACCAACAAACATCTTCCTACATACAGAACTCCTAACCTGTATTTTCCTGCAAGAGTGCTGCCCCGGGCTTCTGTTCCCTGTTGTAGCCTTTTATCCCTCTCTCTTCTGTCCTTAAGTATTGCCATCTCAGCCTATCTGTGTCTGCTTTCTTTAGTTCCCATTAAATGCTACTTTGTGAAGCCCTTGCCAAAAAGATTAAGGGAGTGGAATCGCTGTCCGACAATATATTGTTCTCACTGTCATGATTCCTTTCTTCCCTGCCCCCACGTTATCCTTCTTATTTCATAACTGGGCGCACATGCTATAGAAAGACCAGGAAAGACTTGTTAGTGAATTTGAGGGAGATTGTTTAATCTGCTCATCTTGGTGGTCAGTGAACAGTTTGTCAGACGAGTGGTCTGCCTTGCTTCATGAGTGATGACTGAAAGCCCTAGATGCCTTGAAGGATAAGTGTATAGAAAACTAATAGTGCACCCGTTATGCCCGTTAGGTATGCAGTGCTTCCAGAAGAGTCGTTTCAAATGGCATTTATCTCTCCTCTGCTCTCTGTTGTCTGGTGTCTAGAGAATCATGTTACAGAGCATACAGCAGAGAGTTACATGTTACAATGGCAACGAGGGCATATTTCCAACTACCAGTACCTCCTTCACCTCAACAATCTGGCTGATCGGAGCTGCAATGACCTCTCCCAGTATCCCGTGTTTCCATGGATCATAGCTGATTATTCTAGTTCAGAATTGGGTAAGAACCTGTGTAGAAGAACAAGAGCAAGGAATTGCTAGTTTCTTTTTCAAGAGCGAATCTCGTGGGATGGTGCAGAGCATGCTTCTTGTGAATTCTGATTCTTACATTGCCAGAGGCTGCTTCTTATTCCAGACTCTTCGTTGCATTGCATTCATCTGTCCATGGTGTCAGTGGTGCATAGCACTCAGTTAAGTAGTTGCTCGGCATTCAGTGGTTTAGTGTACTTCATATAAGGAATATGCAGGTTGCGTCATGAAAATTTGAAACGGAATCAGCGAAAAGGTGAGGGTCAAATGCTAATGATCATAGTACATGGAGCTAAGCAGAATTTGAGTAATCCAATAAACATTGCTGCATAGCCTCTGTTCATTCGGCAAGGTTTGCATAAATTCCAGTGGAGTTTGAGATCATTATCAACAGTTTGGGGATACCTGTGTTTAGAACTTTCAAAGCATGTATGTTAAGCTAGATCTGCCTTTGCCTCAACTTGCTTACCTCAGGAAGAGTAAAACATCTGTCAAACCATTTTGGAGAACTATTAACTTGATTGATATAAATGCTGTTTTGAGATATTGAAGGAAGCATAACTGAGTTTACAATTTCACAGACAGGCTACCATTCAAAACTAAAATGGCTCCAAAAGTAATATGGGTAGATGACGGGAACGCAGTGGGGTAGATGAAGAGAACGCAGTGGATGTAGCCTACCTTGATTTCAGCAAGGCATTTGACAAGGTGCCCCATGATATTCTTGTAAAGAAGCTGGTAAAATGCGGACTTGACTATGCTACCACTCAGTGGATTTGTAACTGGCTGACTGACCGAACCCAAAGGGTGCTCATCAATGGTTCCTCTTCATCCTGGAGAAGAGTGACTAGTGGGGTGCCACAGGGTTCTGTCTTGGGCCCGGTCTTATTCAACATCTTTATCAACGACTTGGATGATGGACTCAAGGGCATCCTGATCAAATTTGCAGATGACAGCAAACTGGGAGGGGTGGCTAACACCCCAGAGGACAGGATCACACTTCAAAATGACCTTGACAGATTAGAGAACTGGGCCAAAACAAACAAGATGAATTTTAACAGGGAGAAATGTAAAGTATTGCACTTGGGCAAAAAAAAAATGAGAGGCACAAATACAAGATGGGTGACACCTGGCTTGAGAGCAGTACATGTGAAAAGGATCTAGGAGTCTTGGTTGACCACAAACTTGACATGAGCCAACAGTGTGACGCGGCAGCTAAAAAAGCCAATGCAATTCTGGGCTGCATCAATAGGAGTATAGCATCTAGATCAAGGGAAGTAATAGTGCCACTGTATTCTGCTCTGGTCAGACCTCACCTGGAGTACTGTGTCCAGTTCTGGGCACCACAGTTCAAGAAGGACACTGACAAACTGGAACGTGTCCAGAGGAGGGCAACCAAAATGGTCAAAGGCCTGGAAACGATGCCTTATGAGGAATGGCTAAGGGAGCTGGGCATGCTTAGCCTGGAGAAGAGGAGGTTAAGGGGTGATATGATAGCCATGTTCAAATATATAAAAGGATGTCACATAGAGGAGGGAGAAAGGTTGTTTTCTGCTGCTCCAGAGAAGCGGACACGGAGCAATGGTTCCAAACTACAAGAAAGAAGATTCCACCTAAACATTAGGAAGAACTTCCTGACAGTAAGAGCTGTTCGACAGTGGAATTTGCTGCCAAGGAGCGTGGTGGAGTCTCCTTCTTTGGAGGTCTTTAAGCAGAGGCTTGACAACCATATGTCAGGAGTGCTCTGATGGTGTTTCCTGCTTGGCAGGGGGTTGGACTCGATGGCCCTTGTGGTCTCTTCCAACTCTATGATTCTATGATTCTAATTCTCTGCCTTCTTGATTTGGTAAACTTGAGGCAAACCCAGATGTACGCATGCATAGCCAAACCACTGAGCGCAAGCTTAGCAAAAAGCAGAAGTGTGGGGATCTCCTTTGTTCACTAAATGGAGTATGCTGTAGATGAAAGTCGAATCTGCCCTCTTTCTCCTGCCCCCCCTCCCTTTATCTTCAGGTACTTTGCTGCTTCAGTCTTTCCTCTCTCTAGACTGGCTCTGATTCCAGGAGTCCATCAACTTGGTGGGGTGGAGAGTCTTCAAAAGCAGAGAAAGCGGGAGAGAGGGATATTTTTGCTCCCATTCCACTGCACTCCATTTTGTGGTAAAAGTGGATCCTTATTCTCGGTTCATAGTCAAACCAATGAGTGAATGTTAGTGAACACATGCGTCTCTTGATTTGTCCCAATTCCTGCAAAATGAAACTTGCAGTTGTGATTTTAAAAGATTAAGGGCTAATATGAGAAAGTTGACAGTTGGATAAGATTTTCCAAATGCACTGGAAAGGAGAGAAAAAATCACTGGCCATTGCTGTTTAGTTGTTGCAGAAGATTAATTCTTTTGAACTCTTTTTGTAGACTTGACAAAGCCAGAAACCTTTCGGGACCTCAGTAAGCCAGTAGGTGCACTAAATAAAGAAAGGCTGGAAAGGCTGTTGGTATGTATTTGTTTTCTGTGATTTTTTACACTTCGTATTTTTTTTAAAAACAACAACAGTTGATCTAGTGCATTTCTAAATATGGACCGTTATGTTATAATGGATGAGAAATATTTCATGTTTCAGTAAAGTTCAGTGTATTTCCTATTGAACTGCAACTTAGTATATAGAATTATTTGGCTCTGACCCTTCCCTTCCCTTCCCTTCCCTTCCCTTCCCTTCCCTTCCCTTCCCTTCCCTTCCCTTCCCTTCCCTTCCCTACCCAAAGCAGTTAAGCCACCTGTTCTATCAAACTGCAGGATCTAAACAGCATTAAGTGTTTGCCCAATGTTGACATGCTTTGATATTTGCACAAAGAGTGGCAGGATCCACAGAGGCAGCAGATCCGGCCTCCAAGGATGCATCATCCACTGCTGCTCCCTCAGTGGCAATAACTTCAACATGTTCCTTAGAGGCTGGATTTGCCCACCTCCTCACCTCCCACCCCTGTTTCCAGTGTAGAGCTTCACATACACCCCTCATACTTCTTCCCTGGCTGGGGACGGCACCATTTTGTGGCTCACCTCAGGCGCCAAATTGTATTGGGCCAGACCTGATTCCCAGCCTCTTAACAAACCACCAAAGGAAATTGTCACTGAGCAATTTTTCTCCCTCTCTTTTTCTCCGCTGATAGATACGTTATCGGGAAATGCCAGAACCAAAGTTTATGTATGGGAGCCACTACTCGTCACCAGGTTACGTTCTGTTTTATCTTGTCAGAGTTGGTAAGTCACCTGCCAAGGTTCTCCTGAGTTTGTGGTCGTCAAGCTTGACTCATCTGGTGTGAAATCTGAGCTGTCTTGCTTCCACAGCACCAGAATACATGCTTTGCTTACAAAATGGAAAATTCGATCATCCTGACAGAATGTTCAACAGGTTTGTTTCTTGTATTTTAATGGCATTGCTGTGTTTTTGTTGAGTATCTAAGTTAGTACATATCAGGAGGGGTAGAATAGCACAGGGGTGAACAATGCCTCATTTGCATGCAGAAGGTCTTTTTTCAGTCCTCAGCATCTTCAGATAGAAAAGGGAAAGACCCTTGTCTGAATATGCCGGGAAGCCACAACCTGTCAGTGTGGACAAGTACTAAACTGGATGAGACAGTGGCCTCACTCTGTATAAGGGAGCCTTCTGTTTCCAAAGTTCCTAAGTATTACTTGAAGGTTGAGGAGCTTATTTTAGTCTCTGTTATGATCTACCCTAATGGAATTATTGTAATCCTTTTATTTATCAGTGTTGTTTTTTGTGTGCTGATACAGCAGTTGTTTTATTTGTGTTTTGATTTTGTAGACTAAATTTTTGCATGGCTCCTAAAAGATTAGGTGACATAAAATAAATAAATAACCTATTTTGCTACCAAAATCTTGCTCTGAAATAAGACATATCTGAAACTTTATTTTTGTTTTATTCTCTTGCTATTCATATCCAGTATTGCAGAAACCTGGAAGAACTGTTTAGATGGAGCAACAGACTTCAAAGAGGTAAAGAGCCTCCAATACTTCCGTTTATGTTAACTTGCTTCCATTCTTCCTCTGAGAGCCAGTGTGGTGTAGTGGTTAAGAGCGGTAGTCTCGTAATCTGGGGAACCGGGTTCGCGTCTCCGCTCCTCCACATGCAGCTGCTGGGTGACCTTGGGCCAGTCACACTTCTTTGAAGTATCTCAGCCCCACTCACCTCACAGAGTGTTTGTTGTGGGGGAGGAAGGGAAAGGAGAATGTTAGCCGCTTTGAGACTCCTTAAAGGGAGTGAAAGGCGGGATATCAAATCCAAATTCTTCTTCTTCTTCTCTTGCCTACTGAGAGTTTGCAGCATTCCATTTTTAAAAGTACAGAATGCAGAAACAATTTACAATAAATCAGTTCAGGGCCTTATCAGAACCATTGGGATGGGGCCACAGCTCAATGGTAGAACGCATGCTTTGAATGCAGAAGGTCCCATGTTGAATCCCAGCATTTCTGGTTATAAGGATCAGATTAGTCAGACAATAATACTGAATTACATGGACACGTGTCCCAATTTGGCAGAACGCAGCTGCTTAAACTTGAAACCTGGCAGAGCACCTTCATGATCTCAGTGGTGTCTTTTGACATATTATGTGTAGGCTGCTGTTTATGATAAGCCTTCTAGACGACTTTAATCTAGTAGATTCTAGTAGGTTCACTGGCAAACCATGCAGGCCACCTGGATTCTATTTTTAGGTCTGAATGCACTTCCAGGATCTAGGTTAGGAGTCTGCTTATGACCAGGTACGCCTGGAGTGCAAACCAGCAGCAATATAAGGGCATCTTGGCATCAATTTTTCCTCTGCAATTTGTAGCAGTACATACCTGTATTGTGGCATTGAATTATACTTTTCCCTACTGGCCAGTGAACTATAGTGGGAAACTTGTGCAATGTGTCATCAATAAGTGTTCCTAAATATTGCAGAGGAGACGGGAAGAGCTTGCCAGGGATGCAGTCTTTGGCAGCATTGTCATATTTTGCCCACAATCTGCAGTTCCAGTCCATGTTTATAAGGCGACCTTTATGCTGAATGGGACCCAATTAGGTTCTGGATAGTGGCCAGTGCTGATGCTTGTTTCCTCTTAAGTGGTGGTCTGTACTTGGCAAGGGAGCTGAGTCATCCAGTTCTGCTTGATGCATAGGTTTTCTGTTTCGTTTTTTAAATCAAAACCCAGAGCAGCGAACATAAGTCAATCTGTGAGATACCTTTTGAAACACTGAAGTCTGTTGTGTGGTCACATCCAATATGAATTTTTCCCCCCGTGTGCTAAGTTTGGAAACACTGATTTATAGTTTTTAAGTACCGCAGCAGTAATAATAATAATAACAACAACACAATCTTGTTCCACACTTTTTATTTATTTTTAGTTGATTCCTGAGTTCTATGAAAATGATTCCAGTTTCCTACTGAATAGTCTGAAATTGGACTTGGGGAAGACGCAAGGAGGAAAGATTGTGGACAATGTAGAACTTCCCCCTTGGGCATCGGGTAAATAGAATTTTGGAAGCACTTAATAATCTGCTTTGGAGATCTGCTTTCATTCATCTCAAGAGCTTGGGAAATAGTCGCGTATTTGTACCATTCCTTCTCCCATGTATCCAGAGTAGTTCTTTTCATTATTTAAATACGATGGGTGAAATCCGGTTTGTGCCTTTGCACTCACAGAAGGATCTTTTGATCTAGCTGATGACTTCAGTAACAGCAGAAAAGAGGCAGTTTTTGCCAGTTCCCTCTCCCATCTGCAACCATCAGGGTGGAAGGTGACATGGAGAGGGGAAGACGATGGGCAAATTGGCCGGAATCCCCTCCCTCCAGGTATCCACTGGATCAAAAAGAGCAATCAAATGAAACTTTAACACATGGCATGATAAAAGTTTGTAATTTTGTCAGGACAAGTTATTCGTTGTTTACTGTTGCAACAATTGTTTTCTCAAAATTTATCTTCTGTACCATGAAAATAAATAAAAACATTTTTAAAAATCCTTCTGTTACTGCAAGGCCACCAAAAGGATTCCACTGGGTATGTTTAATAAAAAGTTGTTGTATCCTGAAAAATGATTCTTCGAAACATGTCTGAAGTGCTGATTAGTATTATCACCCAACGCTTCTAGTGAGTTCTTTCTTTTAAAAAAAAGCTGAGAGGGAAGAGGGAGTGGGGGTTTTATTCTCACTTAACAAGGAAACATTGGCACCATCTCTTTCAGATGCTGATGATTTTCTCCAGAAGAGCCAAGACGCTTTAGAAAGCCAGTATGTGTCAGAGCATCTCCATGAATGGATTGACTTAGTGTTTGGCTACAAGCAGAAGGGAAACGAGGCCATTGCAGCTCAGAACGGTGATTTCCCCCCTATCCCACTTTTATAAAAAGAAAATGCAAATGGATACTTTAAACTGTTAAACTCTGTGGTGGTAATATCAGGCTTTTTCATGAAGGAACACGGTGTGCAGAGCATATCAGTTAGGAAATTCTTCTTTGTACACTGTAAATTATAGCCATGATAAACTCAGATGTGCGATTTTAAAAAAAAATAAAGTTAGTTGAAATTTACTATGTATAAGGTGACAGGGTTGTGAGAATGACAGAGTGTTGTAGTATTGTTTTGTTGAACCAACAGTCCTGTAATCAGAATCATTTTCACTTTGTGTGTCTGCTCTCTGCTTCTTTTTAGTATTTCATCCATTAACCTATGAAGGAGGAGTAGACTTGAACAGGTAAATGAGTTAACAGTAAAGGACTGGGTGGGCAGATTACCTCCAGCTTTAATTAAAAATATTATGTTCTCTTCCAACATAAAATGTTTTCATGCCAGTTTTCTTTGTGGTGAGCTTTTTGCATGTATCTTGATAGAATGGGGCTGTTTGTTGCTGGATTCTTTAAAAAGTCAGGCGTATGTGCTAATAGCAACCTTCTCTGGGAGTAGCCAAAACAGCACCATCCATGCATAAAAGGAAGGTATTAGCAGGCTTGGGAAATCTTCAGGGTTTGTAGAAGTTAAGCAAACAAACCAATTCCTGGGAAACCCCACTGAATAGTCCAGTGAGGATGCTCATTGGCCACAGAAAGCTGATGGACTGTCAGAGACTGTCAGAGTGTATGTGTGTACAAAATCTAGAAGGGAATATCATGGAAGAAGGCATGGCTAGCTCGCTTGAAGAGGCACTCTGCACTGCAACATTGCGTTGCAGGTCCCACTTGTAATTGCAAAAAGTTGGTGAGGTGCCCTTTACCACAGAGCTGGTGGCATCTAAACTGCAGGCACTGCAGATAGGGAAAAATAATTTCTCATAACTTACAAAGAAAAGTTGAAAAGCTGCAAGTTTCCTGCTTCTACAGTAAGAAACACATGGAATCACTTAGACTGCAGCTTTCTTGGCTGGCTAAATGAGCACTGGGCCCGCACCCCTTGCCATCCTTGTATCCACTTGCACACTGTCCTCAGCATGGAGATGCTGATTTGTTTCAACCGGAGTGGGTGGCGCTGTGGTCTAAACCAGGGGTCAGCAACCTTTTTCAGTCCTGGGCCCAGTCCACTGTCCCTCAGACCATGTGGCAGGACGACTATATTTTTTGGGGGGAATATGAATAAATTCCTATGTCCCACAAATAACCCAGAGATGCATTTTAAATAAAAGGACACATTCTACTCATGTAAAAACACGCTGATTCCCAGACCGTCCATAGGCCGGATTGAGAAGGTGATTGAGCCGCATCTGGCCCACGAGCCTTCGGTTGCCTACCACTGGTCTAAACCACTGAGCCTCTTGGACTTGTTGATTTGAATCCGCACAACTGGGTGAGCTCCTGTTGCTCTGCCCCAGCTTCTGGCAACCTAGCAGTTCAAAAGCATACCAGTGCAAGTAGATAAATAGGGAGCACTGTGGTGGGAAGGTAAACAGTGTTTCCGTGTGCTCTCGTACTCATCACGGTCCTCTGTGCCAGTAGCAGTTTAGTCATGTTAGCCACATGGCCTGGAAAGCTGTCTGTGTACAAACGCCAGCTCCCTCAGCCTGAAAAGCAAGATGAGCAAGGCATCCCATAGTCACCTTTGACTGGACTTAATCGTTCAGGGGTCCTTTATCTTTTACCGTCTTAACCTCCCAGGAACCTCTATTTTGAACACCCAAGAACTCCACACTGAAGCTAGTGTACATAAGCTGGTAATGCAAAAATGCTTATGAAAATGGGAACATTGTACCCTATCAGCTCATTACAAGCATAATTTCTTTCTCTAAGGCCTTACAATGTACTCATGATAAAGTAGTTTTGCCAGCTATTTTGAACAATTGTCTTGTGGCTTCCATTTTTGTTCTGTAAGGTCCATAAATCTGATGTGCATGTCAGCAGGAACAATGCTTACTGCATACATGCATGACATATTTGGGGAGTTAATATAAAATCCATTTGCGTACACAAGTAAGAGAAAAAGCAGTTCAGGTTAATGTATGCCTGTCGTTGTCATAACATATAAACTGGAGTTATAGATACTTCCTGTTCTTGATGGATTAATGTGGTATAACCAAATTTGATATCCATACGTTTCTCTTCTCTTTTTCCATGAAGTATTATGGACCCAAATGAGCGAGTAGCACTGTTGACACAAATCCTAGAGTTTGGACAGACTCCAAAACAGTTATTTACAATCCCTCATCCTCGGAGGATTATCCCGAAGTTCAAAAGTTTTCCTCGAGCATCCAGTCACGATTTTTCGATGCCTGAGTCTCCAGGTAAATTTGGTGGGGCTACAGATATTGCTGTTAGAATGATAGAATTGCAGAGTTGGAAGGGGCCCTGAGGGTCTATGTACTGTATTTGATATAGCAGCTGACTTTAATTGTGTTTCTTTGTCCAACAAGTTCAATATAAAGATTTAGGTCAGACGCTCTGAAAAATAGTGGTGTATCAGTTTGCAAAAATCCCTTTCAGCAGTCAGAGTGGGAAAGGGGCTTTGCATGCTGTTATTATTGCCTAGGAAGTTGCAATTCGGGGGGAAGGGGGTATGTAGAGATAAATTGGCCCTTCCTTGGAAGGAAAAAACCCCACAGTTTCTTAATGTGATACCTCAAGTTTCAGCCTACTTTTTAAGCTTTGGTGCTCTTCTGGCACTTTAACAGTGTGGCCTTCCATTGTTTCAACCATGTCTCACACCCCACACCCCACATTGGTTAAGCTGGTAGGGTATCATAAAATGCTTTTTAGGAGGCAACATGGAGACAGAAGGGAATGTGAAAGAGGCTGAATAACTGTAGTTGGCTCACTATATGAAATCTGTAATATATCTCTTCCCTGCTACTGTATTTCGTTTGGGGGGGGGGGGGAGGGATTCATTATTAGTTGACATATTTTATTGTTTGTTAGTTTCTCCAGGTGAAGAATCTTTTGAAGATCTAACAGAAGAAAGTATAACGCTTGCTTGGAACCACATGACCAGATTAAAGATAGATGGGCAACACAAGATTCACAGAGGGTAAACTTTGTAGCATACAGCATACAGAGGTGTCTAGAATGAGACAGTAAAACACTTTGAACCTTGTAGAACACAGTGCAGCCTAGTCAATTAGAAGAAAAATGTAATATTTTGAGGGAGGGGGATTTTGCTTTGTTGGAACAGGGGTCAAATATGTGGATTTGCAATGCAAGGATTAGGCTAAATGACATGATTGTCCTTATTGATATCACTTGAGGTTTTTTTATTTACTGCATATTTTTATCCTGACTTCTCTTATAAAATATTCAGAGCAGCAAATAAATATACAGAAACTAAAGTGATTAAATCAAATATTAAAAAGCGATACTCAGTTACAAGATTGAAAATAATACAAAACAGCAGCTGTCAAATATCGATTTCAAAAGGCAATGCCTATTTGGAAAGAGATGCCTTGTGGGTATCTTAAGTGCATTAGACCCAGGCAGTTTAAGAATTTAAAAGCCCAAACCCAGCATATTAAATGAGCCTGGAAACAAATGCGTAGCCAACACAGATAGCAAACATAGTTATGGCTGGCATATCAGCATTAGCCAGCCACCATCAGGAAGCACAGATGACTTACTAGTTTGACACCAGAATATTCTACTTGCCTCAGTAGGGGTGTCTTGGGCAACAGATTGCTGGAATTTTGTGATTTATGCGATTCCAGAACTGTGTAAAAGTGTATCAACATTTTCAGATGCAAACAGCACACTTAACCATTGAATTTGGTGGGACTTACTACTTAGTAGACCTGATTAGGTTTACACTGCCAGATATTAATCACAGTTCCTTGCTGTTTTGAACAGGGCAATCACTGGAATTGCTGTGCCTTACAGTTCCAACCAGTCTTCTATTTTCACTACATCTCAAGGTGAGTCGTGCTGTCAAGCCTCAGTAATATGAACATTATTCAGTGACACTGTGTAGCCCCTTTCCAATGGTCAGCATAGAATTCCTCTTTGAATAGACTCAGCAGAGACCTATGGTCTGTAAAAGCAGTATTTGTGGTTTCCCCCCACACTATATTCCTAGAAGCCTTGGGTCAGAGTTGTAGGTTGTGTGCAGAAAAAGCACAGGGTATGCAATCAGAAGCTGGCTTTCTTTTCTTTTTTTTTAAATCAGTTTTTGTTGTTTTTCTTAAAAAAGTATCCCACATGTTTTTATCTCTGATTACTATGACAGAGTTCACAGTTCACATCAATGCTTACTGACATTTCATAAGCTAGGGAAGCTCTACAAAGCAACGTTTTCAAAGGTTGGCAATTGAATTTTAGTATCCCACATTGTTTATTGCCTCTCTCCATGATGGGAGAAAAAAATACAGCATAAATTTTGCAGAACAGGATGATCTATGCAGGATGATCTATACTAATAGCAAAATCAATCTGAGTGCTGATATTTATGTAGCTAAAAAGAAAGTGTCCTTTCTGTTCTGAGGAGAATTGGCCAGGAAAGGACACTGTTAGCAGCACATCCCTTCCAGAGCAGCTTCTCCTTGCTCTGGGCAGCCTCTCCACCTGTAGAGGTGCTTTGAAAGCTCAGACAGCTGGCCTGATCTGTGGCTCAGAGTCAGAGTCGAGAGAGAGAACATGTGGGGGACAATCCAGAGGACAGAAATTTTTTTGCCCCTGTGGGGAGGGGACCCGTGTTTATACTCAGGCTGGGCAAAATATCCTCCCCATTGCAGCACCATTCAGCCCCACAAAAGTGGAGCTTAATGGTGATTCTCAGGGAGAGGTGCAAATGCGATAACTTTTTGGTGAGAGATGGATTTACCATTGAAGACAGGGTGGCCAAAGTTTGTTTTTCTAGGTTTTCTCTAATAGGGGGGAAAAGTTTTGCTGCTGTTTCTAGTGGCGGTTTGGCTGCCCACAGCACTCTGCTGCTGTTCTTCTGGTAACTGGGGACAGATTGCCTCAGGGGAACCATGATATATTCCTTGTGCAAGAAATAAAAGCATAGTGCAAAGATTAATTTTGTACGTGTCAGCAGTTCCACGTGTAGTCTCAGTGTGTGTGGCCTCACACATGGCTCAGTCTGGCTCTGCATAGAAGTATATTCCAGCAGTTTGCTGATGGGATCTTTGCATCTTGTTGATTTGATAAAACAATTTGGAAATCACTGATATGGTGCTGCTTTCCATTCTTCTCTCAAAATCTGCATTAGATTCAACCCTGAAGATGTTTTCTGCTGAATCAAAAATGCTGCAGCGGAGTATATCCTTTTCAAACATGGTGAGTGCTTCCAGGCTTGTATAATATTACAGCTGATCTTGTGGAATGTCTCCATAATTTAATACAACGTATTCCCCCCCCCCCCCGGTAACTACTGTAGCTTACCAGTTTAATTCTAGCAGGTATGCTGTAATTGAACTTTTTCGCTGCTCAAATGTCTAGAGAGCTACTTCCAACTCTTAATAGACATTGTGTAGTAAACCTATAACTCACAAGTGAACATCACACAGCCATATGTGCCTCTCACCTTGTGTTGTCCCCCAGTTGACAATCTGCTCCATCTAGGCAGGAGGAAAAAACTGAGTAGAGCAAGCTGACCTCCCACAAATCATTGTTCCTGCCTACAGCAGGGCACGTGATTGGAATAGAACCCAACCCAGTTAACCCCTTGCCAACCTACAGAAATTTACCACAGTTGCAGTCAATCTTGCAGCTTCTCCTGTCCATTTGCAGGTTCCTTCCGTGCTCTGGCAGCAGCTCATAACAACCAGATAATGTTAAGACTCCTGACTCTCATCAGCCCCAGGCAGCATGACAAGAGATCTGGAGAGAGGGAGCTGGGAGTCCAACAAGAGTGAGGTCATAGGCTCCCATAGCATCTTCTGGATGCTTTGTGTTGTGTACTCTGTTGTTGAACACTGAAGCTGTACCATTTGATACGGAAGCGATGGGAAGGCGATAGTGGCAGGGTGCAGTGTTGGGGGATGGGGAGTGACTGGCAAGTACTTCCTTCGGATATACCAGCTGGAGTTGTTGCAGTAGAGTCTCTGAGAACAGAAGCTGGAGTGTGTGTATGTTAGTGTGTTTCTGGGGAAAGGAGGCACCTCCCTCTTTTTTCCACCCTGGATGAATCAGTGGATGGGCAATCTCTGTTAATGACCATTATCTTTTTAACCTGGAGACAGAAGGGCATCACTCAGGAGCCCAATATAGTGGGGGTAGGAAAGGGAAAGGCTTGTAAGAATATGTGTGCTGTACCTCTGTGTGCAGCCCCGGACCCACCAACATGCATGTGCAACAGAGCTTAAAATGCTTTCCACCCCTTCTGTAGCTCCATTACCTTAGAGCTTCATCTCTGCACACAAACAAATTGTGTTATAAGCTTCTAGTAATAGATATTTGTTCAAATGTGTTTATTTTCTCTTCTTTTTCACAATAGCAAAATTGGTTTGTGCTGCTGCACAATCAGATCTTGAGCTCCTAGGATACAGATGGTGCTTTGCGATGAGACGGGCTCGTAATGTACTAATGTGTTCTTGCAAGTCTATCATTAAATTGAACATTGTCATCTTTTTGTCATAGGCTCTGTCATCTTGTTTAATCCTACCGGGCGATACTACTGTCGTATGTTCTTCATGGGACAACAATATGTATGTAATTTTACCTTGTACTGAATTGTATATAATACCAGTTGGTAGCTTTTATATTAAAGAGCTAAAAATGAATATATTTCACCTGCTAACTGCCTTACTGGGGAGGTAAGGCCTTTTTATATTGGAAGCACTTTTTCAAAGTTGGAAACGTGGACTGATTAAAATAATAAATGAACTGAATAAAAATCTGTGCTCTGAAATATAACTATTTAAAATATTTATATCTATTTTATTATTTCTGTTAGCTATTTCTATTCAATAGCTTTTGCAAGGAGGCAGGATACATTAATGGGACACGATGATGCTGTCAGCAAGATCTGTTGGCACAATGATCGTTTATATTCTGCATCTTGGGATTCAACTGTAAAAGTACGTAGAGTTCTCCACTTGATATGAATTTGTTGTGATGAAAGTTTTTAATCATTTGAGCAAGGATTGCCATTGTATCCTAGATTTGTCAGAAACAGCTCTGGTTGTCCATGTAAGTCACCTGTTTGTGGTGGCAGGACTGACTGTTCCAACTACTAGGAAGTAGTGAGAGAAGCATGGGGTAAGAAATACAGTAGGATCACCATTGTAGGGTAATTAACAAATTGCCTGAATCCCTAGATTCAAAGCATTGGCCTAAACATTTTAAAATAATCTCTATGTGGTGGTTATTTCCTGTAGTGCCTGTTGGGTAGTTCATCCATGAATTTCCCCCATTTTTTCCATGCTGCTGTTGCTGAGAATTTAAAACAGGACTGGGCAGCCTCCAGATGCTGCTGTTATAGAAGCATAGACGAAGAGACCCAAGGTCTCTAGTCATCTGGTCCAACCCCCTGCTATGCAGGAATCTCAACTAAAGCATCCATGACAGATGGCCATCCAACCTCTGCTAAAAAACCTCCAAGGAAAAAAAGTCCACAACCTCCCACCATGGAACAGCTCTTATTGTCAGAAAGTTCCACTGATGTTTAGTTGGAATCTCCTTTCTTGTAACTTGAAGCCATTGGTTTGAGTCCTACCCTCCAGAGCAGGAGAGAACAAGCTTGCTCCATCTTCCGTGTGACAGCCCCTTAGGAGATTTGATAGCCATCTTCAAATATCTATCAGTCTCCTCTTACCCAGGCCAAACATATGCAACTCCCCCAACTGTAAGGCTTGGTTTGCATCACACCATTGACTCATGTTGTTGGCTTAATCTACCATTATCCTTGACAACTGGCAGTGCTGGCTGATGCCGATGGAAGTTGGGAGTCCAGCAACATCTGGAAAGCCACAAGCTCTCCATCCCAAAAATTACAAATTAGCTCTTACTTTTAGGTTACTTAAATTGTCATATCTGGCCAAAGGAGCAGCTTACGTCAATTCAAATATTTGTGTTCTAGGTGTGGCAGTGCATTCCTGCAGATTTACCGGGCACCAAGAAGCGGTTTGAATTGCTTGCTGAATTGGAACATGATGTTAGTGTGAGTATTAAGATACTTGTGTGCACATATATTTTGTTTCAATTCAAACTTCAGCAAAACAAATTTTGGGGGTGGGGCGGGAGGGAAGTCTGTGTGAAGGCTTATTTTAAAGATGTATTGCCATTGCCTGAAAGGTCAGAATTGGTAACAGCAATATGCAAATATAATGTGATGTTTTCTTCATATTCCAGTGATTATTTAGACATAGGTTTGAGAAACCACAGGAAGTAGGAAGAGGGGCACACACATGTGCACATGCATACACACATATATGAGAAACCTTTTCCCTGTTTTTAAATGAAAACTTGATTTTAGTTTTCCACTTGTGGAAAATGCTCTGTGTTTGATTATCTTTACATACTACCATCTATATATCTGCTGCTTTACGTAGAATGAGACAACAGGTTCTTATGGGTTTACAATCTCGATCTCAAAAAGCAATATGAAAGCCACTCCTCTTGATGATTTTAGCATAGGTATGTTGGCAGTGTCTGTATATTTGGACTTGTTTAATACATAAAACAAGTGTACAGTGGTGCCTCGCAAGACGAAAATAATCCGTTCCGCGAGTCTCTTCGTCTAGCGGTTTTTTCGTCTTGCGAAGCATCCCTATTAGCGGCTTAGCGGATTAGCGCTATTAGCAGCTTAGCGGCTATTAGCGGTTTAGCGGCTTAGCAAAAGGGGGGGAAGGGAAAAAACTCGCAAGACGTTTTCATCTTCCGAAGCAAGCCCATAGGGAAATTCGTCTTGCGAAGCGCCTCGAAAAACGGAAAACCCTTTTGTCTAGCGGGTTTTTCGTCTTGCGAGGCACCACTGTATCTAGATTAGATTAACCCAGCAATGTATCTTCATGAAGAAAAACTAATGTAAAATTTTTAAAATCATTTACATGTTGAGCTTAAATTTTGAAAATGCAGTTATCTGCATCTTAACAAATTATGCCTGTATTCCTGGAATATAGATCTGTAACACTAGGAGAATTCAGTAATAGTTCCCCAAAGCATTGCCAAAAAGGACCATGTAGAAGATTGGTTTATTTGACTTGTTAGCATCTCACTACAAGAGTCTTTAAGCAGCTTACAAAAAATTAAGAATCAAAGGATAAAAACAAAAAAATACATTACAATAAAGCCATTACATTGAATGTTTATAAGACCATAGAGTCCAGGCCACTGTGCATATTGCCTTGAATGCTTAAGTGCTCTAGTCATGACTGGCTGCCTTTTAGATGCTTGCTTACTTGCCTTTCTTGCTTCATGGTGCTTGTTACTTCTTTAATCATCTCATACATATGCCTAATTACCTAGGTAAATACAATCAACTTGAATGCTGCATATACCCTGCTGGCATCAGGAACAAAAGAAGGATCCATTAGTATCTGGGATGTTACTACTGCTTCTATCTTGCATCAACTTCCATGCCATTCAGGGACTGTCTCTGATGCTGCTTTTAGTCCCGGTATGTTATGTGTTAATGTCTTCTAAAATATATACAGTGTGAAGAGAAAAATACTTCAGTCTGCTGCGAGATAATTCAGAGACATTCGTATTGAATTGATATATCCAGTGTGACCATATGCATGTTTATTCAGAAGCAAGCTCCAGTGTGTTCGGTTGGGCTTACTCCTATGTAAAGTGTGTGTAGGATTGCAACCAACTTGCTCCCCTCTGATTAGGGCTTTGTAATTTTAGTGTGTATCCACCCTCACTCTGCAGTCATACAAAAGACTGGAAATGAAGTAACCCATGAAAATTGGGAGTAGCTTGCCTACCAAAACATCCTAATGTTAAATCATTTGTATTGCATTGTTGGCCTGAAACAAAAAAGCCATCCAAATAATTTTGTTTGCTTAAAGAAACCTTTCTGCCAAGTCATGTAGAGATGTTTTGGTAAAGCAAGCCACCAGCTAAGTTGGATTTATAAGCACCCATCCAGTTGCCTATGGTAGTTTAAAAATAAAACACTGCTAGTTTAGATTATTTTTAAGAGGAATTGTGCTGATGCCTAGGAGATGGTTTGTTCTTTACTCAAACAAGTAATTGATAAAGCTGCCTATTTTAAAACTACACACAAAGGGTATTCATACATAACATTGAGCAAGTGTAGTGTTAGTGAAACTGTAAACACAATACTGGAACTGTACACTCAGCTATTACCATGTAATGTTAAAGTGTAGAGTCTGTTTTATTGTGTACAACCGTTGAGCTGTACAAATTAGTGTACACTCATATAAACAGTTGTTCATGTGTCAAGAAAGCTTGTATCTGTGTTCAGTGTCCTATGTGAACAAGCCTCCTGTTGCACCACGTGAGTTGAGTTTTGGCACTGCAGCCTTTATGGTTCCATGCAATGGGATTTGCTCACTAGTAGCTATCCATAGAACTTAATGAGACCTGTTTTAAATCTGCATGGGAATGGACTGAATGTATTTTGTGGGGTTGATTTAAATAATCCAGAGCAGTTACCTTGTTCCACAGATAGCCGGCACCTACTAAGCACAGGAGAAGATGGCTACTTTAAAGTGACAGATGTGCAAACTGGAATGATCATCTCTTCCATGCGCTCGGAGGAACCCCAAAGGTAAGTTTTGGAATGCACTGCTGTTTCATATAGGGATTTGCAGTAGAATCATGGATAGCCATCAACATTCATGCCCTCCAGATTCTATGCGACTTCCATCAGTCTTGGGCAGCATGACCAATAGACAAGGATGGTAGGAGCTGTAATGCAGCAGGCATTAAGTTCTTTGCTCCTGAGTTAGATCAAGTTATTCCAATGACCTCCATCAGTATTGGTGTGTTTAGAAAGTGAAAAACATCACTTTATGTGCGCGCACATGCATACTTACATAAGAATGTATTTTGTGTGTAGCATTTGCTCAAAGGGTTTAATGTATATGTCCAGTATGGTTTCAGATAGGATGGGAAACAGTGTGTTGAGATTCCTACATTGCAGGGGGTTAACTAGATGTCTTCTAGAACTTGGGCACACAGCAGCTGCTTGGCTAAAAACGAGGCTGAGGGTTGGTTTTAAGTAGGATTGTCTGACTCACTTGTGATCTAACAACTTGCTTTTTGCAGATGTTTCAAATGGGATGGCAACACCATCTTATCAGGAAGTCAGTCAGGAGAATTGTTGGTTTGGGATATTGTTGGAGGGAAGATAGTAGAAAGAATCGCAGGACATTCTGGTATGTGTGAAATTCTCAGCTTTTAAAAATCTGCAAGTATACTTTGAAATCTTTTAAGTAGTGGGATATTGATATATTGATCCTGGTTAGGTGTGTTTGAATGTATCATACCCTCGGGCTCTGTTTTATACCTTAGAACTTAATGTGAAGTATTTTCCATTGTACAGCCTGAGAAACAAAAGGCCAGAATTCATCAAAATATGGATGTATAGCTGTGGCCCTAGAATCTGAAATGGCACCTGAAAGTTGGTTGCAATGATGATCTGTGGCTCAGGGCCTATAATATATATGCGCAACAGTAGTGTGGAGTGCAGCTCTAGATGATTATGGGCAAATCTAGCAATGCATTAACCAAATAAGACCAAGATTTAAAGATAAGGATAATAAATGGTAAGTGAAACAAGTATCTGATGTACACCTGTCTCTTTCCTAGGTACTGTAACATGTATGTGGATGAATGAACGATGCAGCAGCATAATCACAGGAGGAGAAGACAGACAAATCATGTTCTGGAAACAGCAATACTAAATAGTGCCTTCTCACTCAAACACATATGGATATTTTAAAGTGAACTTTTTAAAGGACCTTCTTTGAAAGTAGCAACACCTGCTGAAGTTCAAAGAGCTGAGATTGGGTCTAGCTCCACTGTCTAGTTGAAAACTGCAATTACAATGCTGAACTACAGTATGCACTTGTATTTCCTTATGAATGTTATTATTGCCTGTAATGCTTGTCAAATAAAGACTTATTTTTCAGTAACCAAAGCGGTTCTAACTTGCAACCACAGTAATCTACTTAACATTATTTGTCTATATTTTTCCACAAAATGGAGATAAACCTCAGGCCTTAGCCCAAATACAAGTGTATCCTATCTCACAGCATGGACCACTGTCATTTCCGATGTTGTTGGACTACAATTATCATTCCTGGCCTTTGGCCATGTAGATGTGGGCTGCAAGCTGGTCCAACTGCATCTTGCAAGCCCTGCTCTAATGCTCCTTTTAAAGCATCAGGATTCAGTTATGTAGAGAAGTACTTTTTAATAGGAACACAGCAGCATTCAATACCTGTAAAAATAGGGGTTAAGGCCCTTTGTGTTTATACAATCCCACCTTCCAAAACTCCTCACCAGCAGACTGAAATGGCTATGTAATAGGGACCGGCAATGTAAACAACTTCAACCACTGTAGAAAGCTTTAAAGTCTTGAGCAGCAGCCTTCAAAGAAAATGTCAGTTGCCAAATAGCTGTACACAAACTAATAAAATTCAGAAAGGCAAGAAATTAAGGTAACACTCTTTCAAAAGTAAAATGAATTATGTTAGTGTACATACTGTTCCAAGCTAGGATCCACACCTCAATGTGACAGCTCACCCCCCCCCCCACTACTAATTAAGTTATTGGCTTTTTTTGGGGGGGGGGAGAAATTTAGGGACAGTCATCAGTATAGTTATAAAATGAAAACCTTGTTTTTCAGACTTTATTTCTGTTTAACATGGTTAAGGCAACATAATTTAAGCAGATCAGAACAACTTGTAAAAGAGCAGCAGTAAGACAAAACCTAAATGCTCACCTGTGCTATTTAAAATGTCTATGGAATGATACGTTATGCTCAGTTTAACTGGCATGCTTTGTAAACATGGTTACTAAAATCAGCAGTTAACAAGCACTACAAGTCATAAATGTAAATATCCTTCCTAGCAGAAGGTAGTAGAAAAACTAATTCGTCTGAAAAAGTACAAAGGGGCAGCAATGTGCTTGGATCACAGATAGCAAAAGACACAAGATACATTAGTTTTCATTCCAATGGCTTATATAAAGTGTTGAATTAAACAGTATAACCCTATGAAAAAGAGTTATACTGGTTTTTGTGAGACAAGTATAAGGCTACAAAATTCATAGTTTGAGCAAGGTAATATGTTGGATTGTGACATTCCCAGCCATAATAATGTAAATACTCAAGGCAGTATATCTGCTTTGGGCTTAAAGAAAGGCTCATGTGCAGAACGTAAAAGTTGCAGACTAAGTAGCCCATGTTTAGCGAAGTTCTCATTACAGATGCACCCAAAAACAGATTTCTAGACTTCAGGGATGGTGTGATCCATCAGGTTTTTCATAATGCTTGAAGCCATCCTGAAAATAATAATGAATCTTTAACAATGTGTAAAAAGGAGATTAATTCCAAAGCTGCAAAAATATCGCAGCAAGGAGTGCAACACTGGAGTCATTTGTTACAAGGCACAAGACCATATGCTGTAAACTCAAAAGCTGAAGGCAAGCTTACTGCAGTAGCTTCTCAACCCATTTCCTGGCAGCAAAAGAAAAAACTAAGTTCTACATTCCTTCACTCCTAGAATTAGTTTTAGTGCCAATAACACTTTAAAATCAATAGTGGTATGAAGCATTTATAAGCTTCATTCTAAGCTGAAATTTGCCTTTTCGTTTTGAAATTTCAGGAAGCAGCTTGACAAGAATAGTTAAAGATTTTCAGACTCTCTGCCACTGTTAGCCACATTTGTATAAGAGTTTAACACCACATGCATATTACATTTGTTGATATTTATTCTGAAGATCCTACAATCAAAGATTGCCTATTCTTTTAAGAGATTGTTAGTCTATTTAAATGGAGAAGTATTTTACACGTACCTCTTGATTATGTGTTCAAAAATTTGAGAAGGCATGATAGTGATGGTCACCACGTTTCCAGCTGATGTTAGTATGTCTGCAATTTGGGCATCCTATGAAGCAAGATAGAAAGTCATGAATTCTGACTTGAAACTTGACACTTACGGATGTTATCGTGGATGTAGCTTCCACAATAGTTTTAATTGTTATTAGCTGTCTTAAGCACTACTGAGGTGATAAATTCTATACACATATACACATGTACAGCTGGACTGGGGAATGTGTGACTCCCTTGATGTTGCTAAACTACAACGCCCAATACCCCTGACTACTAGCTATACCATCTGGGGCTGATGGGAGTCCTACATCATCTGGAGGGCCACAGGTTCCCCATTCCCTGAGGTAGTAGATAGTGTAAACAGCCCCTTTCATAAAAAGCTGGACTATATTCTGGAATGTAGTTTGCTAAATTAAAAGTCTAAGCTCTCACTTAATCACCTATAGCAAACCCACAGCGTATCCCACTGCTGCCATCATTGCCTTCATACTACATGCTACTAGTTCTTCCAAGCAGCAGAACAACTAGTAAGACAAAAATTATGTGTTAATGTCATTAATTGGGAAGTGAATGTACAATTCTGTTTAATTTCCTTTCACTAGCCTGAGGAACCAGCAACCTTTTTGAAAGAAGAGAGCCTGATCTATGCAGGTCTAGCAGCAAGAATACTTTGTAGGGCAAAAGGATAAGGATGTTTTAGCTGCTGTTGAATCTCTCTTCACCAGAGAACCATGGAAGGTGGTTGAAGGTGCAATGACCCCTGACACACACTCCCAGGGACCACAGGATTGCAGGTCCTGTTTTCTATCAATCAAATAAATTTATATGGACAAGCTTTTGCATGTGTCTTCTGCCCATTTAGAACAATATCGCTTCCACTTTTCAAAATGCATTACTTGCTGAGTGTGTGTTATCTTGCATGTTACTCACCTTCAGGCCAATTACATTCTGGCCATTTATTTCACAGATGTTGTGTTCTGTCAGAAGTCCATTTCTAGCAGCAGAACTGTCCTTTGCTATTGAAGTTATCTTTCCATTTTTGAATATAAAGCCAACATGCCCAGTACTATCCTTGTGCATGGTAATAGTTCGCTCAAAAGGCCTGTAAGAAAAACATTCACGGTTTATTGTTTGGAGTATTTACTTAATGTCCTAAATCACTAACCTGTATCCAAAGGTATTAGGCTGTGTACACTTCCCAATTTTACTATTCTATGATTCTATGACACGGCAGTTTAAAATAGATTCAATACATCCCACGTGTACATGCCTTTTGTGTCATCCATGTGACACTGTCATTATCCAAGCAACAATCCAACCTGGATTCTCCCAATCTGTAGTTAATATACACAGCGGTAACTTGGTTCTTGAATGGCTTAGTTCTCGAACAAATCGGCTCCCAAACGCTGCAAACAGGGAAGTTAGTGTTCCGGTTTGCGAACATTTTTCAGAAGCTGAACATCCAACGCGGCTCCCGCTTGAGCACAGGAATCGGAAGTTGCACCTGGTTTGCGAACGGTTACAGGAGTTGAATGGACTCCTGGAATGGATTAAGTTCGAGAACCAAGGTACTACTGTAATCCAATGTATAATCCAGACATACTGAAGCACATTGGGCAGTTGGGCTTTTACGTGTGTGGTGTGTGTGTGTGTGTGTGTGTGTGTGTGTGTGTGATGTTCTGCTGGGTGCTATCTATTGCCACACATCCTACTTCTGTTAGCAAGGCACTACTTGGTAGGCTGCTGGCAAAGCCAGGCATGACCCATGATTTTTTTTAAAAAAAAATAGTTTTATCAGGTGTTTTGTGCATGTCTGGTATTTTAGAAATAAAATTGGCCGAATGCACAGGGAACCAAATATCTGAACACATGCCCACAATGGACCTGAGTTTTCTGGAACTCAGGGAGGGTGGGTAAATATTAATTTCAGGGAGGAGACAACACATAGTGCAAATTTCATCAAGCACCAGTCACTTGTGTGGACTGGAAAGCACTTGGGCAGATGAATGTGCACATGGAAAAATCAGATCTGTACATGGAAAAATCAGATATGTGTGACCTATGGGCATATTAACACACCTTTGTGTGCACAACCTTAGGCCCTGACCTTAAGCTAGTCACACTAGGAAACTGAGGTTTTTTTTGGGGGGGGGGACCCAACACATTCAACTTCTAGGCACTCCTTAACAACTATGAAACTCCAAAGATGTCTAAGAAGGTGTGTAACATTTCTGGACGGTTTACCTGTCACGGATGATCATTGAAATTCTCTCTCCAGGTGCTTGCTTCAGAATTTTGTGAGCTTTATCAGAGCTCCAACCTGCACAGTTTTCACTGTTAATTTGCAGAACCTGGTCCCCAAACCGCAGGCCAACTAGTGATGATGGAGAGTTGGCCTGAACCAACTGGACAAAAATACCCTAAACACAAAGATATGTCCACATATGAAAGTAAATTAACATCCAGTATCTTTCCAATGCATTTAGAGAAAACATGCAAGAGCAGCACAGTAAAAAACGGAACACATGCATCACATACACATTCGGCAACAGCTACCATTAAAAAGGGAGTGGGTGGGTAGTTGTGGTTTAAATTAACATGCACATACATTTCATTTTATTCTAGAAATATAATTAATTAATAAACAAGATATCCAGCCAATATTAGACACTCTTAAGAAAGTTGAGTAAGCTGCAAAGTTGATTATCTGTGGAAGGGCTCCATTCAAGAATGCCAATGATTTTTGGCATGCTTGCTGAGGCTGATGGGAGTTGAAGTTCAGCAACATGTTGACAGCCACATGCGGATAGCTTTCCACACCATACTTTCAGCAGAGCATTATGAGTGTATTAGATTAGGAATCATTCATCTGGCAAGCTGAAATCTTATGTAGATGGTATTTGTGCATGGCTTCAGTTGATGGGGCTCATTAGGTGAATCTTACCCTGTATGTTTTGCTTAAAATCTGTTTTCCTACATGCTCATGCTGAGAAATGATCCAAATTGATGAATATCCACATTATTTTGATTATTTTAAATGCTGTGATGTTTTTAAGTGCAAAGTGTTTTATTATATTTTTACTTGCACATCTGTACAATATTTTATATGATTAACAGTTTTAACATGACCAAATGGAGAAATAAAAAGAAACAGAACATTTAGTGAAACATGCAGATTCAGCCATAAAATTAACATTTAGATTAGCAATTATATAGCAACTTGACTGTGTTCAGTTCTAGACAGCTGAAATTAATGGGTCACTTTTTTATTTTTTTAAAATCAGATTTGTCATACATACATTGTCCACTGATTTAAGACGAAGTCCAATTTTTCCATCCTGATCTTTACACAGTATTACTTCACGGATTCCTTGCTTAATTTCCGCTCTGCGAACTCCAACATCATTTCCAGTTACTGGAGCCACCATGTAATTCACTGCAGAAGGGCTTGCAACAAGCTGAGAATTAGAAGACCTTAAAATAAGTAGACCTTACAAACTGGCAGAATAAAGTCTCTTTTATAGGCCTTTTTTTTAAATGGGACAAACCCATGAGTGACTTCAGGACAACAATTTTGTGCTTTATAAAAGTTGTATTATTTTAGAATCCTTAGGATCACAGGTATTGATGGGAGCAGAAGCCAACAAACTGGGTTCCCAAGGCAGACTCATTTGATGCACACCAACCTGCAGATTGGGGGTTTATTTCCAAGTTGTTGGATTCCTTCAGCCCTGAAGCAAATTGGGAAATAATTCACTGCAACTAAAAGCAAACAAAATATCTTCCACCTCCCCACTTTCCTCAAAGCTCTGGGTGATTACTCAGTCAGTTTGGTCTAGTTTCTCAGAAAAGCTGGGTAAATCTGGTGTGTGTGTTTTTTTTAAAAAAATGTTGCAACTGTGCTTCTTGGAGGGTTTGAAACCCCCTGCTATGACTTATTAAGGGCACAATCTGACCCAGGACTTGAATCACCCCAATTTGTATCATCATTTGGGGTACAGAGAGGATGCACCCCCCTAATATTTCAGCTCTTGCTTTTATAATGTTCTTTTCTTTTCTTTTAGCAAAACACAAGGAAACCTAAATTAGTCCTACTTAGATGGTTGATACTTACCCCCTGAGAATTTACAGCAGGCACCATTGCCATGTTTCTTTGTATCTCTTCTTCATTTAGGCTTAGACCCATATACTGGGCAAGTTCAGGATACAGTTTGGGATACAAGTCTATAGAAAGTAAACAAAAATAATGTTAAACTATTACTATTATTTAGAGCCTGTTGAGATACTTGTTCTTAATTTCACAGGTGAGAAGACAAGTATCCGACTGAAGCAATCCTATCCTCCCTTACAACATGCTGACAGTTACCACTGCACTTGGAGCCACTGGATTTACATATTGAAAGCTTATTAGGATCACTGACCAGCAACTCTCAGATTAGAAAATCCACATAAGGATTTTACAAGGTAGCCCAAGGACTGCCTTTAAAGAAAAAAAAAACTTTTTCAAAAAAGTTAATAGCTGCTTCAAGCGGCCACAAAGCACAGCTAATGCCAGGTATGTTGAAAATAGGGTTTCATATGCCACTGGGAGCAGTGACATACCTTCCCTCCCAGGAACAACATATGCAAAAAACACACACCCTACCCTGTCATCACATCCCAATGCTCCCGGGGGCAATTGAGGCTCCCATTGTGAATATGTGCAGCAGCAGCTAGACTTTCTAGCCACTTGGAAAGGGTATTATAGGTAAGAAGAAGACAACATTCATTAAAAGGCAGCCCCCTGGCTGCTTCATAAATACTTTTAAACAATATTGTGCAGGGTTCCCCCCCCCTCAAATAAAAATAATTTCACACATTTAATGCAGGAGGAGGATGGAACAGAAATCCTTATAAACACATGCAAAAGTAATTCAAACAGATTTAGACTCACAAGCACCCTACAAGCACCCAACTCCATTTAATTCTCTTTAAAGCAATTATCTTTATATAGCCTATCCTTATCATTTCCAGAGATCAATAAAAACCTCTCACTTCAAACCAGTGAAGTAAATAGTTTAGCTAGAACTTGTGTTATGTCTATTGACTTTTGTTAAGGTTGTATTTTTTTGGTGCAATACATGTTTAGCTTCTGCTACCTCATATTTTCTTAGCACTAAAGTAACTTACTTCCATGTTGAAGGGCGGGTGCTGAGGCTTCAGATAAAATTGCTGGATTGGCTGGGTTTGAAGCAAAAGATGTCTGTGCCTGCACAGGAAGATAAAGTAAAAAAAAAAAAACTTTTTAAAGTTTAGAAACAGACATAGTTCTATAATACAAGAGGCATGTGGGTTGCATAGCCAAAAACTTTTAATTATGCCTTTAGGTTACATAAATATATATTTAGTTACAAACCAATATGTTCCAGTTGTTAAGAATAACAAGTTACATTACGTTTGCTTGCTCACAAAAATATGTGAATTTCAAAATGGGGAACTTATTTTCAAAACAATTTTCTAACCTGTTTAGGAGTAACTTTGTTTGAGGAGTGGGACTTAATAATGCTGAGGAAACACACGCCTTATTCTATAATAGCTACTTTTATCAAACACATTATTGAATGTGTACTACAAATACTTTTATTCTTTATCCTTTGCTTTACTTTTGAGTTTCCTTAATACAAATTTGGGAATTTATCTGATAAATAAAAACAAATCAGGCTCTAAAGAACTATACAGTGGTGCCTCGCAAGATGAAATTAATTCGTTCCGCGAGTTGCTTCGTCTTGCGATTTTTTCGTCTTGCGGAGCGCGGATTCCCCGGGTATTAATGGCTTTAAGAAAAAGGAAGCAAACCCGCAAGACGTTTTCGTCTTGCTAAGCAAGCCCATAGGGAAATTCGTCTTGCGAAGCACCTCGAAAAACGGAAAACCCTTTCGTCTAGCGAGTTTTTCGTCTTGCGAGGCATTCGTCTTGCGGGGCACCACTGTACTGAAGAATTAGTTCCATACACCTAAGAGGCTTTGGATTTGTGACCCATTGTGCATGGTAAAGTTACTTTTCAAACAGAGTGAATTTCAAGGCAATTTGTGACAGTGTTTGGAACCGCAGCAAAAATAATTCAAGTATTACATCAGAAAGATTCACAGGGTGCCTGCGTATCCATCCACACACACATACTTGGAGAGGCCTAAACTGTCGGAGCACACACTTAGCATAATTATTACAACAGCAGAAACTATGCACATAATTAAAAGATAATCTTTATACAAGAATATATTTTTATGTGCTGGTCTAGAATATACAGAAAGATGTTTTTCAGAAATAGAATTTTCAAATGGTTACTGTTTTGACCTTCAGCAAACATTGGTTTCCCCCATAAAATATATTTTGAGATACCTGAATTACTTTGTCCACCTTCAGATCCTCCAGGGAAGGATACAGCGACATTTTCACAGAATTAGCCTGAAAGAAATAAAACAAAAAGTCTTAAAATGAACGAGGAAGTAGCACTTATATGCAAGTTGGGTACAGAATTGCCTAGCATAGCTTTTTGTTTTTAATCCCTCAGAAATTTTTACTTGATGCTGAAAAAACTAACTTTTTTCAAGTCATATCTGTGCACCATGCAAATAACAGCACAATTCCATGCAAACTTACTCAAAAGCAAGTTCAGCAATATACAACAGGTCTTACTACCAGGTAAACATCAATATGACTGCACTGTTACGTATGCTTTAAAGCACAAGGAACTTGCATGGCACACAAGACAGTCTTGATGGACACGGGAAAGAATAGCCTTTCCATTCCTTGCAATACCCTCTTATGCTGTCTCTATGCATACCAATTATACTTTCACACTGACAGAAGTACAGTGGTACCTCTGGTTGCGAACGGATCCATTCCGGAGGCCCGTTCGCAACCTGAAAGGAATGCAACCCGCGTCTGTGCGTGCGGATGTTGCGATTCGCCGCTTCTGCGTGTGACGTCATTTTGCGCGTCTGCGTATGCAGTGAAAGCCAGAAGTAACCCTTTCCGGTACTTCCAGATCATCACAGGACACAACCTGAAAACGCTCAACCTGAAGCAAACGTAACATGAGGTATGACTTTATGGAGAAAGTAAGGCTCTCTTGTATCCATTGAGATTCCTTCACATGCATGTTTTGCACCTGCACTTGAGTAAATTGAGCCTCGGTTTTTTAAATATATAGTTGGTTATCCTATCCTAGAATGAATATCACACTAGAAACATGCACTTTCCATTACAATATCTAATGCAAATATGCAGTTCTTCAGCAGTCCAACAGAAATCAGATGTTTTGAGAGCTAGTGACCATTTGTAGGCACAAATGTTTCTTGCAGAAATCTTATCAGTTGTAATTGATAAAAGAGTACTGAAAGAGCATTGGGGAGGCTGAAATTTGTTTTAAAACACTATTTTACACTTCAGATTGTTATCTTTTCCCATCTACCCCACTAGAAGGGAATATTTGATTGCATAGTGGAATCCTCACTTTCTGAATAGTAGCCAAGGTTGTCAATTTGAGCTACAAATGAAATCATCTTTTTACTGGGTTAATTTTACAGATTCCCTCCTCTCCATCTTTTCATCCAATACAAACTGACTGCACTGGGAGTCAAAGGGACAGTATACGGTGGTGCCTCGGGATGCGAACGGGATCTGTTTCGGAGCCCCAATCACATCCTGAATGCAACGTAAGACGCGTCTGCGCGGCTCGCGTTTTGCCGCTTCCGCGCATGATGTCATTTTGAGCATCTGCGCATGCGGCAAAACCAGGAAGTAACGCGCTCTGTTACTTCCGGGTTGCCGCGGAGCACAACTCGAACGCGCTCAATCTGAAGCACGTTCAACCCAAGGTATGACTATAATAGATGTGAACTAATAATTCCAAAACCTTTGATCCAACTCTACAATTCTATGATTCTATTATTCTCTCTTTCTACTTTTCTACTCTTTCCTGGATAAGTTTTACAACCATTTATTAGGAAGTATTATTCCTCCCCTTTCCCTATTAGGTTGGAGCAAAAAGAGAGTTGCCCTCAACATGCCCCAGGATATGGACAAATATTGGCTTGGTTTACTTAGTTCAATTAACCTTACTAACAATTTATGTTTGAAAAGAAACACAAAAAATTCACACTAAAAGCCAAGCTTCTAAAATATTTCAGGATTTGCATGTAACCTAGGAGATAATTAGCCAGTAGCTAAATGCTTGGATTATGTGCGCGCTCACCCCGCCTGCCCCCGCAAGAGACCTTGGAAGTTGTTTAAAAACACAATATTAAAAGCTCAATATTAGAAGCTGCAAATCAGGAAATGTACCACAAGGACCAAGAGGATGCCAGCATGCTTAGAGACAAGAAGGCTTCCTTCAAAAATTTAAGTATCGTCCAAATTAAGAGAACAAAAAGGAACACAAACTTTGACCAAAAAAGTGAAAGCAGACAAAAGGTTCTTAAAATGTATTAGTAGCAGGAGAGTCTAGGGAGGTGGTGTGCTACAGAAGGATAGTAAGATTGCAGAGAAGCTGGATGAACACTCTGCATCTGTTTTCACAATGCAAGATATATGACAGATCCCAGTGCCTGAACTAACTTTTACTAAAGGCAAGTCTGAGGAACTGAGGCAGATAATGGTGACGAGAGATGAAGTTCTCGCCCTTACTGGCACAATAAAAAGTGACAAATTGCTGGGTCTGGATGGCATCCAACCAAGAGTTCTCAAATAACTCAACTGTGAAATTGCTGATCTTCTAACAAATGTATGCAATTTATTCCTCAGATCAGCCTCCATTCCTGAGGACTGTAGTCAATGCAACACTTTTAAAAAAACAGATTGGGCAGGGAGAGAGGATCCTTCCTAGAAATTAAAAGCTAGTTAGCTTAACGTCTGTCCCCCCCCCAAAAAAAAAAAACCTGGTGTAAAATACTGCTAAAGATAAAATAACCAAGCATGCAGAAGAACAAACCTGAAACAAAGCCAGCATGGCTTCTGCAAGGGTGAGTCCTATCTAACATATAACAATTCTTTGAGAGCGTCAACAAGCATGTAGATAGAGGTGATCTGGTTGATGTTGTGTACTTGTACTTTCAAAAAGCTTTTGACAAGTTACCTCACCAAATATTCCTGGGTAACCTTAACAGTTGTTTAATAAAAGGAGAGGTCATCATGTGGATCAATAATTGGTTAAGTAGCAGGAACCAGAAAGTAGGAATAAATGAAGAATTCTCCAAATGGAAAATGTAGAAAGTGGGAGTCCTTCAAGGGTCAGTATTGGGACGTATGCTTTTAAACTTATTCATAAACAATCTAGAGTAAGGAGTGAGCAACACAGTGGCCAAGTTTGCTGATAACACTGAATTGTTCAGGGTTGTTAAAAGAAAAAGACATTGTGAAAATCTCAAAAGAGAATCTCTCCAAACTGAATGAATGGACAGTAAAATAGCAAATTCAATTCAATGTAAACAAGTGTAAAGTGTCAGGGCAAAAACCCTTAAATTTCACATATATGCTCATGGGGTCTGAACTTGCAGCAACTGATTAGGAACAAGACCTTGAGGTCACAGTAGATAGCCTGATGAAGATGGCAACCCAGTGCACATAGGCCATGAAAAAAGCAAATTCCATGCTAGGGATCATTAGGAAAGAAACTGAAATTAAAACTGCCAATATCATGGTGCCATTATACAAATCTATGGTGTGACAACATTTGGAATACTGTGGACAGTTCTGGCTGCCTAACCTCAATCAATCAATTAATCAGTAAATCAGTAGAGTTGGAAAAGGTTCAGAAAAGAGCAACCAAAATGATCAAGGAGGAGGAGTGACTCCCCTATGATAAATGGTTGCAGAATATGGGACTTTTTAGAGAAAGGTTGAGCAGAAATGACATGAAGGAGATGTTTATAAAAAATTATACATGGTATGGAGAAAGTGAATGCAGAAAATGTTTCCTCTTTCTCTCATATCACAAGAGTGCATGCATATTCAGCATAGATAAATTACTTCTTCATGCAAATACTGTAACGCAAAATAAAGGTTAGATAGATCCCTGTAGGGTTTGCTGTGAATATCAAAACAGATCCTGACTTTCAGAGGACGTAAATCACATGAGTGGAAAGCGCGCTGCGCTACTCACAGAAATACTTCCTTCTCCCACCTTTAAAGTAAACAGTCTACGTAACGAAACCGAATCGACCCGAGTCTTGCTTCCTCCGCCGACCTCAACTTCGCTCTATTGAGCCAAAAGACAACCCTCCCCGTCCCCGCGCGAAACCCCCTGCCCTTTATTGGCCCGACTCCTCCCCTCCGATTTCAACCTTGTTCCCCGCCCCTCGAGGGAGACGGAGGTCCGCGTGGGCCGCCCGCCCGCCCGCCCTCCCTCCCACGGCAACGCCGATCCAAAGCCCGGGAGCCCCGCCAAGCTGCTGCTCCCCCTTCGCCCTCGCGAGACTCAGGGGAAAGGGGCTCGCTTCCGACGAGGCTTCCCGCCCCGCCACCCCCGCCGTTACGGGGGGGGGGCGCAAAACACCCGCGCGGATACCAGGGGCGTCGCCCCGCTACTTCTCGCCTCCCGAAGCCCTTTTTCTGAGCCGAGGCGCGCCTCTGAGCATACGGAGAGCGCGCTCCCCAGGGCCCGCGCCGCTCCGCCGGAGCCGGAGGGGGCTGTTTCCGTCTCAAGCGGGTCTGGCCTAAGCCCTCGCGCCGCTTTACCGCGGGAGGGAGACGCTGCTGCTGCCCCCTCAGCGCCGTTCAGGGCCGCCCCCCGGCCCAGCCGCCAAGGGAGAACAGAGGGCCCGGTCCAGCCTGCTTCAGGCCTCTCGCCCACCCGCCCCGCTTCTCCCGCGTCCTCCTCCGACGGTGTCCTAAAAGACGAGAGGCTCACCGAACGAATCGAGGGCGACGACTTCGATTCCCGGACCGTTAAGCGCAAGGCTGGCTGTGAGGCGGAGGCTCTTGCTTCGGGTCCTGGCGTTTCCTCTATGAGGAGGAGGCGGCGTCGGGCGAAACACAAGCCAGCTGGCGGAGAGTCCTGCGCGCATGCGCCACCAGCGGCAGGAGGGGGGCGGGCTGGCGGTTGTCTTAGGCAGGCTTGTTTGATCAGGCTTGCTGGGCTGAGTGGGGCACCCCGCGCCCCCAGCACAAGTCAGGTAGCTCGAAGCACGGGACTCGCTTTGTGTATGTGTGTTAAGGCAAGGCTGGCCCAAGAGAGAGCCAGTGTGGTGTAGTGGTTAAGAGCGGTAGTCTTGTAATCTGGGGAACCAGGTTTCGAGTCTCCACTCCTCCACATGCAGCTGCTGGGGTGACCTTGGGCTAGTCACACTTCTTTGAAGTCTCTCAGCCCCACTCACCTCACAGAGTGTTTGTTGTGGGGGAGGAAGGGAAAGGAGAATCTTAGCCGCTTTGAGACTCCTGAAGGGGAGTGAAAGGCGGGATATCAAATCCAAACTCAAGACATTTTGGCACAATTGCAGCTCCATCCCCACCAGGGAAGAAGGGGTGAGGAATCAGGAACAAAGCAGGAAAGGATGTTGGCATTGGGATCTGCTGTCCCCTGTGGATACCGCTGCCTGAGGCAGTCACCTCAGCTTGTCTCATGGGTGCCCTGGAATAAAGATCTACATCAAGATCTGCTGCCCCCTGTGGATCCTGCTGCCTGAGGCAGCTGCCTCAACTTGTCTCATGGGTGGGCTGGCCCAATGTGAATGTCTAGCTGCCAATGGAGTGCTAAACTTGGGCTCAGCTCTTTCATACACACTTTAGCTGATGAATGTGCCCCATGTAGAGATGGACTTGCTTTATAGATCATAAAGGTGTACATGGACAAAGAAAGGGGGGACCTTATAGCAACATTGGTCTTTGAATCACATACTCTGGTTTGAATCACATTAATATATTTTGAACAGCATTTATCTTTGTCAAATTCACTCACTAGAAAAATAGTGTGACTAAGGTTCTGCAATTTCCCATAAGTTCTATAAAGCAGTCTCATGACAAGCTGCAAAGTTCCTCAAATTTCATGCGTGTTATGCATGATTCAAATAAGAACTTTCATAACAGCAGCTGATTTCTAAAGGTCATGGATTTCTAGAAGCAGCCCACTGTTGATGTCAGTTCATTTCCACAGTATAGCTCTTTTAGATAATTCTTTTTCACACATGAAACAAAAAATTGATTTCATACTTACAATACTGCATCTCAATTTACACCAGACCAAGTTTACAATTTTGTTATTGACTTTTAATGCCCTAAACCAGTGATTTTCAGTCTGTGTGCCATGGCACCCTGGGGTGCCTTGAATGATGGTCAGGGATGCCATGAGCAACACTGTCCCTCTCTCCTTACCTGCCTCCTCTGACACCCTCTTGCATCTCTGCCTCCCAAAGGCTTGCACAGCTGTTTATTGCATCAGCCCTGGCTGTAAGTTCTGCAGGTGAATGGTGCCTCTGAGAGCCACCTCTCTTTGGGGCAACGGAGGAGGGGCAGCTCAGAGACCAGGGATGGCAGCAGCTGCTGCCCAGAGGACTCCCAAGGAGAGAGGAGAGGAGGCTGAAGGAACACTCCACAAGGGAGGGTGTTTGACAAGGGTGAGAGGCTGCCAGCTCTGGAGGCAAGGGGTGACATAACTGGGCCCTGAACCCCACAGGGCCGCCACAGAAAGAAATGTACTTGGTTAAGGAATCCGTGGATTCAAAAAAGGAGGAGGACTCTCCTGTGTGGGTGTCTGAGGGCCCTGCTCCTTCTTGCCACTCACCATCTGGCCTGGGGCGGGGCCTGAAGCCTCACAGGGACTGCTGCGCTCTGCTGCCCAGGAGGACTCTCCTGTATGTGAGTGTCTGAGGGCCCTGCTCCTTCTTGCCACTCACCATCTGGCCTGGGGCGGGGCCTGAAGCCTCATAAGGACTGCTGGACTCTGCTGCCCAGGAGGACTCTCCTGTGTGGGTGTCTGAGGGCCCTGCTCCTTCTTGCCACTCACCATCTGGCCTGGGGCGGGGCCTGAAGCCTCACAGGGACTGCTGCGCTCTGCTGCCCAGGAGGACTCTCCTGTATGTGAGTGTCTGAGGGCCCTGCTCCTTCTTGCCACTCACCATCTGGCCTGGGGCGGGGCCTGAAGCCTCATAAGGACTGCTGGACTCTGCTGCCCAGGAGGACTCTCCTGTGTGGGTGTCTGAGGGCCCTGCTCCTTCTTGCCACTCACCATCTGGCCTGGGGCGGGGCCTGAAGCCTCACAGGGACTGCTGCGCTCTGCTGCCCAGGAGGACTCTCCTGTATGTGAGTGTCTGAGGGCCCTGCTCCTTCTTGCCACTCACCATCTGGCCTGGGGCGGGGCCTGAAGCCTCATAAGGACTGCTGGACTCTGCTGCCCAGGAGGACTCTCCTGTGTGGGTGTCTGAGGGCCCTGCTCCTTCTTGCCACTCACCATCTGGCCTGGGGCGGGGCCTGAAGCCTCACAGGGACTGCTGCGCTCTGCTGCCCAGGAGGACTCTCCTGTATGTGAGTGTCTGAGGGCCCTGCTCCTTCCTGCCACTCACCATCTGGCCTGGGGTGGGGCCTGACGGGCCTCACTAGGACAGTTGCTGTTACTGCTGGAGGGGTGCAGAGTGCTTTTAAAATGTTTTAAAAATTTTATTTTGAATTTTTTGTATGTGGGGGGGTGGGGGGTGGATGTTTATTGGGCCTGGGAATTTGTTTGATTTTATGTTTTTGTAATTTTTATAATTTTTATTGTTTTTTGTTTGTATTGTTTTATTTGTGTTGTTGTTGTTTTTTGTTGTTTTTTAAAGGGGTTATTTTGTTCTTAAGGGGAGGGGTCAGGGCTGCCAGGGAATGGGCCCCAGCCCACAAAATGGCTGGGATATGTTTCACGGGGGGGAATGCACTGGGACAACCGATCTCAGTGATCACGGGTAGGAGGAGGAGTTACGCTAAGACCAGACCACGTCATTACAGAGGAGGCAGGTTTAGTCGTTGTCTGAGGACTATCCCTGCCTCCGGGTCTGGCCCTGACCGGATGAATACTAGAATCAGCAAGGGATACCCACATGACCTGAAAGTGTTGCTGTGCAACGCCAGGTCAATGATTCATAAGACCACTGCCATCCATGACTTGATCATGGATGGAGGACTTGACCTGGCATGTGTAACAGAGACTTGGTTGGATGAAGTAGATGGGCCTGTCCTTGCCGCTGCTTGTCCACCAGGTTTCTCTTACGCACAGCAACCCAGGTCATGTGGGCGGGGAGGGGGGGTTGCAGTGATTTTTAGGAAGTCATTAGTTTGCACCAGGCGTCCTATTGGGAAGACCCAGTTTTCTGAGTGCATGTTCTGGAAGTTGGGCAATAGGGGCAGTACAGGATTCCTTTTGGTGTACCGACCTCCCCGCTGCACCAAGGATTCCCTGCCCGAGCTGCTTCAGGTCGTGGCGGATGTTCTCCTGGAGACACCTAGCTTGGTCGTCCTAGGGGATTTTAACATCCATGCCGACACGACCTTACAAGGGGCCGCTCGGGACTTCGTGGAAAGCATGGCCTCCATGGGGCTGTCCCTGAATAAGTCTGGCCCAACCCATAGCCGCGGACATGCCTTGGACCTGGTGTTTACCTCTACGGATGTTGGTGATCTGACACTAAGTAAAAGTGAAACGAAAGAAGTGCCATGGTCAGACCACTTCCTGGTGCAACTGGACTTCTCTGCGACCCATCCCCTCTGCAGGGAGGTGGGACCGATTCGGATGGTCCGCCCCCGCCACTTAATGGATCCAAATGGTTTCCAGAGAGTGGTAGGGGATGCTTTATCCCATGTTGATGGCTTTTCAGCCGATTCCCTGGTGGCCCGCTGGAATGTGGAGTTAACCAGGGCTATTGACTGTTTGGCTCCGAAGCGCCCTCTCCGATTGCATGGAGCCCGGAGAGCCCCGTGGTTTTCCACGGATCTGAGGGCAATGAAACAATCGTTGAGACGGCTAGAGCGCCGGTGGCGGATAACCCATTCTGAATCTGACCGGACACAGGTTAGAGCTCAACGTCGAGCCTACCAAGTGGCGATAGCGACGGCGAAGAAGACTTTCTTCACCGCCTCTATTGCATCTGCAGAAAACAGCAGCAGGAGACTCTTTCAGGTGGTTCACAATTTAGCGGAACCACCTGTAACATCGGGGCCCAGTACGGGCCACATGTTCTCCTGCAATGATTTTGCAAATTTTTTTGCAGATAAAATCGCTCAGATTCGGGAAGAAGTAGACTCCACCGTGGGAGCAGGGCCGGGGCGGGAGAGTGCTAGAGTCCTGTCTGGTCAAGTTGTGTGGGATCAATTCCAATCTGTTACCTCCGAGGATGTGGACAGGCTGCTTGGACGAGTGAAGCCAACCACCTGTCTCCTGGATCCTTGCCCATCCTGGCTTATAAAAGCTAGCCGGGAAGGACTGGGCGATGGGCTTCGTGGGGTGGTGAATGCTTCCCTCCGTGAGGGAGCCTTCCCAGACCCGCTGAAAGAGGCGGTTATTAAACCGCTTCTTAAAAAACCATCTCTAGATGCGGCCACGATGACCAATTATCGCCCAGTCTCAAACCTTCCATTCTTGGGCCAGGTGATTGAGCGAGTGGTTGCTGAACAACTCCAGGCACGCCTGGAAGAAGCGGACCATTTGGATCCCTTCCAGTCGGGATTCAGGCCTCATCATGGGACTGAAACTGCCTTGGTCGCACTGGTTGATGATCTCCGGCGGGCTAGGGACAAAGGTGAGAGCTGTTTCCTAGTTCTGCTGGATCTCTCAGCGGCGTTTGATACCATCGACCATGACATCCTTCTGGACCGTCTTGAGGGGCTGGGAGCTGGGGGCACTGTCATACAGTGGTTCCGCTCCTTCCTCCTGGGCCGTGTTCAGAAAGTGGTGGTGGGGGATGAGTGTTCAGACCCCTGGGCTCTCACTTGTGGGGTGCCTCAGGGTTCTGTCCTCTCCCCCATGCTTTTCAACATCTACATGCAGCCGCTGGGAGGGATCATCAGGAGGTTTGGGCTGGGTGTTCATCAGTATGCAGATGATACCCAGCTCTACCTCTCTTTCAAATCAGAACCAGTGAAGGCGGTAAAGGTCCTGTGTGAGTGTCTGGAAGCGGTTGGAGGATGGATGGCGGCTAACAGATTGAGGTTGAATCCTGACAAGACAGAAGTACTGTTTTTGGGGGACAGGAGGCGGGCAGGTGTGGAGGATTCCCTGGTCCTGAATGGGGTAACTGTGCCCCTGAAGGACCAGGTGCGCAGCCTGGGAGTCATTTTGGACTCACAGCTGTCCATGGAGGCACAGGTCAAATCTGTATCCAGGGCAGCTGTTTACCAGCTCCATCTGGTACGTAGGCTGAGACCCTATCTGCCTGCAGACTGTCTCGCCAGAGTGGTACATGCTCTGGTTATCTCCCGCTTGGACTACTGCAATGCGCTCTACGTGGGGCTACCTTTGAAGGTGACCCGGAAACTACAACTAATCCAGAATGCGGCAGCTAGACTGGTGACTGGGAGCGGCCGCCGAGACCATATAACACCGGTCTTGAAAGACCTACATTGGCTCCCAGTACGTTTCCGAGCACAATTCAAAGTGTTGGTGCTGACCTTTAAAGCCCTAAATGGCCTCGGTCCAGTATATCTGAAGGAGCGTCTCCTCCCCCATCGGTCTGCCCGGACACTGAGGTCCAGCTCCGAGGGCCTTCTGGCGGTTCCCTCACTGCGAGAGGCCAAGTTGCAGGGAACCAGGCAGAGGGCCTTCTCGGTGGTGGCGCCCGCCCTGTGGAATGCCCTCCCATCGGATGTCAAGGCGATGGACAACTACCTGACATTCAGAAAACATCTGAAGGCAGCCCTGTTCAGGGAAGTTTTTAATATGTGACATTTTAGTGTATTTTACATCTCTGTTGGAAGCCGCCCAGAGTGGCTGGGGAAACCCAGCCAGATGGGCGGGGTACAAATAATAAATTATTATTATTATTATTATTATTATTCAAAAAAGGTTGCCCTTAACAACTTGGACTGATATATCTGATATATCTTTCCATTCATTAAGTGATTTGGATGAGGGCCTCCTGTTGTGTTGCAGATTGCTGATGTTCATATTGAGCAGGGTCTTTTCTGAGTTGTTGCCCAGCTTGTAGAATCCTCTCCTTTTGGAAAGAAGATAAGCACCAGCTTGCTAAAAAACATACTTATTGGCCCAAGCATTTGATGGTTGTTGGTTATTGTAGATACTGCTGTCGTCTGGATTTAATGGTAGATTTTATTTAATTTGTTCTGTATTATTCATGGAATCAATTTAATGAAAGGTGCTATAGAAGTGTATTCAATAAATAAATAAACCTCCTTCATGATCAAATTATATCACAGTTCTGGGGCACCAGTGTTCTTGTGCAGGAGATATCAGTTGTATTTGATGGGGAAATGATGATATTAAATTTTAAGTGTCATGAGAAAATGCTATTTATGTTAATCCATTACTGAATATTGCAGTCAGAATTACATTTTTCTTAGAAGAATCTGGATTTTTCTTACAAAAACTGAACTCTGGGTTGTACCCATTGAAATTGTCCCATCATGCAATGGGGCTTTCTCTCCCTGTGCACTCCCCAATTCTGTTCTTGGGGTTCTCCCAACTCTCCAGAACAGATGTGGAAGAGGGTACGTACACAGAGAGGAGAGGAATTTCCATTGCACAGTCAGAAGTCCTTGTGCTGATGGGGTGACTTTGCAGGATACTGCACTATTTCATTATGATCAGCTTTCCTGGTGACTCATCCTGAGAACTAGCTTCCCTGCCTTCAGTACTTGAAATTGTATCTCTAAACATCTTTCTTGTCCTTCAGAAACCTCTGACATAGTGCATCTCTGTCACACTAGAAACTGTAGTGTTCATCATCATCATCATCATGATAAAAATCTGAACTACCGTAATCTATTGGGAATGTTTGGTCAGAAAGAATTTGGTGTTTACATGCTCTTCAGTTCTATAAGTCTTGTGGAATTCAATTTAATACCTATTTGCATATTTTCTTTCTCCTTTATTGTGTCCTGTCACCCCTTTTCTTTCCCTCTGATTTTGAAACTAGTTTTCTTTGCTTAAGAAATTTCTGGTGTTTCTATTTCCATTCCCATTATTTAATAATGCATTCTGTTAAATATTTTACATCACTGAGTTTGCAGCTCTTGAGTGAACCACAAACACATTGTAACATTTGTGGTTTGAGTATGTCACATTTGAACTATTCTACCACCACAAAGGGACGCAGGTGGCGCTGTGGGTTAAAGCCTCAGCGCCTAGGACTTGCCGATCGAAAGGTCGGCGGTTCGAATCCCTGCGGCGGGGTGCGCTCCCGCTGCTCGGTCCCAGCGCCTGCCAACCTAGCAGTTCGAAAGCACCTCCGGGTGCAAGTAGATAAATAGGGACCGCTTACCAACGGGAAGGTAAACGGCGTTTCCGTGTGCGGCTCTGGCTCGCCAGAGCAGCGATGTCACGCTGGCCACGTGACCCGGAAGTGTCTCCGGACAGCGCTGGCCCCTGGCCTCTTGAGTGAGATGGGCGCACAACCCCAGAGTCTGTCAAGACTGGCCCGTATGGGCAGGGGTACCTTTACCTTTACCTTACCACCACAAAAGTGAATTCAGGACACTTGTAGATGGTTTATTTTTAAAAGTCTGTTCAGTAAACCCACAGTCTGAGGGAGGCTTGCGTAAATATTTATTCAATGATTTTAGCTACATGCTAAATTTATAGATGTGTTCTATATATAAACAACATGCAAATGAGGTGGGCAACAAAAGCCTGTGGTTTCTTGTGAAAAATAACACAATATAACACATATATATGCCATATATCTATAATTGCAGGCAAATCTCAATTTGCTAAATCCCAGTTTTTTCAACGAGACTTTCGGGTGTATGATTAGACTTTCAGCCTGAAGTTGGAAACACTGAAACAAAAAACATCAAGGACAAATGCAAATAGGATCTATGCCAAACTTGTTTCTTCCCTATCTACCCGCAGGGACAGGGAGACAACCTGAATATTAGAACTCATGCAAGCAACCCCAGATTCAATCATTGGCATCTCCAGGATCATACAGCCTTTCCCAAACTGGCATCCTTGAGATGTTGGATTCCCATGAGGTCTAGCCAGCATTGTCAATGGTCAGGCATGATGGGAGCTGAAGGGCACCAGCTTGGGGAAAGCAGGAAGGAGCTGGTTCTGAGGCCTTGGATTGCTTGCTGCTAGAGTAGGCAATACTGTGCTCAATGGCTAGATAGTGTGACTGCTATAGGGGACGTTTTGATATTCTAGTTCCACTAACAGAACAAGTCTTCCCTGTCTGTTGCTGTGAGTCACAGAGAACCTAATTACTTGTGTTTTAGGCCTCACTAACCTATAACTGGGACGCGGGTGGCACTGTGGGTTAAACCACAGAGCCTAGGACTTGCCAGTCAGAAGGTCGGTGGTTTGAATCCCCATGGCAGGGATTCCCGTTGCTCGGTCCCTGCTCCTGCCCACGTGAAAGTGCAAGTAGATAAATAGGTACCGCTCCGGCGGAAAGGTAAATGGCGTTTCTGTGCGCTGCTCTGGTTCGCCAGAAGCGGCTTAGTCATGCTGGCCACATGACCCATAAGCTGTACGCTGGCTCCCTCGGCCAGTAAAGCAAGCGCCGCAACCCCAGAGTCGGCCACAACTGGACCTAATGGTCAGGGGTCCCTTTACCTTTTAACCTATACAAAATACACTTAGCGGTAGGATAGTTTGTGCTTTTCTTAATTAGTTTCTGTTTCCATTAAATTGCTGCTAATGTTATTTTGGCCGTACAAGAAGACAGGAAGAAACGTGACAAAGTGGAGGAACAAAAATGGCTGGAGGTAGAAGTTGCACTACCTTCCACTACCTTTTCCTTGCAATCGGTTATCATGTAGGCTTTGAAAATATTTGCACAAGGACAGGTGACTTAGCAACCTGAGAGAAATGTAAATACAGTGTTAAACAAAGAACAATGCTGTTGGATATTCATACATTGAAAAGGCCAAAAATAACCCTAGGTCTCTATAACTAAGACAATCCAGATAATGATTCTATGAAAAGAATTACACAAAAGTATACAGGACGCAGGTGGCGCTGTGGGTTAAAGCCTCAGCGCCTAGGACTTGCCGATCGAAAGGTCGGCGGTTCGAATCCCTGCGGCGGGGTGCGCTCCCGCTGCTCGGTCCCAGCGCCTGCCAACCTAGCAGTTCGAAAGCACCTCCGGGTGCAAGTAGATAAATAGGGACCGCTTACCAGCGGGAAGGTAAACGGCGTTTCCGTGTGCGGCTCTGGCTCTGGCTCTGGCTCTGGCCAGAGCAGCGATGTCACGCTGGCCACGTGACCCGGAAGTGTCTCCGGACAGCGCTGGCCCCTGGCCTCTTAAGTGAGATGGGCGCACAACCCCAGAGTCTGTCAAGACTGGCCCGTACGGGCAGGGGTACCTTTACCTTTTACCTATACAGTTCCTCAAGCTAACTTACTTAGATGCTGTCCTAAAACTAGGCCTTGTTAAAACTACTAATATTAAACTCAACTGAATACTCAAAATATTCTATTTATGAAGCAATAAAAAGAATGATAATGCTGCCCATATATTATATGTGCATTATATGTGAGTGAAAGTTATTAGCAGTGGTGTGCGGTGAACTTTTTTTTGTAGGGGAACAGTTAGGGCCAGAGGCAGCAGCTTGCAAGGCTGATTGAGTTGGGAGCAGACATTGCATGTGTGAGCATCATACCTCCCTCCCTAAGATGGGCAGAAGCTTCTCGGGCTTTGGGAAGGAGGCACCAGGCCACCTGACAGGATGCTGAAGCTCTGCTGCCACCTTCCCAAAGCCAGGTGGGCTTTGAGGAGGTGGCAGGAGTGCTCTTGGACCCTTTAGGGGGCTAGCCTAGTCCCCTAGTCCATTGACCGCACACCACTGCCAATGATATTTGTTGTTGTGTCACATCACGCCCACTGTTGTGAATGAAATTTAGTGCAAGATGCTATTAGGCTTGTCAAAAAGCCACAGTTCCATAAAGCAGCAGGTCAACTGCAGTGTGAAAGGAAAGTTAGCACAGAAGTGCTAGCTCTATAAACAGGAAAACTAACCCAATATTCTCCATGTCAGAATGCACCCTCAGTTCTCATACTTCAAGAATATCAGAACAATAACTTCGTACAATTTCACCCATTCACTTCATTTCTTTTAACCAATTCAAAATCAGGCTGCACCACAATCTATTTCAAGATTCCCTGGTCTTTTCCTTTTCTTTTTTGAGAACGGATCCCGCCCCCTCCAGAATAAGGGGTCGACTATGGTATGACTTAGTACAGTGGTTTTCAAAGGGTGTTCCAGGAGAGGATGGCAAGTGTGGCATGAAGATTCAACGACAATCAAAGAAACATTGAAACATAGTATAGTATAGTATAGTATAGTATAGTATAGTATAGTATAGTATAGTATAGTAGAATAGTATCAAAAAAAATTGCAGAATATGGATAGATAGCTTTTCAAGCACTGTTCAGAGTTGGTTTGTTTGTTTGTTTTGTTTCCCAATGTATGTCCTAAAAAAACAAAAAACAAAAAAAACCCCAAAAAACACCAGTGTGGCACGAGCAAATTTTTATTCTGAAAGTGTAGCCCAGGGGAAAATGTTTGAAAACCAATGACTTTGTAGGATACAATATTTTTAAGTCCAGAGTTCCCAAAAATATCCATCTGGTTTGGTAAGTGAACTCATTTGAGAAGAGAAGGTCCTTTAGGTGTTCGCATCCCCGGCTGTGTAACGTTTGAAAGCTGAAACCAATTCCTTAAACTGGGCCTAGAAGCAAATTGGAAACCAGAGTAACTAGCACAAACTAGCTTGAATATGTGCCTGCATCCCAACACATTGGAAATGTCCAGCAGCTCCATGCAGAGTGAATTGTAGTAACCAAGTCTGGAATATACAGACACATGGACCAGTGTAACAAAGTTTGGCAGGGAGAAGGGGGGAGGGGACTATTATTAGCCAAAGATAGAAGAAGATACACTTCAGAACAACATTGACTTCGTTTTCAATGCTCCCCCAGATTCTTTGGTTGATCAAGATAACAGAGATTCCATCAATCAGGTACATGTTTCTATCAGGTGCATGACATTCCCTTACCCAGTGCTTTTCCCCCTGGAAAAATAGGTGCCAGTAAATGCCACACTATTTAACAACAACAACAACACCAAAATAGGTGCCAGTACTGCGTCCTTTTCAGTACCCTCTGAAAAAAATACAAACTGCCCTTACCAGTATTACGTACCTCCATGTTGTCTATATCACATCCTAGTCTATTCTCCCTCCTCCAATTGTCCACAAACTTCCAGCACTGGTTCAGGACTGAGACAGTTGCTCCTGGAGGCTTATGGATGCTGTTTAACTTAGGAAAGAGGGTCAATTAAATTACTATAACCATAGCTGCACCTAAAAGCCTGTGGACCTGTCTTCACGGTGTTTATTACAGAGGAGCAATGATAGCTCATTTGTTCTGTGGCTTTCTCATCACCCACAAACTATTATTTATATAGTCATGAATTGCCATGTCTATCTGCAACACAGGAGAGAAATTACAGCATGTTGAGGAAAGAAAGGAAAAGCACAGGTCATGACAATGCACTTACTGCTGCTTTCTGCATCACTATAAAAAGAAACAGGAATTTGGACCCTGTCAGAGAATCAAAGACAGGAAAGGCCTATCAGGAAGTGGGCAGAGAAACATGCTATTACCGTAACTAAAACCTCAAGTGGAATTTTACCTCAAGACACAGTAATGGGATTACGCAATCATTCTTCCCTGTCTCTTAACATTTTTGTTTGCATGTTTGAACTTCATGTTTATTGATCGATTAATTATTTTATATCTCACCAGTTTAGCTCCCAAAGATACTCAACATAGTATTATAAAAATTCCTGGGCCAAGTATTAATTAGTTTCCTATTTAAGTAACCCACCTAATCTATAATATAAGACTATAAGAACAACAACATTGCTTTTCCAGATCGGGTCATGTTTCATAGAATGTAGCATTCTGCTTCCGTGAGAGTTCCGCCAGACACCCCTGGGCATCTGGAAGATATCAAGCAATGTTTCATGGCAGGCTGCAACAAAAATAACTATATTTCCAAAACAGAAGCTGACTTTCATATTATTGAAGATTGGCCATGAGAGTATGATGTAACACCATGAAACAAAAGACTACAGTGCATTAAAGACTAAATTAGCCCATGAAACTAAAGAAGCTAGAAAAGTAGGGTATAAATATTTTAGAAAACAATAAATACTTTGACTTTTAACAATGCAGGATAAAACGCAACCAATACGGAATGGTGCACCTGTCTATAATGACCTTGTGGACAGGGGTGAGGTTAGGTAACTTTCAACTCTGTGTTTGAGAAAGGGATGCGGCAGGGCACCAAGATATGGTTTGCCACAGTGTTTGAACATAGCCACTGCTGAAAAAGAACCATAGAATCGTAGACTTGTAGAGTTGAAAGGGACCACAATGATCGTCTAGTCCAGGGATAGGCAACCTAAGGCCCGTGGGCTGGATGCGGCCCAATCACCTTCTCAATCCGGCCTGCAGATGGTCCGGGAATCAGCATGTTTTTACATGAGTAGAATGTGTACTTTTATTTAAAATGCATCTCTGGGTTATTTATGGCGCCTGTCTGGTATTTTTACATGAGCAGAATGTGTGCTTTTATTTAAAATGCATCTCTGGGTTATTTGTGGGGCATAGGAATTCATTCATCCCCCCCCCCCCCAATATAGTCCAGCCCACCACATGGTCTGAGGGTTGGTGGACCAGCCCATGGCTGAAAAAGGTTGCTGACCAACCTCCTGCAATACAGGAATCTTTGGTTCAGTGTGGGGCTTGAACCCACAACTCTGAGATTGAGAGTCTCATACTCTATCAACTGAGCTATCCCAACCAAAGTGTTCCTGTATTAGAACATTTTGGTCTTTCCAGTATTTTTGGTCCTTCCAACCTTCATTCTATAAATTAAAACTATTGTGATACAACTTTGCTGTTACAGAGGCAGATTGTCCGTACACAGAATTAAAATTGAAAGCTATGGGCTAATTTGTTCCTATTAAAATACATGGTTGCATGCTTTTAAAGGGCTGTTTCAGACTTCTTGCTCCATCTGCTGGAGCAAGCACAACACAAGTAGTCACATGTTGCAGTATGCAAAGTGGAAATCCTAGAAACTAGAAAGTGATGCAACACTGGGATTTCATTTCCTTTTTCTTCTCAGTGAATTTTGAATGCTTAATTATTAACTGCTGGAATTTTATTCCTAAATACTTTAGTGTTAAATTGTAAAGCATTTTCCTTCAATATTTTCCTTTGCTTGACATTTTATACTTGCATACAGGAAATGCAACAGTGGTGTAAAGACCAAGGGGCCAATAGCTGCTAGTGAAATAAAATTAATGATCATGATGGTAAGGCACACTTAGAGTACTGCCTCCCTCTACTGGAAATCTTTAAATTATATTTTACTATTATGGTGTTAGCTTGACAACTTCCCATTTTTTTCATGCTATTTGATATATGTGTGTGTATGATTGAAAAATGGGACGCGGGTGGCGCTGTGGGTAAAAGCCTCAGCGCCTAGGACTTGCCGATCGAAAGGTCGGCGGTTCGAATCCCTGCGGCGGGGTGCGCTCCCGCTGCTCGGTCCCAGCGCCTGCCAACCTAGCAGTTCGAAGGTAAACGGCGTTTCCGTGTGCGGCTCTGGCTCGCCAGAGCAGCGATGTCACGCTGGCCACGTGACCCGGAAGTGTCTCCGGACAGCGCTGGCCCCTGGCCTCTTAAGTGAGATGGGCGCACAACCCCAGAGTCTGTCAAGACTGGCCCGTACGGGCAGGGGTACCTTTACCTTTACCTTTACTTATGATTGAAAAATTAAAACTCCAAATTGATTTTTCAGCTCAGATAGAGAGAATTGCAGCATTCCTTTACCTTGCTCTTTAATTTGCCAATTGATGATATTACAGGAGGGGAACATGTGGAAATGTCCTTAAAGTATTGACAATGTAGGTAAATAAAGTTGTGTTTAATTAGTGTTTAGTGTTATGAGGTTTTTTTGGGGGGGGGCAGTCTGGATGAAACTCTGGGTCTCCTTTCAAACCTTGTGATCTTGTATCTGTGAGGGTAGAATATGTAATGTGAAGCTTGCCAAGCCAATTCCGTTGTCAAGGTAATGGCTTTGACTGGCTAGTTAAGTGCCACAATTTAGCATATCCAAAGAAGTTGCTCTGTGCCATAGAATTTATGAGTTGGTCCTTCCTCCACTTCCCCTTACCTACTTGCTATGTAAAAAAACAACAGTGAGAGTTGTGTGCAAGTGCGCTGAAAGCAGGCTGGAAGCTGCATACATAAAGACATGTATTGCTCTGTGCTGGGGTTTGGAGCTCTCCTGGTAAACTAAAGCAATATCCAGAGGAGGGGGCGTGTATTTTACACTCAGGTTGTGCCCTGAGTAAGTGCTTGAAACCCTGGAGTCTGTTGCTGCTTGGAGATTAGGGTTTCGTGTTATTTGATATTCGAGAAAATGAATATTTGAGAAAATGAATATGCTTTACTTTCATAATGTGAATTACACACAATGATAAATAATAAAATGCTGCTTAATCAGATGCAAATTAGTTATTCTGTATTATTAATGGAAAATTAATTATGAAAAGTAAAAATCATTTAAAAATATAAGCCACACTTGGCAGATGGTGGAGTGTGTATTGGGAATTAAGAAATAGACTTCAAGTAAAAGCTTCATTAGTATTCATTATCTCATCGAGGAACCATCGAAAATGCATTCGTAGAACCTAGAGGGGCCAGTTTGGAGGGGAAGAATAATTCAAAAACTTTAACTTTGAAGGAACATTTTCATTATTCAAGATAGCTGTTTATTTACATAAAAAATGAAAGAAAAATATGAGGGGATCTCTGGAAATTGGAAGAGGTACACATAACTCCTTTGCCTATAAAACTTTCAGCTGTCCACCCTTTCCATACTACATTTAAGTCCTGAGAAGGAATGTTTATTATTTAAAATATAGAACAACAGAAACAATGACGCATTTGGCTCATTTCTCCCACATATATGTACCCTGTTCTCACTTATTAATCTCCACCCTACAATAAATGTGGTATGTGTAATGTGTAAATCCTTGTATATATTTGATGGGTTTAAAAGGAGTATAATATATGGCACACCCCACCCACCAGATGTTGCTAGACTCCAACTCCCATAGACTCTAAACACCATGGCCTATGGTAGAGGGTTATTTATTATTTTGTGTATTATTACATTTATATCCTGTCTTTCGTCCAAAAAGTTCAAGGTGGCTGACACAATTTCTTCTCCTCTCCATTTTATCCTCACAACAACCCTGCGAGGCAAGTTAGGCTGAGAAATTGTAACTATGAGTTTGTGGAAGTTGTAGTTCAGCAACTTAGGGAGGACACCCTGTTGGCTATACCTGGTCTATAGGCTGGAAGGATCATTCTCCAAATATATAATTGGGGACCATATATTTACAGATTATATCTCTTCAACTGACTGCTTATGAAACCGTAACCGTCTCATACACAATGGAACCTTGGTTGCCAAATGTAATCCGTTCTGGAAGAAAGACCGTTTGACTTCCGAAATGTTTGACAACTGAGGATCAATGGGCCGGCTGCAAAGTCAATGGGAGAAAAAATGAAAAATGCACCTCAGAAGCCATTTGACTTCCAAGGCACGTTTGAAAACAGAAGTAATTACTCCTGGGTTTTCGGCGTTCAGGTTCCGAACTGTTCGGCTTCCGAGACGCTCGAAAACTGAGGTACCACTGTGTGTGTGTGTGTGTGTGTGTATAAAATGAAGAGATGGACAGAGGGGGAGATAAAGGGGAGGGGGAGTGCTACAAGCAGACACAAACATGTGAGAAAGGAACTCAGAAGGAACATTATTAATATTTATTTATTTAGCACCATTATCAGTCTTTGGCTGATTAATATCCTATACTCCTTTAAAGGTGTTTGTGGGAGGGGGTTGGGGGTGAGGTGTTACTGATTTGTTTTGTTCTTATTTTTTTATTGTGGATTTTGTGTTTTTAGCTTGTGTTTTAATGCTGTGAACCACCCTGAAGGACAAATGAAGGACAATATACACATTTGAAATGAAATGAAATAAAATAATGTACATGGTACTTTACAAAGAATGCAAGTCTGTACTCAAAGGGGCTCACAATATTGAAAAAAGATGCATGTGAGACTACAGAGGAAGTGGGAAATGAAGGCAGACGAAGACAGGGGAATACTATTTCAGTTACTTAGGGTGCTGTTCCCAGATGTGGACAATTGAGCAACCACCAATAATTGCTATTTAGCTTTAAGCAGAAAGTGGAGAAGCATTTCTGCTTCTAGAAATCTCTTTAGTCAACTGAATAGTCCTCCTCTTTCCCAGACCCCCAAAGTGTGTGTGTGTGTGTGTGTTTGGCATTTGTATTGGAACCATCGTGAGGGAAAGGGTTATATACTCCCTAAAAAGCTTGTCTGTAAAGCTTATGGGGGTTTTTTTGTAAGCAAATCACTCTTTAAAAGCAACATTTTCAATTTCTGCACCCGGGTTTGAATTCTAAGGTCATCTTAGTTTCCCAATAAGCACAGCTCCCCAGAAGCAAGCTTGTTGAAAGCCATTGAATGTCCACACAATATGTAGGGGAAATTGCAGTCATACCTAACTATGCATAAGCGCTAGTTAGTGTATGAAGGGGTTAAGACTATATTTCTAGACTCAGCTAGGCCATGCCCCCTCTTCTCTGACGAGGGAGGAAAATCTTGTAACTGACCAAGGAAGACATGTCTAAGCAAGCTCAGACCACATGTTTGACGCTATCTTTCTGTATATTCTGCCTGTGTTCTCCTTGCTGCTTAGATAAATGCATGAACCTGACCTTTGGAATGTTTTGTAAGTAAAGAATTTTAAACTTACTTAACAATGTATGATTTATTCATTGCAAGAGAGGCAGAAAGAGGGGAGTGTTTATGCAACCAAGTGGGATAAAAGGGTCTAACAACCTATATTTCCATGTTCAAGTATTGCTAAACCTTTGAGAGTTTAAACTGTGCTACTGGGGGCTCTCTTCTGCTGGACAGTGAGCTTAGCCCGCATTTTGAATCCAGGCACCTATCTAATTCTTTTGTTATTTACCCCCCCCCCACATGGGTAAAATGGTTCATATTTACCCCCATGATATGGCCACTTCCTAAGTTTGTGCATGCTAAGGAATGAGAATTGCTCATGGTAATCATAATTTACCTAGTCGCTTCTAGATATTTTCCTAGTGTGATGAGCATCAGTTTCACTAAAGTAAAGGTAAAGGGACCCCTGACCATTAGGTCCAGTCGTGACCGACTCTGGGGTTGCGGCGATCATCTCCCTTTATTGGCCGAGGGAGCCGGCGTACAGCTTCTGGATCATGTGGCCAGCATGACTAAGCCGCTTCTGGTGAGCCAGAGCAGCACACGGAAACACCGTTTACCTTCCCACCGGAGTGGTACCTTTTTATCTACTTGCACTTTGACGTGCTTTCGAACTGCTAGGTTGGCAGGAGCAAGGACCGAGCAACAGGAGCTCACCCTGTTGCGGGGATTCAAACAGCCAACCTTCTGATCGGCAATTCCTAGGCTCTGTGGTTTAACCCACAGCGCCAGCCGCGTCCCTCAGTTTCACTACACCTCCAGAAATTAATCAGAAAAAATTAGCTGAACAAACTCAACAGGATAAGCACTATTGGCTACATGAGAATGTTTTTCTCCTGCATCAGCATTAATCTAGCAATGACTTTGGTATTTCAGTGCATCAGCAATTCAGCTAGGCTCCTCCTGTGACTCATCAAACTGAATCCTGGACCCATGCCAACGTATCACTTTTATCCTTAGCCACTCCTGTTTCCATAACAACAAAAAAATGAAATCAAAACTTGGCAACACAACAGAGGTAAGGTCATTAAACAGCTAATTCACTTACAGCTAAGACTGAACTATAAACTGTACTTTCTAAATCTACATAATAGATCAAAACATGTCTGAGAGACCTTTACATTATCAGTTATTAAAGCTCTTTGATTACTTTGGCCACTCACTAACACTGTGGTTATCAGCTCAAGGCCACCATCTCAGGTATCTAATCCAATTCTCTCTTGGTCTTTACATAGATTTTGGTCCAACAGCAGGCACAGAAATTTTGTCCAGAAATGGTTAATTAATAGCTTACATGGGTTACTTAAGTACAGTTAAGTGAATAGGTGTTCCTGCTGAATATAAAAAGTGGCCCTTTGTCGTCTTCTATATCAGTCTCGGGCTTCAGTGTAAACCATTGTTTCATACTTGACATTTCACTTTAATTGTCTGAAATGGTTTCATTGCTTTTGATATGGGGAATACTGGTGATTCTGTGCTTAATGCTATGGCTTGTTCTGGGAATAAGGAGGAGGTAAGGAGGATTGTTTTCATATATTATTTTATGAAGTTTTCTTCTCTGTTTAAAATCATAATATATTAGCATTTGTGTTTGTTAATTAAAATTAATGAGATATATTTTCATATATTAGTAATGTGTATAATTATATAACATATGTATAATTTTATAAAATTAGTATGTTTAACAAAAACAGTCTGGTTTAGTGGTATCTAGTTTATTTGTTTATTTATTTAATGATTCACATTTTATGTGTACATGCTTTCCAAAAAATTTGAGATGCTTCCAATTACTTAAACTAGGCACATAATAAAGAAAAGGAACAAATGCATGCAACATATCTGTGTCAGCTAATTAATTATGTGAATTGGAATAGAGAGAGTCTAATTTATCAGAAGTGGCTAGCACTGTTGTTCCTTTTGTCTGCATAATGTAAACAGGATGCATTGTCATTATCCTGTTTCTGTTTTTTGCTCGTTAGATTAAAGAAAGAGAGATGAATGTTATCTCTGTGTGCTTTCTATTGAACGATAAGAAGTTGTACTACTAAAATGTAATCTGCAGCAGACATCCAAATGGAGGAATATATCCAAAGACATAGCAATTCAGCATGTGCTTTCCGTTCCTTGCCCCAAATTACAACCTTGGTTCAAATATGAAGCTCTAAGTGTGAAAGAAGCCAACAATAATTTGTTTATCTTTCTTTGATGGGTTCAGATTATTTGATTGCCCATGAGATTAATGATCAGTAACGTTCCACAATACTGCATTAAATTTTCCCTACTTGCTGTTTTACTTGTGCATCACTATTGATGACTGGATGAGGGAGAGAACACATCTGTGTAGGCTTCTAAAGATTCAACCAGGCTGTTCAAGGAGGCTTGAATTAGCAATAAAATGTGAATGTGGACATGTGCATTGGCAATGCATGCAAGCAGATACTTTTGCACGAGAATCTTTGCTCTGAAATCAGAGCAGTAGTTGAGTAGTAGATATGCAGAACAGTCAACACAGTTAAAGCTGGCAGGCTTGATTTCTACACAGACGCACACACAGCAGCAATACTAGTAGATCTATTGTTCCAAAGAGCAAACAAGGCAGAACACTCAAACCAAACAGATATTGCATCTATTGCAGCAAACCAGCTGCCAAGTCTGGGCTTTGCAGACTCTCAGAGGTGGCTTCCTTCACATAGAAAATACATTTTAAAATACAGATTTATATCTCAACTCTGCCCAACACACATGCATGCTCTGTAATATTCATTTGGTAATAAAACTTATCCAGGTAAACATATTTTGCCATGAACTACAATTTCTATTTAAAATAAAAAGACACACCAACCAAGAGTAAACAAGGTAGAAATGATATGTTTAAAAGCAAAGGTAAATTTCATCAAATTTGATTTACAGTGTGTCTGATGCATTCTCATTATCAGGGCTACAACAAGCTTCTGTATTGTACCAAACTCATTATTTGCCAGTTATCTACTGCCTTCTTAGTGCATTTATTACTCAGAGGAGGGCAATTCCTTCTAGCAGTGATGGATGTGTGTAATAAATAGATTCTTGCGCAGCAGATTTGAAGGTCGTATATTAATTTACAGCCATAATCTTCACCATGTATATATTGCCTCTTGCAGACGTCCAAGTGAGCCACCCTTGGAGAATGGGCTACTGCCGTATCTTGGCTGTGCTTTGCAGTTTGGCGCTAATCCTCTCAACTTCCTCAGGACAAAACAAAAAAAATATGGTCCCATTTTTACTTGCAAATTGGCTGGAAAATATTTTCATTTTCTCACTGACCCCTTTTCATATCATACAGTGATGGGACATGGAAGACACCTGGACTGGAAAAAGTTCCATTTTGCAATCTCTGCAAAGGTAGCATTTAACTTTACCTATTAAAAATATTCATGGTCTATCCTTCATCTATACAGACACCAGAACTATAGAATATGAAATAAAATCAGCAGCAACAAAATATGTACAAAAATAGACTACAGTGCTACCTCGGGTTAAGTACTTAATTCGTTCTGGAGGTCCATTCTTAACCTGAAACTGTTCTTAACCTGAAGCACCACTTTAGCTAATGGGACCTCCTGCTGCTGCCGCACCACCACAGCACAATTTCTGTTCTCATCCTGAAGCAAAGTTCTTAACCTGAAGCGCTATTTCTGGATTAGTGGAGTCTGTAACCTGAAGCGTATGTAACCTGAGATATCACTGTATTGGGCATCTTAAAACAACATAGCAAGCTAAACAAATATCAGTTTACTGAACTTAAAATGCCCCAAGAAGGGAGAAATACCCGATATAAAAATTGTGCCACCAAACAGCAAATTTGAGCTGACATTACAAGTGAGATGTAGTTTGCATCACAGGCCAAACTGGGGCACTTGCTGGGCCAAATTTGGCCTAGGGCCCGGAGGTGCACCACCCACCAGATTGAAATTGACTCTTACTTGAAATGATCTTTACTCAGACTAGTAACAGTGCAGGCTTGGCAGCAAGCCCAAGCTCCAGAAGTCAAGTTTCCAAGGTACACGAGCGAGACCAGAAGTTCATAACTGAATGGAAGCTATGAATGTGCCCTGACAGTTGAAGTGCTCCTTCCACCAACTTTTAAAGATCTGGAGTGAGCTCTCTCACAAGACTATCTCACACTATGATACTACCACGTCTGCACATGGATGCTCCATCTGTGCAGATGTGCCTGATCCTACCTATGATAGTGGCACCTGGTTATTGGAGACAAGACTGTGTCCTGCCCCTCTTCTCCAGCTTTAACGTCACCTTGCCCTGATCAGCCTCTGTCTCTGACTGGTCAAATCTTCCCAGTTCCCTGCTGAGGCTCTGTGCTCCACGAGAGGAATGGTGGAGAGAGCCAGCCGATCGTCTACCCCTTCTTTCTCATGTGGAGTCATGTTAGCCATCCAGCCCTCCCCCTCCCCCATCTGTTCCTCTGTATTTCTCCTTCTCCTTTTCTTTCTGGGGCTGCCAAACCATGCCAGATCCTAATGGAGCTAAGGGAGATCCTTCTTACCTTTTTAAAGGTAAGAAGTGGAGCCCAAGGTTCTCATTAAGTTGTAATTAGTTTCCCTTAATATCCATATCTCAATAATATAACTGTCTCCACAATGAGCCTTAAATCCTTCCTTAATGTACATGAAAATTGATTTTAGGTACATATTTAAATGAATCAATACTGGTCCATTTAAGAAAATTAAGCTGCAGTCTTTGTGCACTTACTTGGCAGTAAGCAAGCCCCATTTAAATTCCTAGGCTTTACTCATGAGTAACATGTATAGGATTGTGAACCACAGATTGCTGGAATAGATATTAGTTTACGATATAGTTGCTATGAATTGAATTGTTTTGATGTCTAGGTAATTTTTATTCTAATTTGAAGTAAATGAATACATATTGGCAGCAACAATGTACAGATTAACATTCCACCAGATGAGTCTTAAAAAGGTAAAGGTACCCCTGCCTGTACGGGCCAGTCGTGTCCGACTCTAGGGTTGTGTGCCCATCTCACTTAAGAGGCCGGGAGCCAGCGCTGTCCACAGACACTTCCGGGTCACGTGGCCAGCGTGACAAGCTGCATCTGGCGAGCCAGCGCAGCACACGGAAACGCCGTTTACCTTCCCGCTGGTAAGCGGTCCCTATTTATCTACTTGCACCCGGGGGTTCTTTCGAACTGCTAGGTTAGCAGGCGCTGGGACCGAACGACGGGAGCGCACCCCGCCGCGGGGATTCGAACCGCCGACCATGTGATCGGCAAGTCCTAGGCGCTGAGGTTTTACCCACAGGGCCACCCGCGTCCCGTTAGATGAGTCTTACCATGACCTAAATCTGATTGATTCAGACTCCATTTCCATCCACGCTAACCTAGATTAAGGCCCAATGAGTCCAGTAGGGCCTTCTTCAAAGCAAGCATGGAAAAGAGGGTGCCCTCAGTGGTACTTATTTCCAGTCAAGTATGCTCTGGATTACTGGTTCAGTGTCCATTATCTTCTATGAAATTTGGAATGTTATTATGAAAGCTGAAGTACATTTCTACAGTGTGTGTGTGTGTGTGTGTGTGTGCGTGCATTGCTCAGTATTGGTAAAAGCAAGTTTGGATGGTTAATTGGCTTCACTGTCCTCCTTAAAACATAAACCGTCTTCACCAGACAGCTATTAAGATGATGGATTTCGTAATCTAGAAGAAAAGATTTAGGATTACTCTCAAATTTAGTACTTAATATCATTTTGCCATCCTCCTTGGCAAAACTACAGCCTGTTTCAACTCCTCTTAAAGACAATTACAAGGCTTTAAATGGATACTGGAAAGGGGTTCTAAGTGGTCATACTTTATCTGTCAACATCCATCAACATCCATGTAATTTCTATTCCTGTACTAAATTATGGAGAAAATATTTTGCCCCTGATTTCACTTGTAAATTATTCTTCACTGAGGGCAGCATCCAAAGCGCTGCAGGCAGTTTTCTGCTTAGACACAGAAGCTTTTCAGCTGTATCTCAGGATGCAGCCTCCCAACAAAGGCCCTCAGAGGTGGAATGCTTTTCATAAATGGTACCCTATGCGATGCAAAGGGCTGTGCCTGCCTGCCTGAATAACTATTTTGCTCTCACATGCCAGCAGGCAGAGGTGTGGGCAGGGAGAAGGGATCAGATAAATAATAAATTGTGATGGGTGGCACTTAACATTCCCAATTTTTTCACAACAGGCATTTGGACATGGTAGTATTGACCCAGATGATGGAAACACCACTGAGAATATACACCAGACCTTCACCAGAAACCTGCAGGGCAATGCCTTAACCTTTCTCACTGAGTCCATGATGGAAAACCTGCACTATGTCATGGTAGAACCAAATGCATCGAGAATTGACTCCAGTGACTGGGTGACTGATAAACTTTATGAATTCTGCTGCCGTGTGATGTTTGAAGCTGGGTTTCTAACACTGTTTGGCACAGATTTTAACCCAGTGGGCCATGACAAGGGCCTTTCTGCCAACCAAGAAGCCCACAGAGCATTTATCCTCAGTACCCTGGAGAACTTCAAGGCATTTGACCAAGTCTTTCCGGCCCTTGTGGCAGGCATACCAATCCACCTGTTCAAAAGTGCCCACAGTGCACGAGAGAAGCTAGCTGATGCTCTGCTCCACAAGACCCTTAAAAAAAGAAACAACATCTCTGAGCTCATTTCCCTCCGCATGTTCTTCAATGATACTCTCTCCACTTTTGATGAAAAGGAAAAAGCAAAGACCCACCTTGCAGTTCTGTGGGCTTCACAGTCTAACACAATACCTGCAACCTTTTGGACTTCATTCTATCTTATTAGGTAAGTAGCTACATTTCCCATGCTATAGACTTTGGCTTACCATTTACCAGATGGAACGTAACATGGTGGACATGTCGCTGCTAATGAGCTGCATTTCCCCGCACTGATGATGGACAGTGCAAGCCTAATGATGTCTACTCAAAAGTAAGTCCTATTGAATTCAATGGGGCTTACTCCCAGGTGAGAGGGATGAAGACTGCAGCTTTATTTCTTTTGTTCTTTTTACCTCTCCCTCTGCTATCCCAGAGTTGTCCTTAGTTATGGTAGCTCCATGTTCAGAAGCGATGCACATCTAAAAACTAGATTCTGGGGACAAACAAATACAGTGGTACCTCCTGTTAAGAACTTAATTCATTCCGGAGGTCCGTTCTTAACCTGAAACTGTTCTTAACCTGAGGTACCACTTTAGCTAATGGGGCCTCCCGCTGCCGCCGCAACACGTGATTTCTGTTCTCATCCTGAAGCAAAGTTCTTAACCCAAGGTACTATTTCTGGGTTAGTGGAGTCTGTAACCTGAAGCGTCTATAACTCGAGGTACAACTGTAATTGAAGATGGCTATTGCCCTGATGTCCTGCTTGTATATTTCCCAGGAGTGGGGACGGGCATGAGGGTTCGGCCAAAAGCAAGTTACTTAGGTAAGTGTTACATGTTTGGAGGGTGTGGTTCAAAGTGGTCATTTCATACTGAGTTGGTATGAAAGACAACATTCAGTGCTAGGACCAGGGTACCTAGAGCAGCCAATCCCAGCTTGGATCTTTCAAAGCCTCCAAGATATAACTAGATGATCATGCCATCCTTGATAATTCAGGCCTGCCTGCAACTCTCCCATGCCTTTGGATGCACCTACAGACAGTGACTCGCACATTCTTTTTCTTGCACTAATTGCATGGACTAGATTATAGTGATAATTGTACTATGATTTCAGTATGCCTTTTTTTTAAATTTCAGGAATCCAAAAGCAATGGAAGCAGCTATTAAAGAGGTGCAAAGAGTGTTAGAAAATGCTGAGATAAAGATAGACTCGACCAGGAAACCTATTTCTTTGAACCGGAAACAGCTGGATGACATGCCTGTATTAGGTATAGTTGCTTAACCTGAATCCTCCACTTTTACATACTAACGATAAAATAACATATGCCAGTATTTAGGAACCATTATATTATTGAAACTGATCAGTTCTCTAATGCTCTTAGTTACAATCACGTTATGTGACAACAATCAGTTTCTTTCTAACTACACTAGTGTTTGGTGGAAGCATACAAATTCCAAGGAATTTTGTTGTTCTCCCCATTGACTTTCTTTTATTTGTGTCCATCACATTACTTTGAATTTTGCAATCTGAGCAGCAGCACACCTGTGTATACTGTATCTAGGTTGAAGGTTTCTTTTTCTTCCTTTCCTACACAGATAGTGTTATCAAGGAAGCAATAAGGCTCTCCAGTGCATCTATGACAGTCAGAGTTGCTAAGGAAGATTTCGTTTTGCAATTAGGCAGCAGCTCCTACAATATCCGCAAAGATGACACCATAGCTCTTTATCCCCAGCTGTTGCATTTTGATCCAGAAATCTACTCTGATCCCCTGGTGAGTAATTGACAGCTTCGAAACAAAGCTGCGCACATCAGCAGAATTGCCTTAATGCTTGCAGCCAACCACTTGACATCAATATTGTTGCCTCTTACTGCACACAAGTGCTGGTTTTTTGCTAGATGAATTCCAGAGCTCTTTAAAAGGCATTCTGGAGTGAAGCAAGGAAGGAACATTTAGCAGCAGCAGTTGTATGCCAAACAAGCAGAAACTTTGGTAAAAAATTATGATTAAAAATGTTCCCTCTCCTTTTCCAATTTCATGAGCACAAAAGAGTTGATTAATACTTTAATAATTACAGAACTGCTAGCTGTAATTTATTTTGTATTTCAATAATTAACTCAGATGAATTTATTTTATCTTTATTGAAAAAGAATGGTAGAACATTTGGCAACTCAAGCTTTTGGAGGAACTCATATACAAATCCAATTTAAAGTATTAAGGAAGATGAACACACATTAATATTTCATTTGCAAATCTGAAATAATCTTATGCTTCCTAAATAATGTTGAGTTTAAAACTGCATTATTTTGGACTTTTTTTGCAGACATACAAGTATGACCGCTATCTTGAGGAAAATGGAAAGGAAAAGACCACTTTTTACCGCAATGGTCGCAAATTAAAATATTATTATATGCCTTTTGGAATGGGACTTGCAAAATGTCCTGGAAGATTACTGGCCGTTCATGAAATTAAACAATTTTTGACTTTATTGCTATCTTATTTTGAAGTGGAGCTTCTTGACAAGAATGTGACATGCCCGTCTTTAGACCAATCGCGAATCGGACTTGGTGTTTTACAACCTGCAAGTGACATTGATTTCAAGTACAGATTAAAATGCCTATGAATGTGTGGAAGAAAAATGTTGTTTGTGTATTTGGTCCCCACAGGGATAAAAAATTTCATGCAATGATGGCAATGGAATGCATTAGGAAGAATAATGAGGGCTGGGAGAAACTAGGTTGCTTAATACGGTTTGTATAGAAAATGTTTCCTTTTTTATATAGGCTCAAAAATAACAAGAAATACTATACATATCTAATCTACTCTATGTGCTACTGCTGGGTCTCCAGTGGAGCTTTTGAGTCATAGTAGGGGTGTCAATGTGAGGAACGTGTGTTCAGAGAACAGTTTTGTGCTGGCTAGTAAGAACAAGAGTTTTGTGCTGGATAGTAAGGAAGAGACCAGCAAATCCACCTGTATATCTCGCTGCTGATTTTGAGGCCTTTGATTTTTGTTAGGATTGAGAAGGGGAGAGAAAAAGCATCCAGGCCTTATTGACACCATCTTTTTATTTTGTGTTTGCTTTTCTGCTCAGTTGCTTCTATAGACAAGGGGTGAGATGCTTCTTGCTGTGGATACCTGTAGGCAACCATTCATAAGTATTAAAAAATACTGCTCAGGATGAGAGCCTGAATGGATTGCAGAATAGGGATGAAAGGTCTTAAGTTGCTCAAAAGTCCCAGCATGAGTCTGTTGTCACAGAGTGGAGCCCTCCTTGCGTGAGAGGCAGAGGGGGAGTGAGTGGGCTGCAACAGGTGAAAAATGGGGTGGGAACTGTTGCTTAAACCAATGGTTGTTTAATCTGTTTGAATGTTCTGTGTTGTTGTTTTTTACCATAGGTATTTGGTTAAATATATGTATATATGTATTGCAAGTAAGTAAATAAGTGACCAAGCTTTTGAGCTGACGGAGAGGTTACTTTATCTCTTTCTGTAGAAGCTGGTTGCATAATGCCGCAAACAAAACTTGCAGACAAACAGACAAAAAGGGGTTTTGATTTAGCGTCATCAGGGCAGTTGGTACAAAACTTGTCCTGATCTTTGGAAGAGGATGAAATGCTTATGCAGGCAGGGATGGTGCTTATTTAAGGCTACTATATGCTGGCATTCAATATTCTTAAATGTATCATGTTCCAACCTTCACATTTCTCCAAATGAGGTGTGTATGTGTACATTGTTTATTTCTGTTCATTACATTTTCTTCAATAAAATATCTCAATCACTTTTCAAAGGTGTCTGATCAATCTTGTGAAATATATAATCAAGCAAATAAATAAATAACTCAGCCATGGGGATGCAAATAATGATCTTGGGCGAAACTCAGAAAAAGCGCTATCCTTGCTGATGAGCAAACAGCTGGTGGGATGTTTTGCTTATAATCATATAGCAACACTGTCAAAGAACAAAAAACAGGGTGCTTACAAAATACCATATTTTTGGCTGGGATTCAACCACATACTGGCAAATTCAGGTTGTGCAATTAAAGTTGATTTTGAGGTCTCGCACAACAAATCCACTTCTCTCAAAAAAATGTTTTTTTTTTTGCGATAAGGAAAGTGATGAGAAAAAGCACTGGAAAGTGTGGGATAACAGTTCCTTGATGCACTGAAATCAGATGAAATGCTCAGTAAATAGGCTTACTGGAAGTAGGGATGGAGAACAAATTTGACTCAGTTTGTATTTAAAGGCAAATCTACCTAATTCGCAATTTTCAAAACATGATTATGATCCAAAACACAGTCTTCCTCCAAAACTGTCACTCTCCAAATGGCTTGTAAAATGTGTATATTTGTCAAAACCACATACAAAAATGTGTTTATTAAACTTTCAATAAAGACAGTGCAGTGAAATGATTAATTTTCATTAAAGCTGCTCGGCTGGTGGCAATGGCCGCAGCTGCGTTTCAAAGCACAGAAACAGGAATTTAAAACTGGCAAAGCGAGAAAGCCAGCAAACCGAAATTGCTCATCTGCAAGTGACCTTAGATATTGTATATTACAAGAAACTGAGCACACTATTACAGCAAAATATTTTAAAAATATGTACCATGTTCTCTCCCTAGAGCATAGATGTCAATGTTTCCCTTTTTAAAAGGGAAACTCCCTTATTCCGAATAGGATTCCTCGCAAGAAAAGGGAAAAGTTGACAGCTATGACCTAGAGTACCAATAGACAATAGTAACCCCACTCTGGCTAATTCCCATCTGGCACCTGACCCTTTCATCTTTAAAGTCAACAGAACTACACCAGTTTGCCTAATATGAAGAACGGAACCCTCCTGTTTACTTAACCTGCAATAACTTCAGTTTACAAGGCTCTTCTGTCCAAATTACCTGAGAACATACAAAGGCTTTTTCAGTGCAATTCATGAAAAGAAGACCAACAGTGTCAAAGTCATCTTTTAACTTATGAACTAGCAACATAGGCCATAATAATCTGCTTATTAATTACTGATACATAGATGTTTCCTAAGTTCAACTGGACACTGACTTCCCCAGTTGCAATTGGAAGGAAAATTCCCAAGCCTTTTACATGGTTTATGTTTCTTATTTCCAGGCATTCCCAAGCCAATGCTTCTGGGAAACACAGAAGCAGGCATGTATTTATGTCTCATTTTTCTGAGAGCCCTCTCATTTTTTGCCCCCTAGCACTTGATATTCAAAAGGCACTAGTGAAAAGGTACTATTGTAGTGTGGATAGTTCCTATTCAGGGCTACAGCCAGCAAGCCTCACCCACTTCCAGAATATTCCATTACATCCCTCCTCCTCCTCTTCAATTTTTCCCCAGTCAGTCAGCATTCCATGCACATGGACCATGATCTGTCCTCAATACGCTGGTTTTGGTCTCTTCCCCTGCTCCACTTGAGTTTTCCACCCTGACGTGGTTTTTTTTTTGTGCTTCTGCAAACCTTGGGGCTTCACCCCCACCTCCAAAGCCTCCTGGTACCTCCATCTTGTGTGCAGATGGTGCCATTTTGTGTGCATAATGCATTCACTGTCTGTCTATAGGAGAAGTGCCTGAGAACTTGCAAGCTCTGCTTAGCTAATTAATAACAAACACCACTTGGCAAACATTGGAGGAGAGCTATCACTTCTTTGTGGACTTCCTTCAAACCTCTGGCAGGCCACATTAACTAGATAACAGGAGCATTAACTAGATAAGCCAGGGGTGGTCAGATTTAGCAAAGCCACAGGGAGCACCCTGTTTGCCCTGTAGCTCAGTTACTGCACGTGTCCTACCACTATGTGTTGCTCTCTGAGCAATGAATTGCGAAGGGACCAGGAAAAGCTACACTGGCAGAACTGCCCCCCACAGCAGTAGGAAATTGTCTACCACAAAAGTCTACAGAACCTTTACTATAACTAATGAAAGAATATACCACTAGTTACCTATTAACTCTGGGAAAGAAACAGAAAGCTCCATCCGTGGGTGTTGTTGTTTAGTCGTGTCTGACTCTTTGTAATTGGGATTAAATCTAAATTTACATTTCCTGGGAAACATCACAACCATTTTTGACGAGGGTCAGCTCTGTCACCTGGCCTTGAGTTTTGATTGGCTAGAGACCTCCTCATAGAATCGCAGAGTTGTAGAGTTGGAAGAAACCACAAGGGTCATCTAGTCTAATTCCCTGCAGTGCAGGAATCTTTTGCCCTATGTGGGGCTTGAACCCACAACCGTAAGAGTCCCATGTTCTAATGCTCCACCAACTCTGCTGTCTCATGACCTTCCTGAGACCACGCAGTGGGGAACTTAGGTGCTCTGGACCTATGTGCAGTGAGGAGGAGCGCAATCCATCCAATCCCCTGTGGACTTCAGCACAGTAAACAGGCTACAAGAACTGCCTCAGAGCACACACAGTGTGAAAACTTGGAACATGCCTTTTGCAAGTTTGTTCTATGCAGGTGTTCTATCAAGCAGTCTTTATCTGAATGCAAACACTACATGGCAAGTATGACTATGGGGACGCAGGTGGCGCTGTGGGTTAAAGCCTCAGCGCCTAGGACTTGCCGATCGAAAGGTCGGCGGTTCGAATCCCTGCGGCGGGGTGCGCTCCCGCTGCTCGGTCCCAGCGCCTGCCAACCTAGCAGTTCGAAAGCACCTCCGGGTGCAAGTAGATAAATAGGGACCGCTTACCAGCGGGAAGGTAAACGGCGTTTCCGTGTGCGGCTCTGGCTCGCCAGAGCAGCGATGTCACGCTGGCCACGTGACCCGGAAGTGTCTCCGGACAGCGCTGGCCCCTGGCCTCTTAAGTGAGATGGGCGCACAACCCCAGAGTCTGTCAAGACTGGCCCGTATGGGCAGGGGTACCTTTACCTTTACCTTTATGACTAGCAAACATTAAAGCCATCTCTGGGCTCATTGCTTCTTCAAGAGAATTGGGACATACAGTATGCAGACATTTTTCAGGAAAAATCTGAACTCAGGAAACACTTGAATGTACTGCCTTTTTACAGTGGCTGAATGGCGTGTGCCCAGGCAACTTTTGAAATGTCCTGTGGTGGAAAAGTTAAAGCACCCTACCTTGTTTTATTTCAATCAGCAATGGGAACCTCCACCCCACACACTAAATTAGGCCTGGCACTGGGCTGCAGCATTCTGCACTAACTGGGGTTTGCAGGCCAAGTGAAAGGGAAGCCCTACACACAGTGCATTGCAATAATCCAACCTTGAAGTCCCCAGTGCCTGAACTAAAGGGTTCAGCCTCTCCCATCCCAGGAACAATTTGTAGTATATGTAGACCCAGTACATTTTTCCTGCTCTTTCTATATGGCAGGGGTGGGGAACCTCAGGTCTTAGGGCCATACATGACCCTCCAGGGCTCTCTAGCCAACTCAGGGGACTCACTGCAGACTCTCTCCCACTCAGGCCACACCAGACTGCTGGCCCTGCTTCACACCTTCCTTGTGTGTTTTGCTTGGCTAGGTTATGCTCCCAAACTGTGATAATGCCTTTTGCATGCCTGGATCTCCATGTGATCCAAGCATGGCTGGATGTGCTGAAACCTCTGACTTTAGGATGACCAGAATAAAGGCTACTGCTCCACCCAGTTTTGCCTCTGACCTTGTCTACCTATGCAGCTCCCAGAAGGTTCCCCAGGAGGGGCTGTAGGCCTTCAGCCGAAAACGATTCCACACCCTGTCACAGACTTCGTATCAAATGCAGGGCCGGCCCACTTAGGAGGCAAGGTGAGGCGACCATCTCAGGCGGCAAAATCCACAAGGGCAGCAGTTCCCGATGTAGATCTTTCCCTGCTTGTTCCTGGTGTATTTTCCCTCAACCCTTCTTCCCTGGTGGGGAGGGGGGCACTATTTTGTGGTCTGCCTCAGGCGCCAAAATGTATTGGGCTGGCCCTGTCCAAATAATTCGCTCCATTCCAACAGCTTACTGTTCTTACATTCTCCTTTAAAACCAAGTACTCTAGCTTTGGGATGCGGGTGGCACTGTGGGTTAAACCACAGAGCCTAGGACTTGCCGATCAGAAGATCGGCAGTTTAAATCCCCGCGACGGGGTGAGCTCCTGTTGCTCGGTCCCTGCTCCTGCCAACCTAGCAGTTCAAAAGCACGTCAAAGTGCAAGTAGATAAATAGGTACCGCTCCGGCGGGAAGGTAAACGATGTTTCCATGCGCTGCTCTGGTTCGCCAGAAGTGGGTTAGTCATGCTGGTCACATGACCTGGAAGCTGTATGCCAGCTCCCTCGGCCAATAAAGACAAATGAGCGCCGCAACCCCAGAGTCGGTCACGACTGGACCTAATGGTCAGGGGTCCCTTTACCTTTATTCTAGCTTTCTTTGTAATTTCACATCACGGGTTTAGTTGTACATTGGTTCTCGAATTTAATCCATTCTGGGAGTCCGTTCGACTCCCGAAACAGTCCGAAAACCAAGGCACAGGAGCTTCCTGCAGCCAATCAGAAGCCGCGGAAGCTACGTCGGACATTCGGCTTCCAAAAAACGTTCACAAACCGGAACATTCACTTCCAGGTTTGCGATGTTCGGGAGCCAATTTGTTTGACAACTGAGGCGTTTGACTACCAAGGTACGGCTGTACATTTAACACACTGTCCACTACACCATCCTTACTTGGGCTCAAACTACACATCTTTTAACCTGAAACTATTGCAATGACATAGGCAGCCCAATTTAAAGAGCAGAAAGGGAGATTGCAGGTGAAATGTGAGGAACACTCTCCTTGCTTGCTGCTTAAGCCTCTGCAGCCCCTTTGCTTGTGTGCTTTTATCCCAGATTTATTCACTTCTGGGATCAGATATGTGAGGCCTCAGGTGAGGAAAACCCCATTGCTTTTTCTCCCAACTCTGCTTTCTATGTGCTTGGGGCAGATTCAAGTTCGAACACAGAGATCTGCCACCGTGTCATGTGCCTCAGGCTATTAACATCAGCTTTACAGAAGAACACATATTTTACAATATACCAGATAAAGTGTATTGTCAGTAGCGAGCTGATAAGCAGTCAGCCTTGAGTATAAACAGTCAGCCTTGAAAATATAGCCTTGACCAGCACTGGTCAAGGGCCTTCAGTATCTTTAATCACTTGTATAGTAAATGGCACCATCAATTATCCTTGAACCTTTGAACAACAGAAGTGATTTCCATTAAATAGTTGCCCAGAAATATTACAGTACAAAATATATTACATTAAGACACAGAGATATAAGCAACACCTTACAGATATAAAAAGACCTTGATTATTGAGCCACACGTAGTTGCCAGGTGATTGAAACTGAGGAATTCTTAGAATGTACTTTATAGAGTATTTGACTGAGAAGCCAGATAGATGTCCATATTGAATTAATAAAGTTTTAATCTTAGCAATGGATGAAATCAAAAGAGCTACATAAAATACAAACAAACTTTTATGTTGTACACCAGACACGTCCACCTCCCAAAAGACTGCTGAGCTTTTTTAGGGAGGAGGAGCTTTTTTTTTACAACGGTAACAACTATTTTCGTTTTCAAACTAGTTGGCAAAACACCCATTTGACACAACGGAGGAAAAGACCGATGGCATGAGGCGGGAGGGGCACTTAACCTCCGCTGCTTATCACTATCACAGTTCAATAGGGATCCTACGATCAACTGCGATCATCATCCAGGGATTGTCCAGTCAATCACAGTCGACCAGTTGGACATCCCTGTTGTACACCAACCATTTCAGAACACTTAATGCCTGAATTCTTACTATGAAACCTGACTGCTGTTGCCAGAGGTTCCATAGCAAGACAACAGTCTGGTTTAGTACCTCTTCCAATTTTAATGTAGCCATTTTCAAAGGCATTTAGCCTAATGCTGGCTATGCTTTTATAATATACTTTGTGAACCGTCTTTAAGAATCTACTTCTAAAATGAAACCATTCTAATGCTGCAGTTTAAAAAGACCAGTTTAATGAATCAAAAGCTTTCAATGCATCTACAGTAATTTTAAAATAGCTAAAGGTATTCCATGTTGTTTGCTATGCCATATAATATTTAATAGTCTGTGAATTGGATCTGATATTTGCCTACCCTTAATATACCACACTTGATCTTGATGGACCAATGATGGTAGGATTGTACTCAAGTGATTAGTAAGTACAGTGCTACCTCATGTTACGGACGGGATCCGTTCTGGAGGCCCATCCATAACATGATAAGCCTGCAACTTGAAGCGCAGCACGTGTGCAGGTGCGCAGTGCGATTTGGCACTTCTGCGCATGTGGCGAAACCTGGAAGTAACCCATTCCGGTACTTCTGGGTTGCTGCGGGACACAAGACGAAAACACGCAACCTGAAGCGGACATAACATGAGGTATGACTGTACAGCTATGAATTTTTTTATCTTGATTTAACAAATTGATTGGTCTATAAGAGTTGACAACAATTTTGTAAGAAAAATTATTTGAGATGATCTCACCATCACAAGTTTTATTGATTTCATCTTCAGTAATTCTAGAATTTAGGAAGATATTTTGTTCTGTAGATAATAACTGATATAAGTTTTTTTGTGTCAGATTAATTTGTAGGGACTGGAGAATATAAAGATTGCTAAAATGTTTTAAATTCCTCATGAATTTTCCTAGTATCAAAAGCATGTAAGTCATCTGTGATTATGAATTCTGCCATTTCATGTCACCTAATAAAATCATGGAGGAGTGACATGCAGGAAATTATAAGCATTGCTCCCTCCCTCTCCCATGCTATTTATTCCTGTGTATGCGTTTCATGTACAATCTTAAAGCACAAGCTTAAGTTCCTGGATATTTTTGAATGAGCACCCATAGAGTCATACTTGCCACACATGATATCCCATCATTAGTAGGCAGCTTCTTTAAAGTACCCTGACAGTGGTTTTAAAGAGTTTCATGGTTAATAGGCATTTGGCAGAGAGGTGATCAGCTGACCTACCTTCTCATGTCACTGTAGCACTGTGACAGGAATAAGAAATCACATTGACACAGATGTCAAAGAGGCCCTTTGGACAGGGGAGAATGCTAAACCAACTTTATTAAAAACTGAAATTGATAGTAATATGCAACATTCTACTGAAGTTGTTAAATAATTAGCAAGAATTCAGCTGAAATATCCTTCTTATCCAAAAAGCCTGCCTAATTTAAAGTTAATTCTATTTAATTTTTTATGCTCATTGCACTAACAAGGGCTGTGTTCATCTACATTAATGGTTTTGCAAGAGACTAAAGGTTGAAAACAGCCTCCAAGCTGGATGGCACCTTTTCATGTAGACTGGCTTAAATCCAAGTAAAGCAGTACTGGTTAATCATGGGACCAATGCCACTTAACAATTCCTATCCCTGACTAACTGATTTATCAGTTAATCTTCTCCAGGTTTAGCTCAGAAGAAATCATGAACACCAAATTCTGCAAGTCACAAATGCTGTAATTTGGATTATTTCTAACTTTGGTATTTGACCAAAACAAAATGCCTTATAATAATTGATAATGAAGATATTCTCTCAAAATGAATTTAGCCAGAAATGCTTTAAGGCATATGAGGTAAAGTTCCCTTTTGATAAGCGAGAAAGGTAGGAAGTTAGGCCTCAAGGGTTATTTCAAGGTAAGGACCTCTTGAGAAGCTGGCTGGCTGCTAAACCAAGAAGACCACACTTATTTTTATTAAAAAAAAAATGAATACATTAATAAAATATCTAGTGAGTGACTTAGAAAAACAGATTTTGTTTTGGTTAATGTAAAGCAAAAACTTTACTTTACCTGCACTGTCCTCCATCTCCAGCCTTCACCACACAGCTTGGCTTGTAGTAGAAATGAAATGTTAAAGGTGCTTCTGTCCTGTCTGCTTTTAACTGTTTGCATCCCTTTACAAAAGCTTCTTTCTCCTAACCTCCCTTTGAGTGGAGACGAAAATTTAAAGAGAAAGTTAAAGGGACTATTCTCCAGTATGACTGGTTTTCACCGCTTTACTGTTTGAAAAGTTAACGAGCTTGTTGCTAACATTTTACAAGCCATGCCTACTCAAGTTAGCATGGGGCTTTGAAAAAATGTTTTTTTTAAATTGAAACAGACACTTTGTTAGTTAAGGAATCCCACCCAGACAAATTTATCTTCAGTTTCACCCCACAAGCAGCCAATTGAAAACATTGCTTTCTTTCCCTCTCCTAATCACATTACAGCACAAGCCTATAAGTGTCTGCAGCTGGGCTGTATTCTAAGTACCTCAGAAAGCCCCAAGGCTGGAATTTGAATTGCAAAAGGAAGAGGTGGTGGTTCTACCCACTTTAGAAGCACCAGTAGGCTGAGGATGGGCAGAAGAGGGAGTCAAATAGATCTTACTTGGCGATGTTAGGAGCAGCAGCAGCAGCAGCAGAATGCCTCAGACCTCTACACACACACTCACACAATATTCTCCTACCCTTGTGTCAGGTCCCGGGGCATGGAATCTTGGGCATGTACCTAGTTCATCTGAATGGTAACACTTGGGTTACAATGGGTTACACTCAAGCACCATTGTCTTCAAAAAGTTAACTTAAAACCCATTAGCTGTGTTGTGGTTCCACTTACGTGTTCCTCAGATTCACAGCAGGCACATACTCAGACACAGGCACATTTCCACTTTTTTTAAAAAAAAGAAAATGAAATATGAAAAACATGTAGAAGCCATATAATTAAAACATTCTTTTTATTGATTACCACAGGAGAATTTGTAATTGGGTCAATCATGCAGACATTAGATTTACAAAATCTTCCCCCAAGTTCTACTAAACCTTTTCAAATATTTGTTTGAAATGTTTGTAACTCTGAAATGTATATATATACATGTGTGAATTTCAAGGGAAGCTGCTATACAGATCAAAAGGAAAAAAACATGGTCGACCAACACAAAATTAGTCAGAAAAAATATTTATAGTTAAAAAAAACCCACACACCAATTTTGACGTAAGACACACTTCTTTTAATGTATCCCCCTTCTTCATTTTTGCTTTGAAAAACAGCAACAAGCTATACTGGAAGTGCCATTTTTCATCAATCAAATAATACTGAGCATGAGATATATAGCTAAAGGTTCTCCAAAAAGACTACTTTTCTAAAAAGAGTCTCAGGATTCAAATTAAGCCAACTATTAAAAATCTGTATAGAAATGATATTGGTCAAATTGTCTTTATGTTAAAACTTTAAGTTACTTTAAGCAACATATTGGCCAGATATTTGAATACGATAAGGTGCAAATTGGACTTCTATTTAAGCAGAGACAGTGGCGTCCCACCATATATTGTTGAATTCCAAGACATAAGAGCTGCACAACAGGCCAAATATCTCACTAGCACTAGATTAAAGAATGTGTTTATATTATGCTAGATATGTGGAAGACAACCTATGAACAGAATTGTCAGGGAACTGCCATCAGAGCAGGTGGTGGAAGGGCTCAAGGAGGTTAGGAGAGACTTAACAGCAGAGGAAGGAACCAGCAGGGGGAGAGAAGGAGATCCGAGGGAAAGGGAGTCGGAAAAAGGGCTCTGGGACACTTCCAGCCAAAACAGTGAGGAGGTTTCAGGACCTCCTATAGGGACACCCACACCTCGCCAGAAACTGTCACGCCGAGAGTCCAGAAGACGCGTTTCCGTTAAGGAGCTTTTATGTTGGAAGAGATTCCGCAAACGCCCACTGTCGGATTCTGCCAGCGACTGAGGGAGCCATGCTTAAGGGCTCCGCTAAAGACAGAGTTTTGCTAAGCTGAGCAAACCCTGAGGGACTAAGCTTTTACGCACAAGCAGCTCATCATCCCATCACAAGAATATTTCCAATATTTCATACGATGGGGCATACACATATCTCAGCTGATAAAATAGTGCAATCCTGTTAGTGTCTATTCAGAGGAAAATCCCAATGAGATCAATGAGCTTGCTCTCAAATAAAGGAGCATAGGATTGCAACCCTAAATTCTTAATGGCTGTTAGCTGATGCAGCATAAAATTCTTCCACAGTTCAAGTCTTACCAGAAAAGAGGCCCTTTCTCTTTCTACAAAAATGGCTTCTGCACCCTTATAAATTACTCCCAACCCTCACCTCACCCCCACCCAATAAAAGAAGTACTTGAATTCACACCAGTTTATACAGGCTGTTTTGAAAGAATACAAAAATCAATTAATATTTATTAGCATATCTCTGAATTCCAATTCAGACGAATTATCACTGGAAGACAGAACAGTACTAAATGCCAATTGATCCATTAAAGTGGGAAACGGTTAGTTTTCCTCTGTCATTTTTTCCCCTTTCTCCTTGGAAGCATTGTTGAGGAACAATATGCAACATTATCCATTCACAGAAGCGATATTGCACTGAAAGGCTCAAGATTTACTTTAGCTGCTGAAGAATCACAGTGTTCAGAATATCTGATTCTTGTAGTGTCAGGCTTTCATCTGTAAGCTCTTTGTGTGGAAATGTAGTCAGAAGCACAAAGTCAGTGGTGGCAAACAAAGGGCGAGACTGGATAATAAAGTTCCGAATATCTATAATCCTATTGACAAAAGTATAACAATGTAGATTTTAGTCTTTGGATCAATACAATATGCTCTGCACTTTAAAAACAAACCACTCATCAGCTCCAAATACTGCAATAAACTTCAGATGACAAGTTGTGATAATCTGGAACTAAGATCCAATGTTTCAGTACAGTTAAACAGTTAAGCTTACCTATGGGTATGATTAAATCTTTGTATTAAACGACTTCCATCTGCTAGCCTAATCTGAATCTTAGTTGTTGGCACAGAGTCATCGACCAGAACCACAGCATCAAGGAAGGATTTTTCTTCTTCCTCTGGGGAAGATGGTGTACTGACAATCTCAGGTGTAAGGCTAAAATTAAGAAACAAGAGAAATAGCTGAAAGACAGTTGAAATGTTAAAGACTTTATCTACAAGCCAACCAGTACCACTGAAGTCAATGGGGCTTACTTGCAAATGAATGTGTCTACAAAGAGAGTGCAAGGGTGCCTTCTAAAAATGCTCTCTTGCCTTCCTCAGTACCTTATATAATTCATCAAAACGTAATTAGTTAAATTTTGTGCTATTGCATTTGTTTAATACAAAGAAAAGGATTTGAACTGGATGTTAAAAACATTTCAGTCGTTTAAGGGACTGGTTATAAGTACAGTGGTGCCTCAGGTTAAGAACTTAATTCGTGCTGGAGGTCTCTTCTTAACCTGAGGTACCATTTTAGCTAATGGGGTCTCCTGTTGCTGCAGCGCCGCAATTTCTGTTCTCATCCTGAAGCAAAGTTCTTAACCTGAGGTACTATTTCTGGGTTAGTGGAGTCTGTAACCTGAAGCATCTGTAACCTGAGGTACCACTGTAAATCTACACTCACAAAATATAAAATAAAATAAGAACATACGTAACTGTCTTATTATGCCAAGTCAGACCGTCTAGCTCAGTACTATATACACTGATATACAGCTGCTTTCTAGGGTTTCAAACCAGTAGCCTTTGTCAGCAGTACCCTGAGATGCTGAGGATTGAATCAGGGATGTCCTGGATGCAAAGCAGATGCTCTACCACCAGACCCATAGCTAGGTGATCTTGCGCCCCTGGCAGAACCGTCCAAATTGCGCCCCCTAGCTACGGACAAATTAGCTCTTCTTTGCACCTCTCCACACTTCTAACATTGCATTTTGTAATTAAGCACAGTGCCAATTATTGTATAATATGTCAGAAAGCAGTAAGAAATCTCAACACTGACAGAACATAGTGCTATTGCATATTCTGGACCAGTATATGTAAACTTCCAACAGCCATAAAAAGATGTTCAGACATGCCCTTCTGCAAACAGAAAAAGGCTCTGTCTGTTAATGGAAGAACTACCATTCCAGCAGAGGGAAGGCAATTTTCATCAATTCCCTCTTCAGCTCCAAGAACTACAGTAGTACCTTGGGTTACAAACACCTCGGGTTACAAACACTTTGGGTTACAAACTCCGCTAACCTGGAAGTAGTACCTCGGGTTAAAAACTTTGACCCAGGATGAGAACAGAAATCGTGCAGTGGTGTTGTGGCGGCAGTGTGAGACCCCATTAGCTAAAGTGGTACCTCAGGTTTAAAACGGTTTCAGGCTAAGAACGGACCTCCAGAATGAATTAAGTTCGTAACCCGACATACCACTATACTTACAACATAGTTCCAGAGGGTCCCCCAATCCTCTGGAACAGTTTTTCAAGAGGAAGAAGAAACTGACAAAATAAATTCCTAGTCCTTTTCCTCCAGCAGAGTGTCCTTGAAGCAGAACTCTGCTCCAGGGAAATCTAGATCCAACCCAACATCCATAACCTGCCAGCCTTCAATAATAAAGGAAACCAGTTTAAAACAGCAGAGCAATTGAAATGTATTTCACTTAGCAATACCAGGCATATAATTACCATTAGCTTGGAGGAAAAAAGCTCCAAACGAGGAACAGCCCAATCTTATGCATGTTTACTCAGTCCCACTGAGCATCCTTAGTCTAATTGCTTTTGTAAGGTAACCAAACACAAATGCTAAGATTAACTTAAAAGATTAAAACAAACTGTTGGAATGGGGTGGCAAGTGAGAAGCATATAGTCTGCATAGCATGCAGAAGACCTATAGCAGGGGTGGGGCACCTGCAGCCTGTAGGCCAGATGTAGCCAGCAGGGCCTACACTTTCATCCTGCCTCCCCTTCCACTCAGCAATGAATTGCTGTTTGTTGGGCAGGGGGAGACCCTTGTGAGGAGACACAAGGAGGAGAGTGTTAAGCCCCGCCCCCCCAACATAGCAGTTAGGCAAAGTATTAATAATAATAATAGGTTTCACAGCTGCCAGTGGAAGCTATTTTTCCAGTCTAATTGCTGCATGGGGTAACAAGAGGTGAGAAGGAGGATGTAGTTGGGGAAGAGAGACACAGATAAAAGAGGGGCAAAAGAAAATGGAATGAATGCATGTCAGAGGGCAATACAGTCAAACCTTGGTTGTCGAACGTAATCCATTCTGGAAGCCCATTCGGCTTCCGAAAGGTTTGACAACTGAGGCACGGCTTCTGATTGGCTGCAGGAGCTTCCTGCACTCAAGCGGAGGTCCCGTCGGACATTCAGCTTCTGAAAAACGGTCGAAAACCAGAACTCTTACTTCTGGGTTTTCGGCGTTCGGGAGCCAAAACGTTCCAAAAGGGAGGCGTTTGGGAACTGAGGTTTGACTGTAGCTCTGAGCCCTGTTCACTACTGGTATAAAGTCCCCAATAGATTTCTGAGGTAATGTGGTTTTCAGCAGTGGGGTGGGGAAGATAATAGAATGGCCTTTGGTATTTTATATTCCAATCATCAACTGTATCAATGGCAAGAATACAAGATAATTGTATTTTTATAAACCAAGGATTTTGAAAAAAATTAACCTTCCAAGTTTCTGGCCTTCTCCACTGAAAGCTTTGAATCTCAATCTAGGCCTTACATATTCCTGCTCCTGGTGGTCTTCCATATCCAGATTAACTTGGCCTCCATGCACCAAACGTTGAAGTTCTGCAGGAATCTCTCTTAACAGCAGAAACAAAAGGGAAAATATCCAATTTAAGCAAGTTTATTGATTTATGCAAGAGCATAAAGAGCAAGTGATAAAACTGAAAAGTATTCAATTTTGTCTGGATCACGTCATTAAAATATGAAATAATGATAACAATACAGTGGTGCCTCGCAAGACGAAAATAATCCGTTCCGCGAGTCTCTCCGTCTAGCGTTTTTTTGTCTTGCGAAGCATCCCTATTAGCGGCTTAGCGGCTTAGCGCTATTAGCGGCTTAGCGGCTATTAGCGGCTTAGAAAAAGGGGGGAAAAGGGAAAAAACTCGCAAGACTCGCAAGACGTTTTCGTCTTGCGAAGCAAGCCCATAGGGAAATTCGTCTTGCGAAGCGCCTCGAAAAACGGAAAACCCTTTCGTCTAGCAGGTTTTTCGTCTTGCGAGGCATTTGTCTTGCGGGGCACCAATGTAGTTCAGATCCACTACGCTCTAATCTTCTCTGTTATCAGCACATACATTCCACAATGCAGATAAAATGGCTTGTTTAAGATATAATCCTATACACGCTTACCACAGAATAAGAACCAAAGAGACTTAATTTCAGTAGACATGTATAGTATTGTGCTGTTAATCAGGCATACATAAGAAATGCTACAGGCAAAATTATGGCCAGGAAGGGGCAGGGGGAGAAAGGCAAAATTATATGTACTTCACTTGCTACATGTTGCAGCCACAGACTGAAAATAAAAGACTGTCTAGAAGAGTCATCACAATGTTACAGGGCTGGGTATTCATATCCTATTCAGTGGCTGAGGATGATACAGCCCCTAATAAGAGAAAATCCTTTTTGGTACATTTTTAATACAAAAAAACCTCTATCAAAACCAACCCTTTCCATAAAGCAACATATATAATAAATACGCTTCCTCACGTGTCATTTATGGGATATATGGACTTCCCTGGTAATTGTGATCTATTCCTTTGATCTGGAAACAGCTTGTTTTTGGTGCCAGCTGGTTGCAAATTACCATCCTTTCCCTAAATATTTATGCTTTCTTTATCAAAATGGTCTAGTGCTCCAAATGCTAAACCCTCTGATCCTGAGACCAATCTCTCACTCTTAAAAATATAAAACTCTTCTTCAAGCAGTTCAGCTGGAGATTTGGGGAGGGAATTGCTCCCAGTTCAAGATGTAAACAGCCAAACAGAAACATTTCACCAGAAGAGCTGGTTGTGCCAATACCTCTACAGGGTGAGGGCGCCATGTTGCCTTCCTCAGACCTAGTGCAGGAATGGGGAACATTTTACAGCCTGAGGGCTTCATTGCCTCATGGGCAACCTTGAAGGAGCTGCATCCCAGTTGTGGGTGAGGCTGGAAAAAAGAGATGCAGCTCTCACCTTTGTAGAGTAGGCTATATTGCAGCTAAGAGGCTTATCTCTTTATCCAGGTACGCAGGATGCATTATCATAGTTCAAGGCTACATTTCAACCAGGAGAAAGCACTTGAGGAGGGTGAGGAATGGGGCTGGTATGGGACACGGCCTGGGGATGGAGACAGAGGCCTGGAGGGCCATGTTCAGCCCCTGGGCTTGAGGTTTCCCAACCTCTGCCCTAGTGGACCCACAGCCTCCTACGCTCCATCGGAGTCAATTACTACTAAAGCAAACTAGGCCACTATAAATTAAGATGCTCCTCTCTTCAGAGGCAGACAAAATAGAAGCTGCAGCTCTATTTGAGACTTGGTTGCTGAAACAGTATCTGAGGTCAGGTCTTATGATCTAGCCTGATTCCTGCATGGATCTGTCTAGGGTACCACTGAAGCCTTGCCTAGGTACTGCTAAGGCCATCACTTAAAACAGAAGACCTTGTGGAAAAGGGAGTGTTCCAAACCAAGCAGCATCTCTTTAATTGACCCTAGGACTTCTACTTAGCTACTGAGGCTTCTTGGATTTCCTCTCCAGCTGCAGTTTCTTCTACTGCACTGGAAGCAATGTATTCCTATAGTCACAAATACCATAAACTTACCCTCTTTTAACAGACTCAAGAAACTCTGCATTCACTGGATCCGTGTATGATCTCAGCTCTCCATCATCTAAACTAAAACCGTTCCTCCACAGTTTAAGTAAAATTTGAACCTATGAATAAATCAGATGTACTTTGAAAATGTAAAAAAGTAACACCAGATGTTTGATCATTATATTCATCTTGGTTTGTTTTCCAGTATTATAATATTAAACATTCTATTCAGCTATACAGTCATACCTCGAGTTGAATGTGCTTTGGGTTGAGCGCGTTCGAGTTGTACTCCACGGCACCCCGGAAGTAACGGACCGGTTTCGCCGGTCGCACATGTGCAGACGCTCAAAATGACAACACGCGCATGCATGGAAGCGGCGAAATGCGACCCATGCACACGCAGACGCACCGTCGCATCTTGCGTTCCGTTCGGGATGCGAACGGGGCTCCAGAATGGATCCCGTTCGCATCCCAAGGTACCACTGTAATAATAATAATATTGTTGGGTGGCTTCCAACAAAATATTAAAATATAATAGTCCATCAAACACTAAAAGCTTCCCTAAACGGGGCTGCCTTCAAAGAGTAGACCCATTAAAAGTAATGGACCCAAGTGAGTTATGTCCATTAATTTCAATGCATCTACTATGCGTACTATGTGTAGAACTAACATTGGATACAACCCATAGTCTAAAAGGAATGTGTTGCACTTGCCTATGAATTTATGCCATCAGAATGTAATCAAAGACACATTAGCTCCAACTCAGTGTCCAGAAGAGCTCTGCTGTGCCTCTGTAGCTCTTTATGAGCAAGGACTGCGTCACTCTCTTCACTGCATGGGAATTGTCAAATGAAACTTATGGTTCTATAAAATTATTTAGGTATATATTGATGATATAAGGAACAAGCTATTAGGATTTTCTCTTGCAGTTGGGTATGTTATATGTTACGCAGACAGGGTTCCTCAAGTTAATTATCTCTTGCATGTAACAGGAAATTATGTTCATCGTATTTATACTTACATCTTGTCCAAACTGATTTTCTCCATAGATATATTCAGAGCGCTTCATAGTTGACTTCCCCAGTCTGTATCCACCACCAGAAAATGACTAATAAAATATTTAAAATACAGGACTGAGTTACAGAACTGCAGTAACTACTTGCATTTATTTTAAACCAACTGACTACTAGTAATTTTAACAGATCACTATTTAGTTAAGTAAATACTTTGTAAAATATGCACTCTGCAGCTTAGAAAGAAAGTTTTCACAGGGTGGGGGGGGAGATCTGGCAAAAGTCAGTGACAACAGGTTTAATCTTCACACAATTAAGTAATAAGCAACTCAAAACAATATTTTTATAGATAGTAACACTCTTCTCTTCTGGTGAGCAGAAAGTAATTTCCTATAGAACACAGAAGAACTCAAGCATGTCAAATGATTTTGTTTTGATCAACCAGTAAAACAGGATCTGAAAGCATAGTTTGAAGTGGGATTGCAAAGTATGCTCTGGAATGCTCAAATTGAAAAGCAAACCAGTGTCCCAGTTGTTACTCCACCTCCAGAAGTTCCTGTTCCACAGAGATAGGAGTAGATTTAAGAAGTGCTAAGCAGACAGAAAAACAAAAAGCAGACAAGCAGCTCTAAACTATAGCTTGTTTGTTGGGAATCTGGAAATTAATAAATCATAGAATAGCAGAATTGGAAGGGGACCTGAGGATCATCAAGTCCAATCCCGCTGCAATGCAGGAGTAGGCAGCTAGCCCGTAGGGGGAATTAAATCTGCAACCTGGTTTGAGTTCTAAATAATGGTTAGCATATAGTATGGGCTGGTGCAATGGCTCAAATCAGGGAAAGTATGAAAAGTAGTTGTCAGGGACATGTGCCAGTGCACACTGTTTGAACATGAACCTGGGGGTGGTCACGATCTACTATATCCAGTGGTTTTCATTTTGTTCAATGTAATGAAATGGATAGTAGTTGCTAAAGTGATATTTACCATATCACGTGGACTAGTTTAGACTTTGTGTTCAATTGTAGGCAGTGTTTCCATACTATTTTCAGTACAAAAGATACTGGAGCCGCACCTTTTCTTTTCACACGACCCTCTCCCATAACCTCCCAACCTGGGAAACTAGCATCTAGTGTTAATTGCTGTCAATTCCTGTCTGGCAGAAAAGCTGTCTAAAGCAGGCAAATATTATGAATTGGAGTACACTTTACCCGCTGCCTCTCTAAATTCAGCTCATGTTTTGTAATGAAAGTAATTAAAAATAATTTTAGAAAAGGAATCAAGTGCTATACTTGTTAAATAAAAGCACTTTTGCATTAAAACAATTGTGCTTTTCCCATAAAAAAAGATTGCATGTACTTACTTTAGCTTTATGACAATCCCCCGATGCTCTTGATACTTCATCTAATGGGACTGCCCCATGTTCTTTTGCTTCTTTGAAAAGTTCAGCGACAATTTTACTGGATGCTATATTATTGGATGAGGCAACAACACTGAGCCCTCTGTATTCTGAATCACCTGAATAAAATCTTTTTTTTAAAAAAGAAAGAAAGCATACAGCATTTGTTGGTCATAAGTATTAAGAAATTTTCCAACAGAAGTACATTAGTTTGTGCAGTGCTAGAAACAGCACTCTGTTTCAGATGGGAAAGTGGCTTAGGCTGTCCCACCCTGCTTTCAACTGTAAGCTCTCTAAGTTGGGAACTTCCTTTGGCAGAAAGGGCAAGATAGACATTTAATAACTTCAACAAGTAAATATAGTTTTTAATTTAGAAATTAAGTTTTTATTTTTACGTACAATATCTAATCCCTGAAGCTTTTTAATGCCTTATATTGGAATTATTTTCACTTCATGTTGGAATCAATATTTTTGGAAGAACCTTACCAGGTAATGTTAGGAAAAAATATTATTCTGGTTAATATCTTCATTTTAACAAAAGCCACCCTCCCATACTATTTAATTTCCTGACTTACTCATATTCTGATTAGAACCACATTACAGCTTATGTGCTGTTAAAAGATTGAGAGAGTTTTGACACAGTCAGGAACACCAAATTTATCTGTACTTAAGATGTCCAGATATTCATAAAAATAATAGGGTGCATTCAATATGCCTTTGAATCTGAGTTGCTGGGGACCACAAGTGGGAGAGGGCTATTGTGGGTTCTATTTCTGGGATTGTAACAGGCATCTGCCTGGCCACTGTGGAAACAGAATGCTGCATTGGATACATCTTTGCTGTGATTCAGCAGGACTACTCCACACAACCCTGGCACAAATAAAAGGGAGCTTCACACAAGGGCATTCCTTGAACCCCATCCGTCCTCAAAGTTTTCTGAAGACCAGAAGATCCTCAGCAACACTAAGTGATTGGGCACAGGTTGCTGCTGAAGAACTGGAGAAATCTGACAGCATGCAAAAATCACAACTGGGTGTTTGCACCTGTGTCAGGTTCCAAGATACAACTGAGATATCATTTATGGCCCACAGACATGCTCTTGAAAAAACTTCCCCTGGGACGAAGAGACGAAACCACACAAAAACAAAACACTGAAGAAAGGTGAAAAATTAGACCAATTATTTCATACTTTGATTTTATACCTCCAACATGTAAGATGTGCATCTTATATTGGATGTTGGTTTAAGGAAGCATATTTTAGAAATAAAGACTGAGTGTATAACCTATTCTACCTGCTGCCTTACAGGGCATCTTCAGAGGAAGAAAAGGCTAAGGAGTAAACTCTAAAAAAAATTTGAATGGAGTTCCTAAGACAGTTGGATGGCATCTTGTACGCCTCCTTCTAGCAAGCCCTACAGTCAAGCTGGTGCCAAATGTATTGCTCTGCTTTCCTTTGGACCACATTAGTGAGGATGAGAGGGCAGCCCTGGCTCTCCATACACACTACCCAGGCTTGCTAACTCAGCAAAAACAATGCAAGAGGCAGCAGTTACAAGTTACCAGTCTCTGCAGCCACATTATTTTCACTTCATGTTGGAATCAATATTTTGATTCTCCAGTGATTTGATTTCACCCCTGGACGAGAACTCCATTGTCTTTCAACACAGACAGATGCCAACAACCACGTATCCTGTCACTATTTCCTACTAACAAAAAAGCATCATCGTTTAGAATCAAAGGAGTTGGAAGGGTGTATTGCAGGGCACCCAGTCAAACTTAAGAGTAACGACTCCATGATGAAAGGTTACAGCATTTGGGACTTTTGTTTTGTTTTCAAGAAAAATAGTCAAATGAGCCGGGAGTGGGTGGGCATAAAATTGTGCATGATTTATGAAAACTCAGCCATTCAATGAAGCTGAATGCTGGAAGACTCAGGATAGACAAAAGGCAGTACTTTTTCCACACAGCACAGTTAAACTGTGGAATTCACTCAAACAAGAGGTAGTGATGGCTGCCAACTTAGATGATTTTAAAAAAGGATTAGACTAATTTGTGGAGGCCCTCAAAGCCATTATACCTCCACTGTCTCTTCTCATGTTAGCTTATGATATTAACCCCACGTTCAATGTGAGAGGATCCGCAACAATTGAGGATGACAACTACAGTGGTACCTCAGGTTAAGTACTTAATTCGTTCCAGAGGTCCGTACTTAACCTGAAACTGTTCTTAACCTGAAGCACCACTTTAGCTAATGGGGCCTCCCACTGCTGCCGCGCCGCCGGAGCACGATTTCTGTTCTCATCCTGAAGCAAAGTTCTTAACCTGAAGCACTATTTCTGGGTTAGCGGAGTCTGTAACCTGAAGCGTATGTAACCCGAGGTACCACTGTATTATTACAGCTGGGGATGATGACAACAATAATAAAAAGACAAGAAAAGTTCAAGGGGAAAAGGAACATAAAAACTTAAACACACTATTTATGAATATTATAAATCAATTAAATGCTTATTTTATGGTACCTTTTGTTATCCTTGTCATCACTCATACTTCTTTCTGGTTTTCGCAAGCTTCTGAAGAAGTCAGCCAAGAAATATTCATTTAAACTTCCATTAATTTTACACCACCAATCTTAATTTTTTTTATATTGAAAATAAATTTGTGATATCCAACCTCTGTAGAGTTCATAGGTTGTGACAGTCAAATCTAAGTTAGAAGACTTGCTATAATAAAGGAATAGCATGCAAATGCTGTACAAGAACCAGTCTACAACAAATTTTATATTATAATCACCTTGCCCCAGTGTTGCTCATCAACTTGCATGCATTTCAGTAGAGCTTATGTAGAAGGTTCTCCATGGCCCTTTGGTTCCCTGATGAAAGACAGCAACTCACACTGCAATCCAATGCACATTTTCTTGGAAGAAAGTACCACTGTGCACAATGGAATTTACTCCCATACAAGTGTACATAGGATTGTGTCTTCAGGGATTTAGGAAGATACTCCTTTACATTTTTAAAATGCTTGCTTAATATTTGCATTTTTGAAATGCACACTTATAGGAACTATCACAGTTAATTTGAACTGTTTGACAGTGTCATATAAAAATAATAAAACCCCTTATTTACCTTTGCACTGGTAATCTCGGATGACTGCTCACTCTAGCTGTTGGTTTCTCAGAATGAGACGGTTGTCTTTTCATTTCATCTTCATACAATCCAGCCAATGCCAGCTATACCAAACACCAGATGCTTTAGTCAATGTCTACAGACCCAAAAAACTAACTGCATGTATTCTACATGTATTCTACATGTAGTTCTCTTTTAAAAGAGAGGTGACTAATTCATACTGGTCAAATATGCAGATCATTGGGCAGGCATGGTTATGAGAACTATTTTTTTAAAAATAACCTTTTTTCCCAATCACATGCTGAAAGAACAGCTGTTTGCCAAGTAAAAATTACTAATGTCACAAAAGAGCAACACTTGATAGCACAACAATTAATAACATTTCTTCATGACAGCTATAAATCCTTTCCTTATATGACTTTCAGAATAAAACAAAAGTATATTTTACTTTCAGAATAAAACAGTATAGTAAGGATAATGTAATAAGTGAACAAGAAGCATGTGCTTAGACACAATGATCTAGCTCACATATTACATAAAACCATTTTTAATTTAATATAAATGAAAGAGAAGCATGTTGGTGCATGGTGCTTCTTCTAACTCCTGCTGACCACAAGTGTGGTGCTGTCTAACGTTGGGCTTATGGTTTGTTTTCAGCATAGTTTGTTTTAAACTATGGTTTAACATGACAAGCAAATTAGGCCAACTTCTACTGACTTCTAGACCAGGAACTGGGGACTACAGCTCTCATCTTCCATGACCATTGGCTATGCTGGGTGGGGCCAATGGTCCAGCAATATCTGAGGGCCACAGGTTTCATTTCTTGCTGTAGACACAGTGGAAGTTAATGATATGTCTAAGCAATTATTCTAGAATATATACTGAAGTCCAAGCAAGAGGCAGAAATATAATGAGCTTTGCTATATAGAATCATAAAATTGTAGTTGGGAGGGACCACAAGGGTAATCTAGTCCAACCCTTTCTTTCACCTAATGTGGGGCTCGAATCCCCACAGATATGTCCCTGCTGTGTTTTTGCATGTGTATTTTTTGCCCTCTCTGTTGTTTTCAATGAATGGTGGATGTGGGTTTGCACTTGGCAAAGATGTGAGAGTAAAAAAGCTGCATGTAATTTACATAATAGATCTTATTAATATCAATACAAGTGGCCCAAAGAATAAGAAGCAAAAATTAAACAAAGAAAATGTTGCTATATGGTTTGTTTCTACACTGAAAACCTAAAGTATTGTAGTTTAATTTTGTTTCCCCGAGTATTGATGTTTCACTGCAATGTATTTTAAAAATCTGGATTAGAAACAACAAACATTTCTATGAAGAGAGCCAGATGCCGTTTCAATGACAAGCTGCTTCAGGGTGAGGGCACAAAATTTAGGGCAAGAACATGTTTTTCATAAACATTTTAATGCTACATAGAACTGTGAAGCCACAAATAACACATCACAGTTTGAGACTTTAGATAAGAGATTCTGACATCGACAGGCAACTCTATATGGCTACCTTGATTTATTTCGGAAAATCGTTCCTGGAGTCTGACCTGGTGTGCAAAAAAAGCACCAACTTGAATTGCTGAGGCAAATATACCGGGGAGCAAGCGACGCTTACTTTTGAAAAGGCATGCAGAGGAATGCACTGTCAGAGCAGTTTCCCCATGCGATTTCATTTCATTAGGGAGTGATGAGGAAACGACATTTCCAGCTCTTAACCTATATTTAACAGTCCCCCCCCCCCCACCGCCCCGGTACAACCCGTGTTTGGCAACACGGCGAGCTCGGCGGAGGTTTTACCTAAGGCAAGGCGTGTCGCCATCAGTTGCGAGGAAAAGAAGGTGCGGGGACAGCACACGGCGGCTGCCAAGAAATAATGCCTGCTTGCTATAAACTCTCCCAGAAAGCGACAGCTCCCAGCTTGCTCTCTTACACAACCCTGGCTGGCCATTCTGGAGCACCTCCACCCTCGGTTTTCAAGGCGGAGCGACTCCCAGGAAGGGGAGGCGACACCGACGGCTCTCTCACCCTCCCCGTACCTGCAGGTCCCTGACGGTAGGGGGCCGCCCGCTTCCACGGGGCCCTTTCTCCCGCCGCATCCCGCTCGTGCCGGGTCCCGTATCCTCGTCCTCTGCCTTCTCTCGCTGCTGCTGCTGCTGCTGCTGCTCCTGCTCGGCGCTCGCCCCGCCGTCCGCCATCTTCAGCGGCCAAGAAGTCTCTCCCAGGAGCCCGAGCTCTGCTCTACGGAGAGGCTCGGGGAGCTGGGCGGGACCATGGAGGAGCACTTCCGGCAGCGCGTGTAGCTATGGCAACGAGATCTCAGGAGCTGGACCACTTCTTCGGGCGCCCCTCGCTAAGCCTCGAACTCGGGCCCCATTCCGTTCCGTGCGCGCGTGCGCAGTCTGTCTTCGTTGCCCCGTCCCTCTCCATCGGGTCAGGTGGTGCAAAAAAAAAAAAAAAAGAAAAAAAAAAAAGAAAAAAGGGTGCAGCGGCCAATCTTGCTTCCGGTTAATAAATGATAATTATTATTCTTTCGCCCCATAACCTCGATCTGCGAAAGTGGCACTGCCACAGGTGCCAAAGAATATTCGTTCTGCACTTGTAAGAAATTGATCTTTTAGTGCGACGGCGCCCACGCTTTAGAACTCCCTTGACTATTGACGTCCGGCAGGTGTCGTCACTGTATTCGGTGCCTGCTGAAAAGATTTTTGTTTAGGCAAGTCTGTTCAGACGTACAGCATGTTGGCAGGTGCTATAAACTGGTTTTTAGCTGATCGTTGATTTTAATTATTTTTGCAAATGTTTTATATTGTTATTTTAAACTGTTTTTGTTGATATTTTTTGTTTTTTTGTTTTTGTAAATTGCTATCATTTCTCTCCAATACAATATCTTGCATCTATCTTTTTTAAACCCTTTTTACAGAGAAACAGTTTGCCACTAGGTGGTGCTGAAATAGCACTTAAATGGCTGAAGGTATTGACCCATTTTACTTTTTTCTTTACCATGTTTGTTTTTCCTATGGCTCACTGAAAATAAGAACACATATTTGCCAAATCAAATTCTTGGTGGTTCAATACCAGAAGGCTGCTTCAGAATTATACACCATTTTGGTTCTGGTCTGTTTGTACTATAGATGTTGTTAGTACTCACTGAATAATTTCAGATAGGCACCCAACAGGTTATGGAGGCTTCCGTTCCTAAAATAAATTGATATTTTACTGCTATCTTGGACTGCAAGGGACACATTGCAAAGGGGAAAGGGTGTGTTTCACAGAGAGGCATTTAACTATTGGGACAGAGAAATCCAGAGGAAATTGGCCCAAAATAGTGGATCCTGTATTGCAAATAACTGATAGCTGATTTCCCATAAGTCTTTGCTGATACTACTAGCATGGGGACACTTTTCAGACATAAGAAGAGTTCTGTGTTTTATTTCATTGTTGCAGAAGTGTATCCCATTTCAAATGAGATAAGCTGTCGACCTTTGCCAGACACTAATTCATTGAGAGGACCTTCTCTGGAAAGACTGTAGACATAAACTTAATTACGTCTAGCAGTTTTGTCAGAAAACGAAACTTCTGCCCTTTTGTAATAGTAAATCACCATCACAATAATACATCTTTATTTTGCAGCTTGGTCATGAAAGTGTCCCATTATATCTTAAGCTAGTATTTCCCACGGTTTGTTGGAATTAATGGAATTAATGGGGTTGTGAACATCACCTGAAATTTATCACATAAGGCGCAGTACAGTTCCTGATTATTTCCTCAACGATTTTGTTCATCCCTGGCTACCAGATGCTTTGATTATTTCATCTTTTAGTTAGACATGCCTATGTGATCCTCAATGGCCACATTAATTAATCTTGCTTGTGGAGATGTTGGAAATACTCAATTCTCAATTTTTCAAATCTCACTGAGGAGGCACAATTCACTTGCTACTTGCCCGTATGTTTGCAGAGGTCTGGATAGCTTCTTTTGGCATTATTTTCTTTTGCTTATATAAGGTCAATAGCCTCTTGGTCAGCACTCAGGGCTACTTTCCATTCTGAAGGTATACTCACCGCTTGGGTGGATGAGGCTATTGTTTAATTACCAATGCTTCATCCACATCTTATTTGATGTCCTCTTGGCTTAAAATCAGAACACAGGATAAGCAATCTGCAGTGGTATTCCAAATGTTTGGGAGATGATCAATTTGGAAATAGAAGTCCCTAAGTCTGATGATCTGCTTACCTATTCTTGAGGTTGCTTGACTTGAACTATGTGTGATAAATGTTAACCTTATATCACAAGAAAGTCCTGAAGTGTTACATTGCCCAGAAGCATGTTAGAGCCTCTTTTTCAATGACAGAACATGTTCTTTTCTGATGCATTAAGCACACTGGAGGCAAACGCAGCCGTAACTTCCCTGCCTCCTTTCATTTGCATCAAAACAACACCCAAACCATAGTGTGAAGCAACTGTGGTTACAATTGTTTGTCTGCTAGTATCAAAACAATCAAGAGCAGGGAATGGGTTAGATGAAGAATGAACACAGTAGAAAAAGAGAGTATGCAACGGTCTTATTCACAGCAACAACCCTGGGAAGAGGCAATCTGCACAACTCTGTTTGCTTATTAAACTACTCCTTATTCTTTTACAGGAAAATTGCCTTTTGAATCGCTTAAAGGACATTAAGTGAACACCAAATTTACCTAGTGGCAGAAACTCACAAAACTCTTCATGTCATCTACCCCTAAGAATGCCAAGATTTGTGATTGGGTTCAAGTGAAATATGAACTCTATGTGGAATATTACAAAGGTGCTAAATAGCAAATATTTCAGACTGAGGACTCTGTTACTTAGAGCTTACCCAATAGGGTTGGAAAAAGATGTTCCAGACACTTCAGGCTGAAATGAACAATTAAAAACTGTGAAGGCTCCTTTATAGCAGATGATGCCCATAAATGGACCATGCTAAAACTAAGCTGGGGTGGTGAACATTTCTTGACATAAGGGCTGAATTTACACTTGGGCAACCCTCCAAGGCTGTGTGTGAGCAACTGAAGTGGCTATGACACATGCACACACACGCATGGCACAGCCACCCCGCCCTCATTTGATCCAAGCAGATCTACTCAGGAATAGGTAACTATCACCCACTCATCAAACAATCAATTTCATGACCAGTGAGGGCAGTTCACATCCCCACCAGTGTGCTGAGCTGTTCTTTCTTTCTTCTTCTTTCCAACACTGCCAAAATTGGTGGGATCTTGAGGGCTCTGTCATGACATAGCATCATTCCCACAGGTATTCTTTAGGTCGGGGGAGATGTCTGGCCCCATTGGCTAAATGTACCTGCCCTCCCTTTCTCCAGAGCCAACTGCAAACACACACACACAGGCTTGAGAAGAAACAGTGGGGTTCTTAAGGATTGGTATGTTAAGGATTGTGAGTTTTATGGGTCACTTATCTGGTCAGTCATGTGAGACTCAAGGTCATATACTCAGCGGTGGGTAATATATCTCCTGCCTCTGAGCTCAGTTTATCAGTCAGGTTTTTTTTCTTTCTGTTTTCCTGTTCTTTGCTTCTGTAACCAGACATGCTATTAGGAGCTGAAGTTTGTGAACCTTCCTGGGGATCCAGTAAGACCTGTACACTTTTAAACCTCAGTAAACTGTTACTGAAGAATTCTGCCGCCTGTGTGTGTTTTACTTTGGAACTCTGCATGGCAAATGGACCAGATGCAGCGGCTACTCTGCTACTTTCTTCCCATGCACTAAGGTTGTTGCATTCAGGCATGTAAACTGTGTGTGTGTGACTGGATTTTGCACCAGCCCTGTCATGGCATTAGTGGCAACAATGTCACACTCCTGGTCTAAATTCACTTTGGAATCTGTTACACACTCTAGAATAGGGGTGGGGAATCCTTTTCAGCTTGCAGTGGCATAGCAACCCCTGCTAGCGCCTGGGGCGGACCAGATTTTTTTAAGTGGAGCCACCAAACTTGTGCTATTTTTAGCAGAGCTGCCAAAACTTCTGTAGCTGATGTTTTGAGGGACGGGCAGCGGCTCTACCCCTTGCAGCGCCCAAGATGCCCAGCAACCGCCATGCCGCCCTACAGCCCCCCATACCACCCTGAAATCCCCCCTGGTGCCCAGTGTGCCATGCCCCCATCTGCCCCTACTTTCTATCCCTATTTTATAAATGCACATTTGGCTTTCCCTTTGTATAATAATAATAATAATAATAATAATAATAATAATAATAATTTCTTACTTATACCCTGCCCATCTGGCCTGGCCTCCCCAGCTACTCTGGGCGGCTTCCAACAGGATATTAAAAACACAATAAAAGATCAAACATTAAAAAGCTCCCTAAACAGGGCTGCCTTCAGATGTCTTCTAAAAGTCAGATAGTTGTTTATTTCCTTGACATCTGGTGGGAGGACATTCCACAGGGTGGGTGCCACTGCCAAGAAAGCCCTCTGCCTGGTATGTAATGGGAATAAAATCGGAACCGTATCTATCTAGCCTGGATTTTGTTTTGTTGGTTTCAATTGTCAAGATTGTTTTTAATTACAATATGATACAGCTAATTCCCCCCCATATCTGTACATTTCTACCCAATTTGCATAATTTGTAAATTTCATGAGTTAAAATTTGTCCTTAAAATCTGAAATGACTTAATTCAAGATGGCAAAAATACAACTGATCTATCCGAGATCGAGAGGTTTCTGTGCCCCTGGCAAAATTGTTTAAATCTTAAAACAGAATGAAAATGTACTCCACCATGGTCTAGGGTTGCTAAACAAAGCTAAAATTTGATCTGAACATCTTATGCAAAGCTGTATTATAAGGCTGAATAAATTAGACAGGTCAGACTTCATTCATTATGTTTGTGTACATGTGAGGTTTAAAGGGTGAAAGTAAAGTCTTCAGATGTAATAATATAATTTAAACAAGTCAGCATCTATGTCATCATTCTCAGTTTGCATTAGAGCAAAATCGTCCTTAATAAAAGGAGTGGTGGGGACTCAACTATGCCAAACTTGTATTTGGTCATGATTAAGTAAAACAAGTCTCAGAGTAGAGCCCTGAATGGGGTTGGGATATATTAATAAGCTATTCAGTGGGCTCACATTAACATGTGCAGTGCTGAATCACCCAATCAAAGAAACCTTTTTATGGGAACCGATAGAACAAGGGATTTACTGTGATAGTTGGAATCTATAACCTACTCATCTAGGTTATTTGAATTTTGTACAATCCTTCAGTAACACCGAAGACCTTTCTCTCTCTCTCTGGCTCTAGAAATTGAACCATCATTCAAAAAGTATGACTCTGATCAGCTCAGCACTGTCAGAAATTCATTTCTGAGTGTTAATGCTGCAAATAGTTTTGGATTTCATGTGGGAGAAAACCATTTCTTAGCAAGAATATTTTATGTTAAAATTGATATATCTACTGCCAAACGTGTCTCTGATCAGGACTCATTATTTCATATTCACACAAATGTAGTATCATTTTTTCAATCAGGGAGCTATCAAACAATAAAATACAAATGCCTGACCATTTATATTCAGTGCACACCATCCTAGTAGCTACATCACCATGGTTTCTGAACACCAGAAATTTATCAATAAGCATTGTGAGATATGAACCTAGTGATGATGATGATGGTGGTGATTTTATTTATACCCTGCCCACCTGTCTGGGTTTCCCCTGGCATTCTGGGTGGCTTCCAGCATATATAAAAACATAAGTCATATTCTATTGATCCAAAGATATGACCTGAATAAGTGAGATACAGAGAAGATAGCCCTTACTACCAATCTTTTAAAACAAGGAACTCAGGTTTAAGGCATTTTTAGTCCCGTTGAAGGGGGAGGAATAGGGGAGGGAGGGACGACTGCATAGACAGCATGCAAATTCAGAAAGCAAGGCAATAAAATAGATTTGAACACAGCTGAGTGTGTGCTTATCTCCAAAGTAATACACTTGATACTGAGACAGCTTCTGAACTAAATAATGCAATCAATTACAAAGCAATCTATTGTGGCCTTGGTGTGAACCTTGGAAGTTTGCATTAGGATTCAATTTGGAAGTTGAGCTTTTCTGTACAGAAAGTAAAGTTTTCTAGACCAGTGGGCAGGGACATGTAAATTAAGTAGAATCACTTTGGATTGATGTGTCTGTTGTGGTTTAATAGAATCAAATGGGTATAAATCTTGTTTGGGTGGAAAGAAGCCGTTAGCTGTTTTAATCAGACAAAATCACCAAATAAAGAGGTACATTTGGACCTTTGTGGGAAAATTAACTTATTCATAAAGGAGAGAATTAATAGTTTTGTTTAAATCACCACAGGTTTGACTTACTCAATCAAGCCACTAAACATTCATTGGGTTTGAATGAAATGAAACAATTTTATTTCTAAAGCTGTTTCAAGGCTCACTATAGAACTAGAATCGAAAGAGCTTCCCAATAGATACTATGAAGAGTACATTTAGAAATATAGCCAAATCATATATACAGTCTACTGCTGAAGTGACTATTTCTGAGCAGTGTAGCTGATTTTTAGAAATATAACATATGAAAAGGAGCCTTAGCTTGTGGTGTTCAGAATGTAAGCTAAATACATACTAAATATATTTGTATGAACTGCATAGTGAAGCAGGTTTTGAGGCATAGATTGACAAGGCCATGTACACATTGGCTCCTGATATTATTGGAAGAGAAATAACCTAACCCAGAAATGTGGGGGCACTTGCACAAGTCTATTTGGAGATTGTTTCACAAACAGGATGTTGTTTCTCTGTTGCATCGGTGGTCATTTTAAAACCTCAACATATTCATAAATATGTATTCTGTAGATAACACTGCTTTTCAGACCTTTGGAAAAATTGTTGATTTCTCACTACCAGAGATGGCATATAATATATTATACTTACAAATGGCAGAAAATTCTGTTCTTGAGGGTATTTGAGGGATTGACTTTTCAGAAACACTCAGCATTGAAGACCTACTGAGAATTTTACCTTGAATTTAAGCCAGTTTAGCTGTCTCAATATCTTTTCACAATGGCTCTTCCTACCACAATGGATAAAGTTCTGTTTCACTTGTAGACGTTAAAAGAGAGTGGGTTGAACTTGAATTGAACACAAAAGATTTGCTCCATATACAAAATGACAGAACTTTGAAAATGTTAGTTGGCATTGTAAACAGCAGCCAGTTCAATAGACCAATGTCATTCTGGCTTCAGGCAGGGGTGATTTCTGAACCGTTTTGCTTGCCCAGATTGATAATCTGTGTCAGGGAAAGGACAGCTTGATAAATCTGCTTGATTTCTATGCAGCTTTTGATATCTTCTTGGACTGGAATGACTCTGTGAAATGGGTGTTGGAGCCTCGGTGTTACAGTGGTTTGACTCATGGCCCGTGGTAGCACTGCTGGACTCTGAGCTTTTGTTTAAAAACAAAAGCAAGTTATCTTGTCTCTGGAGAGTAAAGAAGAAGAAGAAAAAAAAGGAAATCATGTCCAGAAAAACTTCAAAGTATATGCTGGCCATTCCTCCTGCATGTTTTCGGTGAATGAATGAACAAGGCAGTGATGAGTGAACTGCTTTGGATACCAGGTGACAGGAATCCCTGAGCCCTAACAGCAGGCTTCTTGCTTTTCCCCCTTTCGTATCTGCTTACAATCTCCAAAGAGATTTCCTTACCCCCACCCCCACTCCATTGCCTTTCCTTTCTTCATAGCAACCAGTGGATTCAAGTTACAAGAACAGAGATTCCAACTAAACATGGGGAAGAACTTTCTGATATTAAGAGCTGTTTGATGGTGGAATGGTCTCTCTCAGGAGGTTGTGGACTCTCCTTCCTTGGGAGGCTTTTAAGCAGAGGTTGGATGGCCATTTGTCTTGGATGCTTTAGTTGAGATTCCTGCATTGCAAGGGGTTGGACTAAGTGACCCTCGGATTCCCATACAACTCTACCATCTAAGATTCTACAACATGTGGGTGGTTGTTTAAGAATGCCCCCCTTCATGGCAAATACAAAAAAAACTCTACATGGATAAAGTCCAGGCAGTTAACTTATAGTACAGTACAATAACATATATGTCTACTCGGAAGGAAGTCACTTTATGTTTAATGGGGCTTGCTTGGGTATAGGATTCTGGTAAGACTGATTGAAGTTGTTTTTTGTGGGGGTAGGGAGCAGAAAAACACGGAACAAAGATGCATCAGTCTGGTTAAAGGAAGTAGAATCTGATGTCTACAGTACAAGGACCAAGTCCCCTTTTGCAGCCATTGCTCCTTCTAGTTATGCTGAAAGTTACTGACTGGACCAAGGCCCTAAGAGCAAAACCAATGATGAGTAAAGCAAGTTTTTTAAATTTGAAACTGCACATGCTCATAGTATTTTTGTTGCTATTTTTCAAAGCTTTATATGTGTGTGTGTTTTCTAGTGTCCTATCATTTATGCTGGCTTGTGCCAACATTTCTCATCTTTCACTTCCAGCTGAAAACTTGCCTCTTCTTCTGAATGGCCACTTGAATGTTTAAAACAAATGGCTTCTATACTAATGTGTACAAACTGAATAGAGCTTTTTAAAATTGTGCTATTTGCTTTTAATGTTCTGGTATTTTGATTGCTACCCATGCTGGAGTCTTCTGAGGAATAGTGGGATATAAAATAATAAATAGTGTCTCATACAGTCCTGCATCTCATACAAAGCGTCTTAATCCATGGGCCTCTATTACTCATGCAGCTTTTACATACCAGTGACTAGCCAGAACGCAGCCATACTACTGGCATCCAAATGCCATGCATGTATGAGCCAACTCATGGATGAAGAACCCTATAAACAAGGTGACAAGATAGAACTCTGAACAAATTGCCAATTTTTGCATACCCAGAATTCTAGCCAAACTTGTTTGTTTCTCTGAACCTAAATACTCATATCCTCATCAATGGCAGAGCTTCATGCTCTGGCACCGGGGGTGGGGTGGGGGTGGGGCTGGCGTGCGTCCTGGGGGCGTGGCACACCACCTGCAGGGGAGTGGTGCCCAGCGCGGGCGGGGGGCAGCCGCAATGGCACCCCACCGGGATCGCGTTGCCGGGGGCGGTGCATTCCCCCCGCACTCCTCTTCCTCTGACAATGAGCCTCATTCACCAAAGGAAGAAAAGATATACAGTAATCTGTTCTGTTTCTTTCCAAGAATATGTCAGGGAGTTTTATATACTGAGCAGACTTATGTGCAATGGAGCAGTCTCTGCTGAGATGACTGTAGAAAATGTTATCATTAGTTCTGTTGGGCAACAGTATTAGCAGACAGAAAACAGTTGGTGGAAGCCAGGATGATTAAGTCACTACTAGCTAGTCAGCATCGCAAAGCAAGATGTATCCAAAAATATCAATAATGTTGATGAAGGCAGAATGAAGTCGCAGTGCACAGCCAAAAAACACAATGGAAATGAAACATTTCTATTTCATATCAAGAAATCAAGGATTTGCAAAAGTAACCAACTTCACCAAACTCTCCCCAAGCAAATAGCACTTTCTTGATCACAGATATATCAGGGAAATTCAATTATTAACAGCTGCATTAAATGATGTGCTGGCACAATCTGAAGACAAAGGCACACATTGGTCCATAAAATTAGCAGTGCTAAAGGATGAAAAGGAATAAGGATATACACAATGCTGCTGTAGACATCATTCCAGCAGCCTCTAACTATATAACATGCATGGCCCTCCAGGACAAGTTTCCTTATTGTTTAAGGCCACATGGACAACCTCTGAAATGGTTTTGGTATGGAAACTGCTTTAACAGGCTGAGCATCTTCCTGACTTGACCCCCACCAAAAAATTCTGATGGGGAACAGTCCATGTGCTGAAACATTGCACATGTCTTAGTTGCCACATGAAGCAGTACCAATGAGGAGGCTGTTTAAAGCAATCTCCATGTAGCTATTGTAACACAGAGGCTCTGACTGCTTGGGGTTTGGGAAACTAATTATAGAAGATTCCCAGGATTCACATTTCCAGCTCATTAATCTAGAATCTATCCATTCTTGGCTTTCACTCTTCAGTATAAAAGCATCATTGGATTTTTGACAACATTCAAACCTGACAGCAGAGATGGGGTGTTCTTGATCTCTGGTTGTGATGGGTTTCCAATAAAAAGTTGCTCACAGCACAGGTTAGAAGTATTACAGTATGCTCTGCAAAATCTTTAATAGCTGACTGCCAATTCTTCATCATGTGCATCAGAGGAAACTCTTCTGTTTCCTTTCCATTGGCTAGGTCTCTTGGGGTCATTGCCAATGTTGGTGTCTTAAAGGAAACAGGCACCTGGAAGTTTGGCATGAGTTTCTTAGGGTAATATTCATGAAAAACTGATCTACCAAACTAGCACATCACAAATTCAGACAGTGTACTTTGTATTAATCTACAACATTCACATCTAAAAACGAATGGTGCACAATGGAGAACAAAGGCCATAAGGCAATAATTGCAATAGAGACTACAAAAGTTAAACTTCTATAATTGGATGTTGTATTACATAAGCACTTTATGATCACTGAAATAGTTTTGCTTTTAATCTTAGGTGAAATGTAACATTTTTAAGTGTGATTTATTTCTTGTTTATAGCCAGCACTATCTGTGTGTGTGTATGTGTTTGTGTGATCAGCATAGGTGTGTATGGAGGCAAAAAGGTCAAGCAATGCCAGAGATAGCTGTAGGTTATCACACGATTATGCAGAACACAAGTGAATACAGAATCCAATCAAATGAATAATCATGAGATCACTCAACTGTTCTGTTCAGAAGTAACTTGTAGATTGTAAGTATGCTTGTATAGGGTTACCTACACCCTTGTGCAAATTAATTGAAACAAAGCATGTTTTCTCTTACTCATAATCCTGTACTCAAAACAGACACAAAAAGTCAGTTGATCATTATGGTGTTGGAAGCCTGCAGCCAATAGAAGGAATGATGCGCTCGCCACAATATATTGAGGTTCTATGAAAGAGAGTTATTCCAGAGCTGGAAAAGAGGTATCCTGACAGTACTGGGATATTGTAGCAGGACCTAGTCCCTGTCACACATCGAAAGTGGTGAAGAAATTAATGACAGAGCAGCAAATATAGATACTTGATTGGCCAGGGAATTCCCTGGACGTAAATCCCATTGAGAATTTGTGGGCTATATGCAAAAGTAGCCTCCGTGCTGTAGACTGTACAACTATGGAGAAGCTCATTCAGGTGCTGATTCAAGTGTGGTACAAGGATCCGAAAATCAACAGTGACTGTTCGAAACAAGTAGACTGCATGCCAAACCATGTTCAAATGCTGCTTTAAAATAGTGGGGCTCATATCCATTACTAATGTATGTATATGTGAGTTTTGTACAATAAACTACATTGTTTGTTTCAATTAATTTCCACAAGGGTATATATCCAAGGCTGTTCCAGAGCCTATTTAATATTATTGTACTGAATCAAAAACCAAATGTAAAATTACAGAATCCATACCACAGATGTCAGAAATTGCAGGTGCCTTAATTATACATATTCTACCACACATCTATCTATCCTGAATTTGTGACGATTTCTGATTCCACCCACCTTTTATGGTAATGATCAGGCTTTTGCTGGTGAAAAATAGATGAGTCTAGTGCTTCCTCTCTGCCCTATACTTGTAGATCTCAGGGCGGTTCACACCATAAAATTACAATAAAGTACATAAAAACACATAATAAAATAAGTATAAGGGCAATCCAATAATTCCATCTTCCATAACACATTTTATGATGATTTAAACTTGCTATTAGTATTACTGATTATAGTAATTGTTTTCAATATATTTTGCCACCAGAAAATGGATGAAGTTTTATCAAGTTTTTTTTTAGGCTACTGTGCCTTTACTTATAATATTCCTCCTTGTGACTTCTGCCCCTATAATAGCCTCCTGTTCAGCCTTATGTATAATTGGTTTCTTAGCCAGTTTACAGCATAATGCTAACCATGTCTACTCAGAAGTCCTATTGAATTCAATGGGACTTACTCCCAGATGAGTGGGGTTCAGATTGCAGCCTTAGTCTTTTATTGATGTTCTTTTTATTGCAGAAGAGACAAAACCAATCATTATACAGTGGTACCTCGGGTTACAGACGCTTCAGATTATAGACTCCACTAACCCAGAAATAGTACCTCGGGTTAAAAACTTTACTGCAGGATAAGAAGAGAAATCGCGCGGTGGTGGCGCAGCAGCAGCGGAAGGCCCCATTAGCTAAAGTGGTGCTTCAGGTTAAGAACAGTTTCAGGTTAAGTACGGACCTCCAGAATGAATTAAGTTCTTAACCAGAGGTACCACTGTATGCTTTAAAAAGTATAGGAACTGCATGATTAAGCTGCAATCAAGAACCTACTTGTTAAGGATGAGGCCAAACAGGTAGAAGCCACATGGAGAAAGCTTATAATTAAAGTAGTAGAGGATCTTTGTTGAACAGAACTTATTTCTGACTTCATAGCAGGGTCTTCATCCTGAGGATGCATATTGTTATGTACAATAGTGCTCTGTTAAATCATTTGTGGAACCATCATTTCCTAGTGCTTAAGTGCCTGCTAAAGTTTGTTTATCCACCACTCCATCTTTCTCTCTGTTCAGCACTGAAGCCATTCAATTGTATGTGTTTCTGGGTGTTCCTGATTTACTGAATAAAACCACTGAGAGTTTTTAGAACTCTGAAGTTCTAAACTCTACTGCAATTGATCTATCTCCCTCTGCAACCTATCTGTTTGCTGAATTCCATTTCATGCTAGTTCCTCATATCTTTGGACAGGCTAAAAAATACCATAGCTAAGCGCACGCGCTTGCACACACACTAACCTCAGAGGTGGATCTGAGATTATCATTGTTCAGATATAACTGGTGTACATCCTTTCGGGCAGCTGTTCACTCAGCTATAGCTTTTGATCTGAAGGAAAAGTGAGTTTATGCGATATCTGCAGCCTGTAACTCAAAGGAACCATGGGAAGTGATGCTGTCAGAAACACTCTATTTGGCATGCAGGACTGATACAAACCACTGAGCAGCAAAAGGAATCCTAGAACATGTCTGTCACACAGCATTCTTGTTTTCTTTGCTTCCAAAGTCTGACAGGACTTTCTACATGCACTTTCTCTTTAAAAGAAAACTCTTTATTGGCAATCTGGGCCATACCAATTCCTGTTGTAAGGTGTGAATCTTATGGATGGCCAGAGAGCTTGGATGACCCCTCCAAACTTTGGGGTGTGTATGTGAAAGATAGACAGATATTACATTCAAGCGGATTGGTTGCTCCATTGACTCAACAATAAGCACAACCCTAAGTTAAGCATTTTGAGGCTCTGTTGGCTTTAAGAGAAGAAATTTAAGCACATAATTTAACACTCCCATTTAATCACAACTGGACCTCAATTTGGCTACATCATGCTCAGCAATATGCCATATTCCTTTGCTGTCATCCAATCTTGACTTCTATGCTTACAGGTTTCAGGTTAGTTGAGAACTTGTGCCACTGGTTCCTCTGTAGGCAAAGCTGAATACACTGGTTTCAGTAGGAATATAATAACCTCACACCAGTTCCAGGCTGGCAAGTTTTTGCTTCTTTGCTGGGGATATGGGAAGTGCGGAGATCATGTGAGATCATATTGTGGCTTCCCTCAATATGCTCCAATATGCCCTTGTCAAGTCCTACTACCATTGTAGCACTGTAGAAATTAAATTAGCTGCTGCTGCTGCTGCTGCTTCTCCTTCTCCTTCCTTCCTTCCTTCCTTCCTTCCTTCCTTCCTTCCTTCCTTCCTTTCTTTCTTTCTTTTTGAAATTGTACTCGAAATAAAAGAATGTCAATGATTATCTGCCAAGATACAAATTTGCATTGTTAATATTTTCATAATGCATAACGTTTGCATAACTTTTCTGCTTGGACTAAGCTTGCCAGATTTCACTTTCCTAGTTCTGATTTGTTGCAAACAGTTGTCCTTTCCCTAATTATGTTCTATAACATGGCTGGAATAAGAAGACAACAGAAATTACATGCAGATGTAGAACTGATGTGTAGTCAGCTGTATATTCAAACTTCCAGTGCACACAGCAAGAAGCGAACCCAGCAAGTTTCTGATTACTGCACTGTTGGATATCAAGAGCAGCAGAGAGATGACTGATTAACAGGTTGTACAAAAGAGGTTTTGAATACAAATTTTAAAAACCTGGAAAAAATAAAGTTGCTTTTATTGGTGTTTATATATACGGAATCTAGATCATTTTCATATTTAGGACACATTTAATGTAGATTTTAAAATCACAGCAATATGAACTATTATTTATTTATTTCCAACTTATTTCTTATTTTGCAGTAAATTGTAAATGGTCAACTCTTCAAAATGCAGGTTATGAATAAAAATGTTATTTTTTTAATTCAACAGGCAACTCCATGTTACCAGTTCTAGTGTGGAATTGGTAGATATCTCCACACTCTTCCCAAAATTAATGGGTATTTAGATTCACCTGCCCTGCAGAAAAGGGCAGGTACAACGCTGCACATATCTACTAAGATGAGAGCTGCACTGATTTTCCACGGGGCTTAGTTCCAGGCAAATGTGCATAGAATTGCAGCCACAATCAGATGCAGTAAAAACGATGTGTATCTTATGAGCACGTGCTAAAAAAGTTCTTTTGTAAGTATAGTGAAAGCACACACACCACACACACGCAACCCCCCCATTTATGTGTGTTCAATATGTCCACAACCATGCATACACGCATTGCTCCGAACCCAGAAGTGACCCAAAAATGTCACAAAAAGGGACAGAATGGAGCAAGGCGGGTGTGGAATGGGGCATTTGCAGGCTTAAAGGTCCTGGGCCCTAAGGAAGCCATACTATCCTCCACCAGGACCAGGGCTTTTTCAGTGACGGCTCTGACCTGGTGGAATGCTCTGTCCCACGAGACTAGGGCCCTGCAGGACTTGATCTCCTTCCACAGGGCTTGTAAGATGGAGCTATTCCGCCTGGCCTTCAACTTGAATTAGCCTAATCCTCTATTCCCTTTTCCCTTTCCCCTTCTATGAAGAAACCCTTTCTGGGACCCCACATTTAAATTCTTCCCTGGTCTCCTTGCTGGCCCTACTAGGACCAACTTGGCCAGTTAGCCCTAGTGAACATTTGATGTCTACTGACTGGTCTCACCCCCCATGACCCCTGAATTTTTGAATTTTATTAATTTTATTGATATTGATGCTGCATTTTATGTTGTATTTTATGCTGTTTTATGCTGTTTTTGTCACATTTTAATCAATGTTTTATATTTGCTGTTAGCCGCCCTGAGCCTGATTTTTCAACCAGGAAGGGTGGGGTAATAATAATAATAATAATAATAATAATAATAATAATAATAATTTTCCAATGGTATTTCAAATATATGTGATTTCCCTAAACAAATCTTAAATAAAGGTATTATAAATATAAATTCTGGTGGTATTTGACACCGTCAGGACTTACATTGTATTTATACTACAGCAAGTAACATATGATGGAGATGTAAAACCATCCAATGGCTGCATGTAGTTTTTGGACCTGCCCTAAATTGAGGACCTTCTGGATGATATAGAGAGAGAGACTGAAATAACATGATACATATTACCAACAGACCCATTCATCTTCTTATTTGGATATAGTAAATATTGGGTCTTAACAGAGGACAGGGAAATGGTCCTACATTTACTGATGCCTACAAGAGGACCTGGTAGCTAAAGTAGGGGGTATATTATGTGTGGTAAAACTGATAAATATGGTCAGAGTAATAATAATAATAATAATAATAATAATAATAATAAAAAATTGTTTATATCCCACCTTCCCCAGCTGAAGCCGGACTCAGAGCGGCTAACAACATTAAAATGATACAACATTCTAAAATCAGTTCATTATAAAATCAGTTCAACTCAGATTAATGGCAACCATTGGGCTAGAGTTCTGTGAGGATTGCCAAAGGAGGGGGTCAGGCTGTGCCCTGGCCAAAGGCCTGGTGGAACAGCTCTGTCTTGCAGGCCCTGCAGAAAAATGTCAAGTCCTGCAGGGCCCTAGTCTCTTGTGACAGAGCGTTCCACCAGATCGGAGCCACAGCCGAAAAAGCCCTGGCTCTGGTTGAGGCCAGCCTAACCTCTCTGTGTCCCGGGACCTCCAAGATGTTTTTGTTTGAAGACCGTAAGGTCCTCTGTGGGGCATACCAGGAGAGGCGGTCCCCTTATAGGGAAAGATAACCTTTTTAGTGAAAAATAGAATGTTTTCATTATGTAGCTGTGCAGCAAGGTGCAAGAAAATGCAAGCCCATATACAGCTGTACTTTGGAAGTTGAACAGAATCCATTCCGGAAGACCGTCCAACTTCCGAAATGTTTGACTTCCAAAGTGCGGCTTCTGATTGGCTGCAGGAAGCTCCTGCAGCCAATCAGAAACTGCAGAAGCCCCATCGAACGTTCGGCTTCCGAAATAACGTTTGGAAACCAGAACACTCCCTTCCAGTTTTTGATCGTTTGGGAGCTGGAACGTTCAACGCCCAAGGCATTTGGGATTGTTAGGAATCTTGTGAACTATCTAATAAACTAATCTGTATATTTTGATTGTTTATGGATAGGATATATACAAACTATCAATTCCTTTTATCTCTTTTTTCATTTCAATGCATTCTTACTCTTTTTATTTTGTTATTCTATTCATTATCATTTTTATTTACTATTTCTTCTTTTTAAAAAGTCACACATTGATTTTAGTGCTTTCAAAGTTCTTGGCACTCTGGCTTTCAGCTGCTAGCTTTAAACCAGTTTCATTTTAATCTGTTTTACTGTTGAAGATTTTGCACAGTATCAGACTAAACCATACACAGAATAGACCCACTGAAATCAATGAACCTACTAACTAAAGTCCACTGATTTCAGTGGGTCAACTTGGAGCATGACTTAGCAGCACATCACCCCATATGTCTTTGTTCTTTTGTTTATGCTCCATGTGTTTAAATTATATTTGTGAATCTCAAAAATATTTTGTTGTTGTTAACAGATCATAGAGAAATGTTGTGCATAAATAAGCTCAGTCATTCTCTGGTCCTGAAGAAATTGGCGAGGATACTAAAACTCATTTCACCTTCTTCTTCCTCTTCAGCTTGGGCTGTGGAAAAGGGAATGGAGCATCATCGTAAGTTGCACATTCCTATGTGGCTTAACCTGTCCCTTCTTTATCCCACACCTTCACTCTTTATCCCAATGCCCAAATCCCCTTTGCTCACAGTCAACTATAGCATAGGAAATAATATGAGCATTCCTGAAACCAAGTCATGTTTACCTCCTGATTTATTTATATATTTGTCCTTTGCTAGGTGACATAATTAGAATGTGCAAATATTGCTAAACCAATCTAATTTGCATTTCTGTTGCCTCACTTCATGATATCCATGGAGCTTTTCAGATCTCTTGTGCATGTCATAACAACCAATCTTTTTATTTCCTATGTCTTCCCGTTAGCCCCCTGAGATAGATAATAACTTTTAGTTTGTCAGTGTGGCAAAGCAAATGCTCTAATCAAATACTCCCAAGGGCAATTGGAATGCATAATAACAGGGACTTTGATGGCCTTATCAGATATGCATCAAAAGTCTCACTTTAGGAAAGGGAACAAATGATTTCTGTGAAATGAAAATCTTTAGGAATCTGGATAATTAGATTAAAACAAAGAAAAGAAAAAGAGGCACAATGCTATTGTTTTTTCAATTTGACATAATAGTACTTCTTAGCACATATTAAAATATCAATAATTAACCTTTTATTTTGATTTTAATCCTGATTTCAGTAGCCTTAATTGATATTAATACATGAGCTTGAGATATAAACTTTGTGTTTTATCTTGTATTTTATTCTGTGAACTGCCCTGAGATCTCCTGATGAAGGGTGGTATATAAATTTTAAAAATAAACAAATAAAAATAAACTCACTTGCTTTTCCCTTATGAGGTTATTTTGCAAGACATCACAATGAAGAACTCCTCACAGTTGAGGATGGAGGGAAAGTAGCTTGCTAGCTTTCAGTGAAAACTCAGGAAGTTATTGCAAACAATCAAGTCAGATGGACTTCATTTGTTGATTACATTTTAGAGAAATGTTATTTTGTAGCATGGTGGATCCTAGGGCACTGATTGCGCTTTGAAAAAAGAACAGAAAACCTAATGGCAGAGGCATCTGTGGGCAGAAGCATTGCCATAGGGTTCCAGAAAGCCTCCTCCCACATCTTCTCAGTTTGTGCTCATGAGAAGTGTTGGGCATTTCCTAGAATGCAAGGATGACACACTCTCTTTCCTGCTTTCAGGCCCTTCCTGGAATTACTTTGATCTCCACTGAACACCTAAGGCTCCATTAGACTCCTGTCTAATTTCGTGTTGGGATCTTATGATATTTACTTTCCAATATTACCACAAACTCATTGAACTCCCCATAATTCTTATTAAACTCTCTTCTTCTTAATATCAAAGTAAGCAAGAAAAGCTTCTGAAAATTGTTTTCTGTAGTTTATAAACATGGCTGATACTGATTAAAATGAGCTTCATTAGCACCAACCTCACTTTGCATATTAAACCAACAAGACTAGGACGACTCAACCACATCCTCTTTAAAAAGCTATCAAGTGGACTGGATTTTTCTATTTTTATCAGACAGGAAATCCCTATATTCCCAAAGCCAATTCAATATGGGATTTTCACTTACCCTCTTGCCACTCTCACACCAGGCATTTAAAGCTCTGAAAGGTGCAGTTTCTAGGATTATTTTGGAGAAGCAATGAGCTTTAAATGTATGTAGGGTGTGCATGCAGCCACAGGGGGAAAAACAACAGTTATGAATCTCTGCTTTAAAACCAATCTAATTTGTAAACTACTATACTAAAATGGTCCCCCCATTCCACTTCACTCACTTTCACTTTTAAATAATTGGTTTGTTTTTTTTAAAAAATGCACTAAAATCTATAAACTAGGGTTCTCTCTCTCTCTCTTTGACTGGGATAAGTGATTAAGCATAATCTTAATCTGAAAATAGAGATAACCATCTGGACCGTGCACATTTTTGAAGCTCCTATATAGCATCCTGTCTGATAGTAAATATCCACAGTAATTAAAAAACAAAATTGAAGCTAGTATTGACAGTGAATGGCTTTGCTTGCTAAGTTCAGAGAGGAAGAAAGCTACTGTTTAGCATATGGTGCTGTCCAAAATAGAAACATGAGATGTTCTGTTCTGTCATAGCACCTTATGCTTCCATTCAGCCTTACTTAGGCATTCACAGACGAAATTACTTCTGTAGCTTCAGCACTCATATTTAATGCCACACAGCCTGTTAACAAAATAAGGCCTTGGTATTAAAGTGTCACCATGGTGGTAGCTGTAATGAATACATTCATTCAGGTGCATTTAAAAAGATACTTTCTAAGGGGAAAACAGATCACTCCAAAGATTAAACATGGCTGAGCAAAGCGTACATAACCAATACTGCTGAAATAGATGTTTAAAATGTTGAAAAAAATGAATAGCACCACTTTGGAAAATAAGATGTTTCCAGTATGACGCTAAAGGCTGTAATGTAAAGTAAAGCCACAACAAACCGCTGAATGGAGTAAAATGTCCAGTGGGAAAGGGGGGCGGGAATTATTCATTTCCAAGGAAAGCAAGTGCCATTTTCAGATGAAAGGAAGAAGCATCCACGAAGAATTGCGAGGATGGGAGGAAGTAAAAGGAAATCACAATAGGTTCAGAAATGCAACATGAATGTCATTTAAATCACTTTTAAACAATCCTGCAAGAATGCTTTGGCATGTGCTAGGAACATAGGAAGCTGCCTCGTGCTGCAATGCAGTATTGATACACATAGCTCAGTATTGTCCACTCTGACTGGCAGTGCCTCTTCAGGTTTCCAGACAACAGTCTCTCCCCGTTCTACCTGGAGATGCCAAGGATTGAACCTTCTGCAGTCAAAGCAGATGCTCTAGCACTCAGCCTTGTCCTTCCTCATCAACTTAAAGTGGTTGGTTTGGGGAGAGTCGTCTACAACCTCCTTCCCAGTGTCAACCAGTCAAGACATTTTACTGCAGAAAGGGAAGCCTCAATGGCAGCCTTCTCCCTGCTGGTGCCCAAAGTGTCAGAAGCCTTGTGCAGCATCCAGGCTTCAGGTCCTGTCTCCCCAGGGTTGTATTTTCAGCCGGAAATCACTGGAACTCAGTTCTGGCACCTCTCAGGTTGAAAGAGAGCCAGTGTGGTGTAGTGGTTAAGAGCGGTGGACTCGTAATCTGGTGAACCGGGTTCGATTCCCTGCTCCTCCACATGCAGCTGCTGGGTGACCTTGGGCTAGTCACACTTCTCTGAAGTCTCTCAGCCCCACTCATCTCACAGAGTGTTTGTTGTGGGAGAGGAAGGGAAAGGAGAATGTTAGCCGCTTTGAGACTCCTTCGGGTAGTGATAAAGCGGGGTATCAAATCCAACCTCCTTCTCCACCACCACCAATGCCATTAGAAGAGAACAAAGGAAGCAGTTATGGTGAGCTCTGGCACCTCTTTTTCTCGAAAAATAACACTGCCTCTGCCCCAAGATGCCACCTGAAGCAGACCCAGCCAGGAACACCTCCCCATACACATTTCTCACATCAAAACCTCAGGACAGGTGTGGGGGAATCCTTTTGGCTGCTATTGAACTACAGCTCCCATCATCTCTGGCCACTGGCCATATTGAATGGAGCTGATGGAAGTCATAGTTGTTCCCCACAACAACTGTCTCAGGGCAACAGGGAAGTGACAAATGAACAACACTCGTTCACAGGTGCTGTTCACTTACATTTCAGTTGCATTGCCAGCTCTCATCTTACTGTGGGAGAGCTGCTGCCTTTGCAGATACTGACAGCTTATTCATCAGTGTTGGATACTGCAAAACTCCTTTTTGCTTCAAACACTTATGTCATCAAATTCCAGGTTTTCTTAGTGCGTAATTTCAACTCCTACGACGGCTTAGTTGTTGCAAAGAGGGGGGAGGATGAGAAGAAGATTAATTAAGATAAGAGAGATCCCCTTCTCTCTACATTTCCACACACTTTTAAAAGGCAGACTCATGTGAAAATGTAACTGAATAATGGAAATTTAGATCATGCTTTCCTAATTTTAAAATGAAGTGCATTTCTTGCTTATCCTGTTACACTGTTTTGTATAAAAGAAGTTATGGGAAGCTAGACAGCTCTCTCTCTTTCATGCCACATTCCTCCCAATATTTTTTTTAATGCCTGAGGTAAAAATGTGCATTAAATTCAACAAACAAAATCATATTCAGAGTTCAAAACTGAAAATGTAAATTCGACTCACATTAAATTTATTTTCCACCCATTCATTTTTATTCATTGATCTTGTATTCTCTTTCTGTCTTCATGTACATTCAGAAGGGTCACAGCTTAGTGGTAGGGCATCTGCCTTGCTTGTAGAAGGTCTTAGGTTCTATCTGTGATAGGACTGGGAGAGACCCCTGTCTGAAACCCTGGAAAATCTCTGACAGTTGGTGTAGACAGAACTAGAAAGCCCAATGGTTTGGCTCACAATATGACAATTTCCTGTGCTCCTGTTTTATTGGTCTGTGCACAATTACCATGCCCTTCTTTTCTGAGGTGCAGAGAAGCCCAAACAGCACTGTCCATGCATAAGCAGGTTTGGGGAAAGTACATACATATTCATAGGAGCCAACTCCTAGGGTCTGAAAGGTCTTTAGCCTCCCCAATACTTGAGGCCTGCCCCCCCCCAATTGATGGACATTGCCATTCAAATGGTGTGCATGCACTGTGTCATGTGATCGATTATGCCTGACAGGGCTTACTTGCCCCCCTCCCCATATTTTATCATACCCTCACACCAATATAGGAAACCCTGCAAGCCAGGTGGAGACAAGCCCAAGACTTCTGCATTAAGGGGTGGCATATCTGACAATGGAGCTGTCGGCCTTACTGGAAAGCATGGGTTTTAATCATAGCAGGAATTAGCATCCATGATAGGTGATTATGCGCTGAAACTGTTCCAGGACCAGCTGTGTTGATTCAAATTATCTGTAACCTCTGTAATTGCAGCTTTTCAAAAACATTCAGAATTGGGAGAAACATGTGTGAGGGGTGGGGTGATGGTGAGTAGAAGATATAGTGGTGGGGGAGAGAGAGCAAATACTATAATTCATTAGGACAAAACCTGCCAAAAAAATCCTGAAATGTGTTGGCTACTTTCCTTAGCAGCTCCTGGCTTAGACACACACTCCTTCCCTTCCTTCCCCGTCTCTCCTTTAACCCCTCCCCCCCAAACCCCCTCTAAACCCAAATCAATGTCACATCTTTTCAGCCTTTCTAACTGGCAAATTACAAATACTACTTTCAAATGAAGAAAGAAGCCAGTAATCTGCCAAGAGGTTTGGAAAGAGAATTTTTTTCTGAAAGATTAACAGACCTTGGTAGTTCCTGGAAGTCCTGTTCTTAATCAATTTTTTAATGAACCATATTCTCTTTCTAATTGGACTATGGCAAAACAGATACCAACATTACAACTTTTTCCAAGGAGTTTATGAAATTATCTGTACATATATAGCCATTACACTGTAAACATTTCATATTACAGTGGTACCTCAGGTTACAGACACTTCAGGTTACAGATGCTTCAGGTTACAGATTACAGACTCCGCTAACCCAGAAATAGTACCTTGAGTTAAGAACTTTGCTTCAGGATGAGAACAGAAATCACGTGGTGGCAGTGGGAGGCCCCATTAGCTAAAGTGGTGTCTCAGGTTAAGAACAGTTTCAGCTTAAGAATGGACCTCCAGAACGAATTAAGTTCTTAACACAAGGTACCACTGTAAAACTTTTTTGAAAGTTTGTGGGGCAATCTTTTTTTAAAAACACACACAAAAAGGTCAAATAATATGTTCTCTTGTCTTTAGTCCTGTCTCTCTGCTATTTGATTTACAAATGTGTGCATGTGTTGCTTATCACACCTGTGGCTGCTTAAACGGCAGGACAAAGTACAGACACTTGTTAAGGGCAAATTAAAATCCGTAATAGACAAGCTGGTTCTGGACACCAATAATGTTGAACAATGTGAGATGTAAAGATGTGCAGTTTGGCTTTAATTCTATGCATGCTCTCCTTGGACCAAGGCTGCATATACCCCATGTATTCAATATACACTTAAAACACATGACTTCCCCTTTGGTTAGCCCTCAAGCACCCTTAGCAATTCTGAGCACCCTTAAACTTCAGTTAGTAGGCTTTTTAAAAGTGGGAGATGTGTGCTTTAAATGTGTGGTGTGTATGCAGACTAAGTTCTATTGTGGAAATGAATGCTCAAGAGTTAAGTGGTGAGACATTCTGGAACAGTATATTGTGTGACAACTACAAGACAGAGTCCCACAGCACCTTAAGAATTAGGCTGTCTACTTGGAGATGCCTGAAATGGCCAGAAGTGACAGTGAATATCGCTATATAGATTAATGAAGCATAACAGAAGAAATAAGAGCTTCAGAGGATTAAAATTGAAAGATTAAAAAAATGCAAAGACATGCCCTGGCTAGTGAAGTCTGAGAAGCCATTTACCATGAAACCTCTATACCCAGAAAGCCCTCTAATGTAAGGGTTAGCATAAAAGTTGTTTAGATAATAATATCTGACAATCTTACATATGTCCGCCCCCCTCAGCTTGTCTGGTTAGATGAGTACATTTAGAGTCATTTCTGTGTTTTATAATTGAAGGAACAACTATCTGACCTAAGTAAATTACCCAGTCTACTTAATCTCATACTTCCTTTGGGAAGTTTTTCATATTGGGATGGCAAAATGACTGTTCAGTGTTCATCAACATGCAAGGCACAACGCCACTTGCAAATCATGCTACCCCTAAGCAATAGACAGAAGGAAACTGAGGCTGCAATCCTATAACACTAACTTGAATTCAGTGGCATTTACCTCTGAGTAGACATGCACAGAACTGTGCAATGAGAGATGCAGGTGTAGAAACATCTGACATGTCTATCTAAAATTGTGGGTGTAGCAGGGAACAGGGAAAGCCATAGCCACAGACACATTTCCAGTTCCTGCTCTACACAGTTTTCCAGGACAAGATTAGAGGTTTGCTGATTTCCACCTTTTCCCCCTGTGGCAAAATCTACTGCACTTTGTCAGCATGTTATGTATTTTTTTAATCATTCACAGCTCATGGAGCACAGCATTTCCATGAGCTCTGTTCCCTGATGATCACTCTAATAATGGAAATCACCCATATCAAACATGAGTCATGTTTATTACTGATTAAATGGAAGAAGGTCGGCGTCAACTGGTAATTCGCCTGGTCTAAAACTCCACACGGCATAAAATAAGGTGTGATGTCACCACCGGCTGTACATTGCTAAGCGGTCTGTGCAGATATCTAGATGAGGAAACACCTGTATAAATGAGTGTCATTCATGGGATCCCTTCCTAGATCAATCCAACAATTTCTTTATACATGCACAGCACTAGCCAGATCATCAGTGACAGGCAGAATAATATTTGCATTTGGGAATGGGAGTCTGGATTCCATCTCCCTCTTCCTGTCCGTTCCTTGAATAGATTATTCATACTTTTGTCAAGGAACTGATTCAGTCTAAGTCAATAGGGGCCAGAAAGTATATAATAAAGTATAATAAATACATTTATAGTTAATCTCTTCATCTGCATTGATAATATGAGATGTGTTATATGTGCTATCAGAACACTTAAAAAAATATAAAACTATGATAATTTTTCTATGTGTTAGCTTTTATCACTCATAGATATAATACAAGTGTTCCAGAAAGTAATTGCTTTCTGGGTACCATATTCAGATATACAGTAGTATCCCCTCATCCGTGATCTAGACCAGGGTTTCCCAAACTTGGGTCTCTAGCTGTTTTTGGACTACAACTCCCATCATACCCAACCACTCATCCTGCTAGCTAGGGATGGTGGGAGTTGTAGGCCAAAAACAGCTAGAGAACCAAGCTTAATCTAGACAAACCTCCATCCACCTGATGCCATCCAGATGTAATGGACTACAGTTTCCATCAACCCAAGCCAGAATGATATGGGTTGATGGGAGTTGTAGCCCTTAATATATAGAGGGCATCAGGTTGATGAAGGTTGATCTATATATATTTTTTCAATTATTAAAACCTTGCAACCACAAAAATACCTAAGAGAAAAAGCACTTAAACATTGATAGAGTTTGAACTGCCAAACTATACTGTTGGATTCATTACCTTGCTTGAGAGATTTATGAAAGTTTATCGTCACTTTGAACTAAAAACAACAGCACATATTTTAAAAGGAAAAAAAATCTTAGCATCATTCATTATTTACTTTTATTGCACCAATGAAAACATAATTTCATAATTCATAAACTTTGAGATTGCAGCATGCGGCATTTTACAAAGTTATTTAGGTTTCAGGGAAACTAAATCATCTCTTTTGATGTTGCCTGTAAATGAATCCACCCACAATTACTCTTATATCACTACCTTTTTCTGTGCATTTTGTTAAATTTAGAAATGTCAGCAAAGCTTGCCAGGCCTGAGTTCAGAATTAAACTTTGGGGACTTGTAATGTTCATCTCACTGAAGAGTCAAGTGTTAGAAACTCCTAAATTCTTATGCAGTTAAGATTAAAATCCATGCTGGAAAAGAATCTCCAGTTCACCTGCTTTCCATCCAGCTACTTCTAATCTGCATCAGTCAGCAGATGCCCTGCCAGATCTCTCCCGTCTGCACAAAACTATGAAAGGCAGCCAGGGGGTGTCCTTTGATCCTTGCTAGCCTGGAAGCTGGTCTGTTTGGCCTGGGGAAACCCCAGCAAGGCTACTCCTCGCTACTTGAAACTGTTAAAAGCAGCAGGCTTGCAATCCTATTTGGCTTGATGAGTGCACCCCCCCAAAAAAACACTTCCACACCCACCCATCCAGGAGGATAGGCTTCCAGCTATAGTCCCCCCCCCAATATAGCTTCATTAAATCTCTTATTAAATATAATGATGTCACTCTGTAAGTTTAAATAAGGCTGATATCCTATACCCACTTACCTAGGGGTAAGCTCTATTGAAGTAAATGAAACTGACTTCTAAGTGGTCAAGTACAAGATTTGACTGTAAGAGGATGTAGAAGGGCAGCATGTCCAAGAATTATTGAGGAATGAGGAGCTCAGTGGAGGACACTGGGACAAGAGAGACATCTAAGAGGGTGGAATTCCAGCCATCAGTGGTTTTGAGAATGCTGCCTGTTTACCTCAGATGTTTCATGCTGTCACACAAAGCTGTCATTTGATGGCCAGGGATCTTCAGTGGCTGTCCCTGGCTGTCAAATGAGAGGAGGCAAGGTCAAATTCAGACTGCTTCAGAAATTAGACGAGCCATTTGACCTTGCCAAACTTCAAGAAGTAAAAAATCTGGACACAAAAGTTGTTGATCTTTTTCAGGGGGATTTTGTGTAGGCCCATCAAAATGTCTGTCCTACAATTGCAATAGTCTGTGGCCAAATTCTTACAACTACCATTGATGTTTGTTTATGTTTTTACCATTGATGTTTTGTAATGTGTTTCTAATGTTGTACACTGCCCTGATATATAATAATAATAATAATAATAATAATAATAATAATAATAATAATAATGTATTGTCTGCACCTATCAAATTCTCAAACTAAATGTTTTATCTTAATGCAGCTTCAGATAATTAAAACTGATGTATTCCACATGAGAGAAATCCACTAAAAAGTTGATCACCATGATCATATAAAGATGTCATGATCCCAAAGGAATGCATCTCACCAAGTACAGGATTCTTGGTTCCCAAGGCAAGGGAAGAGTCATACACAGAGATAGTACTCTTGCTGCTGTGGCCAAAGAAGGCCTCAGAACAACTGGCTGAGTTTTATGGCAACTCTAGGTAGTTATTGACTGGAGGCCCCACCCCTTGAGTGTTACCTTCCAGCCAGTTAAAGGGTAGTGCCTATTTCTACATTTGTTGGCTCTTTGGGGATAATGAGGTTTCCAGCTGTTGGGATGTGTCATTGGGTTTTCTCGATCCCTTGAGGGGAGAAGAAACCTTTTAAGTGGCTGGGATGAATGAGTCCACTTTAATTCTTATTTGTCAACTGCAATGCATTGTAGCACTGGAGTTCTGCCAGTTGTGTAGTGGTTGTTTTAACCACAAAGTAATTCAATTAATTTTAACTGAGTAAACCAGATGGTATTGAATCTAAGTGGGATCATAAAAGGCAGTGTTGAGCAAATATTATGTAGAATAGAGGTCTTCATTTCTCTTTGAAATGCCTGAAGATTTAATTGCTGTGGCTCCTTTTTTAAATGGAGTGTTTAGATAAAAATGAGAGGAAGAGGCTGTTTTGCTCTAAGTTTCCTGTAATATAAATAATTGAAGAAAAGGGGAACAGGAAAATATCACCTGGCAGTGTTCATTTGTCCTTCACCTGTAGGCCACAAATTGCAGGGTGGGACAGCCAAGATGACAAAGGACAGAATATGGGCATGTAGACCCAAAAGAAAGTACCACGGCCTTAAGGATGGACTTGTGGAAACAAAAGCCTTGCTAAAAAATCTTATTGTGCACCTGAACTCCAGTAATACCAATCAACCAAAGGAAATTTGCACAGATTGCTAATGGTAGAATAGAAGCTCACGCTCCAGTTGAAAGAAGATGCACATTAGGGAAGGAGTTCTTTGGATAACCCTGTGACTCTTTTAAACCTGGTTTGCAAAGATCCTTAGCATTTCTAACCATTCTAACAATTAATAACCATGGTTGGCTGCTGTGAGAACTGGATGCTGCACTAGATGGGCCTTTGGCCACACCAAGGAGGCCTTTTCTTATGTTCTATTCATGCTATTATTCAGGTCTGACTCCATGTTTGGGTAAGCTTCTCTCAGAGGGCTCTTCTAGACGTATTGTGCCCCCCCCCCCAGCAGTGCTCATCCCGCACCACTTAAAAATTGCCAGGTAAGTTCCCAGCCTATACAAATAGAACTGGTATTGAGTGGAGCTCTGGGCTTGCATGGGGTACTCAATAGCATGTCCTCCAACAATGAAATGAGGGAAACTGGAACACAACCTCAACAGAGACCATGCCCCCTCTCATTCTGGTCCCATTCCTCCTTGCATGCCTGACCCTTCCCTCTCTTCCTCACAACTTCACCCACTGCCTTTGCCTTCAACCTCCACCTCCATGGCCTCCATGGCTGCTACCACACTTCCGGAGGCCGTCACCACTTCCACAAGTGTGGTGCCGGCTTCCAGAAGTAAGGACTTCTGGTTAGAAGATGGCACCTGAAGCAAGTATGTCGGCTGCAATGCCATGGGAGAAGGGGGAAGAAGAGTGGTGACATATGGGGCAAGTTAAGTTTTGCTTCCGTTGTTTTTTTGTTTGTTTTTTGTCCCATGCTCTGGTGTGAACCAATTAACTCATGCCACAGGGTGGAACAAAAAAACAACAACCTCCCTCTAGAACACGGGAGCCAAAATTGGACATCTGGAATTGGGTCTGGCTTATGTAAATCTGGAATGTTCTGCTTAAAATGAAACAGTATGCAATAGCACTGCCATCTGAATTACCCCAGATCTGCCGCAACATATGTAAGTCAGGTTGAGGCCAGAGTAATTCAGATTGTGGCACTGTGGAACCAGGGTATATGCACCCACTGATATGGTTTGCTTTCAAAATACACAGATTTTTTGGGCATTTACTTAATTAAAAAAATGCCAGCTAAAATCTGCAAGGCCACAAATACTGTAGGTAATGGTGTTATTGTTAAGCATAAGAAATCTCTTTATGACAAAGCACCTTGCAGCACCAGGTATAGAATGCCTTCACTACATAAATCCATATCTCCTTAATCCTAAAAGTCTGCAGAGTGATAAAACTGTTATCATTTGTTAAACTAGGGGAAAAGGATTTTCAAAAGCTCCTAAGTGACTTAAGGGGCATGGCTGGGTCCCTAAATCATAATAAATCTTTAAAAAGCATTGTGGTAAATGCATTTCAGGGCAATAATTTCTCAGTGGGAAGCAGTCATATTTACCTGTCAATCAGCAAACATGATCTGATGTTGTTAGTAGTTCATGTGTTCTTCCCTAAATAGGAATCAATTGAGGGTTAACTACCTGAGACTTGTAATATTTATTGTTATGTTACTGCTTCAGAAGACATAATGATATGTTTTGCTTTGAATTCATTGCTTTAAATTCATTGCTGTAGAAATCACCCAAGGGAATTTGAAGATGGTATACACATATACACCCATACAAAACGTTTCCATGTTTCCCTATCTGAATATTTTGAATTAATATTTAGGGATCTTGTCTTGAAACAGCTACACTTTAATTAAAAAGATCTGGATACAAAAACATGGAAAGCTTGTGTGTGTTTGTGTGTGAGACATCATGTCTTGTCTGGAAGCACAAAACCTTACCTTGTTTTCATTCATTTACCATCAGTGCTATGCCAAACTCTGTCCTCCAAGTTCTCTAAAGTTTCCTTCCCCTGTGAAAGAGGCTTCTATTTTTCTTGCTCATGCTCAGGGAACTTGAAAATGTAGTTACAATTTATTTAGAAATCCTGATCATTGCAAGCAGCTGAGGGGGGTGCAGATGTTTTCTGTCCTGGGTACATTTCTCTAGCACTCTGAAGCCTCCCTGCGCCCTGAACCAAAAAAGCCCCCTGGGAAGAATTATGATTAATGTTTTCAAATGCTTGCAAATGTTAAATGGTTCTACTAGAAATAGTAGAAACAATCCCCCCATCAAAATAATAATAATAATAATAATAATAATAATAATAATAATAATAATTTATTTATACCCCGCCCATCTGGCTGAGTTTCCCTAGCCACTCTGGGCGGCTCCCAATCAAATGTTAAAAACAGTACAGCATTAAATATTATAAACTTCCCTAAACAGGGCTGCCTTCAGATGTCTTTTAAAGATAGGATAGCTACTTATTTCCTTCACATCTGAAGGGAGGGTGTTCCACAGGGCGGGCACCACTACCAAGAAGGCCCTCTGTCTGGTTCCCTGTAACCTCACTTCTCGCAATGAAGGAACCGCCAAAAGGCCCTCAGCGCTGGATCTCAGTGACCGGGCTGAACGATGGGGGTGGAGGCGCTCCTTCAGGTATACAGGACCGAGGCTGTTTAGGGCTTTAAAGGTCAGCACCAACACTTTGAATTGTGCTTGGAAACTTACTGGGAGCCAATGCAGATCTCTCAGGACCGGTGTTATGTGGTCCCGGCAGCCACTCCCAGTCACCAATCTAGCTGCCGCATTCTGGATTAATTGCAGTTTCCAGGTCACTTTCAAAGGTAGCCCCACGTAGAGCGCATTGCAGTAGTCCAAGCGGGAGATAACCAGAGCACGCACCACTCTGTTGAGTTAAATACAGTAGTGACTGTTCACTGATAGAAGGGGATCAGTCAGCAGAACAGAGCGCAAGACTATTTTCATGACTTCCTCTCCTCCTTGCAGTGACCCCCATAAATCTGCTCCAGAGGATTGGGAGACTCCAAAATGACCTCTCTCCCTTATCTGCTGATGGATTCCTCTCCATCAGCAGATAGTGACCACTGGATCCCACCCTTTATTATTTATTTATTACAAGTATTTTCATACTGCTCTTCAATTAGACTACAATTTCCAAAAATAACAACAAACACATAATGACACACACCCTTGTCACTTCTATTGGAATTCTAGGGATAATACAAAGAACAGCAGCGTCACGGTTTCAGATTTCATTGTTTTGTCTGCCTGAAATGCCTTCAAATAATAAGGATACTAGAAGAAAAATGCAGAAGAAAAATCCAGGATGTTTAAAAACTGGTGTGGCTGCAATGATGCATTAGGGACCAATAAAATGAAGCAGATAACCTGTGTGTTGAGTATCCATCCTGATTTCTTGGCACAAAGTTTGCAGGCAGGTTAGACAACAACAGTTTTTATTGAGCATTTATTCCGGTTTGCTTATGGATGGAATAAGGTTAGATAACATTGCATGATCAAACAATTGTTACCACACTTTCCAGTGCATTTTCCTTCTTGCAAAAAGTCCACTTGTGTGCACAACAGCACCAAATCAACTTTAATTGCCTAACCTGAATTTGGTAGGCTGTGATTAAAAATAGCCATAGGCTGTAAGTGCCTCACTTTTTCTTTGCAGTCAGACTCCACCTTGTTAAGTTTGCCCAGCAATCAAGCTAGCAATAGTGGACACCAAGGGAATAATGCTATAAGGGTGCTTTGTGGAAGGTTATTCGTCTTATTCTGTTGGGGTTGTGGTGCTGAAACCATGTGTGTGCAGCCTGATTCTAACCCGATGTCCTTGGAGATAAACTCCATTCAGATTGAAATGGGATTACTTACAAGGAAATGTATTCAGGATTGCACCCATGGGCACACCTCACTTCCTTTTGCCCCTGCACACTAATACAGGGAGCTGCCAATTCTAAATATAACTTCACTTTGAGTTGCATTTCTCCTGCAAGATGAGAGACCACTTTTACCCTTCCTAAGCTTCACATTGTTATTGATTTATCTATTTTTTGCTGTGCATGAGCTCTTAGCAGAAAGCAGCAACTCAGCTGATCTGCTCGCTGGAGATGCTTGACATGCTCCGAAAGTGCTTCTGTTGATGCTGAGTGATCGGGAAAATAAATCAAAGCCAATCCCTTTAATTTAGCCATACTAATCTGAAAACGGAGGGACGCAGGTGGCGCTGTGGGTTAAAGCCTCAGCGCCTAGGACTTGCCGATCGAAAGGTCGGCGGTTCGAATCCCTGCGGCAGGGTGCGCTCCCGCTGCTCGGTCCCAGCGCCTGCCAACCTAGCAGTTCGAAAGCACCTCCGGGTGCAAGTAGATAAATAGGGACCGCTTACCAGCGGGAAGGTAAACGGCGTTTCCGTGTGCGGCTCTGGCTCGCCAGAGCAGCGATGTCACGCTGGCCACGTGACCCGGAAGTGTCTCCGGACAGCGCTGGCCCCTGGCCTCTTAAGTGAGATGGGCGCACAACCCCAGAGTCTGTCAAGACTGGCCCGTACGGGCAGGGGTACCTTTACCTTTACCTAATCTGAAAACAGTAGTAAGGCCTTTTCGAACAACTTTGTCTACATCACTTTAAACAGTGTTGACAAGTTCCAGTTCCAATGAAATGGAACCTCCCCTTCATTCTCCTCTTTTTCTCTCCAATGAAAGTAAGATAAAACATGGATGCTTTTGATGCCCTTCTTTTCAAAGGAATGAGTACTTTACCTCCAGCCATTCATCTGCAGAATTGTATAGAGCAGTCCCAAGACTGGCAACACTGAGGCTGTTGTTAGAAAGGGATGTAAGCTTTGCAGGTAGCTCCTCTTTGACAGAAGCTCAGCAGATGGTCAGCCAGATGCCTGCGGGAAGCCTAGAAGCAGGACATGAACGTGTGATTTCTGAGAACTGGTTTTCAGAGGCCTCTAGCAGCAGAGGTAGCACAGAACTATTGTGGCTAGTAGCTTTATACTTCGTCAATTTGTCGGACTCCCTTGTAAAGTCATCCAAGTTAGTGGCCATCACTACATCCCGTGAGAGCAGATGCCAAAGTTCAATTATGTGCTATGCAGAAAAAATGCTTCTTTTTTCCTGAGTCTTCTGCCATTTAGCTCGAAATATGAGAGAGGGAGAAAAAAATATGCTCTTTCTGCTTTTCCCACAAAATGTGCAATCTGATTCACCTCTACCATGTCTCTACCATGCTTGTTTTCTCCCCTAAAAAAACAACAACACAACAACACCCCAAATCTTGTAATTTTTCCTCATGGGGGAACTGCTCCAAATCAGAATAGATTGCCTACAAGGCTCCCCTGCAATTGTTATGATTCTGTGTGATGTTGCTTTTTCATTAGTAGGATATAGCAACAAGATATATAGAAAAATGAACTTAGAAAAATGAAGGGTGAGCAGAATAGAATGACTTGTTGCTACAGAGAATTCCTCCTAGAGGCATCAAATACCAGGATACCTCAGGTTGACAGGCAAGGAAATGCCAGGCTTAACTTGGCTTTCTTGTGGAGAGCCACCACTGCAGTACAAATTAAAGAAGCTTTTCTATCCTTGTAAAAACCTTGAAATGGCAGCTAGAATTAAATCCCTTATTTTCACAGGAATGTCACAGTTTGGACATGGCAAAAAATATATATAAATGCATCTGGCCAACTGAATGCTGAGCAGCTCAAAAGAATTGCCACTTTCTTTCACGGGCTGCTTTCTCATCAGATTTAGGCATTCAGTGACCTTGGCAGCCTTACAGCAGGAATCTTCTTAGGGGGGCTGAATCAGGGTTTCTGCAATTTCCTTAAAGCTTAGACATAAATACACTTGGCTGCTTCATCATTAGATGCACAGATTTGTGTCAGTTTCCTCTCCTCTTTCCCACTGAATAAGCGGCTGTTCAAGATTTGGGGAGGGGGGGAGGAGTTACTCCAGCTGCTTGGTTTCTGTCAACCCTCCTAAAGCATCCCAAGATGGAAGGCACAAAACAGTTGTTCACTTCATTTTTTAAAGAAAGATTTCAGAACCAGCAACGGGAAGTGAATTTTCTGTGTGAGAATCCTTCCCTTTTGGCAGTGGACCAGGTTGATCTCATACGACCATGCAGATAAGGCATGTTTTTCCTCACTGAAGAATGTTCAGTAATAAGACGGGGGTGGGGGGGAGAGAAGCAATTGCCGTGTTTATACTTTAAATACTGGATTTTCCATACTTGATTAAAACATTGGTTTGACTCCAGCCTCTTCCTTCAGGCAATAGTTTCTGGAATGAGACAAATCCCACCAGGCAAATGTAACAGATTGCTATAACCAGGACCTATTTTTTCTCGGCATACCTACACGAACAAGTTAAAACTGAATTAAAGCACAATCCTAAACATGTCTACTCAGAAGAAAGTAAAATTGAATCCAATGGGACTTACATAGAAGCAAGTGTGTAGAGGACTGCATCCTCAATAATCACCCCTACTTCTCAAGGAGCTCTGCAAACAGGAACAAGGGGGGGTGGCTTAGAGATCCAAGACTAGCCCTTCCCAACTGCTTCTCTTCTGTTTGTCACTGAACAACATCTCTCATCATCTCCGTTCATTGGCCATGTTGGCTGGGACTGACTGGAGCTAGAATTGAGCAACATCTGGAGAGGACAATGTTGGGGAAGGCTTTCATAGAGCCCTTGATGAGGCTGTTTAGAATTCCTTCTGAAGGAACTTCCACGTACTCCTATTATGGGATATTAGGGAGCATAGTTTCACTGCTTCTAAAGAGCTGGCAGGTGACAGTGGGGGCAAAGCTTCTGGAACACAAAACCAGATTTCAAATATTTACTCTCTCAACTTAACTTCCTTCTGCTAAAACACTTCTAGTGTGTCGTCATTACACTGTATTGATTGTTTTATTTTTTTTGGTGTGTAAAATACACACATCTCCCACAAGAAGGTCATTATTAGAAATGAATTAACATACAAGAAGCAGAACATGTTGTATTACAATGCAAAATATTTACTATGGTGATGATGTGATTTGGCACACCAGAAGGCTAGAGAATGAACAAACAGAAAGAAGTCAAGTAGTGATCCAGAACGAAGTTGTAATGAACTCCAGAAGGCCTGGTACTCAATCATATTTTATATTGCAGCCAGTGGCTTTCCCTTTCTGTTTCTAACATTACTGGAACAATGGCATGTGGAATTTGAACTATTAAAGAACTGCTTGATAGTCACCAAAGTTACCTGTATGATTGTGGCCAAGTCTAACAATGCCAGGAACAGACACAGTTCGTAACCGGCTGAAAGTGAGCAAAAATATCATCTTAAGGATAGCCTTCTTCCATATGTTCCTTCTTAGAAATTCAGTTTACTATCTGAGGCCCTGCTCCAGATTTCTTGGCTGTATGAGGCTTGCAGGTACCAGTATGGAAAGGGCATTTTCGATAGTAATGCTCTCTCTGTGAAATGCCTTCCCAGAGGAGATCTACCAATCCCTGACACTTTGGAAGCCATTCAGTTAAATTTTAGTCTGAATAAACCCACTGAAATTGGACTTCCGGGTTAGCGCCAACGTCTAATGGCGGATTCCCTCCGAGCTCCGGAGGGAATCGGCTCTGCAGGGATCGGGTTCTACCGCGCCGGCGACGCGGGGACCCTTAGAAACCACAGGCGTGGAAGCCTGTGGACTTGGTGACTCAGCGGGCACCATTTGCGCCCCCCCGACCTGTGAAGGAGCCTTTTTAAAGGCTTCGGAACGGGGGACGGGAGCGGTGCAGTGCTGAGAGTCCTCTGCTTTCCCTGCTGAGTGAAGCCGCATGCCATGGATGGAGAGCGCTGACTTTTTCCTGAGAACATTCGGACTAAAAAGCAACAACCCGTGAGTAATATAGAAATTGGACTTAAAAAGGAAATTTTTTCTTTGAATTTGGAACGACCGGGGAAGATACAAAAAGGAAGTCTGTCTTCCCCTCTTGTAGACAACTTAAAGCAAGGACTAAATAACTAAGGTCGAGAGAATATCTTTCATTGCAACTGAACAAAGTTATTAATTTCACGATTGGACAGTATAAGTAATTTTGCTGGAGGATAAGAGTGGATTTTGAGAGCTGCGCAACCCCCCGGGACCCGGGAGTGATCAGCGAGAGAGCCTGTTGGAAAGATACAGAAGACTTTGACAGCTGTCAAAAGTAGCTGTCAAAGTTGGGGAATACAAAGTAACATTGTTTTTGCTGCCTTTGCCAGTTGGATTTGTTACATTTTGGTTATAAATCGTCGAAAAATAAGTTATTTTGTTTTTGGGACTGGAACTAGAAGGATAGTAAATATCTACAATCCCTCTAGAGGGGGTTTTGGGACACTGCAAGAATGGCTGGAAGTGGAAAAATACTCACTGAGTTGAACAAGACTTTTTATCTCTTGGGAAAGCTTCAAGAACAAAATAATATTTTGGCTACAGGGGTCATGGGACTGAATGAAACAGTAAACAACTTTACTGGAAATGGAAGGGACTTGACTCAAGTCTTTGTCTTTGAACCAAAAGCCCCTGTAGCGGAATTAAAAAACTTTGCAGCTGAACAGGGAAAGAAACTTGACAAACTTGAGAAAGTGGAACAAGTGGAAGAGAAATATGAGGATCTGGAGGGAAAGGAAGGAGGAGTGATAATGTTGCAGAAGGCTAAGGAAGGCCAGAGGCCTGGCAGGAAGGTCACAAAGGAAAATAAGAACTGGGTGATGAAGATTTGGCTTGAATTGGAGAAGGAAGAATGGAGAGACTTATCTAGAAGGAGACCTGAAGACTTGTGGATTACAAATTTGATTAAGATGGATGTTCGAGCGCTTGGGACATTTAAATTCATGAATTTTTCCAAACATGGAGGTCTGGCCGGAAGAAATATGGACTTTTTTGGGATTGTGCTCCTCCGAAACTTGGGCTTTAATATGAAGGACTATCCAAAGAACCGGCAAAGAGGAACTGAGAGAGACTTAAAAGCCTCTGATGTGAGATCGCCAGGCTGATAGCATATGGACTGATGGACATTGGTTTGGGGATCGAAACCGGGAAAGGGAGGGTGGGGTTTGATCAATCCAAAGGTTGTATAAATACTTTTTTTGATATTTCTTATTTTGTATTTTTGGTTTGGTATTAATATAAAATTGGGAAATTCGTGGAAGGGAATCTGGGTTGACCTTGGAAAAAGGGTTTAAGTAGAAGGACTGATATAACAATGAAATAAGGTAAAAAACTTAAGAACTTGTTGAACTAATATATGGAATTGGAATACAAGAAGGGGAGGCGAGAGGAAGTCGTGGGAAATAAGGTATAAGAAAATAAGGACTGAAAGTATACTTGTTTTGTGTGTTTTTTCTGTCTTTTTGTGTATCTGTCTTATTTGAAATTTCAATAAATATTATATTAAAAATAAATAAATAAACCCACTGAAATTATTGGGCATGACTAAGTTTGGTCCATCAATTTCAATAGGCCTACATATTGAATGCCACTTGTTACGGTTTTAGCTCAAACCAGGTTGTTTAAGGTCTTCAGCTAAAGAACTTTTATTTTCTCATTATGTTAATGATGTTTTCCTTGCTGTGTTTGCTTGATTGTATGAGTTGTTTTGTCTTCAATATGTTATTATTTTTTGGTTGTTTTGGTTTAATATAATTTGTGATTTCAGTTTTAACATTTGTATATTTGATTGTTGTAAGCTGCTTTTGAGTTTCTTTTTTGGGGAAAATAACAGGATATAAAATTCTATAAGGCAACCTGTGAAAAAAAATGAGAACATTGGGATCACCAAGCAGGAACCATCCCTTCTTTTAGAAACTGTATTGTTTAGGTAGATCTTCACAATATGAATTTCTGTTTTTAACCAGCCAGTAGTCAAAACAAAATAAAAAAAATTCCTTCCAGTAGCACCTTAAAGACCAACTAAGTTAGTTCTTGGTATGAGCTTTCGTGTGCATGCACACAAAAACTCATACCAAGAACTAACTTAGTTGGTCTTTAAGGTGCTACTGGAAGGAATTTTTTTAAGGTGCTACTGGAAGGAATTTTTTTATTTTGTTTTGACTATGGCAGACCAACACGGCTACCTATCTGTAACTGTAACCAGCCAGTACTTACTCATGTTGTACTGATGTTTTTGATTATGTTTCAATGGATATTTTTACTGTTTTAATATATTTCATTTGTTGTGGTACTGCCTCATTCTTCCAGTATTCTCCTTCACCTCTGTGTCCCTTTCAAGGAGCAAAAAGCAACTCCCTATCTCATGACAAAAAAGGGTATGGGGCAGGGGTTGGTACTCAGAGGTTTCATGGGCACCAGGGAAAGTCCTCACAGGTGCCATATTAGTGACCCCAGTTTTAGATAAGAGATAAAGTTTAGGAAGACATGTTCCCTGACATGTTTTCCTTGTTTTCCTTTCTCTTCCTTCCACCCTGTTCACCACTATGTGAACTTTTTCCTCAATAATTTCTTGCTATTGTCTCCTAGTCTATTCTGAAAGGAGCAATTTTACTCAAGAGATTTCTGGCAGGAGAAAAAGGAAGACAAAAGTCCTCGTTGAAGGTTTTAGACAACAAATAAAAGGTTGAACAAGAAGGTAATTAAAGAAAAACACTAAATGCTTTTCATTCTGCAAGGAGTTTGGGGGGAGGGGGGAGATAGTGGAAAAGATAAAGAGTCTCCAAATCCCAGTTTAATTTTTCTTGTCATGTAGGCAATCCAGCCCTCACGAACAGACAAAATGTTCCTGCTTCTCTTCCTTTGTGTGTAGATGTTCAATTTTCTTTCCACCATGCTCCATATAAAAGTTTAAACATTGGGAATAGAGTGACCAGTTATGCATTGCTAAAAAAGAGGATTTGCCTCAGCAGGTAAAAAAGAGAATCAAAGAGAGCTCCAATTTGTACAACATTTGCATATGGCAATTTGTCTGCAGAGCTGCAAATTTAGAAAAAGTACAATAATTTGAACAGAAGTATTTAATTATATAGATGTATATAGAAATGAAGTAAGGAGTGAAGAGACACCAGGTGACTTATGTGTTGGCTTGATCTGCTGCCCAGATGCTGTTAACTATGGATGGTAAGCTTCAAGGCTCCTGCTCTCCCTTCTTAAGTGTTCCTTATGTTTAAATCAGACTTGAACTGGAGAGCTTTCAAATAGACTGTTCTCTGTTAAGTAGGAACCATCGCCACCACAGATAGAAAATAAAGGCAAGATGAAAAGGGATTGTTTCCCTCATCAGTGGTGAGAGTGTTGGACTAGGGCCTGGGAAACCAGGGTTCAGTTCTCCACTTGCCCATGAAGCTCACTGGCTGACCTTGGGCCAGTCACTACCTCTCAGACACACCTGCCTCATGGAGATGTTGTGGGGATTAGATGAGGAGCAGAGAACTATGTAAGCCACCATGAGGAAAAAGGTGGGATATAAATGCAAGCAAGCAAGCAAGCAAGCAAGAAAGCAGGAGACAAGCGGCTTCTCCTCTTCCTGCACTCTCTCACTAGTGGTGCAATTTTCACACACTCCTGGGCCCTTGGTGGAGGCCAACCTTACCAATGATTCTCAGAGAGGAGGTTGTGGCCACTGTGTTTTTCCTGCTGGAGTTGCACTGCTGTGAGCTAAGCTGTGGTTTGCCTATGGCTGTGTTCATACTCCTACTAGGTACTCGCTGAGTTTCCATTACTGGGTTTTTGTGTTCACACAATGTTATCCAATATGTATATGTATCCTCTACTAGTATTTGATGCAGTGTTTCTTAAGCCAGTGTCACATCCTAATTCTCCTTTAATAAGGTTTGAACACATTTGCATAGGATACAGATACCCCCGCCCTGTCAACAACTCCTGGTCTGACACTAATGAAGCTCTGCTAATGTGAACAGCTGAGAGTGGGGGAAAGCATGAAACCCAACAACTTAACTGTGCTCTAAGGCAGTAATGTGAACACACCCTTACTGTGGCATCTAAACCTGGGCTCGTGGCATATCTCTTCCACATTTTTTTTTTCTGAGTCAACACTGGTACCATTGGGCAGCATTCAACTAAGTTTTACTGAAAGCAGGCCTATTTAAATTAAGGAACTTAACTATTTAGGCTGATTAATTTCACTGTGCAAAGCTTGGCTAACTACTGTCCTTTATATGTTAGCCATCTGGTGCTTCCAGACAATTTGGTATCTTAGCTGGTTGCCATAAACAGTTTGGTGACCACTTAGAGCAGGATGACGGTCTAGATGAGTCTCTGATATGATCAAACAGGGCTCTTCTTATACAGTTTATGGCAGGTTAGCACAGGCTTGAGACTGATCTAACAATGTAGACCAAACCACATCCTATTAGTTCTAAACATCCTCACTCCAATCCCTTGTGATTGGATACATTATTCTTCTATACCAACTTGCTCCCTCTCTCCTCTTTTCCAAACTTTCCACCCTTCTGCATACACTAAAGGAATAAAAGCCACTGACAATTTGCCCTCTCTTAAGAACTAATGCAAATAAAAAGGAAAGAAACCCAACTCCAGGATGTTGCTCTTACCATTCTTGACACAAGAACCCATTCAGAGTTTGCTTGCACTGGCTGGACCATACTTCTATTGTGGATATACTACTGCAGTTGTGACTGAGAATTTTTTAACACAGTTCTTTCCCATGAAGTCAATGCACACACACTCACTCAGTATAAACAGTCCCTCTTGGCAGCATTGTACTCTGGTCTGTGTTTGTGTAACCCTCATCAAGCTTGCTCCCTGCCTCTCCGTTCCCTAAGGGGGTAAGAATTCAGAGTGAATCAATCTCTCTTTTTATCTCCATACATTTCTAGAAAGATCAAAGCTTCATTATCAGTAGAATATAAATGCCACAACATTATAAATCCGGCGCATCAAGATGGAACATGTCATCTTCTCACCATTAAAAAAGTGTTCTTTCTTTCTTTTCTTTTCTTTTTTTAAAAAAGAAGGATGCAGCATTTTGGTAATATTTGAGAGCATGCCTTAAAAATGATCCCACATTTTTCAATCTACCTTCTGCTTCAGGGGCAACACAAACAACTGCCCATTTGGCTTTACCAGTTTTAAAAGTAAGCTTATCCCTCAATCTTCTTCTATTCTTAACCTTCAAACATTGAAGTTATCTCCCCCTGCCACTGCTCCCGATCCCTTTCCAGAGGAAAACACGAGGGGTGGGTGTGGCATCCAAGCCCCTTTCAACATCTTCATAAATTATTATAGTACCAGTGGGATTCAGGGGCCATGGTGAAAATGCAGAGGATGTGGGCCTGTACGTGAAAAATGAGAAGATAAGATCTGTTAAAAGGAAGGAAAAAAGGTTAGTCTGTGGGAGCGAGAAAGCAATGTGGTTTTAATTTAAGTCTGGGAATCAGATTTAACTGTGGAGATGACAGCGCTTGAAGCTCTGCAGTCTTTGCAGGAGACCCAAACAGCTGGTTATCTAAGTGCAAGGAGCCAGCACTCAGCTGGCGCATGTTGCTTTCATTCATTTGAAGCCAATGCAGTTAAGCAAATTCAAAAAAGGGAAAAGAGATAGAGAGAAAGAAACCCCGAGTACCTGGCCCAGTATCTTTCCCTGACTCTGCCCCCCTCATCTGGGCACCAGACCAACATGGGGCTTGAATCTATTGCTTCCTTAAGTTTTCCATCTTTAAATGAATTGCATTTCATGTCCCATATGTTGATACCAAAGCTGAATCCAGGGGACAGCAAGGGGGGGTGGGAGAGAAAAACCTGACAGACTCCTCTTTAGAGACAGGAAATTTTAATCATATCTCTAATACCTGGCAAACTCTTTTGGCGTCTGCAATTATCCTCCAAGTCTGCAGTCCATTTGGGAAAGGTTAACTAGATGGGACTTTTACTAGAGACAATTAAGAGACAATTTCAGACACTTCTGCTTGCTGGAGATATCTTATATAGCCTGAGAATAATAATGAATTTAAAACAAGAACTTCTGTTTTTAATAAAACATTAGAGGAGGAAAAGTATACTTCCACTGGGTGGTATTCCACTAAGTTTTATTCAGAGCAGACCTCCTGAAATGAATGGACCTAACTTATTCATGTTAAACTTAGCTGAATACCATCCCATTATTTTATTAAAATTAAAATTAATTTATTATTTTAAAAAAGCAAACTTTAAGAAAATTACTTTCTCGGTGTCATTATTTTGGACAGGATTCAGCTAACTAGTCCTGCCAGTAGAAGCCTATGCAAGGACTTCCACTAGTGCAAGAGGGTTTCTCCTCCCACCATGCAGTGGCGTAGCGTGGGGGGTGCAGGGGGGGCCGCACCGGGCGCAACATCTGGGGGGCGCGCGCTTGCACTCGCAGCTCTCTGCCCCCTGCTAAAATCCATGGGTTAGGGGGCGCAAATTACTTGCCTTGCCCCGGGTGCTGACAACCCACGCTACGCCACTGCCACCATGCACTCTGAAAGTGACTTGGGTAGGTCAGGAGAACCACAAAACAGTGTGTGGGAGAAAAAGGGGAAAGATCTTTCTGCCCGACAAGCTGAAAAGCTTGTGCTGCTGGAATGGTTGCTATAGCATCATGCTGCACTTTTCCCTATATTTTGTACCCCACTCTTCTTCTAGCACATTCAATGCAGGTCATCCTATTTAGTCTTACAGCAATGATTCTGTGGCAAAATTAGGTTGACCAATAGGGCCAGCAATAGTTAAGTCATGCCAGTTTTCTTTTTCTTAACTTTTCCTTGGTCAGTCTCTTCTCAGGGAGCCAAACCTCTCTGTTCCCTGTTTGTCAACTACTGAATACATTGCAACATTCCAGCTACATTCAAACCATGAACCAGAGATACCCAGAAACTATGTACAGTGGTTCCTCGGGTTACATACGCTTCAGGTTACATACACTTCAGGTTACAGACTCCGCTAACCCAGAAATATTACCTCGAGTTAAGAACTTTACTTCAGGATGAGAACAGAAATCGTGCTCCTGTGGTGTGGCGGCAGCGGGAGGCCCCATTAGCTAAAGTGGTGCTTCAGGTTAAGAACAGTTTCAGGTTAAGAACGGACCTCCAGAACGAATTAAGTACTTAACCCGAGGTACCACTGTATGTGCTGCAGTTCCTTTCCTACAATGAGAAACAAAGTGTCTATACATTTTGTTTTGAAATAAGAAGCATTTGTCAGGCCTCTTATTTTGAAAGGAAAAGAACGTCATTTGTAATGCCCCTGATGCCAGATTTAAGAAACTGAGTTGCTGTTATATGTAACAATCAACTTTTTTTTGTTTACTAACCAACATGTCTATATAAAAAGCTAAAAATAAAAACCTAGGAATGAAAACATCTTGTCCAGACTATATATTTTGTAACACCCTGGGGCATGGATTCCTTACTGTGCTGCGGCCCTCATAATGAGAAGATAACTTTTATTATTTATAGCACAGCCAAAATTTTATTCTGCATCTGCTCTGATAAGATTTTTGGAAGCAAAACAAAGAGCTCAGAGTGTCCTATTTTATTTCCGATTTTTAAAAAAGTTTTTTCCCCCTCCCAGCAAGAGTTCCCTATTTTCTCCTTGAGCAACCAATTCCTTTCTTTCTCACTGGTGAAAGATAACTGCAAGTCCCATGATTAATGGCTCATGCCCAACCTTTATCTTTTGAAAAACGTTTTTGGTCTGTGTAAGGGAGTGCTGTTATATAGGGATTGTCATACTAAGCAGCTGGAGTAATCCCCTGGCATTTAAAAGAGGCCTGGACTCCTTTGACTCTTCCTTTTCATTCCTGTTGGCAGCACCTGAAAAAGATGCAGGAAAAATATCTGTGCATAGGAAGATGCTGTTGCACCTTGCATTGCAAATCCTGCATTGAGCAGGAGGGTGGGGTGGATTAGATGCTTTCCAAGACATTTTTCAACTCAGCAACTATGATTTTAACCTATAAACAGTTGAAAGGACAGAGCAAGATGAGTTATCTGAGGCAAGGAGTCTGAGACCTGGTTCACACACAGTGTTAAGCCATGCTTTGTTTAGGTCATGGTGCATTTAACCAATTTCAGGTTAACCCCAAGTTGTCCCCCGCAGATGATCAAACAAACTATGGTTTGTTTCTCCAAAGCTTGTTTCATTTTCCAGCTGCTCTTGCCTCAGGCCTTTGTAGCTTGGTGAGAACCTAGGGTGTTGGGTTCGTATGTAACACCAAGCAGTAGTTAAAACAAACTGAAGTTCTTAAGCCAACAACAAACCATGGCTTCAGATAATGGTTTATTGGCAGAAAGAAAACAATAGTTAAGGTGCAGGGCTGTGTTCACATATTGTCAGTTTGCATTTCTTAGTGCATAAAGTATTTATATAATGCGTAGCTCTTTCCTATTCTGATTAATTCAAGAGGGTTCTGGAAGCTTCTGGAAGCTTCTCTGTGTGAAAGAAACAAGCAGAAGGTTCATGATGTTTGGGTTATTCCTTCAGAGAAGCTGAGTACAATTGGCTTAAACTGGTTCTGTTATCTTTTCTGTCAAGGTCATGCTGACTACAAAGTAAGACTGGAAGGTTTCACTTTCTCTTTCTATCTCTCTTCCTTCTGGTGTGGTGTTCTGTACATAGCATGCTTAGTGTTAAGATTTAGACTTATAAGTTATTATAAGTTTAAGTTAAGTCTGCTGCAACTGGATTTGTTATGGACAGTGCCAATCCTGAATGTATTGGATTTGTAACCATTATGCTTGTTTGCCTTCAGTAGCAGTAAAGCTCTGCCGGATGAAATACAATTGCCTCTTGTCTATTTTTTGAGAATCCTGCAATGTGTTTAAGTTTTTACTCTGCTAACTATACTTAGAATCTACTCTGGATCAATACTGAGTAGCATTCCATGACACATATAATGCTTGACCATGGTTTCATAAACCATAGTCTGATGACTCATGGTTTGGCATTATGTGTGAGCCAAATCTGAATGTGTGGGCAACAGCCAAAAGGCTGTGTCCCATGTATCCACCATCTACATTACATCATAAGCTACCATTGAAATCCTTTGGTGGTACAGCCCATGGGAAAGTTATTCAAAAAATGCCCCTGAAGATACAAAATCTATAACATGCCAAGTGTTGGTAGTTAAACCTACTACTGCAGAAGTACAGTGGTACCTCAGGTTAAGAACTTAATTCGTTCTGGAGGTCCGTTCTTAACCTGAAACTGTTCTTAACCTGAGGTACCACTTTAGCAAATGGGGCCTCCTGCCGCTGCTGTGCCGCTGCCGTGCGATTTCTGTTCTCATCCTGAAGCAAAGTTCTTAACCCAAGGTACTATTTCTGGGTTAGTGCAGTCTGTAACCTGAAGCGTCTGTAACCCGAGGTGCCACTGTACACTCCAAGTCCAGTCTTACGAGACCAAAGCAGAGCTGCTATTAATAGACAAGGAATATATTATAACATTGATTACTGCCTGTCTGTTTGCTTCCTGTTCACACTGGCTGCAAACTCTGAATAATGAGGAAACTCATTAAATGTGATTTATATCAACCCATGTAATGTTAGGTGCACCATGGCTTGAAACAACTTAATTTGTTTGTAATAAGGATTGTCTGAAAGACTAGCAATTACTGTGCTGGAACACTTATTGGGAAGAGAGCATCATAAATACAGAAGCAAAAGACTGTGCTAAAGTTTACATGGTACATTAAAAGAAGCCCCAGTGCGGTGTTGCAAACTGGCAACAATTTATCCCATGTCTAATGATGTACAGTACTGCTAGTAACACACAATAAAGTTTTAGAGTGATCCTTGTAGTCTCACACAAAGCAAACTCAGGCCTCTATTGTTCACTGGTTTGCACCCCTCAGATACCAAAAACAGTTATGAAAACTAGACAGTGCATCCATTAAAGTCAGTCCTGCATGAAGACTTTCTTAAGCAACTGTATACTGTAGCAAAGTTGCGCAAAGCATATATTTGGAACTCTCTCATGCAACCATTTAAAAACTGCATTGAATTGATAAAATATGGGAGACATCATTTACATTTGCTTACATTTACACTTGCTTACTAAGGTGCATTGTATTTTGATCTCAGCACATTACTTAGTAAAATATATGCTAATACAAGTATTATTTGAAGGTTAATACTGTGGAGTGCCCCCCCCCCCCCGCTATGGGCTTTTATAGGAGTTGCATTTACCCTCTTATGAATATTGCCACTAAGGATTTTGGCTTCTCTCATTTTTTTAATTTTCCCAGTCTTTAAGGTCATTTCATCATATTTCCACATCCATTTGTGATTCTGGTAAAAAAATTAGACATCCACATAAAATTGCACCTGCATGTCAGTACAAATTTCTCCCTATATACACATATTTGCAAAGGACTTTACCCTAATATACTGCAGTTGTATGTTATTTGCACTAATATATGCTCTTTTATGCACACTTAAAAATGGAAGCAATCTTCCCTTGCTGTTAGGCACCAACTTCTACAGAGGCAAAGGATACAACAGAATGGGGGAAAGGAGATGGGCTGAGCAGCTGGATCTCACTCAAGCAGAGCTTGAATGTATTAAAAACAAGCATTGGGACCCTTCACAATGGCAAGAATTGATGGTGACACAAAATTCATATGCTAAAGTGTCTAGAGAACAGCATTACAAAATTCAGGAAAGTGTGATTTTTTTTTTTTTTGAAAGATGGCTAAGTTTCAGTTTATGTATTGCTTCACAAAGCATGAATTAGGTGGGTTTACCTTTCAATATGAACTGAATTGAATATAGTGGAACTATATTGGAATATAATGCAAGTTTAATGCTCTTTTTCATATTATTTGCATATGGTTCCCCCCCCCCCCGTAGCAAATAATATGGGAATGAGTGCTAAACTTTCACTATATTCCACTATGTTTCCAGAAGTAGCTTTTAAGTCACATGAAAACACAAATATAATTCAGAATTTAAGTTAGGGGAAAGTTGTGAAAACAGAATTGCCATGTGAATGCAGCCCAAGTGAGGAAGAGCAAATGATTGTACAGGAGAGAATAACCTGATCAGCAAGCAAAATAAAATAGTGGAGCACTCAAATGCTTTCTTGAAAGAGTATTGTTGATAACATGGCAGAAAGGAGTGGATTTATCATCAGCACCATTCCCTTGCTGGATCCCAAATGTCTTCCCATTCAAATACTAGCTAGGCATGGCTTCTTAATCTGAGTGGAATGACAAGCACAGCTCAGCAGAATAAGTAACCTGACAGCTCTGTCAATCAGTTCTATTTTAATTTGGTTGCTTACGTTACTATCACTAGCAGTAACAGGGTGCCACAAAACCAGCCCAAAGCAAACACTAACTTTTTTAAAAAACAAACCTATTTCACTTTGGGAGTTGGGACGTGGAAGATATTTACACAAATTTAATTCCTTTTCATGTTTGCTTCATATTTATTGACCAAAAAGGTGTCAAACATATGCTTTAAGTAAAAGAATGGACTCTACAAGTGTAAGAAACATAGAAAGTTGCCTTATACTGAGTCAGTTGAAACAGAAGGCACCGGCTGAGTATCCCACAATACTGGACCAAAGACACTAAAGACTGCATTTGTTGTTGTTGTCAAATGAGCTTCTGCAACTCAATGAATGAAGCTCTTGCAGAAGATCTGAGCGACTGAGCTAGGATATAAGGATTCAGGCAATCCCAAAGGTACCTACGGTAAATTGTTCTAAGCTTTGCAAATTAATACAAGGACCTTAAACCTGGCTCAGTAGTACATGGGCAGCCAGTGCAGCTGTTTTAACAATGGTGCCATGTGCTCCTGGCCAGATGCCCCCATCAGCAGTCTGGCTGTTGCATTCTGCACCAGCTGGAGCTTCTGAACCAGACCCAAGGGCAGCCCCACATAGGGTGCATTGTACAATTCCCTCTTCATGAAAGGATTATGTGCACATTCTCTAAGAGGCCTGGTGAATGTGCACAATGGCCAGTTATTATGCACATTAACCACTCAAACTACACCCCCCTAAATATATGTTCAAGCTCCCCTCAGTTCTCAAGGGGGAGGGGGAAAGCCCTGTTATCTGCCCTCAGCCTTAAATTATGCTCTTACCTGCTTAAAGGGGCAATCTACCCTGGGCAATGGAGAATAGTAAATCACCTTTGTGAGCAGGGAATTTTTCTGACTTACTGGGAACACTTAATATTAGAATATCTAAAGGCCCTAATGTTCTCATTTTATGAAGTTATACTCTACCCGTCTCTGCATATAATAAGCTTGTCATAAATAGTCTCTTTTATAGAAAATGAAAAAAAGAGTCTACAAGAATCTGGAATATGTTCCTGTAAAAGTCTTAGGCACACATTTTTCTCAATGGTTTGGTCTCCCAAATTGAAGCCTGCAGAGTTTAATGCAGCTGATCCGATTTCATCTGGCCATGATGGGAACAGGATGCTGGACTAGATGGGCTATTGGCCTGATCCAGCAGGCTCTTCTTATGGCTGAGATGATAACTGTGAAATACTCTTTTTTCTATAAAACAAAAAACCCCAAACCACTAGAGCAATATACAAATGTTAAAACTTTTGAGATGTGGTGGAGAAGCAAATACATTACAGAATAAGTCTCACTCATTAATGGATCCAGTTACAGATAGGTAGCCGTGTTGGTCTGCCATAGTCAAAACAAAATAAAAGAAAAAAAATTCCTTCCAGTAGCACCTTAAAGACCAACTAAGTTAGTTCTAGGTATGAGCTTTCGTGTGCATGCACACTTCTTCAGATACACTGAAACAGAAGTCACCAGACCCTTCTATATAGTGAGAAGGTGGGGAGGGGTATTACTCAGAAGGGTGGTGGGAATGGGTGATTGGCAGGCTCATCACAGCTATCTGCCAATCACCCATTCCCACCACCCTTCTGAGTAATACCCCTCCCCACCTTCTCACTATATAGAAGGGTCTGGTGACTTCTGTTTCAGTGTATCTGAAGAAGTGTGCATGCACACGAAAGCTCATACCTAGAACTAACTTAGGTGGTCTTTAAGGTGCTACTGGAAGGAATTTTTTTCTTTTATTTTGTTTTCATTAATGGATGTTTTCATGACTAAGTACTGATATATTATATTAGTTCTTCTGGAAACCACTGTAGACAGAGATCAGTAAGTGGTTGCATTGCAGAAATTCAGTTAATTTAGTCAATTAAGGGCTTAGCTGCAAGTCAGACAAACACAACCATTTTATGATTAAGGTGTTCTGTGCCAACCATCTCCAATACCTTCCCGAATTGTAGGCCATCACACTTTCTATCTTGTCATGCAGACCTATGTTCCACAGAGGATGTGTTGTTCATTAAGCAGGTTTGGTCAGTACTGAACATCATAATGTTCCATTTGCAGAAACACAACAACAAATAGGAAGACACAGCTCTGTCAGTTACTACATGTTTATTCTAGATATGGAACATAGGAGATAAATAGAAATGTGTTTTAGGAAAATCCATGACTCTACTTATCAGAGTTGATTGGAGCTTTCTTCTTTGCATTGCACAGCAATTGTTATTTCCTCTTCAGATTTTTTTTTGGGGGTATAAACCTTAGCTTCCCATTAGAAGCTGTATTTGGAAATGATATTCTTTTAGTCTAGGGTCATATACCTTTAGTGCTTTTGACAAACCTCTGCCAAGGTTTGGTGCTTTGATCACAGACATGCTTCTAAGCTATTCCACTAGATCTGATGGTGGAATGGATTTAACCCCCTCTCCCCCAGCAAACTGGGTTCCTTTAAAAAAGAAAAAGAAATGCAAGTAGGAGTTGTGGCTTGCAGTTTCAATGGATTATTTTTTATGGATTATCTGGTATTTTCAAAACAGAAAATCAATCACAGACCAGTCCAATAGCAGGATGACTTTATGCTATGAGTTTTTATTAGCAATGCAAAAATTGTATGGCCTTCACCTCACTTGTTTTTGCATCCCAGGATCTGAGATGTGCTTCCCAGACTTTCTCGCAACCTCAAAGAGGATGCAATACGGCACCTTTCAAGTTCATACACTGTTCACTAGTGTGCCTAACAATACTGCATACTAAGCCACAACTGTTTCTTGCACCAGCCTGGGAGCTGGCATGGCAAATATACAAAGCATTTCTCTTCCTCCTCTCCCAGTTCTTCCTCCCTGGCTCTATAATGCAATGCAATAGTGACTCGGCTGCTTTATGTCCTGCTGCTGCCTAAGCAAGTTTACGATTGCAGCTGTAATGTTTCTGCTTTACTTTATCACAGTTTCAACTTTGGAAGGTTCTCTTGGAAAATTTGTTTTAAAAAGTCAAATTTGGGACTTCCGGAGGCGGCGCGAACGACAATGGCGGTCCTTCTCGCGCTGTGAGAAGGAAGCTCTCCAGAATCGGGTCGTCCGCTACGGCAAAGCGGAGACCCGTGCTGGAAAACCCCAGGCAGCAAGAGTCTGGGGACGTGGGACTCAGTGGGTGCCAAGAGCGACCCTGGAAACGTTGAAGAGACCCCGTAAGGAGCCTCGGATCGTGGAGGGGGTCGCGGCGCTGTGAGTCGATCGCTACTCTAGAGAGTGAAGCCGCGCAGCTGCTGTCGGTGAGCGCTGACCTTTCTTCCTCAAAATACTGGGAACTGAAAAGTAACAATCCGTGAGTAAGAAGGGATTTTTTTACGATTGGAGTCTAAATTAATGGAAATTCGGCTGAAAGCGGAGAGACGTTAAAAGGAAGTCCGTCTTCCGCTGCTATTTAAACTTCAAAGCAAAAGAGCTGGAGGCGTGGAGCCATTGAAGAGGCTTTTAAGCTATTTTGATCTGAGCATTTTCTGAAGCTGTTTCTGGGTAAAGTAAGGATCTATTTTATTTATTGGACTTATCTTTTTAAGTGGACTGTGTCAATCTTCTGTTTTGGGAATTACAAAATTTTAAATGAGAAGCCCAGGCAATAGGGCTGCCTGAACAGCAGAACTGTCAGCTTGCAGATTTGGATATTGTATTTGGATTTGCAACAATCTGAGCTTATTTGGACTTGTTACTTTGGACTTGCTATTTTGAAACACCAGTTGGCACTTGGCAGAAACAATGTTATGCTGTTAACAACAACTCTGCTAAACATTAGTTATTGAAGGTCTGTGGACATTAAATTGGACTTTATTGATTTTGTTTGATTGGACTTCTTCCCTCAAAACATTCTAAGCTCCCTCTAGAGGATTTCAGATTTACAGCAGTGACACTACTTTACTTTCTCTTTCCTTTCCTCCTATTTGACTGTTTGCTCTTGGGCTGTTACATTCTCATGGGAACAACTCAGCTTGACCTTGACTCCTAGATAAAATTGGAATGAGTGGCACAAGAAAAAGAGGAGCAAGAACTAGACAAACAACTTTAATCTCAGCCTTACAGACACGTAGATCATCTGTACCTACTCTGCTGTCAGCGGGGGAAGAAGAAATTGTGTCTACTCTGCCGTTGGCAGGGGAAGAAGAAACTGAGCAGTTACAGTTGGAAGATATGGCCTCAGGAGCAACTGCTTCAATTTTAGAGAAAATTTATGAAAAATTGGAGTCTCTGGATAAAAAAGTAGAATCTCTGGATAAGAAAGCGGATGAACAAACAGCTAAAATAGACCAAAATACAGCTAGTCTAAACAAAATAACTGGACAGGTGGCACAGAACGTACAAGCAATTGGGCAGTTAACTGAGGCCACTGTAGAGAATCGTAAATTGGCTGAGACTACAAGCCAAAAGGTTGAAAATTTAGAACAAGAGGTAAAACCATTCTATAAACAAGTTGGAGAGCAACAGATGTATTTGTCTATGATAGAATTGCGGAATCGGGAAAACAATTTAAGGTTAAGGTCAATACCAGAAGTTGAAGAAGGAAACTTAGCTGAGTTCCTGACCAAAGAATTTTCCAAGTTCTGGCCTATCCAGGAAGAAAAGGACTTTAAAATTGTGTTGGCTTTCAGACTTGGAAAATTTGCAAAGAAGGATAAGCCCAGAGACTGTTTGATAACTTTGAGATCGAGGGAGGAAAGGGACAAGATATTGGGTCAACACTACGAAAAGTCACTGGACATTTTGGATAAAAGAGATGAAATTTATAAAGACATCCCGAAACAACTGCTGGACCTTAGATCCGCCTATCTTGAATTGGTCAGATTGTTAAGGAGCAACTCAATCATCTTTAGGTGGGAATTTCCTCAGGGATTATCCTTTACCTTCAGAGGGAAGAAAGTCAAAATTAAAACAATTGAAGACAGAGATAAATTTTTGACTGCCTACGGAGAGGACCTTCAGAAAGGAATTGAAATATCATTGGGGCCTGGAGCATCTGCTGTATCTCTACCCTTGGAACCTGAAGACTCAGAGAAAAAGATACCACCCCTAGAGAAATAACAGAATTGTTTAGGATGTCTCTGCAACTGTTGAGTTGGAATATTAATGGGGGTAATTCCCCGGAAAAAAGGAGGAAATTATTTCATATATTGAAAAAAGAACAATTGGACATTATTTGTTTGCAAGAAACACATGTGACTAGGCTCCACAGAAAAGTGCTAATAAATAAAAGATTAGGCCAAGAATTTATTTCTTCGGATCGAGTTAAGAAAAGAGGAGTGGTGATCTATGCAAAAGAGAGCCTGTCACCTAAATTTTTGTTTAAAGATGAGCAAGGAAGAATTTTGGCAATTGAGATACAATACCAAGGAGAGAAGTTTTTGATATTAGGAATCTATGCACCAAATGAGGGGAAATCGGAATTTTACAAGAAGTTGCACGAGAGCATCCTGGATTATCTGGACTATGACAACATCATTATGATGGGAGATATGAATGGCGTGGTATCAACCAATATGGATAAGTCACAAAATCAAAATGTTACAAAAGATGGCAGACTACCTAAGACTTTTTTTGAACTGACTGACAATATGGACTTGATTGACATTTGGAGGATAAAGAACCCCTTGGGAAGAGAAGGAACATTCTTTTCTGAAGCCCAACTGACATGGACGAGAATCGATCAAATATGGATATCTAGAGGTCTGGCACCTAAGACCAGAAAGGTGGAAATCTGCCCAAAGACCTGCTCCGACCATAATGCCGTAAAGATGGACATGACACTACTACCAACCGGCTCCTTTAGATGGAAGATGAATGACAATTTGTTCAGAGATCAGGAGATAACCAAGAAGGCCCAAAAAGTCCTGAAGGATTACTTTGAGATGAACTTGAATACTACAGTGGAAAAAAGAACTATCTGGGACGCAAGTAAGGCTGTGATGAGGGGGTTCTTGATACAACAGAATGCTGTAAAGAAAAGGACACAAAATGAGAAAAAAGATAAGATTTTGAAGAAAATTAAAGAATTTGAGAAGAAGTTAAGATTAAATCTGAAGTCACAGCCGATTCTGAGAGAAATTAAACTTTATCAAGCACAATATTATAAATTGATAAACCATGAAATAGAGTGGAAAGTTAAATTAATGAAACAAAGAACATTTGAATCGGCAAACAAATGTGGAAAACTGCTAGCATGGCAGTTGAAGAAGAAACAAAAATTAAATATTGTTACAAATTTAGAGGTTGAAGGAAGAAATATTCAGAACCCTGTGGATATCAGAAAATGCTTCCAGAGATATTTTAAAAAATTATATACTCAAGGGCCGCAAGATGAAATGGAGATAAAACAATTTTTGAAAAAAAATGGACTATCAAAATTATCACAAGAAAATAGAGTAATCCTGAACTCTAAAATAACACGACAAGAGATTGAACAAGCCATTCAGAACACGCAACTGGGCAAATCCCCAGGGCCAGATGGGCTCACCTCCAAGTACTATAAGACTTTGAAAGACTATTTGATACAACCATTGTTGGAGGTTTGCAATGAAATTTTGGAGGGGAAGAAGGCGCCGGAATCGTGGAAAGAAGCGTTTATCACATTAATACCAAAATTGGAAACTGAAAAGACTCAACTTAAGAACTACCGCTCCATCTCTCTTTTGAACGTGGATTACAAAATATTTGCAGACATTTTAGCAAGTAGACTTAAAAAAGTTTTGAACCAGGTAATTCACAAAGACCAGGCAGGCTTTCTCCCAGGTAGACATTTGTTTGCTAATACAAGGAACATTATTGATATTTTGGAACTCTTGCAAACAAATATCAATACAAAAGCAGTGTTAATTTTCATCGATGCGGAGAAGGCCTTTGATAATATTTCTTGGAAATTTATGAAGGAAAATTTGGAAGGGATGGGAGTGGGACGGGGTTTTGGAAATGGGATAGATGCAATCTATTCAGAACAAAAGGCTAAACTGATAGTAAACAATGTGATTACAGAAGAGTTCAAAATTGAAAAAGGAACACGACAAGGCTGCCCTATTTCCCCATTGTTATTTATTTCGGTCCTGGGGGTGCTCTTGAACATGATTAGAGGGGACCGGTTGGTTAAAGGGATTGAGGTCGGAGAGAAACAATATAAACTTAAAGCGTTTGCAGATGACCTAGTTTTGACCCTACAGGAGCCAGAATCTAGTACGAAAAAAGTATTACAACTAATTCAAGAGTTTGGTCGGGTAGCGGGATTCAAATTAAATAAGCAGAAAACTAAGGTGTTGGGAAAAAATTTGACAGTTACAGAGTCAGAACGGTTTCAGAAAGAGACAGAGTTAAATGTGGTTAAAAAAGTAAAATACCTAGGGGTGAACATAACAGCAAAAAATCTGAGTCTATTTAAAGATAATTATGAGAAATGTTGGGTTGAAATTAAGAGACTTAGAAACTTGGACAAGACTGAAACTTTCCTTGTTAGGCCGAATTGCTGCTGTAAAGATGAATGTATTGCCAAAAATGCTGTTTTTATTTCAAACATTGCAGATTGTGGACAAAACAGAGCGTTTCCGGAAGTGGCAGAGAGATATTTCCAAATTTGTCTGGCAGGACAAAAAGCCCAGAATTAAGTTTAAGATATTAACTGATGCGAAAGAAAGAGGGGGCTTTGCCCTGCCCAGACTTAAGGCTGTATTATGAATCAGCAGCTTTCTGCTGGTTAAAAGATTGGCTACTTCTTGAGAATACTGATGTATTAGATTTGGAAGGTTTTGACAATGCGTTTGGTTGGCATGCATATTTATGGTATGACAAGGTTAAGATTAATAGGAATTTCAAGAACCATATTGTCAGAAAAGCATTGTTTAATGTCTGGACAAAATACAAAGACTTATTGGAAAACAAAACTCCAAGGTGGCTTTCACCATTGGAAGCTAAGGCCCGAAAAAGACTCAATATGGAGGCCAAATGGCCGAAGTATTGGGAAATATTAGAAAAAGATGGAGACAACTGGAAATTGCAGAGTCAGGAGAAAATGAAAGACAAAGTGCGAGATTGGTTACATTATGCTCAGATTAAAGAAGTTTTTAAACTTGGTAAAAAGCTAGGATTCCAGGTGGAAAAATCGAAGTTAGAAACGGAACTGTTAGAGCCTAAAACTAAGGTGCTTTCAAGAATGTATAACTTGCTGTTAAAATGGAACACACAAGATGAAACGGTTAAATCGGCTATGATAAAGTGGGCACAAGACATTGGGTACAATATTATGTTTGAGGACTGGGAAAAATTGTGGACTACTGGGCTGAATTTTACTGCATGTAATGCTTTGAAAGAAAATGTAATGAAAATGATATATAGATGGTACATGACCCCAGTCAAACTTGCAAAAATATACCACTGGTCGGATAATAAGTGTTGGAAATGTAAGGAAAATGAAGGAACATTCTTTCACCTTTGGTGGACTTGCCCTAAAGTGAAGGTTTTCTGGGAAATGATATATAATGAGCTGAAAAAGGTATTTAAGTATACCTTCCTTAAGAAACCAGAGGCCTTCCTTTTGGGTATTGTTGGCCAAGGGGTGCTAAAGAAGGATCGAACATTTTTTATGTATGCAACAACAGCAGCAAGGATACTCGTTGCCAAACATTGGAAAACTCAAGATCTACCCACACTGGAAG